>NC_140128.1:20930528-21530528 GCF_964035555.1 Netta rufina | reverse complement strand
TTAGTGAGTCTAGAAACCTACCATCTCAGGTAATGAAATATTGGAAGTTTTCTTTCCTGGTTATAACGTTTATGTAGAATTATTTCAAATAAATCCAGAATTAAAGCAATATTATTCCCTTAAGAACAAGAGATGAATAAAGCTAGGATTAATACAAAGAGACCTGCTTGAAGAGATGGTGAAAGCTAATAAAGTTTCTTGCAAAAATAATTACTAGCAGGAACACGCAACATTCCTCTAAATGCACGAACAGAAAAGATTTCATTGCAGTTAGATATGAAACCACAAGAAGCAGCTATCAGGAGGGTGGGGGGCACCAAGTATATGTCACAGTCATTGGTCTTACCGTATCACAGACATTGATGTCCTGAAAATAACATCTTTCATTATACAACTGAAATGACCTTCCATTTTTTGCTGGCGCACAGCTACACTGCATTTTAAATCTTGATTGTGTTACTGTCCTTTTGTGTACTTCAGCTTACAGAGTTTGATGATCTATTCTATCATATCATCTAATCACTTCTTGTAGACATCAGCAGACTGAGAAGAACTGTATTTGCCCTGAAGAGCACTGATCTAAAAAGATTGCTCTGACCAAGAAGGTGAAGGAAGTCCCTCCTCACTAGTATGAAGAATATCTCCTATGCATCAACACTTTTTTCCAATAGCCACTAAACTGACGTGGTTAAGATCTCATTTCAAATGTGTACAAGTTAATTGCAGTCAGCAGGTGAGATGTTTATAAAAGACATACTTAAATCTCTCAGCGTTCTTAAAGGTCTCAACTGTACAGACTGCAGAGCTTGCTTTTGTGTCTTTTCTATTCCAGTTGCTTGTCGGACAGCAAGCTTACAACTTGGTGATCATCAGCTGATACACTTGATATTATAGAGCAATCACTAAGTTGCATGATAAAAAGTTATAACTGGTACCCTGAACTGTCTACGTGGATATACTCTTGGCTCTCCAGAAGAAAACACACTTGTCTTCATGTTGATAAACCCAAACTATTCAGGGAAAAATGCCAAAAAATAACTTAGGAGATTTTATTCAAATCCAAACTGAAGGCACCTTTGTAAGTGCTCTCACCCAGAACATAAGGGCATGAGAAGATAGCCTCAAAGCGTGCTCAGAGAGAACTAACTAGCAGTAGTCCTGTTCACTCTGCTAACCACTATCTTGAGCCAGCCAGTCATTTAGTATGTCATTACTTAGGGGATTGTCAACCTTGACTTAGGTGTTCTTCAGCAAGTTAAGTCACTTCTTGTCCTCAGGCATTCACTTCAGAACGGCCCTCAATCCATCACACAATGAAGAGAGAAAGGAGCAGCTGCCATTCAAAACTGCTACTCTGTATTTCATGCTAAAAAACTTCAATGCTCATGACTGGGAGACCACCACTGAAGACTACAGATTTCTGCTTTCTATTAAGTGTGCCTGCATACGGTTGTTAAAGTGTTCTAGATGTTACAAAGATCTTTAAGGATTAGTATGTGCTGACTCCCCATAAGCACCTATGTTCCATGCACTAAATGGCTATGTTCTAGTCTTCAGGATGAAAGACAACAATCAGTAAACAAACCTGCTAAGAACAAATGCAGAACACCTAGAATCTCCTTCAGAGATCAAAAAAGGCAATCAAATATTCAGCACAAAAAAGCTGTGGTCTGACATGTCAAACAGATTAGTTCCAAGATGTTACAGTCTGAAGCTAACAGTGATCCTTCTGCATCAACCTCTGATGCAGTCAAGATGATTAAATCCAAATCATTCCATTAATACAGAACAATTAGGCTGAGGCACAAGAAGAGAGAACTGTCAAGGACCAGGAAAAGAAACAAATAAAACCAGTAAAAGGACCTCCATTTGAAGTGATCTAAACATACCATTAAAGATTGGAAAACTATTTTTCTAACTGCTAAGAGCACACTAGTCTTATCTAATTGTATCAAATTGGACATGCACCATTTCCACAATCATGTTGGGAATATTTGAGAAATGATATCTAAAAAGGAGTTAACACCTGATTTGCCTGCAAAAAAATATTTTATCCAACTTGAGCAAAAAAAGTTTAATACCTTAAATTCAGCATAATAGTGTAAAAAGTAAGACTGTAAGAAAATGCTTTTAAAGAAATCAAACCTAATTATAATAGATGAATAAGGAGTTAAGTCTAGAATATACTGTGTGTCTTTAAAAAAATTCCACAGCCTCAATAGCTAGATTTTGTTATTTTACTGATTATATTACAAAGGTAATGTAACTAAAGCTTTTTTTTTTTTTAATTCCTTTCATATGAAAGTAGTAATTCCATGTAATACTTTGACTACTCTGACAGATAACAAAAACAAAAAAAGAAAAAGAGCAGGAATGAAGTTATGAAGACGTGTGTGTCAGCAGTAGATGACCTAAATCATGGTGTTCCACCCAGAAGAAAGCATACGAATGCAAACTACAGAAGTATCAAAATAGATCAATCAGCTTCTGTTCCCTTATCAACCTCCACAAATAGAATGAAAGTTATCGTATACCTGGGCCAGGGCCACATAGATCCTGTCATGAATTAAGCAGTCTAAATGCATATTATGGGATAGTTACCAGATGCTGGTCCAGTAAAATCCATTAGAATGTCTGCCCTCAAAACACTGCAAGGCAACATGTCCCACCCTAAACACCTGCTTTTATTGTGTATGGAAGTTATTCTGTTCTATTACCTCAGTAATTTAAAGGTCAATTTTAAATTAGAAATTACTATAAGAATCCCACAAACCAACCTGTAAGACTACTAATATAAGCTCACAGATTCCCAAAATAAAATTAAAATAAAAAACTATAAAAAAAAAACACTAAACTAAACTAAACCACAACCAAGACATTAAACAGTGATTTGTATCACCTCACAGCACTGTGACGCATAGTTGTCTCCTAATTATTTCCCTTATGCAAACATATCCAAGTTTCAAAATGACTTTAGATGAAGAAAATACTTCTCTTAAGTTTTGACAGAGGAGCACACATTGTCTAAAGACAATACAAATCAAATAATAACCGATGACAACCATGTCATAATTCATGGTGCAAAATTTCGTGTGTTACTCTTTCTAGCAACTGCAGGAAAGCAGAATGAAAGAAACATGTTAACCTTTTCAGTTTTGCAATTGAACACTTCAGATGGAATAACTACTACTTAATCTAAGTGATTGTCTAACAACTTAATCAGCACTCTTGACCACTAAAACATCATTTTTTCTAGTGGGTGAGGATAATGCTCCTCTTCTAGAAGCTGTAAGAGTGCTACAAATTGGGAAAATAAAACGAATGTGAAAATTCTTAATTGCATAGCAGCCAAGAAAGTAACAAGTGCAGGAAAGAAACTTTTTATACAAGCCCAAATAATATCTACAAAACAAATAGGGAGACCTGGACATGGCTTTTTGTTCTATTTATACTCCTACAGCAACACTACTTGTCACTGTTTTAGAACTGCTCACCTTGCAGAAGCTAGAAAATGCTACCTGGTATGGTGGGTATGAAGAGGATAGAATCCAAAGCATAGTTTTGAGAACTTTCACTATGAGATGATCCCAAAGAAACAAACATTTTAAGAGACATAAAAAAAATCCCCTAAATACTTTCCTGCCCATAAATCAAAACATTTGCTGCTATTATGCAGCCACTGCATGACATAGTCTAAAATGTGGAATTTACATTCCAACAGTCTAACAGGATAAGTTAATGAATAAAAATTCAAATAAAAGGTACATTTTAATATTAATAGGGTTCTAACCTTACAAAATATTTCATGTGAACTCGATTGTTCACTTGAATGCTTATTTACATGTTAAATGAGCATTATCATCCAGATTACTAACATATATTCTAAAAATCAAACCAAAGACTGAATAAAACTATCTTTATACTACAGCAAAAAAATATTTATGTGCACCCACCTGTATGCATGCATGAGAGTCATGCAAAACTGCTGAAAAACAACATGCACCAACTGAATTTTGTTAGAACTTAAAGTAATCTCAAATCTTAACAAATTAGAGAATTCTTTATGAAGTGTTATATTTTAATTACCACCTGATTTAGTTAGTACATATTCATGTAATTTTTATTTTTTTTTCTTCAAATACAGGCTTCATTTTTTCTTTTAACTAAATATAGCTAGAAACTGTAATAATATACTTCCAAAATAAGAAACCTGCTAGCAAGGGAGCCTATCTACGCTAATTTAATAACATTTTGCCCACTAATAACACTTTTGAGCTGATGGTAAAAGTTAAAAATGATTTTTAATATGTAGTTAATGTTGGAAGTCTAGTTTAACATAGTTCAAAAAGGACAGCCAGTCTGAAAACTCTTAAAGAGTAAAGAAGCATTAACTAAAACGTGTCAACTGCACAGAACAGTGAAGGACACCATAAAATAAAGATTATATAATAAACAAAGCTGCAAGAGAACTTAATCAAATTACAGGCTTTTTTTTCTTCCATTCTCATCTTGCCTTAGATTGTGAAAGTAATTAGAAGACCATAAACAGCAATTATAGCTTGATTCAAGCTCATGATTAAAAAAAAAAACACCACAACACCCAAAATAGTAGTACATTATTTCATTTTAAGAAATGGAGAAAGCTTAGATTTTCTTTCAGAAATCTTTCTGGAGTAGAAAGACCCCCAAAATGTAAATTGTTCACTATTTCTGTACTCCCATTACAAAGCAGTTCTCTTTTACCTACTTAAGTTTCTGTGTTATCAAGACATTTGTCCCATCTAGTAAATGGCTGGAGATACAGGTTTCAACATTCACATTGAGCAGTTAGAAAGTTAAAGTTGGTTGCCCCCGTTACAGAAAACAATGTTTAATGGAAATAAATAAACGAAACAGAATTCATGAGGAAAAAAAAAAAGTCTTCTATATAGATAAGCAAAAAAGCGTTGCATTACAAGATTCAGAATCTGCACTTACTCTTTACCCCTTTCTTCCCCTTTCGTTCCTTCTTGTACTGTTCCTTCAGTTTACTTATTAGTCCCTGGTCTACATCCCAAACCTCAGCAGTTGGGGACAGGTCATCTTTGTCTACATGCAGCATATTATTAAAAGAAAAAAAACAGCAATTGGCAATGCAAGCTGTTGGCGATTTACTATAATAGCTGTATAAGAGCATCAATAAAAGTTCGTAATAAATCTTTAAAGGTGCAGTCTCAGTTTAAAGTTTACAAAACACTAAATCTTGTTTCAGTTTTCCAAGGCACTGCTTAATATCAGTTATATTTTTGAAAATTGTATGTTAATTTGTTACTAAGGAGCAAACAAATTAAGCTTCATAAGTAACTTCATGTTACATACTTCAAAATACACAAAAATTAGGTGTTGCTCAGAAACAATTACTGCATCTCTACAAAGACAGTGTTAAGAAATTATTCAGCCAGTATTGAATAAGCAAATGAAAGTAATCATGCTGTATTACTCATGAAAATGCAAGCTGAGTAAGTCAGTGCCAATTTATGAAGATCACCATGCATCCTCTCGCACTCATTCTACATGCACAAGAAACCTTGATCCTACATATAACAAGGGGAACAAGCCTATAAATACAGCACTTCACATGAAGATGGATAAAATTAATTCACAAATGTGAATAAATTGCATTTAAATAAATTTAAATAAATTGCATATAAAATGCATTATAATTACTAGAAAATACCACATTCCACAGTTATTTTAGAATATTTGTCTTTTTCCATTTGACAAAATAGTTGATATTCATTTATTAATTTACATTACTTATTACCCACAAAAAGTCAAGTCTCCACCTTTCTAAATTATCTCAAACATTTCTGGAAACACTAAATGAGGAAAAGCATAAAGGTGTTTCTAAGATAGATGTAATATTTGCAGAAGGACTTTATCTAAAGAACAACCATGCATCAACCCAATTTGGCTTACACACTAGCCAAGCTTACACTCACAAAAGATATTAGACAAAATAATAAAACTAGGTTCCTCAGTTCCCAACTTCCAGTTATGCCTACAATATCAATGTCTCCATAAAACTGTAATTTTTGATATTATAGCTATTTGAATCATAGAAGTATGCAAGAGAAGCTGTATACAGGAAAGAAAAAAACAAGCATTAGGAAGCAAAACAAACTAACTGACCTTGGTTTTATAAAGTACAAATGTTTCAAGACAAAACATGACAAATAATGGGAAAATATTCTAGGATACTGATGCATCTACCAAAAGACCATCATTCAGATAGGGCAGATCAACGACAAAGAAATAACCTTGATCAAAGAGGTAGAATACAGGACTGGCAAGAGGTGAGAAGGCAACAAGCTGAATACAACGTGGAAGTCTCTAGAACTGTGCACAAAGAACTGTGGAGAAGGAAATGGAATAATTACCTCTTATACCAAACCACAGCTACAACTACGAAACTGCAAACAGAAAGACCTCAATCTTTATGAGTACAGGGTCAAAATACTGACAGAAAAATACTGCTTATTCAGGAAATATAAGAAGTACAGAAACATGCCAGAGGATATGTCCCTAAAAAAGAGGAAGGAAATCAGAAAAGCATGCAAACAAAAACAAACAAAAACACATGGGAAAAACAAAGAAAATTCAGTGGAAGAGGGAAAAAAAATCTACAGCAACATTAACAGAAGGAAAACAATTAGGCAGGTTGAAACACTGCAGAGAAGGATTTGAGAATTAAACTGAACCAGAAGCAAAACATATGTAACAAAGATGTAATGCTGTCACAAAATGCACAACATTCTGCTATGTTTTAAAAAGTGTGATGTATTAAACCAGGAATACAAATAATTCAGTGATGGTGCTGACAAAATTGAAGCAATATCCCTAGTCTGCACTACACTGAAAGTTTAGAAAATGTCTGAAGATCAAGAAAAAAAAAGTGAGTAATCAAAAAATTTAAAGGAACTGGGCTCATTCAGAGAGCAGGAAAAACTAATGTCTGCAGGCATAAATACTTCAAAACAATGTCATTGGCTACTGAAATGTAGGTCAGAAATAGAAAACTAGTTAAAATACTACCTCAGATTAATCAGCAAAGCTCTGAAATTCATTTCAAAGAAGATTCTAAGGAAAATATTAAAGTATTTCTCTCAGTAATGCCTGCATATTTCAGAACAAAGTAACATAACTAGACTCTTCCATAAATCTCCTCTAGTACTGAACTTCCTCAAATTGCCTGTGGTAGTTTTAATTCATACTAAATTGACACGAGGACTGTGCAGAAGATCCAGGATGACTACTAGTCAATACCATTTAATGGAGAAAAAATTGAAGAGGAAAAAGAAATCCTATTTTAAAAAATGACCCAGGAGACTCTGAATTCCAGTCACTCTGCCACCCAGAATTCTGGGCACAGGCGGTAATTCTCCGAGTCATGCTCCACCAGGGAACAGAATTTCTGTGTTGCATAGAGAAAAAAAAAATCAGTGAACAAGGTAAACAAAAATCACAAGTAGGATAAAAAGACTACATGATACATAACATTTGTAATACCTGACATACTATGCAACAACACATAACATCTCTTTTATTCGTGTTTGCTCAAGGGAACAGAACTTACATATGCAGCTTTTTCTTGATACTGTTTCACCACAAAGCATTTCTAAATTTTTAATCTGGAAACATACATTCATTTTTGAATGTGCTGTATACATAAATATTTTAACATCACTTGAATTTTCTCATCTTTCAGTATTTTGAAGATGAACTGCTCCTAATAACATGTCACATTTCGTAAGATTTTATATCACAATACCTGAAAAAAACTTAAGACTCCAAGTATATATTAAATGAGGTATTCATAAAAGAGAGTGTGCTCATAAGAAGCTGTATTATACGAAGAAAAAAACAACTTCCACACTCGGTGTCTGGCTGCTTTTCAGAAGTCTCTAATAGCACAAATATCAAATTTGTGATGAAAAATTTTAGCATACTTGGAGTTATTTGCAAGTAGTACTTGGATAATTAAGCTTTGAAAGTAACAATAAAGCAAGACTGGGCAATAGGTCTAGAGTCTAAACATCAGAAGTTTGATTTGCGTGTATTAAATGAATGCATAAAGAAAACATTGGTTCTTTACATTTTTATCAGAGAGCCCAAATCCTCACAAGAGTAAGAAATGATAGGGCGATGCCACTGACAGGGAAGAGTGAAACAGGAAGAAAAAAGCTGAGAATAGAAGTGAGCAACTATTCACATTCTGAAAGAGAAGAATGAATCGTAACTGAAATACTAAAATTGGTGGTTGGTACAATTGTTTAGAAAGGAATGACAAGTATTTATTTCAATGAAGTTCTAATAAATGAATAAATAAATCTATGGATTAGCCTTGAGATTTCAAATAATACCAGTTTCATAGAGTTCAAAATAATTGGACAGGCTGTAATAGGGATAGGTTCAGGCAACCTATCATTTTTAGAAGGCATTTAAGTGCGACAGCACTTGAAGTGTTTTGATAGATAATAAAAACATAGTCTTTAAGTGTTTCAAATTTGCACAGTGATCTTTAAAGAAGCGACAGAATCCCAAGACCTGATAGACTGTATCATTAAGCAGCTGTTAAAGGAAATAACAGCTGTATTAAAATCACTGACATGCAGTTACAAGCAAGTCTTCTGATTCACTTAAATAGTGAGTTAGTACAAACTATAAAACTTATGGATTTTTTTAATGGGGCAAAATGTAGAATATGTCCTTTTTAAGATGGAAGTAGGTTTATGTGCATTTCCTCCTTCCTTGCCTCAGACTTGAGGGGTTTGATAGCAACAGAATTATTGTGGTTAAACTAGTCAGAAAAAAGCTGTCACAAGTGCCCACAAACTCCTGAAATGCTCTGCCTTGCTTCCTGTGGGTTCACTTACACTATAATAAAAGACACTTCACAACTGCTCTCTGAAAAGCACTGTGGGTCAATTTGATTTTTAAATAGGTTTCTTTTATTTATTTAAAGTTTGGGACAGCAATTCAACTCCTTGAAAACAAGCTGGAAAATTTTTGTCTTGCAATGTCAGCATTTCAACTAAATTAGAACCCCAGCACTCTGGGTATCTGACTAAAAACGACAGAGATATAACAGGCTTGGAAAGCAGATACTTGGAACTGAAATGGACAAACTAGTATACTAAATTTCAGCAGTATGCTGTGACAAAATCAATAAATCTTTTCATGAATTAAGGCATCAAGTCATCTTTCCTTCTATATACAACAGCGGTGAGACTAATTCTAGAACCAGAACTTCCTGCAACATTCAATATTTAAAGGGAAGTTGCAAATTCAATCAGAACCTTTGGTTCACGGCCTACTCAGGAATCTGCCCTCTTGGCTAAATAAAAAGATGACTAAAAAACTACTCAAAAAACATAGCCTTCAAAGGGGAACAACACCAGCCAACTACAACACTTCTAAATCTAGGTAGTTATTACCAAAACGAAAGGTTAGTTTACCTGGCTTCATCTTCTAGCTAGAAATTAGAGCTTAAAAAAAATAAATTAAAGGTGACTAACACTGATACTAATTTCCAAGACAGAACACTTACTAATCCTTGGTACCTGCATAATTCAGATTAGATGATGTGTCAGTATTTTGATTTCTGTATGTGTTTATATTTCACAAGTACAACAAATTCACTGTCTCAATATCATAAAATGGTCAAATAGGAGAATCTAGTGGCACTTCTTGGCTTTACAGTTAGAGACTTAAGAGCATGAAATGACAAAATTGTTTATGACAGATCAGAAACTGTCAATTCCCCATTGCAGGACAAATGTGAATGACTGTTCTTTATTAATTATTTTTCCTACCCAAGTTTTCTCCCTCTTTCAGTTTCTTCTTTTGAAACGTGTAGGCTCTAAGAGTTCTGAAGAGTTTCTTCTGAAAGTTACTTAACTCATTTTGCTTTGTTTCACACTGAATCTGCTTAATTTTATTATGCACTCTAAATTAAAGTAAGTAAATAAAAAGTTGGGCCAGTATAAAAGGTTGTGGTTGGTTTTTGTTTGTTTTTGATTCTACTAATGAAAGTTACATTAGCAGTAACATCTAAAAAAGATCTCAGTCAAAAAATCTAAATACACCCATCTCCATTTTTGCAAGCACACCGAAGAAATTCATTTAACTTGAGAACAGAAACTTTAAAGCTCCCTATCAGAATGAAACAAAAACTATCCAGATTTGAAAGCCAACTTAATTCAGTTACAGAAAAAAATATATATTCAGTACCCTAGTCCTCCCTATTCAAACGAGAAAATATATCTATTTGGGGGGAAATTTTCTGAAAATTAAACCAAAATGTTAAACATAACTAGAACTGAATTTCTGGCAACTGCAATAGTAAATAGATACGAAAATTTCAGCATCCAATATACTATTATATAATCACCAGTATCTGACCATCACAATCATCCACACATCCACACCACCTCAGCATAGACTGCAACACTAATATGATGTCACGAACAAGTTCCTTTATTTTGTACATTCTTTTGCTGGCATCTTACCCCACTCTGTTCCATCTCCTGAACTTCGGGCTTCTCCAGCTCCCTCACCATCTTCAGCTGTTACTAAAAAATCAAATTCTTTCAAAGCTTCTTCAGTATCAGGGTCATCTGTAAGGTCTGCAGCTAAACCTTCATTACCAATCTGAAAACAGATTAAAAAAACTTTGTGTTTGAACCATGAACCTTTTTCATACTCAAATATTTAACTTAGAAATTATATAGATTACTCTCACTGAAGACTTATTGCATAGGAAAACACTTTCCAACATAAAAAGCAGAAAAAGATACTTAAATCTAATCAGAAGTAGAGCTGCTTACAATAAAAAAAAAAAAACAAAAAAAAAAAAAACAGCACAGCCTAGTGATCATTAGAAGGGAAAAGAGCACTGACACAAAGTTCAGCAACAAACAAGTACATCCATGACTTTGTTTTTGATTTAAAAGGTCTCAACCAGAAACTGTTGTTGATTTTCTTGCAATATTAACAGATTTCTAGAGAAGCTTTATAACTCCCTGCTAAGGCATCATTGAAACATTTTCTTTCATTCTGCAGGTAAAGAAAATTTCCATGTGAGGCTGTGTTTCTCAATATATTGACTTGGGCAATATATTTTTGCATAAGGACACAATATTTACAAAGGTAAACAATCTTCCAGTTATTACTTTTTAATAAAAAACAAGCTTTGTCAAGAGTCAAAGTATAACTGCACTGTCTTCATAAATGCTTTAGTGATTTACTTACTAGATTATATGTTTATCAGACTACCTACTGCCCTAGAAGAAAAAAGATTTAACCAGTATTTTGATTTATCTATTTACCAGAAGTATAAATGAGTATTAAAAGTGTGTAAAACCCTTCCTGACAAGTCAAGTTAGGAGATTGAGACTTGCATCAAGCTGAGCTAACGTTTCTAGCTTTTTATGAAAATTCAACACAGCCAAAGGCACCATCATACTGTGGAATTCTCTGCTGAGCAAAACATAATAAAACTGTCAGTACAGTGGTCCTAAATCAACCTCTTTGCATAAAGAAACCCTGGTGACAGGGAGAATCTTCTAGCACAGGAATAAAAAAACATGACATACTTATAACTGTCTGGGGGAAAAAAGGAAAAAGATTTCCCTTTTTAAAAATACATTTATGCATACAAAGCAGTATTTTAAAAAAAGTATTTTACTTTATGTTTCTTATTTATCCGGTGCTTTTCTTTTCCTTCTGCAATATCTTCTATCATGTCACTCTCCTCTTCTTCATCGCTATCATCTGCATTTTCTAAGAAGTTAAATGTTTCCAGAACATCACCAGAATTCCTAGAAAAATAAAAACATGAACAGGGAGACATTTACTTGCTCGAGAGATTTTAGAACATTAGTCAGATTAAATTAAATTGCTACCTGACTTAATAGCTTCAGAATTTTAAAACAAGCACAACAATGAATTGTTGCATGGATAAGTTTATATCGCTATCCAATTGTTCACTCTGCAACACTCATCGGTATCTCTCCTTAAAATAATAAATTCCAAAGTGGTATTGAAGATAAATTTATGTCGTATAACCCTATATATTTTCTACACAAGACTTAGAATCAATTTTACTTAAGTTCAAAACCATTTGTAGTCAGGCTACACTCACAGGTTTCAGAGCCTTCAGAGTCTGAAATTCAATGTGAACTGACCAGTACATTAAAATGACCATGTAGAATAAACTGTAACTTCATGCATTTCTCACCTCTTCACTTACCTTTTGATTTCCTGTCCCTTTTGTTTTGATGAAGGAGATTCACCCCCATTGAGAATCTGTTCTAAGTTCTTTGTCTCTACTGAACCATTTGTTTCTGAATTGGAGAGCCCAAGCAAAGACCTGACCCGCTGGGAGCGTACATCCAATATCGTATCTGTATAACCTACTTCCTGCAGATACCTATACACATTAACAGGAAAAAGAGCAAAGCACATTTGAGGGAAAAGGAAATAAATCAGTATCAACTCTTTCTGTAAAATGTATTATAGTGGCATTTATTTTAAAATAAACTTCTTCTCCATCCATCTCATGTGGAAAAGCTCAATCTATATTGCTTAAAGGTCAAGCCTATAAACCCCCTATGACAAAATCATCTGCCCACCTCAATTACCCAGTATCAAAGAGTAAGCATATACACAGCTCATAAGACTTCAGAAAACAGTTTGAATACACCAATATTCCAACAACACTACTTACTGTCTTAGTAATTGTCTGCCTTGCTTCCAGGTCAGTTGGCTATTTTGAGGTACTGCAGGAACCTCCGTATCTTTGGTTTCTTCTGAAAGATAGTGTCATATTTAGTGGTTGGGGTTTTTTTTTGTTTGTTTTTGTTTTGTTTTGTTTTTTAATTCAGCTTTTTACGAGACACCAGTGAAACTAAAAGCAAATCTTAAACCTGCATAGGGTGGCATCTATTTTAAAACATTTTTTTTTTTTAATTAAAATACCTTTTTCCTCCTTAATTATTTGTTAAAGAATAAAGCAAATAATTTAACAGAATTAAATGAGTTCAAAAATTCTAATCCTCTACTTGGAATAAAGGAACTGAAGAAGTATTTAACATGGACACAGAAGAAAGTCGGGCCCCAACTGACTGAAGCTAAGAAATGTTAATGAGAAAAGTGTATCTCTTCCACAAAGCTGAGAGGATTAGAAAGTGACTTGGAAAACACTAAAGCAAAATACAGTTAAAAGAGTAGAAGAATAAAAGACAAAAATGAAGTTACACATTAGCATCTGGAGAAAACATGTCAAGTTTAACACAAATTCCATGAGCCTATCAACAAAAAATTTAGAACCCACTGCACCTACTATGGCAGAGACTATAAACATGGGACAAATTAAAGGCTTAAGAATTAATGTGACACTTCTGAAGCACACTACTAAAATACAGGCCAACAATGCCACTTTCCAGAAGACCTACATTTCAATAGAAGCCACGTTCAATTCTGCTTATTAGTTAGTGCAATTACGAAAAATTCTCTATAAGCAATACTGTGAAGAGCAAAACTGTTATGATCAACTTCTTATCAGTGTCGTAAAATCACAAGCACTCCAGGGTGCAAAAAGGCAAGCTAATTTTTCCTCTTAGAACACTCCCTTCATTTAAGGGAAAAACATAGACTCAACATTTTCCAGGACAATACAGTAATTTTTTTTCCTCATACTTTAAAGCTATCATCCTATAACAGCATCAACACCAGAAGTATTTCTAGTATTTATTCTGCACTTATGCTTTCCTTCTAAATGGATGTCACACTGGTGTCACACTGGTGTAAAACATTAAATCCTTCAACAAGAGATATATAAGAAGAGAAGCAGCAGCTGATTAAGGAATTGTGCAACCATTTAAAACTTTCTTTGATTTTCAGAGCTGTTTCAGAAAAGAAAAGAAGAAAAAAGAAAAATTTAATTTTGATTTAGAGATAAAAATATTGACCCAACATAAAACCTTTCCAAGTATTTTCTCTATAATGTACTTGAACGGGGAAAAAATGAGTGAAAATTGCGATAAATAAAAAAAAAAATCTAGAACAATTTATGTAGAATAAATTATACTAAAGCAGGCTGTTGTCAGAAAAGTTACCTGATTCAAAAGTTGGCATTTTCAAGTCACCTTGGTTCAATTCTGTGCCATATTTTAATTTATGATATTTTGCCCTGGAAAAGCATGGAAATAATTAACAAATTGGCATACAATACTTTTATCAACTCAAAATATTTTACTATTCCCTTTTAAAACAACCATGTTAACATAACACCACTAATCAAAATAAAGCTGTTGTGATCATTACAGTAACATACAATTCTAGTCTTTCAAGATTGCAATTTTGAGATAACCTTTTCACAGTTAACTCATGATTACCAGACAATATATAGGTATTTAGTATGTTCTCCAATATATGTATTTTTAGTTTTTTATTAACAACAAACAAACTAAACAACAAATACCGTACATTAACTACCACAAGAACCTTTAGAAAACCAGTAGCTTCAATTATTTATCAGGGATAATTTCATCACTTGTCACAGTTAATCAATCATCCTATGATGAATGAATGTCACATTTGGGATCCCTGCCTATTTGCCACCTTCAATTTCCTTTTCAATTTTTCTCCTGCCCTGCCTTGGCACAACAGGTATTTTTCCCCCATGCTAACCTTCCTTATCACAGATTCTCTTACTGTTTTTCTCTTCTTCACTGACTTAAAGCTTTGCTTCCTATGCTGCTCAATCCACCTATGCAAGCATGCCTCCCTGCTTCTTATCTCCTGATCTCTCAGCCCTTTGATCTTTGCTTTTACATTATTTTTTAAAAATCACTTGGTGATGCTTTTCCACACAGGAATGCGTGAGACTTCCAAATCACGTTCTACGTGCAGGGTGCCTACCACGAGTCTTCAAGTCCCTTTACCTCCAGGAATATTACATGCACAGTAATATGTCTGAACTCTTTGCTTCATAAATCCCCTAAAAAAAAATCTTAAAATCTCAGGAAAAAAGATCTAGATGTGAAAAAACTCTGGTAGAAAGTTATCAGCCACATTAAAAAAAAAATGTTTCTATTCACGTATAGAGAAATACAGCTATCTTTATACTTCTAAATTTAGCATTTGACTCAAGTTTTCAAAGTAAGTGAACCACATCCAGTTCCCACCAATTTTAAAGACTACTCCCAAATATGAAGACACTAAAGCTTCCTGAGAAAAGATACACACTGAAATGTGCTAGACAAAACCAAGGATTCCCAACAAATTTTCTTTTTGAATGACTGAGCAACTGCTAGATTTTTTTTTTCCAAATTCAAGTTCTTCTCAAATGCTGCCTGACATAATGGATAGTATAGGAGACTTCCTTCTAAATTACGTAAGTTTCTGACAGAACTGCAGGCGATTAGGAGCAGTCTCATTAACAAACTATCAGTAGATGGCACTATTGACCCTTGGTAGCAAGAAAATCCTGCATTTCCTAGCAATTACACTGCAACTGAAAAATTGTATGGTTCCTGAAGAGGCGGTACATGAGTGACCTGAATTTGACTGACTGCCAATTAAATACAAACGCAACTTTGAATTTATTAGTTAGAACACATTTCATCCATCCACTAGTAAGACTGTCAACACTAGGTGCTCTCTCCAAACTGAGAGACTAAGCTTTGTTCCACATTGCAATAGGGTAATGTACCACCAGGCTTTTCAGATAATGTGTACAGACTATGATCTATGTGTCCTAGAAAGTACTGTACATGAAAATAAGAAATTTTGAAGATCAATATAGCAGAACAAATGTCTACTCCCAACTCATACCTGAAGTCAACAAAGCACTGTAATTAAAAATCCAACCTAAATTTATTCAATTCAGAGCCATTGTCAATACTATTTATGAGGAGTTGGTCCATTTTAGAGCTTCAGTTTCAAAGCACAGCTAAAATTCTGCTCTGTTCGTTACAAAAGATAATGAGGTATTTGATCTAAAAATATACCAATGACTACCCACTACAAATAAGCCAAAATATTGCTGCACATAATGAGATCAATTAAGTCTTTCACAACACATTTGATACTCAACTTCAGTTTTATAGTAAGAAAGTCCCCTCCATATTTTCCATACAAACAAGGCTAAATCATTACGTATCTTAAAAATCACTAAAAAGCTGCATTGTTGTTCATGAGTCAGTGACATTAATCCCCACCCCACACCACACAGTAATTGAATTCTCCAAGAGGCATCTTTTGAGTATTGCCTTGCTATTCTTTTAAGGCTAGGTTTCTGTGAGTGAAGAAATTAAGAGAAAAATGCCTGTAAAGTGGATTTAACTGCTTGCTGCTATTTAGCTGTTGAATTCTACCACTCAATTGCAAGGAAACAAACCAACTCAAATCCAAACACCAGCAAGTCAAAATATAGGTAGTTTTTATCATCTCCTGAAGTCTTTTCAATTTAAGCACATTACTGAAGTTTAGAGCACAGCGGCTCAGAATATGAGCCACATAAAGTCTAGCTATAACCATAGAGCACTGTAAAGACATATAGACTAGCTAGAAACACACACATACAATCATCTAGGGCATGATTTTGTTACCAAAAAATAAAAGCCACAAAGAACTGACCCTAAATATTCAAGGAAGTTGAAATAACAAGCACCATTTAACGTCTCTAAAACATTACCACACCTGTTATATACTTAAAAAACCAGAAATATCAAACTATTTTGTGACTACTACCGCATTTTATTGAACCTTACATACTGACGTCCTGTTCCATGCCCTTTGTCTGAAAAACCATGATATTCATCATGATGTGAATGAGTATTTTTTTCCAGACTCCCTATAATCTGACATTCCACTGCCTAAAACTCTCTGACAGCATTGGAGAGTTAGCATTAGAAGAGGAGGAAAAAGGCTTGGAGGGAAAATCAGGTGCAATACCAATCTCTAGTGATCTCCAGATCAGAATTTCCCAATTTATTTATTTATTTATTTATTTTAAACCTTGGGGCTTGTCATTAGTTGGGGTCCACCATGCAGAACACCAATGGCAAGAAAATAAAATAACCCCTATCATCTTGAACTCCTCATTCAGTGCAACAACAAAAACTAACAGTGTATCATTCAAGAATGACAGCGTAACAAGTTAGTACTTGTTTGCTTTCCTTAGTCAATCCATCATACCTCGGCAATTAGATCTCCTCAAACTACTGAGCATGAGTAGCAAAAAGTTACAGACAGCTTCCTCATTGCCTCCCACACATTGACCAATCAACCCTAGAGTTACAGTTCCTGTTTTTAGCAAATCTTCATGACATGTCTTTCTGGTTGGGACTTAAGCAAGGATTTTTCCTCTTGAAAAGTATGCAGCATTGGCTCGTACCCAGCAACCACAAGAGCTAAAGTGAACTGTACATTTCTGTTCTGCTTCTGTTGTACACATGATTATAAATTTCTCATTCATCAGATGAATTTTGGAATGTCATGGCAAGTCAAACTATAAAGTTAGTTGCATTTCAAGGGAAAACATCAGTGGGATTCCACCAATACCATTTATTTTCATATTCCGCGTTCTGTTGTATGATGCTTTCACACACTGGCTGTAATTAACTGCCTTTGATTTATCTTATTAAGTAGATAATCCCCACGACCTTAAAATGGGCATTTGCAGAAAGTCTCCCTGTGCACCATTGCTATCACTGCCCAAACAACCAAACTGTTCTCCTTCAACTGTTCAATGTTCTTTTAAAGGAAGAGTGCACTGCCCACCCAATACTGCACACTTCTCATCTGTCTCGAATCCAGAGTCACTTGCACATTACCTGTATGACTTCACAATATAGCTTTTAGTCTTAATACTGGTTGGAAAGCTTGAGTTCCATTCTACCCTGAGAATAGGGCCATATAAAGTAGCTCCTTGGCACCTTATTACCTCACCCATGAACTAAAACACACAATGTGGTGGTATGACTTGCCATATAAACCCACACCATTTTCTGAAGTACACCTCTGTATTGCATGTTTCATTAAAAAGCATGTAGCCATCCTTGCCAAAACACTAACTTTTAAAAAGAGCCCAACTATTCAGTTATTTCTATGCTATAGTTAGTTATTTATAGTACTAATTCATAATGTAGAATATATTAAGGCATACTCTCAGACAACTGACTTCAAATTTTGTAGTAAATACAGCTAGGCCTCACCTAGACATTTTTTAGTTTATACTGGCAAGAATATTCTCCACAAACCAAATAAACAAAAGCTGACAATTTTGTTGCCTGACCCTTAAGAAGTTTACACCATTGGATTCTGGTACTTCTTAAGAACAAGATAAAATGAGATTTAAGAATCAAGTTCACTACTGAAAGTATAGGAACATGCATGACAAGATTGTCTGCTTAGTACAAAATGAAGAACTAATTTTGGCCAACTAAGCAGTTAGCCAACAGGAGAGTTTGTAGTTCTGAAGGACATTACCCTGGGTGGACTGAATGTAGTATTTCATTACATTAGTGCTACAGAAAACGTACTGAAACTAGAAATTCTAGCATTTACCACATGATATATCAGTACTTTGATATTAAGTCAAAGTGATTTATTGATATTATCAGTACTAAATTCCAAAGGATTCTTTTCTGCCACAAAATATGGCTTTCATCATGCAACGCATACAAAACAGTTGTAAAGAACGCAGAGACAGATATTTTTAATATTTTATAGTTCAATACCACTGGAGAATAGGTAAAGGCATAGTAATAAGGTGTAAGCATTTTAGGAAGAACTACTCTTACTTGGTTCGGTCTTACTTAGCAGGCAATTGTTCTTTAACTCGGAAAAAGAGAATCGGTTCAATTTGAACTTGCTGGGATTAAGATACAAGAACAAACAACTTTAAAATGTGGGGAATTTCTTATAGCAGCCACTAAACTTCATCAGGAAAAAAAGAGAGACAAGAACGGTACTAGGCAATTCACTTTCAAGAATATTTTTCAATAATTATCAAAAACCCTTAATGTAAAGGCAACCAACCATAAATACAGTGTACATAAAGTAACTATCCTTATTAGATGATTCTACAGTTTAAATAAAGTGAAGGAACCCCTCCTAGTCTGCAAAGTCTTCCAGGTCAGATAAAAACTTAAACGTGTGTACCTACCTTTCTTGTTTTAATGCATATTCTAACATTTTTATTCTTCTCACTAAATCTTTCTTCAGATTTTCTTGACCCTTTCTTTCCCCTTGTAAAAATGCTATCCGAGCCTGAAAATACAAAAAAAAAAAGAAAAAGGATAACTTATTTTATTTCATTTTGTTACCAAAACAAAACGAAGCAATCAAGTCTGGCTTGGAAGAATGGTCAAAAACATTTTTATTTTACTTTCAATGAGTCACTTTAGTTAGTCATTTCTATTTCATTAGTATTTCATTAGTATTTCTTCCCAAGAGATTCAATGTTGATTATTAATGCACAAGTATTGCTTTTTTACATTGAAATACAGTGTATTACATAGTATAGTAACTGCAGAAGAAGGCACAAACAAGAACCATTTGAAAACATTTTAATAAATGTACACATTTTTGTTGTTACTGCACTGTTAGCATCTTTTCTTTTATACATTTTCTTCTGAATGCAAAGCCCTATTAAAATAGACATAGAACATACTTTTAAGCCTTTTATTTTTTAATGATAATATATAATATATATTAAACACTTCAAGAAATACAACAAATGGATATAAGAATTAAAATACAGAATTTGCAAATCAGTTCTACAGAAAGCAACTCTTCTACAAATTCAAATTCTAGTGGCTACTGAACACAGCTGAAAGTCAGAATATCATGACAGAATTGTTTTTACTATGTCATTCTATATGGAGCAGAATATATTTGAATATTTCTTGGTGTTTGTTTGTTTGCTTTTTCAAGCAAATTAACTTCCTGAAGTACAAAGAAACAAGGAAGCTTCAACTTGTCTGCTAACCTAGCAGACAAGATTATACCCAGTAAAATAAACTAGCTATCTCGACCAGTGCAAAAGGTCTAGCAGAGAGCTTTAAACTAGCTGAAAAAAAATAAAAGGTAGTTCGTTGAGAGAAAAAAATAATCTCACTATAAAGTGAAAGAGCTTATGCTTTGCCTTTTTGGAATTCAAAACTCTAAGGAAGACCAGAAAATTTGCAATTTGAATACAAAACCAAAGAGTGAATGATATTACTAGACTGGCTATCCTTATGGGAAACCACATACTCATTTGTCCTTGTCATGACTTCGAACTGACTAAAATCATCGGGTAGCTAACTTGAAACGAGATTCAATAGTGTATTTGCTTGGAAGAAAAGAGACAACAAAAATAGAATTAAGAAGAGTAAAGAAGCAACAACATTGTGCTGCAGAGGTTAAGATCAATGACGCAATTTCATTATTATTTAAGACCTAAGAGATTTTTTTTAAAGGGAGTGGCTGTACCTTTCACTGCTCTCAGTGGTTAGAGCCTGTGACAGTCTGAGATTACAGCATTCCTGCATTGCTCCTGTGATATCACAGTAGAAAGTTTCACACATCAGTGCAATCCTGATTTTAGCCCCTATTGCCTTTTACTTAATGGTAAACCCAATTAAAATATGTTTCTTCACCTTGCACTAGCTTGTAAGTTAACCAATTAAAATCTGAAAGCCTAGTGAGAACGATGCGGTTATGAGTGAGTTACAAGTTTTGTTGTGAGAACACCCTTGACTAAATACTGCCGCTTTGCAAGAAAAAGTAAAGCACCCAACAACACTGCAAGGTAATGGAGAATTAAAAATAAATGCAGACTTTATAATGACTCCTGCACAGATATTTTAAGAGAGAAGTTGGAGAAAGATCAAGAATCAGCTATTTTAAATAGCAGTCTCCCACTGGAAAGGCACGAAGGAGCTGAGCAAACCCAACAACTATACACAATTATGTTATTTAGATTTTAAAAGCAGTGCAAAAACTGACTAATCCAACAGAAAGTTAATTGTACATAATTAGCATTTTCTTCAGAAGGCCATTTACAACCCCTAGTACCTGAGGCAGCAAATGGCCAAACAATTCCGCAAGCCCAACCTGTTATCCTAATTTCCATTAGTCAATGATAACAAAAGCTTGTAAGTAAACAATACCCTTATACATAAGTACAGAAGTCCATAAAGTGGTTATAAAAGCAATTTTATAAGGCTAGTATGTTACTTGCATATATGCTCACCATCATACTTCAAACATTAGGAAATTACTGCATACACAGACTCTTGATGAAAAAAACAGGAATAAGTACTTCAATTATCATTTAACTACAGCCACAAATGCTTTTAAGCTCTTTAACTCTAATGTAGTATTCAACTCCTTCCAAAATTCAGGTCTTCTGTAAGTGATGGTCTTCAACCCTTCCCTCAGTCATCTGTCTTTGCCTAGCATCCTGAGCATCCTGTTGGAACTACTTGACAGATCTTAGCTTAGCTGCCAGCTGCAACTGTCGGACCTTACTTCATCCTCAGTTTGCAGACCACAGAGATGAAAATAAATTAACCACGACCACACACAGAGAGAGGCATAAGCCTCCAAAATGGTCACAGCCAAACTACTTCCTTCTTCTGGAAGCACTTCTGGATACTTGGCCACAAAGAATTGAGTCTTCGTACTTACCAGATAAAACCAGCCTTACAAAAGGCTTGAAAAAATCCTTAATATACAATAACATTTGTAGCAGTCTTCACAGGGTCCGAAAGGCTGAGCAGAAAGGCTGACAAAGGAATGCTCTCCATAATCTTCGTCACTTTTGTCAGCATTAGCAGACGTCTTTTGGCACCACTTCCTATTGTTTATACACACGTGTAGCTGGCCTAGGGACTCACCCCCCTTGTGACTGTCACATGGCTTAAACCTAATTGAAGCTATCTCTGCAGAAGTTAATAGTTAGATGTTTAGAAATAGAGGAAATGAATTTAGGCTTTAGGAAGATTGTTAGACATTGAGACCTTCAATATGAAACCAAGGGTAGGATTTACTGCAGGTTTGCTGTAGGTGTTGTAATAATTAACTTGTTTCCTCAGGTCTTGAATTGAGGAATGAGGGTTGTCAAAGCTATTACTAGACATTTTGCATGACGTTGAGCCCCAAGAATTAACATACAATTTCCCAACCCTGATTTCTTTGAGAAGCAGTAAATCTCAGGTTCAATAAAAAAAAAAATAAAAAAAAAAATGCAGTAAACAGATCCATCTCCCTCAGTTGTTGTTCTAATTTTAAGTTCCATACAAACACTGAAGAAATGCTCTCTACATAATACAGCTTTCTCAATCTTTAGACATTCCTTTCTTTTGAGAGGAATTTGATACAATTTATAGCCATTCTGGTGATTAAGGATTGACTGGCACTAACATTGGAAAGTAAAAACAGGACAGGACAATTTGATACTCCTCTTCCCTCCCTGCCTGCCAGTTACAAGAGGATTCTTTACGTTGCCTTTAACCAATTTGTAAGCCCTCAGGCCGATAGTAAGAGGATCAATCCTCCTCCTGCTTGTATTTCTGTTCCCTCGACTGTGCTGACACTGCCGCTTTTGCTGCCATACATTAAGCCTAACGAGGAAATCATTCTATTTATTTTTTACTCAGTTCTGAATTACATCAGTTTCCTGATCCTACTCTGAACAGCCATGGGAGTACTTAGGCTAGCACAAGGGATGCAAACAGGATACCAAAGTACGGTCTCAGATGAGCCTAAACTGACCACAAAATCATAACTTGCATGTCCAGGTCACAAAAACCACAAAGAGGGGAGAGACAAGGCAACAGAGAAGACGAGTACGGTCTCTCCTAAATTACAAATCCAATCAAAATGGATTTTAAGAAGTGTATTAGCAAAATCATTTCTCAAGGGGGAAAAAAACATTATTTTACAGAACATGTATAAAACAATAGTTCCGTATGCAAAAACATAGCTTTCACATGGCTTTAAAAAAATCCAGTTTCGTTTAGTTACGTATGATTGTTATGTGTGTTAGACTCCACTCCCCCCAATAGGAGTGTGCTTCAAATCCTTTCATTGTAAACAAGCTCAGAAGCCTCTTCTTTCAGGGCAGACTCTCCCTGTTCTACCAGACTGCTCATTTTCATATTTATGGTATTTTCCCATCTCTCTGATACCTGCTATTTTTCTACAAAAATAAGGGACACTTGATAACTCTGTGTTCCCTCTACACTTTGGCCCCTCAGCTGTAAATAAGAGTACTACCACATGAATTCGCTGCATTTTATTATTAAAGTGAATTCAGAGAGCACTTAGAAACAGAGTGGCAGATATTTTGTATTTGTGCAAGGATGCAGGAAATAAAGCCTAATACTAGGCAAGGCAAAATACAAGGCTAAAAAGAAATACTGAGCAACTACTTGAATGGTATGGATCCCATGGAAAAGCACTGGCTGAGGTTAAATAACTACAGGACCTACATGTAGATATGGAAGGAGACAAGTTAGAATTCTAGCATCTAATATTAGAGACTTGGTAAACTTAGTTCTATTTTAACAGAATGCTCCATTTTGGACAAACCTGTACTAGATTTTACAGATGGAAGGGTATTCATTTTTTCAAGGAATAAACAGACAACAGTCTTTCAACAAATAAACTCCAAGATCTCAAACAGGAATACTGAAATTTTCCTTAACTATGTACGAATGAATCACTCATTTCACTGAACAATCCACATCCCATGCTCCACATCCCTTACACTGTTTGATCCAAGTATACCAGAACATTTAGTTTGCCAGAGAACTTCCACATAACTTCAACTTATTCAAAAATCAGTATTTCACATCGAAGTTGACCACTGAAAAATTTGAAGAAATATTTTCTGGGAGTAAAGTGAAGATCTTGCTTTGTTTCATTTTTAAAGAAATGTGAATGGTTTTAAAACTGCTCTACATTTCACACAGCACTGCCCATAATAGCAGCGCTCATTAAAAATCCTTTTTGTTGCTCCAAACACACAGAAAAGCCTGACTTAAGGACAACTGTTTATCTTGATTAAACATATTTCTCATAGCCATTGAGAACAAGGGAGAGAAGTTATTATATTGTTTTGGGCAGGTAAAATTGTATATGCAACCTAAGGGTAATTTAATAATACATATATAGGGTTTCACAGTCTTACTGTATTAATAAATCCTGATGTACAGCACTTGAAATATCCATCTAAGAACTCAAACCTATTAAGATGTATCATGGAGAAAAAGAGGCAAGTAATCTGCATTAATTGGTAAAGCATGACTTTATGAAGAATTTATCTTGTGCTGTTGGAATAGTAACGCTTTTCTATATAATTCAGGCAACCAAACTCTAGTGGATTCACCAATCCAGGAACACACCTGGTAAGTAGGTATACTTACTTTCTAGATCAGTTGTAAACACTTAACTCTCTAGAAGAGAAGAAGAAGATTGTTTTGAAAATAAATCAACTGCTTGTAAAGCAATGCCACCCGCAACGCAATGCTCACATTTTTCTAAAGCCCATTCAGAGTTCCAGAAGGAAGGAAGGAAAGGCCTGCAATATTTCTGACAGAAACATAATACACTGAAGCAGCTTGAATATACATACCAGCGCGCACATCGATGCGTGCTTATCCTACTAGAGCATGTCACAAGACTAAGAACAATAGTAAGATTATTTTTTTTTTTTAGTATTTTGTTTTAATCATATAATTACACACAAAAAATTAATCTTTATTCTTAGATGTTTATTACACTGAAGATGAAGCAGAATGGTTTTGGAAAAATAAAACATACCAGTGAGGTGGAAGGCTTGACTAACAGCAGCAATATAAGAGCTGACACACCTGTACAGCTATTGCTGTTCTAGTTCTCATTCACAAAAAGCAAAGGGAACATGAGAGAACAGCCTCCACCCTCAATTTTCAACAAAGACAGTTTGAAACATCACTGCATTCAGAACATGTAAACCCTGATGCATGTAAAAGCATTAAGAAGAGCTTCTGTATACCCATATGGACCTGATGATATCTTTGTATTTTAATTAATCCTTAAACTATCTTGAAGAACAAATTGACTTTAAAGAAAGACCTTCACTACTTTAAATAAAAATTAAATAAATTTCATTTCAAATCAGACTTGATTTTGCAAATTAAAGACTCTAGTAAGATTCTTACTCTAAGGAACTGTGCAATAAGGCAGGTGCCGGTGTTTATAGCAGGATCATGCATGTTTCAAAGACATTTGAAACGTTTAAAGTTTCTGTAGTATAAAAAGGAATTGGAAAACGATTTTCTGGGGAACCTTGTCAATAATGAGTTACATATGAGGTCAGTAACTACTGTACCTACAGTAGTAATGATATGGAGATGTTTCCTAAAGGTTCCCTTTTTTATAGACCTTTTTCATTTCAGCTGATGTTCATTTCTTGATCTTCAACTGATACTTTCCTCAGACCGATCTGATCACTTTCCGATTGTTTCTCAAAAGCAAATACTAACCATCAGAAAAGTGACATCCTTGAGCAACTTTCCCACAAGAGTGCCAGATTAAAAAAAAAAAAAAACGAACAAATACAGCTGATCCCAAAGAGGAATCCATTTAGTTAATGATAATTGACAGATACAAGGGAATCTGCTCATCTGCAAGTCCCCTTTTGCCTTGCAATGGGTATAGCTGAGACCAGGATTGCAAAATCCTGTCCTTCCCTGAATATATCCTTCCCAGTTTTTGCTACCACTATGTTATCTCAGATCATTTAAAGTCAAAAGCTTGCCTGTTTTTATTTTCTCCCCTACGGGACAAGTTACCATAAAGTTCCAATAGCTTCTTTGAACACCTTCCAGAAAATTTAGCTTTCCATTTCTAACCCTATTGTTAAAATTTTTGCAGATCTTCAGTATTTTTCCCACCTAGTACCACTGCTTCTTCGCTAGTTTACCCAATTCATGTATCGGTCAATTGATCAAACTTAGGAGTAGTAAATTTTATTTTGTCCCACCATATGTAACACATCATTTGCCTCTTCAAGTTTCCTCCTTTTCTATTTTGTGGTCAAACTTTTAAGTGGCAGCTTAAAACACAGATTAAGCGTACCTCCATTCTGTCACTGTTCCTTACTTGAGATGATTCATGCAATCATTTTTCTTGTGCAAGGATTCTTTTTATGGCCACTCTCCTAATCAATTTGATATTTAGGAATAGCAGAATAACATAACTCTTGGGTATATTTTTAAAGGCTAACACCCTCTAAGCATCAGGGTTTAGAAGTTGTCCATAGTCTTCAATTCAGAAGCCAACAGCAGGGAAAAAAAAAAAAAAAGTTGATTAAGTCCCAAGAACAGTCAAAAACCTCTAAAATTATAGATACAAATGGTTACACACAGCATTCTCCTGAAAGACTAAAATGTAACACTGTTCCACTTGAAAGACAGGTGGCCCAGAGAAAGATGCAGTGGGAAAGCAGGCAGCATGTGCATCTAGATGCACAGAAATGCTGGGAGATAAGGGGAAGAGGAGAGCACAGAAAACTAAGTAACACACACACTATGTAGCAGCCGCACCGTGCATGAAACTAACACAACGCACCAAGACTCAATGATCAAATCAATTTCAGGAAAAAATAAAGTTAACCTGGTTATCATCAACATAACATAACATACCGAACTACTAAAATGCTCCATGCCAAGGTGTCTGAACACGTCCCCACACACCAGCTCTCCTTCTCCCCACACACCTGAGAACTTTGCAGGCACTGCACTTCAACATCTTAACTCCTGTGCTACCAAGTTCGCACTTTGTTTTGTACTTGACATGCAAACCATCAAGAACATCAGCAATCCAGGCAGACCCAAGATTCCGTATTCTTTTTTTAGCTGAAAGGTATCAACAGCCATAATTTATTATTTCTTTAATCCATTGACAATCAACGGGAACGCCTGCAGGCCCAAAATTGCCTAACCAGACAACACACTCGGAAAAGCCAAAAAAAATCCCTCATTTCTACCTGCAAGTTGTTCCATCTCCACCAGTATCAAAAGTTTCACTGAGAAAACACCACCTTTCCATTCAAACATCAGATGTCATCAGTCAGACAACTGAATAGCTAACAGAAACGTAAGCAGCACTGGCATTTCTTACTGCTCACATAGCTCCTCCTCCAAGAAGGGTCCATATATCACCCTTGTAACTGCATGCTATTAGCAAGTACAATGAGCTCTTAAACATGTTTGAACAGAAACCCCAAGACTCCGAGGCAGTCATGTTTCTAATAAGAGTTACAGAAAGCTCAAGAAACAAATCAAACTCATATACATAAACTAAGCTCTTTTTGCAATTAGGTCTGTTGGAAAACATAAGCATCCTTCCTCTAGTATGTACCGCCTGAAGATCAAGTCATGTAAAATAAAACCCTACATCTATTTTCATAACTGACTTGCTTCTGGACTTTAATTCATTTCACATCAGCATTCCCAACAAATACGGATGTTAGTGCTCATACGACTTCTACAGACAAAAGTTAATAAAGAATATTAAATAGTTCTACATATCAACATATAGTCACTTTCAATAGACTAAAGAGAAGTGCAAGAACCTCAGTTACATATATTGATAGATTAAAATCAAGTCCACCAATGTCAAAAGTTAAACACAAAATACTTCCTATATTAGTCTCTAGTCAGCATCTTCACTAAACCAACCAGCAGTTCTCTGCCACCATATTTGTAATAGCACAAAAATCAGAGTTGGCTTTCGTCAACACCCAAATGCTCTCTCTGCTTTGATATCCCAGTAAAGAAGGTATTTTGAAGACATTTGGCCTCACCAAAGATGTCAGTTTATTCACAAAATGTTCTATGCAAAGTAATGCTAAAATAATCCCTATTTTCTCACTCCAGTTTTTCAAGTAATTTTCTGCCCAGACATAAAAGCTGATTCTTATAAATGCGTGTACATTAGGTGTGCATACACACATACATAAATATACAAGATTTAAAAGCAACCCCATACCATATACCCATACCACAATAATGAGAGTTTCAAAATAAACTACTGAACATGCCTGCATCTTCTCTATAAGGCACCGAGAAACAGATCCAAGGGTGCTAATGACAGGTCCACAACTTAACACCCTTTGATTTTTCCAGCTTACAGCACGAACTGGTGGCAAAACACATACTCAAGCACAAAGCGACCAGAGCACCTGTAAGAGAACTTCTTCATCCAAGGTCAGAAGTGTTTTGCAAATGGGAGTCTTACTATCTC
Organism: Netta rufina; assembly: GCF_964035555.1. Lineage (NCBI taxonomy): Eukaryota > Metazoa > Chordata > Aves > Anseriformes > Anatidae > Netta > Netta rufina. Next base: position 21,502,196 of record NC_140128.1, on the reverse strand, counting down.
TACTGGAAAGGTTCTTGTACATTTTCTTCTGTTTTTGACTTTCTTCTTCACATTTCTAATTTTTCAGAACCAGCTGTTAGCTACCAAGAGGTAGGTTCCACCATCCTCCAACAACCAACCAAATTTCTAAGCTATTGTACTTTGTTACAGGTTCTCCACACTGGGATCACGTTTCTACTTTAGTTAATAGAAAGTCAACTGTATTTCTTAGCAGAAATGAGCCATTAGAGTACATATAGCACTAGCTTCCTTTTCATTTAAGACAGCCATTTAATACTGTGCACATATAAGATTTTACAGAAAAGCCGTGCAGTCAACCAAAAATACACGTATAAATTCTCTCTTCCTGGAGGAAAATAATCTTTGGGCTTCCCTGACCAGAAAACTGGAGTGGGGGCACCTAGAAAAGGGTGTTCTCAAACCAAAATTGATGCAAATGTTACCAATTTTAAAAGATGAGAAGATCAATCAAAGCATTTTGACATTTAGATAGACCATACTTCAGTCAGTTACCTTTGCACCAAAGCAAAGGTTTGTCTCAAGTTTTTGTTTTTAAACAGAAAGAAATGCCATAGTTCTCTTGGTAGCTTATTCCAAGGGTCCAGGTCCTCATTTAAGTACTACGACCTAAGTTTGTGTTCTTTCCATCAAAATTAAAACCACTAGATCAAATGACAGAGTAAAACATAGCTTACTTTATGAATTCATTTATCCTACTTCTGTGACTACATAAAGTACTCATTTTTCACTTCACAGAAATTTCAGCTTGTTTCCTGATTATTCCCAAGGCTGCTCTACAAGAAAAAAGGGCAGCTACCTTTACACATAAGCCTGTAGACACTGCTCAGTGAGATAATTTTTATTTATTTTTTTTAAGGTGGAGTGCCAGTCTATTGTGTCACACTCCTTAATCCAAACTGCTTTCTATTTCAAAATTCAAAAGTATCTGAAAAAGCATTCTAAAAGCCAGGGAGGCACTTAGCGAGGCTTGCTTTCAGATTTATATTTGGTCAACCACCAAGACTGAACTCTAAATGGATCATTCCGAGATGTTACTTCTAGCCCTCGATTTTTTTTGGCCAAATTTTTAGCATTCCTTTCAAAATTACTACTAAAGAATGGGCCATTATATTGCAGTGTTGACCTTGCCAGTTCTGCACAGATCACAAGACACAAATCACTTCCCAATTTCTATATTTACAGCTCCCATTTTTAAAAGCACAAATTATTCAGGGGTTTACTGACTTTCTTTTACTAGAAAAACTCAGAGGTCCTGGAGGAAAGCAGCTACGTGATTATTTAAGCAAAACTTCATCCTGTCCCTATCACTCGCATTTTCCACATTTTCTACATTTCTACTAAACGCATGCGCCCTACAAGCACCATCTTAAGAAGAAAAGTTACACACCTCTGACCATTTGTATCTAAAAAGATTCCTGTAAATTCATTTAAACTGCTGGACATTCTGGGCATATACGTAAGCCAGTTATAAAGCTTTCTTTCCAGCAGATACCACCACAACCAGTAAGACTAATTATACACTGATGGTAACATCAAAACACAACATTTGATAAGATTAAAAATATCCTTACTGTCAACATCATTATGCTGGTGCATTATTAAAATGAAGTTACATTGTTTAATTACTCTGCTAGTAATTAAATGCCATATTTAGAGCCTCATTAGACACCTACTACTAATAGACCTACGAAAATTAAGCTCTCTATCATAACTTGTAGTTGTAGCACAAGAGCACAGAGATCAAAACAAAGTTGTACGCTTTGTAGCGTGGCAGGTGCTTACAGTCACTGGAGTGGAAAGGGAAGGACAAATGCCAGCACGGCAAATATTCTCAAGAATGTGCACTTCCTTTTCCAAAGCCAGGAACATCTATTTTTTATTTAGGAATACATAAGGGGGAAGTATAACCTGCAGCATATTGAACACAAACAAGCTAAAGGGACCTGTTTTAGTGATGAACACTCGTGCCAGTGTTCATCAACCGCAGGTCAGTAACATACGTTCCCAAGGAACAGACAGCAAAAGGAAACAAAACGCTCAGCTGTCAGAGCTAGAACACGAGAAGCCCTCTCTATGCACACAAAGGAACACAATACCACACAGCTTGAAGAGCTCAGCATCATTAAGTCGGCAGCCATGTTGGCATCACCAAATTGATAATCAAGTTAATGGAAACAGAAGTTAGGTAACAAAAGAGAGGAAGAGTTGAAATGCTTATATATAGTACATATAAAGTATAGCATAAGACATTTTAGGAGAGGCCTCACAAAGTTGATGAGGAATGGGTATTTTGCACCTCATAAACCTTAATCTAGCCTCATGGCACAGAGCAGTGCCAACAGTCTCTAGTTTACACCACTTATCAGCGCGGTACCGCAGCCAGCAGTCCTGCCTTCTGCCAATTCCACTGTACAAAGCTCGCTAAAGCCACAGGACAGAATGAGTCTTACAGAACTTGCAGACGTGTTTACATGCTCTCCTTTAATACTTCCAGAAGTTCTGTTTGTCTAATCAGGATCTTTGTCTTTTCCTCTCCAGGGTATCCAAGGTTTCTGTTCTGGCATCCTGGGGTTTGGTCACTACAACTTCATTCACCCAGGACCCCAAAATAAACCAAAACACATACCAACAAACACCTTTATCCTTGAAGCAAGCAAGCAATTTCAGTTTCACAACTCCAAGTGCCAAGTGTTTGAATGAGTCAAATCCACCTCCCGTTACTACTTATTCTCTACTTTTTCATAGTGTGTTATCTGAAATACAAGCAAACATACTCTAGCTACCTGGTGCTAACCTCAATAGCAAGCAAAATAAGATACGGTAGCATTCCTCTGGGAATACTTAATTTAGAGATAAAAATTATTTCACAGAGGAACAAACCACAACTTGGAGTTACATAGTAGAACCAAGCATTCTCCAGCATATTACACTGGCCACTACTGTAAAGCCAGTTTCTGTTGGTTTTATTATTATTATTATTTTATTTTTATCTTTTATTTTAAAACGGTGTTACAGGATCATCAACCTCAAATTTGATAGCAGTTAAGTATCAACCATGTTCTGGGAGAAGACAAGCCAAGGTAAGGGAGTGAGAGAAACTTTACTGCAAGTGATCCATTAAAAGAAAGGGAGCTAATGAGGAAGTTGCTCAGACATCTGGAATTTCTCAAGCTCATTCTCTATTTCAGGATCATTTCGATCAGTATTCAGAGAAACTAAGTATTTCACAACACACAGCCAATGCATGCACATGTAACACTAACATATGCGTAAGCATGTACAATCCCTTCAAAAAAGCCAAGAACACACTCCATCCCCCAGTAACATGAAATGGAATTCAACCCAGAAAAAATATTTTCATCTTTTGTTCCTAACAACAGATTATTGCTAATCAGCTGTTTTTATTAAAAACACTATAGTGATAAAAAAATCCTACAGACTGCTTGAACTCACACTGGAGATTCAGGAGTGGTCCTGAAGAACAGCCAACTTCTTAATTAGCTCTTATACCTGTTGGAGTTACGCAGATGAAGCAGAAGGTATCATTAAACTGTATATCCTGCTGAGCCATTCCTTAGGATAATTCAAGAACAGCTGAAGTGCCAAAATCGAACACTCAGATACACAAACAAAGCTGTTACAGGTCACACATTTGTCCTGAAGATTTGTTAAATCAGTGGAGGATCCAACTTCCCTAGCCATTCTCTTTGTCAATTAGGAAGGAGATCATTACCACCTTCTCCCAACTTCTTAAATGACAACAGGATGAAAACACGCGCCTGTATCTCAATCCTTATTTTCAGTGTGGAAGAAATTATTATAACACCAGATAATTCATAAAAAATCCTCAAAGTAAGGTTTCTCAGAGAGCCATTAAATACACATAGGAGCGATGGCAAAAACTAAGAAATAAAATACTGCACTCCCCCAGGAAGTGTTACATGCCTTATCTAAAATAAAGCTGTGTCAAAAAAGAAAAACGTCACCAGAGTAACTGTTAATTAAACAACAGTTCTGTTCTCTGCTTCTGATAGTGATTTTATTCCAAATAATTATTTATGAAAGAGTAATCATGACACGGTAAAATAATTTTGAACCCTAGTGTGGACAGGAGGAGTGTTGCAGGAAAAACCCTACACAACTGCTATCCTGATCAGTGTCTTCATGTACATAAAGCCCATAGCCATCCACACATCATTTCTTATTCCATCTCTACATGGCTGCACAGGTAGCTCAGTGTCCTGCATTCTTTTGCTGTGTTTTGCCTGTAGGATATCACATGAAAATTATATAGAAAAGTTAAAGATGTAAATCAACTCTTAAAAAAAAAAAAGAATATTGGAAGAATTAGTGAAAACCCTTTTTATGAGGAACACACTAATCCTTTAAAGCTACAAATGGTATCTAAAATTTATAATTAACAAAATGGATTATTAATAATGTACCTACATCGGCAGGAGAAAATACGAACTCCTACTTAGCTCAAAACAGTTTGAGGAATCTCCTTACATCAAATTTGTCTAGGTATCTTTTATGGGAAACTCAGCTATATAGCAGCTGCCTTCCGATTAAAAACTGCATCTTCCCTGTGTACATTACCCACACAGGCTTTGAGCCTTCAGTAAAAGCAGCATCTGGAAGAACTTCAGGTGCCTATCTGCCTCTAACTCTTTTCACTAAAAAGCTTCTGAAAAGCCACGGTAAGGAAACCCTCAGATAAATCTAATTTCCCTCTATCCAAAATACACAGAACTCTCAATTCAGTGCTTTAAACCGCAAAAAGGGCAAATGCCACACAATATGCAGCTGTTTTCATCATTAGCTTAGAGAAATGACTAATGACAAGTTTCTTGTTTTAACTTGATCTATGCTATTTTATACTGAAAAAAAAAGTTTCATTATAAAGCAAAGATATTAAGCACTCACGTACTTGATCGTGCATATAAACAACACTTATTCATATAGAGGTACTTCAGCACTCCTGCTACAGCACATACCTCCATGGCCTGCATGAACAGAAGTCAGACATTTTAGCTGCATATATTATTTGCACAGCTCATGGCATTTACAAGCATTCCCAAGAAAGAATGTTCATCAATTTTTTGCAACTTATTTCACTGTATTTTCAGTTAGTGCTGTTTAACTACTAAAACAATCCTGTAAAAAAAAAAAAAAAAGTTTAATTTATATTCAGAGTAAGTACTGAGGTACACCTGTAAGACGCAGTGAAATAGCGGTTTATCAATTATTCATCTTTTCCAACAGCAACCCTCTCAACTGCAACCGATAGCTGCTGCATGCAGTTAGAACGCACCAAGCGTTTCGCTACTGTGGCATCTGCCTTTCCTACCTGCAACCCTACCACGTTCCATCACAATCCATGTCCCCACTATTAATCAGAGCTTGTTATTTAAGCAAAAGGCTACTGAAACTGCACTGCAGGTATATTTTATAAAACAATAACATCAAAGCTATCAGTGCTACTTTAGAGGTCAAAAGAATATAAACATGGCTACATCAGGTCAGACCAACAGCCCACCAACCACAGCATACCACTTTTAACTGTGGCCAAAAAGGCAGCTCCGTGGGAATTAGTATAAAAACAGAAGAATAAACATCAGAAAATGCTGCCCAATCTCCAACTTGTAACTCAAAAGCATCCTGAACCAGAGGTACTACCTTTGAACTTCAACACCCCCAAGGATTTTTATTCTATGAATTTATCCAAACACTTTTTGACCCAAGAATATTTTAACAGCTATAGTATCCCTGCATAAAATTCCACTAATTCCAAAAATTTTCATTTTGTATCGTACTTCCTAGATGTTAGCTAAGACTCAATGAATCTTTCTTCATGTTAAGAAAATAATGAAGATTCTGCAACCATCATAACTTCTTCCACTTCCAATCTATCATCATAAAAAATGTGCCTTCCATAAGCAAGACGATGTCTATGCTATCTGCAGAATTATTCTGTCAATTTAAAGAGCAAAGTATTCCCTACATTCCCATGCCACTGCTCAAACCTGCAACAAAGCAAAACCAGACACATGCAACCAAATATTTCAGCAATTTATTACCACTACACTTCCTAAATGTTTTGAAAAAATGTTGAAACGTGGCATGTACACTGAACAGTCTCATCTAGTTCATGATATTTACACATTTGCATATGTTTACACATCTACAATCACAGGTAAAGTGCCTAATTTAGATAGTCTACTCAAGCGTGAAAGTTGCCCAGAAAAACACAGCTTTTATTGAAAGGAATGTCCTATTGGAATGTAATTATGGAATATTTATCAGGTTCTCAAAGATCATAAAACTCCTTTAATGAGCTGCTCCCTACTTCTTGGAGGAGGAGGGGGAGATACAGAAAGAAAAAGGCAGGCGTGCAAGGAAAATCTTTTTCTCCCAACCCATGTAAAGTATGTAAAATGGTAAATAAAGTGTTCTATTATGTGTTCACTAAACAGCTGAGGAAAAAAGCATCTGTAAAATTAGATAAACTAGGAACTATCACGAATGCTGTCACTTTATATAATGGAAAACATATTACCAAACATATTAGTCTTCACGCACATTTAGGTTAGAAGGATGCATGCTCAGCATACTGAAGTTGTACACACATTGTTGTGAGTACTCAAGTTTCTTAATTATTCTTCCCGATTTTAAAACATTTGGAACTAACACCTACTGTTAAGTTTCTCTCAACACATTACCATGTGATTTTGAAGTATCAGGTAGTACTCAACATCCTGTTTATCCAGTTCAGAAGGTATGAAGAAATTTCATATTTCATCAACAATTGAGACCTTCATTCTGACTGACCAGATCAGCCCATATGCCCCACAAAAAAAGTAGAGTCCTACTGGTCTTCTTAGATATCTGAAAAGTTGCAAGATCATTAAGATTTCCTACAAAGCTCCTCAACACAACTTGATCTTCCTTCCCATGAGTTTCTGTAATGCATCTCCAAGTATTTTCCCACTTTTTTTTTTTTTTTTTAAACTGAAACCACAGAGCCACTTACAGATTTGATAGAAAAACTGTTTCCTTTAGGAAGTAACATCCAACCACAGAGGTTTTCTAAAACCCCTCTAGAGTGCATAAACATTATAGAAAACACAACCTGAATTTACCCCAGTGTAACAGCAACTAACATCAAGGTCATGACACTGACAGGGCAAAGTTACAGGTGTAATTACACAATATTGTTATATTCAGAATCATCCTTCTGTGGGATTACAGAACAGACCCAGCCTATTACTTCAAGAGATCAGTACACTACCCGTGCCCAGAGTATTTTGTCTCTACACAATAGTGAGAAAGAACTAACAAAATTAGTCTGGCAGCCACTGTTACAAGTGAAGAAAAAAGTCTACTGTGGTTTAAGCACTGCAATCCTGATGTTTGGTATTTCTGTCTTTGACACTGACTTGCAAACACAGATTTAGCACACAACTACACTGCTCCATTTGTGCACACAGGCAGACCGGCCACGCAACTGAACAGTTGGAAGAAACACCGTAAAAGTTATTAACATTTAAGATTGAGACTGATGTGCACGTGGACTTAAGGATGCTAGTACACAACTTCTCCAGGTCCGAAGGGCTGACATCCTTTGTCAGTGATTATGGCTGTGGTACAAACCCCAAGACAATTGAAGCAACTTGGCATTTAAATTAATTATAAACACGTATCCCAAACACAGGTAGAACAACAAATCAATAAGTTCATTATAAGATCCAAGGAAACAAACTGTTCCTGCAGATCATGCCCTCATATGCCTCCACCCAAATGCAGAGGGATCTTACTAGGGGAAGAGAAGTCTGACCATTACCTTAGCTATATGGGCAGGAAAATAGGGGAAAGGAAGGAGAAATCACTCAGAATGCCCATTACTTTTTTATCCACAACAAAGAACTATCCTATTCTGTGGACGAGTAAGAATCATAAATTCAGAGCAGGAAAATAAAATCACAACATATTGCTAAGTCATGTAGTTTTCTTTTAGTTTTCTTTCTATACAACATCACTTGCGAAGTTATTGAGGTAACTTAAGAAGGAGCCTTTAATTACCAGCACGGAGAATGAACGTATAGAGTATTGAAAGGCTGAAAGAAGGAAGAAATTACTTGCATGGCTGAGAGTTGCACCTACGAAATCCAATTCTCATGCTTCATGCTTCCGTGTTAATTACCTACTGTCATACTACCAGATTTTTCTTCCCGTTCAACCCAGGAGGCCTCAATCACTTAAAAACCACACACAGGTACTTAGTATTCACAAATGAATGGACTTTGAAGTTTCAACAGGCAAAACTGTTGTCTGAGGTCCAAAATATTAAGGCTTCATTAGTCACAAAATAAAGCAGGACTTCACAACCTGAGTTGTAGGACTAAAAATATATACAATGTATACACACACAGAGGCCTGGTAAATACACCTCTTCCAAAAAACACTCCCAACATTTCTGTACCAGGTTTCATCACTACACAGGTTGACATTTAAAGTCCACAGGTAATGCCCTCTCTCTGCCTCCTCCCAACCTCACTTCTATCCTGGGCTTCCCGTGTTATTAAAAGCCCACCCGCGTGCATACACACTGTGCGGTAAGTACGCCTGCCGCATCCCGTGACATGATGCACACATGAGGTAGAGTGAACCAACACATATACAGCCAGGGTCAGAATTCTGACAGCACATGAAGAAATAAGCAAATGAAACAGTACAGCCATGGATGACAAACAGCAATTACAAACACAAGCAGCAGACTTGGCAGGAACACATCATAGTGTCTAAAGGCCACATGAGTTCATACCAGCACTTTTAAGTCAGATACAGTTTTCAAAGTCTTAGAACTGAGCTTTACATTTAGGACACTGAAAGAGGTACTTAATTTTAAAGTCGCAAGCCTATATATTAAAACAAATATTTAAAGACTGTTTTGTTTGCTAATGAACACCACTAAGCTCTGTTTATTTATAAACAGAGTACAATACTACCGATACGCTACAGAAGAAATGAGAAACAGTTCATTGCTCTCCACTGAAAATGCCTGTCAATGGCTGCCACACTGGTTTTAAAAACAGCCATTCTCCACGTCTTAAAATAGTAAGACCGGCAGTAACTGAAGTATATAGTGAAATATGTTTCACTTCTTTTTTGTTATTATTTTTCCCCATTATTCTATTTTAATTATAGCTGTAACAAAAAAGAGTGCGAATTACATGTTTAATATAGAGCCAAGAAGTCCTGAAAGACTTGCCCAGGTTCAGGTACTGCTCTCTATTCTTCAAATCTGAAAGTACATAATCACAAACATTGGCCACTGTTCTAGCGAGCTACTAAAAACTCTAATTACAATGCAATTTGATGGAACGCTGCTTCAAGACAGTAAACATTCACCCAATACGTAAAGCACACCAAGAAAAAGGTTATTTGGAAATAATAAAGTTTAACTGTTATTGCATAGATTTCTGTCATATGAAAAAATGATGACTCTCACACAAACACCTCAAATTCCATGGATTTTGTAATCTGTACATAAGTTCGGAATAGTTTGTGCATGGTTTTATTTTTACATGTGAACCTAATTAATAGAGCTGTCTTTTCTGTTACCAAAACCAGGTACTAATGGCGAGATCTACGCTGGAACTACAATGTCTGCTCTCTAACCTGACGCGTTGCTCAATTTTTAGCTCCCGACACAAAGTTGGTGCCGCCACGGACATCAAACTGACCAACTCCTCGCTGTTCCTCAGCAGCGGCTTCTCCCGCACGAGATCTCCCCGGAAAGGAGGCGGAAGGAAAGGGAGCGTGTGCTGGAGCGGCCTCAGCCCGGCGAGGCGCTTTCCTCCAGGAGCAGTTCCCGTCCCCGAGCCCCTTCCCTTCCCGGGCCGCCCCCCGCACCCCGTGCAGCGCTCCGGGAGGCTGCGGCCCCCGCAGGCCGTGGCTCTCCCTAACCCGCTCCCCAGCCCGGGGAGCCCCCGAGCCGCCGTGCTGGGGCAGGGCGGCGATGGCAGCTGTCAGGGCGCTCCTCGCCCCGCCGCCGGCGCCCAGGCAGCGGCCGCCCTCGGCCGGCAGCGGGCCGGGGCCGCCTCGGGAGCCGGGAGCCCAGGCGGGCGCCATGCTACAAACCAAAATGGCTGCCCCGGGGAAGGGAGCCCCGCTCGGGCCGTGAGGGGCTGCGCCTCCGCCGGGCCCCGCCGCCGCCGCTTCCCCCGCCGGCCCCGCCGCAGGTACCGTGCCGAGCCCGGCGCAGGGCAGCCGAGGGGCCCCGCTCCCGCCGCCCGATGGCGGCCCGCAGCCCGCAGCCCCCCGGGCCGGCCCCGGCCCCAGCCCCGGCCCCGGCCGGGAGCGCGGCCCCGCACGGAGCCCGTCCGTACCTGCAGCTCGGCCCGCTCCACCTCCCAGTGCGCCCTCTCCATCTCGAAGCGCGCCCACTCGTGCTGGATGTAGTGCAGGATCCCCGGGATGGTGTAGTGCTGCGGCCGGGACAGCTCGGCGGGGCCCGCCGCCTCCTGCCCGGCCGGGGCCGCGGGGCCCTGCGGCTGCTGCTGCTGCCCCCCTCCTCCTCCTCCTCCTCCGCCGCCGCCGCCGGCCCCCGCGCAGCCCCCGGCCGGCTGCAGGTTCACGCTCCCACCCGCCTGCGGCGGCGGCTGCTGCGGTCTCGGCGTGGCCGCCATCCCGCCGCCTCCTCCTCCTCCTCCTCCTCCTCCCCCGGCTCCGGGGTGCTCGTCCATTGTCTGCGGGGAGCCCTCCTCCTGCCGCTCCTCGTCCCGCGGCGGGGCCCTGCGGCGGGGGGCCGCGGAGGGGGCGAGCGGCGCTGGGCGGGGGAGGCGGGACGGCTGCGGGGAGGCGGGGGGCTGCGCCCGGCCGTGCGCGGGTGTCAGAGCAGCGCCGAGCCGCCGCCGGCCGCCATTACAGCCTGCAGCCCGCGGCCCACCCACCCGCGGCCGCCCGCCGAGGGAGGGAGGGAGGGAGGGGGAGCGGCGCGGCGCCTGCCGGGAAGCCGCTCCTCTGCCTGCCCCCCCTCCCCTTCACGCTTCCTCCTCCCGGCCGGGCAAGGCGGCGCAGCGCGCATGCGCCTGAGGGAGGTGAGCGCCGTGCGTTGGGGAATGGGGGGGGGGGCGGGGGGAGGAAGGGGGAGCGGGCGTTGCGTCTTTCCCGCCGCTGGCGCGAGGGCGGCCGCGCGGCTCGGGGCTAACGGCCGCCATGAGGGGAGCGGCGCAGTGCAGCGCAGCGGGGCGGGGGTAACGGCCATGTCGTGCCCGGCCCCGTCCTGCAGCTCCGGGAGCCGCCTCTGGGGCTGTGCGGGCGCGTCCCGCGTGGGCCGCCTGCCCCCGTGTGCCCCCTGCCCCCCGTCTGTCTCCAACACCTGAAGCCCGCGGGGTTCAGGTCTTAGCATTCTCGGCAGTTCAGTGGTGCCCTTTGTTAGCCTCAGGAGCAGGCAGTTTTAGGTTTTAAATTTAGGGTATGTTTCCGGAAGCTGCCTAGTCCTTAAAGCCATTACAGCCATTATAGCCATGCTTTTTTTTTTTTTTTTTTGATGAACTCATCTTCGTGGTGTCTCGCTTTCTGTGTAATGTTTCCCCTCCTTGATGGGGACAGAGAGTGCATAACACCATTCAAAAGTTATTACCACACCAAGGAGGTTTTGCGAGAAATCTGGTTTATTTCATCTGGGGCGGTTGTACCTGTGATAGCCGTGCTCTGGTCAACACCATGGTACGAGTAGGGGAAACTGCCCCGGCTGTGAGATTCTGCTCTGAAACGCAGCATTTCCAAACTGCCACCAAGTCCTATCCAAAGTGACAGAAAGGCCACCCCTTTTTGAGCACGACAGGGATTTGGTTTTGCTTTTGAAAACGCATATGCGCTGTACTCATGCCATAAGAATACGGACAGCGTCCTTACTGGGACTCATTCTTGACAGAGCTGTAATTGCATTAATTACTGAAAAATAAATACTGCTTGTCTCAGTACTGGTGTTTGCTCTCTCTGCTAACCTCTCAGGTGCATGTTGCTATTTCAGTTGTTTTACCAATTCTTATCGGACTTCTCCATGAAGTCATTTCCTACAACAAATTCATCATACATTTTTCCTTTTTCCATACAGATTACCATACTATGTAAATCCAACTCTTCAGCATTTTTTTTTTCATTCTTCACTGGCAGTATCAAATCATTACCAAAAATTATGCCTTACCTCACAATCAGTTTAGCCTTTTGTTTAGCTTACAGTCTTATGAGACATTCCTTGTTGCTGAATACATGGGAGTTACTGAAATTTAATTCCGTTACTATATTCAGCCAGCATTCTGACAGCCGAACAGCAAAGGAAGACTTTTTTACTCTTTCCTTCCTCCTTGACTTCCCTAGATTAGCAAGGCTTCTTTTTTTAAAATTCCTGATCCTGAAGTGAAACACGGTGATTTACTTTAAAGCCACATAGACCAAGTTGTTTCATCTTCAGGTGAATTGTAATTTGAACAATAATAAGATCTAGAATACAAAAATGATCCCTATTACCAATAAGTACTAATGATACTACACGTGGCTTTTGTTAAAGTCTTATCCATGGTCAGAACAAAAATAGAACAAGAGTATCAAATAAATGAACTGTCTTCATTTGCTACATACCTTTTTTACAGTAAATTCATAGACAGCAAGTTCAGTAGGCTAACGTATACCTCAAAAATATTTGTTCACCTGCTGTCGCATGCTTGTAGCTCTATTATTTGACTTTTTTATTATCCTCATTGATGCTTTAATTCCAGTTTAACCCATTTTGTTCTACATTTAACACACAGATGAAATGCACTTAAAACCTCTGCATCCACAAAACCAACTTGTTTATAGAGTGGGACAATACAGTGAATTACTGGCTTATAGTTCTGACTAATGTTTATTTTATTCTTGGCAAAGGAAATCTGTAAAGATGAAGTTGTGTATTTCTTGCTTGCTATACTTAACCTCTTTCATTTTTAACTCAAAGTCATAAAATGTTGCTGAACTTTGTTACAGCATAATAGTTAAAATGCTTTTAAGTCTGTGGCCATTGACTAGAGTGGTTTTAACTTGACAGACAGAAATCTAATTTGGAATAATAACTGCTGCCCAAAGTCTCAAACTTGGGTTGTGTTTCTTTTTCTTTAATCATCTGTGTATCAGAGTATGCATGAATATTAGTGAAATCTTGGACAAAAATAAATTAAGTGCTTGTTGCTTGTAGTGGAGGAGTAATTAAAATTGTTTAAAATGTTTAATATAACTGCATGTGAAATCTGCAGGGCTGGCCACACTGGAGGTGTAAGACCTCCTTTTTATCCACAGAACAGGTATTGCAGGCTTTGCCTCTCTCAGAGGTCTCAACCAGTATCCGAAAAGATTGCATTTAGGGGTGTGACTCGTGAGCTGGGACAGCTTACGTTGAGGTGTCTCAGGCGGTTACGCTGCCTCCAGAGCTGGCACGTCCTGGAAGCAGTTCCTCCACCATCACGATTTCTGTTTCAGCACTCTGCAGCAAGCCAAGCAGAGTTGAGCTTATTCTGAAATATGAGGCTGGAGTTACCTATACCGACAGGTGAGGAGGGTGAGCCTGCATGGGGAAGCAAAACTCAGAAGCATCTGTCCATGAGCCATATAGTCCTTAGTCCTTCTGCGTATCTGCTGGTTCAGAATGAGCCAAAGCCATTGAGTTGTAGCTCTTCAAAGATCCCATCAGTCTACCACTGTGAGTCACAGAAGCCAATCACAATACCAGTGTTCTCTCACAGATATTCATGTGCAGGAGATAATTTAACAAGGGTGAGCTCTAACACAGCATAACACGTATCTAAATCATAGTAGCTACACTGTATGTAGTTTATGTGTGTGCCAAATTATCCACACACAAGAAACCTCGTTTAAAAGAAATGAAGGAGAGAGCTACTCAGTCGTTCAGTGAGGTGCTTGGTTTTGAAGTTTGCAATTTCAAGACATTTTATGTCTTCTCTGTGTGAAACCTTTGAGGGTTTTGTTTCTAGGGAGTCTTCATTATGTCATAGTTCCGTAGGTGTTTTGTAAATCAGGTGCACGAGAAGCACTTACTGTAGGTGATTCCAGACAAAATTTGAAATGTGTGGTTGACTGTCACTCGGAAAGCTGGGCTTGACAGTCCATCAGGATGTGGGTACTTCCTTCAAGTCTTCTGCTCATAAGCCCATTTGTGATGCAGATAATTGTCCAGTGACCTGGAATGAGACTATTTGATAGAAATGAATAGGCAGCCTTCAGATAGCAGCATCTTTTCATTACTAAAATGAGCAAAATAATGGCAGTGACATGAAAGGCTTGCATCACGTCACCAATTCTCTTGAACTATTTGATTCTGTATGCAAAAAAAGCATAGTAATTCATGTTGGATTTGTGTGTATATGCAAGCATACGTGAAGGAAACTGCGTGAGAACGCACAGAAAAGCATGTAGGAGCTGTACCAGAAGACGCAGAACTGTCTTTGTGAGTAGAATACTCATAACTGATCACAGAAAGTAGTTTCTGACATACTTGGAACTAGAAGGAGTGGGAGATTCCTCACCCATCAACATGCACAGGTGTGTTTTTGTTTTATTACACTTCACAGACCTCTTTACATCTTACATATGCAAAACATTTTAACATGTTTTCTGTATCTGAAAGATAAGATGAAAGAAGAAATAAACTGAGAGAAACAAAACAGTAATTTCCTGTTTTTGCCTAAACTGTACAAGAACATGTTTTTATTTCTACACAGGTGAATTTTAAAAATAATTATTTTTAAAGAAAATAAAAATAACAAGATATTTTTAACACTGGAGTTACTCTCAAAGCCAGATTCCACAGCTGTACTTGCACGCTTTATGTAATGTATGGATATATTTATTTTTACCTGTAAATCATATAGAAAATTTATTCCAGTATTTCTGCACAAAATCATGTGCTTGTAGTGTCATTTGTGTGAGAAACATTTACAGGTAAAATTTTGGAAGCTGTCTTTGAGGCTCACAGGAAAAATACAGCAACAACTAGCGATACTAGCGGACCTCTCCTCTGCAGCTGTTAATCACCTACTGTAATACTGCGAATGATGACTGTGTCATAAATTACGGGTGACACCTTTGAGTACTGCTATGGTTCTACCACTGTTAGAGCATAATTCTTTTTTTTTTTTTTTATATCGATTCTGGATGAGAGCATTTGTGAGGATTTAAGAAATAATAATTTGAGTCTGAAGTATTGTAATATGTAAAACAATCCAGGGCACTTGAAATAATACACAGATACATTAGTCCTAACACCAGCATTAACCAGATTAACCATGTAGAAAGATTAGGTTAATAAAGGAGTAATTAGGATTAGGGGCCAATCCTGCAGTAGGATCCATGCGTATCAGTTCTTCAGAGTCTTCTGTTATATATCGTGCACTGGTAACTCAAAATACAACAGCTCTTTTAATGTTCCTGAGGTGGTTTTAGCATCCTTCTTTCCTCTAGTCTCACCTCAGTATCTGCAGCCCCGTAAAGCCTCAGGTTTTTACCCTCTGGGGAAGGAACCGCGTGGCCGAGGTGCTTGCCAGCAACAGGCCTCGTGCAGCACCTGCACCCTGGTGCTCCGCAGCTCCGTTCGTGCCCAGGGGATTCAAATAGCCTGGAGACAGCTTGCCCAAAGCTAAGGGCTCTGCCTTTATAATTCAGCAGTACCAGACAGAAAGAAGCAACATAAAACTAAGAAAAAAGAAAAACTGCGTATGTCTTTATCATGGTCTGTTTAGCTGGGACAGACGTGTTTTGCAGCTGTTAGGAACAACATTCCTTTTGGCCCCTAGTGCCCAACCTTGCTTGTTTTTCATTAAAACAATGGGCAGCATTTCTTAGATCGCTCCTCTTTCACACCATAACCCTTTATTCTTTAGCATTCAGTCTTTCTTTTGGTCCTGTGTCTCATCTGGAAGGAGTCATCTATTGTTATCCTTACTTGATACATCTCATCGCATTGCACCTCTGTAACTTCAAGCAGCAGTACAAAGTGGAACAGGGGGGAAAAATAAGAGCCATATGTGAAATGCAGAAGAGATTACATAGATAGGTACTTTCTCATTTCATCATAAATGTCAGCCTGAGCTGCTGTCTCGCAGGGAAGATCCCTTAATACATTTCCATCTGGGCCTTTTTTGTCTTAATTGCCTCATTTGTTCTTTCTCAGAGAACCACTTCCACTCCTTCAAGAGCCCAGAGCCCAGCGGACAAGCTGTGTACACCACAGCAGCATTTATTAACGTTCTGACTCTTCCGTCTGAGGGAATCAACAAAAAGGCACTTTCTTCTTGACATAAAGACTTCACTGTGTCTGCTGGAGGTGAGAAAACAGACTGTCAGGGCTGCAAACAGACTCTATTGTCATTTGTATTGATTCTGGACTCCTGTTCCCTGGAGGTGTCCTACAGACAAGAGCAGATCAAAGAGGAATTTACAGAATAAGAGGGATAAAAGCTTTCTTGCATATGTAGGATAATGCAAAGGAAGAGCTCTCCCTGCTAACTGATACATCCTCTGGTATTTTCCTTCATTTGAAGGACTTGTGAAGATTTAAGGGAGAAAAAATGGTCCCACTCGTCCTTTTCAAATGTCTTACCTGTTTGGAAGACAATAAAGGAAAGAAGAGGATTAAAGAATTCACTACTGATATTAACTCCCAATTATGGCTATATTTTTGTCTAATGGCAGCATGTCTGTTAGAAAACAATCCAGTCAAAAGGTCCTGTTTTTTTTCTGAGGGTTTCTTTAAAGTAGTAAAACTCCTCCCGGGCTGCTTTTCTGAAATAGGTCTGTTGAACCTGCATATCTGTTGCAGGAATTTTTCCTTTTATTGTTGACTGTATTTTGTGGATCTGGTTTATGATTTCTTCGCTCCCACGTCTAATTTTAAAACAATTTAAATTATGCGGTAGTTTCACAAGGGTAAGAAACGCCCCTACAATATCTTCTAATCACTTACCAGGTCTAATAGTGAAGATGCGTTTAGTATAGGAATCTGGATTTCTTTGCGTAGTAAGTAAACCACTGCTGTGGTTTACTTACCTTTACTTATCTTCAGATAGCAGTGATGATAACAGAGGTGGCTTTTCTTTCAGGAAATAACTAGGTGACCAATACTAATGAGAAGCAAGCAATAATTAATGGTAGCACGATATACTGGGATTCCTTGTATCACTATCATGTAAGATTTAGATGGTATCACCCCTAAATATAGCCAGTTTGTTTAGGTTGCCAGTAATATGAGGCAGCACCTATGCAGCATGCCTTGTTATAAAAAATCAGTAGATAGCTAAATACCTATGAAGCTGCTGACTCAGAGATCAATGCTGATTTTTGCATTTTTCCCTTCTGCCCTTCTACACTGTTAAGATATACTGTGTTTTTTTTTTTTTTTTTTTTTTTTTTTTTAAACAAGGAGCTACACTATATTATTCTGTGGATTCCTGCTAAAAGTTTGCCCTTTCCTGCAGGAACTCTGGGATCTTAGGAGAAAATATTTGCATTTTATTTTATTTTATTTTATTTTATTTTATTTTATTTTATTTTATTTTATTTTATTTTATTTTATTTTATTTTATTTTATTTTATTTTATTTTATTTTATTTTATTTTACCTTGGTAAAGCACCAGGCAAGGAGCAAGTTTTCAAAATTGGAATAAAGAAATAGCTTTTGCAGTATTTGCTGTGTTGCCAGTGTATAAACTTCAAGAACGTATGGGCCAATAAGTCTGTGATCCAAACAGAGTCAGATGGAAAACATTACAGTGACTGTTTTCTGGTATTAAAGAAAAAAAAAAAAAACAACAACACAGAATTTATGCATTATGGAGTTTACCTTTTTTTGCATGCTTTCAAAACATGAGAAAAAAATATATATACATATTTTTTTTTTGGTATAGCAAGCAGATTCTGTTTTTTGACAGCCTTTTTCAATTGTACCCTGTATGTGGCAGATTTATATTCTACATTTTTATTTCAGTGGCATTATGTGGATTAATACTTATTTAGATTAAGATTAAGCTGTAATTAACGTGAACAGATTTCTCCTTAGAAATTTCTCCTAAGACCCACACTTAGTTTTCATTACATGTAGAAGCTACCTTTAGCTTCAATATGGGAAAGCAGATTGGAAAGAGTGGATTGCAGCAGCTCCTGGTCCAGACCAAGATACATGCTGATAACCAGATATTTGGGAGGCTTAAAGGCTTTAATTCTGTGCTAGAGAAGTAGCCATGTACATCCCTTTGTCTTCTCTCCCTTCAATCTGATGTCAGGAAGGTATAAATTAAGTTTTTAAATAATAGCTAACAAAACCAACCAACCAACAACAACAACAAAAAAAAAACAACACCAACAAACTGTCCAATTTTGCTTTTTTCAGCTGCATTAATTTTATGATTTGTTATTGGACAAATTTCTCATAATGTTTCCAAACCAGTTAGCATGCAAGAAGAAAATGTTGAGTAGATTGAGAAAATGTTGAGAAGTAGAAGAAGAAATTGTGTACTCCTGGAATTCCCAAAATTCTACAAAGCAATTAAATTGCCTGATAATGGAGAAGCTTTGATACTTTGTGATTATTTGTATAGAAAAAAAAAAAATGGAGTATTACTCTTGGAGTATGTGCAGAAGATTAGAGGTTTGTTTTTATTTCCTGTGTTCTTTATTTTGGAAATAAACTTATATATGTGCAAATATGGGCTGGCCAACTTCTGGAAAGTCTTTTATAACTCCTATGTATATATTTTTTTTTCCCTCACAGAAATACTTTTAATTGCTGCATTGACAATTCCGATCTACCACTGAGATCAACAAAAAAGCAATGATAAAGTTTTTTCTTATGGTGAACAAACAAGGCCAAACGAGGCTCTCTAGGTATTATGAGCATGTAGACATTCATAAACGGACAATGCTGGAAGCTGAAGTAATCAAAAACTGTCTCTCCCGTTCAAAGGATCAAGTAAGTTTTTGTACATTTTTTGTTAAACGTTTTATTGTATTAATGTTGCACATCTTTCAGGTAAATAATTCTAGAAAAAAATCAGTTTCCATTGCAGGTCATTATTTCATTTGCACCCATGAAGAAAAAAGTTGTTTCTAGATTATGTGTTCTTTCAGATTAACTATTATTCTGTATTGAATAGATGTTTTTTTTTCTGAGGCTTACAATGATTTTGGACTGTTCTCTATCACTGTGATGAAGATTCTTCCTGTTTGTTTGAAGAAGCTCAGAAGTCCAGGAAGAATTTATTTTCTCCTGTTATTGCTTGGCTAGTAGTGATCAATAGATAGACATCGGTTTTCTTTGCTGAGAAGATAGTAGGTGTATCATTGACAGCTCCAAGTTAAAAAACAAAAACAAACAAAAAAAAACTTGCCAGAGAGGATTTTAAGTTGTGATACCTAAACTAACTATCTAAAACAGAAGTGTTTTTTTTTTGTTTGTTTTTGTTTTGTTTTGTTTTAAACACATTTTTTTCAGCCTTCATAGGCCTGAAATGCTTTTTAGACATTTTTATTAAAAAAAAAAGTTCACAACTTGTTCATGAAAGTCAGAAAACTCACATGGTGGAAGTTTGTTAGATGACAGTTGAGATCTTATGCCTCACAAAAGAGAGCCACTGGTTCTTCAAGAAAAGTACCAAACTTAGGAAAAAATTTCAAGCACATTGACTTGATTTTGAGGAGGAATGTGTGACTTGAAATATCAATGAGGTATTTCGGTTTGTGTTCTGAAGTCACCTTTTTCATTAGTTACATGTGTGTTGGAACAGTGGCCCTACCCTATTTAGTTCTAGAAAGCCTCAGAAAAAATCCTAGTCCCTATAATTTACTCCAGTTCATGGAATTGGCAGTGGCTAAAGAAATTAACTTGTGCAAGAGCATCTCTGAACAGAAACTTCACCAAAAGAATTAACAGTATGCTGCCATTTCATGAACTGAGCAAAACATTACTTAAAAAAGGTGACGTGTAAAGCGGTGTATAATAGCACCATCTACTGGCTCCCTGTCCTATGGTGAACTACATGCGTCTTTCTCCAGTGTCTGGACTTCTGATACTCCTAATATTTATAATAAGAATATTGATCATTGTTAAATATGAAAGTGACCTTCAGTTTGTCTCTTTTGGAAGTGCTTCTAATTGAAAACATAGGAAAAATATCGACTGTCCTTCAATTTTAACCCTGAACAAACCATTTCAGTTGACCTACATAAAAAGTGGCACCGTGTTTTCTGTCAGTAGATGAAAGGTTTCATGTAAAAGTTACCATACCTTCTTTCAAGCCAAAATTACTTGATCGACCTTGCGAAATCCATTGTTTTTTGTGGGTCTTATGTAAGTGAAAGCTTAGTAATGTCACGATTAAATGGCAACTACTATGTTTGACTAATTTTGGTTTTGCCTAGTGCTCTTTCATTGAGTATAAGGACTTTAAGCTGGTATACCGGCAGTATGCAGCCCTCTTCGTTGTCGTTGGAATCAATGAGACAGAGGTAAGAAATTATATTCACTCTTGAGATATAGGCTTGTATTAATCACAGGCAAGAAGTCGAATCGTTTTCCAGTATGGAATTTTGCAATGTCTATTAGAGAATTTCAAGTAGTCATTGCAAAAAGAAAAAAAGTATACAAGGAAAACACCTCTGTTTGACTTCAATCTCTAGCAATAGCCTGAAATATTATCATGAGACATTCTGTATGAGCTTTATACTGATTCTGCTTTCTAAACTTACGTTTGATTAAACATAAATTTTTAGGGTGAGGTTTCTCAGTAAATGTCAGCATTACAGCCAGATCAGTGGTCTTCTGTGTAGTGAATTCCTAACTGCGCGCTGTTTTTTATCCTCCTTGACCAAAGAAAAAAATCCACAACACGTCAGATGCCAATTTATTTTACTTTTTAAACAAAAGTGAAAAAAAGGTATCTGACTGAAAGTGGATAAGTACTGTTACTTAATATGCCTTTAAGGTTCAGTCAGCCCTCATGTGTAATAAATTACATTGAGTAATTTATATTAATTTAAAACTTTCTCCTGGAGACCTTAATGGGGTGGTGTGGAAGGTAGCTGCTGACTACAGTGGTGTCTTCAAGGGTTATAACTGCAAGCAATTCAGGGCACATTCTTTTGGCTTCACTGTACCACAAAAAAAAATCCATCAATACTGCTGCAGCACAGTGTCTCTGTACTGCAGTGGGCAGGTGTGACTTCAGCATGGCTAGGCATAGTGCAGCTGCCTGTATTTGTCTAGGTGATGTGGGGGATGGCAGCAGCCCAAGCAAGACAAATCCATTTGGTTCTGCAGTGCTTACTCAGGTGGCTGCCCTGGCCTGGCCCGAAGCTTAGGAGCCTGAGCACTTGCCTGCTCTTGGTTGCTCAGCGAGACGTAACCACGCCTCCTCTTGCTACAACAGACAGTCTGTGCACTTTTTTGTAGTACTTCCTGTCATATTCTAGTTGGTTTTCATAAATCACAAGCTGATATAACACTAAGAATACTACCGTTGTTTCTATCTGTTCATTTAACATTCATTCATTTTTAATTTAATTTCAGAATGAAATGGCAGTATATGAACTAATTCATAATTTTGTGGAGGTTTTGGACAAATACTTCAGCAGAGTGGTGAGTGAGACATTGAATCTGTTACAAAGTATTTCTTCTCTTTTAAAGTTCTAGTGAATTATAGGTAATAAATCAAAGTTGGTTTATATTAATGTAGATTTTTGAAGACTTTAGCATATTATCACTATAAAAAAAAAAAAAGTTGATTTTTCAGAGTAGTAAAAGCATGCATGGGTTATAAATCATCAGACAAGGAATACCAGAAATAGTTTTGGTAGAAAAGCATGTTTTTATATGCTTATACTCAGGGGTTTCTCTAGGTCATCTACTCTCAAAATAGCCACTGGCATTCTATGTTTTAAAGAAATATGAGTTTTTTCTTCTCATTTTTTTTAATGTTCTTAGTATAATGTTCCCAAAATACTTAATTCATCATAAAGTATAAGCATTAAACAGGGAGCTGACAACACTCTCACTGAACAAGATTAGAGGGACAGAGCAAACAAAACCTCAACAACCAGCCTGTACTTGTGCTCCCCATATTGTTGTTGTGCAACAGTGGTTATCTGATGTAACAGCTATTGTAAAGACAGTCACTTTGCTGAGGATTTGAAGACGGAGGTAGCTCCAGTTAAAATGACACTTTCCCTTTTGGTAGAAGAGGTTTTGTTAGTTTTTACAAAACTGGAAAATGCAGCATTATAATGCTGGGTAGAACATGTGCAATTTAATGCAGGATTTGAAATAATCTGGTTATAAACAAATTCATCTCAAATAGTACTTGGGCACAATTTTAGTTTGGCTATACTGAGGTGTGTTAGATACCCATCTCACGAAAGAGGACTGGATAGTTTCCTCTATTGTCCATCAGTTTGAAGGTATTACGTTGGTAAATACAGATGCAAGCAAGCAGTATGCAGTGTTTATAATGTTGGTTCCCTAGCACCACAGCAGACATGGCAGAACTTCCTGTGTGAATTCAAGGACGTGCTTGTGAGAGTCTTCTAAACTCCTCACTGTTTAGATGCCTGACAAATGCTTTAGGATATTATTTCAACTACTGCTGTACCAGCCTTTTAAAACTCATGGTACTGAGTAAATAACTTTCTTACTGTATGAAGTTCAGAATGTATTTCTTAAAATTGTTACGACTGCAGTCTCAACCTGAGCAGTAATAACCAGGAGTGGAGTCTGATCCCTGCAGCACAGGAACACACAGTAGAATTTAAATCTTATTTAACTAACTGAGGTAATAGTTGCCAACCACTTCCCAAATTTTATTTTCTTTACTTAGGCAGAGCAAAAATAGATTTAGTTCTTATATGTGTATATCATTTCTTGACCACATATATCACACAACCACTGATATTGTTAGAAATTTGCTGAATTCATCCGAAAAGATTTTGGTATTTCTCCTAGCATATAAGTTTTAAAACTAGGGGAAGTAAAAAGTGGGGTAGTTGAAATCTCATGCCATTCCATGGTTCTATTTTTAATAGGCTGTAACAGTAAATGGCAGAACACTGGAGAGGGTTATAATTCTAGCTGGAGTTTCTGACAGAAACCACAGGACAAAAAAGTATATGTTTGTACTATTATGGATTGATGTTTAGGATTTGCAGAATTTTAGAAGAATCCCAAATTATGATGATGACAATGGAAACAAAACTCTGGGAAAGGAAAGAACATCTGTCCTGCTCTAGAATGACATTTTGTCATCTATTATTTTTAGGTTTGTGAGCTTTAAACATTCTCACATACTCTATTTTTATCTAATGGAGCTTACAGAGCTTGAATTTCCTAATAGAATTAGGGGGAAGCTTTCAAAGTTGCAAGTGAGATACTGTTCTGAGTCCCCTTCACTTTTGTAACAGCTACCTAGGAAGAACTCCACTTACTATTTAGACTAGATCCTCCAATGTTTTCCACTCTTTTTTAATATGAAGGAAGTTCAAACTGATCAGACTCTTAAAATATAGTTTTTGTGAGGCATAAAAATTCCCAGCTGAAGGATGGCAAGGTCACTTGGTGAAGACTTGTCACCTTAGACCATATAAGTAGTCGTACTTCTGTCAGTGGGAACCCTGCCTAAAATTCCAGGGCTAGACTGTGAATGGAATCCATGTCAGCAAGTACAATAAAATCCCTCAGTTGCAGATAAAAACGTTCTGTGGGAACAGACATCTTCCTTTCAGCAGAGACTGGAGAAGTTCTACCCTAACTGTGCAGAATCTGAGGCTGTGATTAATTGTTTCTAAATTTAGCCATTTAACAGCCACCCAAGTTAGATGTTCGGTCATCCTGTGCTCCCATTACAGGGAGTGGAGACAAACAAGTATCTCTAGAAAGTGAGTCATGTCTCAAGTGTGCTGAGTCAACTGGGGAAGATACCCATCTTTTCTGGCTGCAGAGAGACCACACAGGCTTCTCAGCCAGACACGTCAGTTAAATGAATAAAATGATGTTATAACTTGAGGCCAAGACTGCAGGAAGAATGGTGTTATTGGAGCTGGAGCAGTAGTTAGAAGTGGTAGGGGTCCAAAGCTTAAGCTTCTCTCCCCCAGTAGATCCTGCCACAGCTACCACAGCCATGCATATACATTGTCTACATTTTTCTGTTGAAACGATGTGCAACTTATTTGGTTTTAACTGTTTTATGGAACAGAATCATAGAATTCATTCCGGCTGGAAAAGATGTGCATCTAGTCCAACCTTTCACCTAGTACTGAAGTCCGCCACTAAACCATGCTGCTGGGTTCTAAACCTACATGTTTCTCAAAGACCCCCAGGGATGGTGACCCAACCACTGCCCTGGGCAGCCTAGGCCGCGCAATCCTTTCAGTAAAGAAATTTCTCCTAACATCCGACCTAAACCTCCCCTGGCACAACTTGAGGCCATTTCCCCTTGTCTTATCACTTGGTACTCAGGAGAAAAGCCTGATCCCCACCTTGCTACAATCTCCTTTAAGGTAATTGTCAGGTACAATAAGATCTCCCCTGAGCCTTCTCTTCTCCAAGCTAAACAACCCCAACCCCCTCAGCTGCTCCTCATATGAATTGTAAACTTGAAGTTAACACCTTGTCTTTGAGGAAGAGAGAATATAGGGCTGGAGATACCATGATTAGAGGTGCTGTTTCTCTACGCAGTCATTGAGATAGCAGTGCATATATTCCAATCATTGATAGAGGTGACCTTGTTTTTTCCAAGTGCAAATTTCAGAACGCTAGCTTTTGTAACAGGGGTAGGTAACATATCAAAAGCAGTTTCTGTTCTGTCCGGAACCGAAATATGAGTCATCCTAGACATTTCATTCTATTTTGAAGACTTCATCATCTAGTAGGATTATGTAATGTTTAATGACTGAGATGAAAGATCAAACTGTAACTAATGGTTGTGTTTTGTTTTTTTCTTTCAGAGTGAATTAGATGTATCCTTTTTAGTGTCAGAAAGACATTTATCTCTCTTTTTCGTGACTGTTTTACCTCATACTTTCCTCAGAGTGCTGGCTAAAACAGTCAAGACAATGCACAGGTTTCACAAATTTTGCATATAAAATAACAACATTTTGGTATCTGTATGAAAGCATGAGTGACATTCATGAGTCTCCTAGTTAAATTTTCAGTCATCAAGGTAAGCATCATACCAGTTAAAGAAAGTCATGGAGAGCTTGCTTCAAGAGAACTAAGTAACAACACCTAGACATGAAAATATGTATTCATGGGGGAACTTTCAGGCTGAACTACAGATTACTTCTGGGTTTTATTTTAAGTTTACTTAAATAGATACTGACACGAGCTACAAATAATAAGTGAATGTTACAGCTGTGCCTTCAGCCAAATAACAGAACAGTAGCATCATTGTAAGATTAGATTTGTACCATGATCTTTCTTTATCGAAGTCTAGGTGAGTTTTACTATCTATATCAATGGAAAGAGAGAAGGACCTTAGAGGGAAAAAGTTAGGGTACCACGCCTTGCCACAGATACTATAGATATCTAAATTTGTTTTCCTTATGGATCCATTTGCTTGTGTATGATTTGCAGGGTATTTGCTTAAAATATAATCAATGCTGAACTAAAACCAAATACAAACATACACTAAATAGTAAAATACTGTCATTCTGGAATGAATTTAAGAATTAGTAATATATGAAGAACAGAAAAATGCCGTAATTTTTCTTGTAATTGTTGTCACTTCTTTATAGAAGAAAACAAAAGGAAATAATTTATTTTTACTTTACCAAGTATTTGAATGATTAGCTACGTGCTGGAACTCTCTCTTACTTACTGAACTTAAATCTATATCTGTATATATACTGCAATTCCTTCCTGAAATTCACAAAACATTGTGGTACTAATATAACTCTCCTGGATTCACCTGGGTTAGAAAAGCGCAATAATGAAAATTCAGCATGAAGGAACTCTTTAGGTCTCTGATCATATCACTACATTTGTTTGTATTCAGTTATAGTTAAGGATCAGAATTAATGTTTACTTTGTGAGAACTTTGCAGAATTAGAGACTAACCCATCATACTCAGCAATTAAACAAAAATAGTTCTGTATGTCTCCATAGGGTATACTTGGAGTATGCATATACCTGACTCTTTTTAATCATGGATTATTTTGAGTACTGATGATTCTGAATTCTGCCTGCCTCTGGTCATTGTTTTCATTCTAAGATACATTTTCTGTAGTTATATACCTACAGTTATCACCAGTAGCTCAATTAATAGCTGAGAAAAGCTGTTGCATGTTCAGCAAGCTTCTGCATACAATGCTGGTTTGCACTGTTTAGAGAACCTGTGGCACTATATGCTAACACTAACACTTGCAACTGGTGCAGTACTGTGTCTGAATGACTCCTATAACACAGACAGCTTCTGCATGGCTCTCATCTGCATGAGGTAATGAATAATAAGTATTTGGAAAATAAAAGGGTACGTTACTATTTATCTTTCTATTAAATACCAGCCTGAGAGAAAGTCCTCAAATCTTAGCTGTGCAAATACTGGAAAAGCTGATGCCTAGTATGTGTCTCCTCGGTATGTACGACATATGCATGATGTACAGTTGTTTTTTTTTTCATTCAAAAGTGCATTTTTATATGCTATACATTTCAGGAACTGTTCTAAAATAAAATATTTTACTTACATCTATATATATACAAAATTTTTCTCTCAGGGAAAAAAAAAATCATAAATTGAGAAGATATATAAAATAGTTCAAGTGAAGTGAGATATCCTCAACGTTTAAGTGTAAAGCAGAGGTATAGTGATGAAGTGGGCTCTTCAGAACTTATTTCTGACAATAGCTTGAATAGCAGATAAATGGGCCCAGAAGAACAATATAAGATCTGAACTATACACATCTTACACAGATGTTAATGCAGTGTAAACAACAATCCATCTATACACCTTTCAGAGCACGTAAGATAATATGGGGTTAAACCATGGGGTTAACATGGGGTTAAACCATTTCCCTTGCCAACTAGCCTTAGCTAACTCTTACATTTAATACAATTTGCTGATGGAGGAAGTACAGTCTAAATGTCTGTAACGGCAAACATGAAGTAGTATTTACAAAATCCTTGTATACTGTGTGTCTGGCTGGAAATGGTCATTATTTACCATCTCTGTGTTTTTATTTTTGTGTACATATCCATGTGAAGTTTCTTTGAAAAGTAACATTAGCTATTCTATATAAAAAAAAGTGTTTACTACCATGAACAATAATAGGAAGCTAAATGAAATCCAAAAACATGAGCATAATCACCCATGCACAGAGCAAATCCCAGTTAAAGGCTGTCACTGTCGTACAGCTGAAATGTTCTTCACTAAGCAACATTTATGTGGATTCTTAAAACTTTCCCAAGCTTAGTACATTACCCCAGTATTCATGGCACTGCAGCTCCTATTAACATGGGGCTCCAGCTTCGTTTAGGTCCAAACTCACCAGTTCACCCAAGGCACCTGGATCTTAATTTGTGTAAGGGCCCAAGCCTGGGGCCAGCCTTCAGGAGGGGGACCTAGGACACAAGACAGGGAACAGATTCAATTTGAATCCTGCCCAGCAGGACTCATACCTAATAATTGTACGTACATACGATATATGCCTGTGTGATGCTAAACAATGCATGAACAACTGAAAAGTTATCTCATGCATACAGAAACAAACAGTGGTTAGCTACTAGCCGGTTCAGTGACTACCTCTAGAGTAGCTGTGTTTTTACAGGAGCTTTTGTGTGAATTATGTGTCATTGTATGATGTCTGTTTTAATTCTGGGATTAAATCAGTCACATACTTGAGGGTACCTAAGATAGAAGCGTATAACATCACTAGTGTTTTTATGTTTTAGGGCATTTTTTTGGTTTGCATCTGTGTGCTTGCACATGTGCATGAATGCAAGGGTGTGGGTTTTTTTGTTCTGTTTTGTTTTAAAGAATAATGTTGTAAGGACAGTCAAGTAAACACGTAATGTAATTGTCCTAGTGGTGCTGGCTTCCCAGTGTGTTAATATTGCTAGGCAAGCCTCACTTTTGTGTGTGAAATAAGTGGGTGGAATTCTATGTGGCTCTAAAACTGCAGCTTGGGTAGTGCAGGAGCTACTTTCTTGGTGTGATGATGACAGACTATAAAAATGAAAGTGGTATCACAGAAGCTTTGTAGGGAACAATGTGCTGGTAAGCCTGGGAGTTTTTAAAATTACAGAAAGTTGACTTTTCGGTTCCTTGAACTGGTGAAGCAAACCTTACTTGAAGATGTTAACATATGGAAGAAACAGTTACTTACATTCTCCTTGTGGGAGGAGGAAGGCAGGGTTCTCTAGAACCAAGTATTTCAAGAATGTTGTCTTGATCCAAAAAACCTTTACATTCCATTTCAACGAGCTGCTGCTTCTAGGATAGATAAAATGCTTTGATACAGGAAATACTTCATGCGAATTAAGTAGTAGTAAGAAAACTGAATGATGAATTTATAATAAGAGAATTTATAAGGATATATTTCAGATTATCAGAATAAATCAGAATATGCAGTAGTTCTTGATCCTAGATTTAAAAAACAAAACAAAAAAACAAAACACCCTTCAACCAACCTTTAGTTGGAAATGAATGACCAGGATGGAAATCAAAGTTCTGTAACGTTGTATATTCAGTAGCAAACCACCTGCCACATAAGTACTCATGCTGTAATCTACAAAGATTGTGTTTGTGCTCCTGGGTGTGTTACTTGATCACAAGGTGTTGGCTGTACTTCATCATTTCTTAAACGTGTACACACCCTGAATTACTTGCCTGGAATATCCTAAGATACCTTAAAGTGTCTCTATATGAAGCAGTTATTTATCACGTGTAACGCTTGAATGTGCCTCTTTCCTTTCATTCCCTCCTCATTGCCTTCTCTCCCACTTCACTATCCACCTATGTGTTGTTTCAGGGAAGGAGACACAGGACTGTGTCACATCTACCTCCTTTTAGTATTTAAGTGCCATAAAACATAAAGACGCTTCATGAGACTAGAAAGTACCATTAGGGTCTTAATACACTTTAAACTACAGATGCACAGGTTAATAAATATTTTCTTCTTCATACTTGGTTAAATTGTCTGTTGGCCTCTACACAAATCTAGTTCAAGTGTGGGCAGCCAGGATTCTTACAGGAAACAAGACCTTAAATGGAAGCTCAGGGTGGTGTATATGTACACACCGTATAAAGCTCTTCCTGTTGCCAGTTGCTCAAACTGGCTTGTTCTGCTGTTTTTCAGCTGGGTGTGGATTTATGACTTCAGGACTTTAAACCCTGAATATTAGGGTCACTTGCCAAACCAGTGACAGGTGGGGAGGATGAGTGTTGCTGAGACTCAGAGATAGACATCCCTGGCTGGGCAGGGCAGGCAGACTTGAATGGCAAAACAGTGTTTGTACAACAAGATGTAAGAGTAGAGAAGAGTCACAAGACTTACGGGAAGGGAAATAAGCCAAGATTGCTGACTGTGCAAGTCTGACGGTTTGCCAAGAACTGCATGGTAAAGTGAGGTGGGAACAGAAATGAAAAAGGAAGCCAGGATGTTTGGCTGAGGGGAGGGCATAAGCACTCTCGCTCCTCTGTTGGAATTGCAGTACCGTGAATCACTTGGGTTGGTAGACTGCAAAAGCAAAAAGCCAGCAGGAGTCAGTTTGATTGCTTGTTGAAACTTGAACGGAATGTTATCTAACTTCGTGAGCAGATCCTCTGGCACTGTGTAGAGCAGGGTCACGGTTGATCTAAAAATGAATAGAAGAACTCTCATCCTAAAAGTTCACATTACTGTAATAAGGAAACCATAACTTCTCAGAATAAAGTATTTGTGTAAAGACCTGTTTTTCTATTGAAAAGTAGAATAGAGGAGGAAAATGTTCTTAAGTCCTTAATCAGCCAACGTAAAACAACTGCTTTTGTCTCTGGAACCACAGAAACTGAGAGTGTTAAAGCTTTGAGGACAGTACTGTTCCTCAGAATTGAAAGACTTAAGCCTGATATTTAGAAGCAGCATAGGCCTATGATCAAATTCAGAAGGAGGTCTGGTATGTAAAATACAACCTAAAATTAAATTAGGTGCTTCAGTTTAGCAAATTGGAAATTATCTTATGAACCATGAGCATCGACTGCAATAGTTTCTCCTCCTCACTTAAGAGGTATAGTTATTATTAAGTGGTTATTATTACAATTACTAAGTGGTGTAGTTATTTTGGGGGCTGAATTCTGCTATTACACATAACCTAGACACAGTGCTTGTGGTCAAGCAGAACGCACTCTTTAGAGCAGCTCTACAGTTGCTTACTGTGCTGCCCAAGCATGCAGTAGCACTGAGTTCAGCCCAGAGGAACCTAACAGCCTGCTAGCTGCAGTCTCACCAACTTGCATCTACAAATCCACCCTACTATTCAGCCAAAACAAGTTCAAGTCTTTCCATCTTTTAGAACAGTGGTCACAAACAGGGCTGATGAGACCATGCTTTATTGTATGCAACAGGAACTGTCACCAAGACAGGGACAAAAGCTTAAGCTTCTCTCATCACTGAGATGATGAGATGTCAGCACTGAGATGACGGCATTGTACACAAGATTTTATAGAACAGCCTTAAGTAGAAAGCAGCAGATGCAATTGCTATGATCTCAGCTAAGCTTGGCTACTGAGGAACGTGGGTTTGGAATTCCCCAGGCTGAGGGAGGACAGCCTGCAGCCTCTAGGGTTCTTAACCAAAGACGAGCAGCATCTTTACTGTGTTGTTTTGAAAGACAGCCAGTCATTTCATCTGAAGTAATGACCTGGGCTTCTGTATCTGAGAGAAACACCTACAGCAAAATCCCTCTCTGCACTCTTAAGTACTGGCTTCAGCATCAGTTGTCTGTAAGCGGTGAGTTACTGACGGGTCTAGCTCTCACCATTCGTTGCAGAGGAAGGAGCTCCTCAACCTGAATGAGGTGCCTTCCCTTCTCAAAGAGAAGCTAATAACACAGACACTGGCATGTTCAATGCTACATAACTAAAATCCTTTTCTTGAATGTGGATCTTAGGCTGCTGACTTTCGTGAGGTTTCATGGTTGCAACACTGGGTATGACTGGTGTTTACCACCTAGCCAAAACAAATACATACAAATATCAGGCTCCTGAGCTGCTGTCACATACAGGTGACCTTCCACTGTTCGTGCAGTTTGGAGCAGTAATGCCTTAAAACACTGCAGTTAAATCTCCTAGAACTCATGAGACAGAGCAGCCCTCTGAATGCCCAAGTTTAAAAAATGATTCAGATTATCTTCCTTGAGGTGAATGTTAGATTGTAACCATCTTTCAGAGTGTCTATTTAACTAGGAATCATTTATTTGCTTTTACTCCTGTGACTTATTACTAGAGTAGTGCATCGACTTTTAATGTCAGCAAGGTCCTCTTATGAAGTTATTCTCAAGCAGATCAAGTAAATAGCATCAGCAACCTAGGCTAAAATAGATTATACTTGAGAATCCAATTTTTAAGAATTTGACTGAAAATGACTTTGGTTAGAAAAAATGCAGAATACCAGTATCTTTACATTCAAGGCCTTTTTCCTTTGGAAAACATTTCATATTCAAGGAATAGATGGTACTCAGGCACACAGTAAAATTAAGCACCTACATATCTAAGTTCAGGTTTACCTTTCTTTTACTTCTCTGTGGTCATCTTCCAAGATGTAACACTTGGTGCTTTGACTTCTCTAGTACAAACTTCTGACATCTCTGTGGCCATGAAAAGGTGCCAGTTGTACTGACTCCTTAGTTCTAGGAAAACAAACAGCACGTAACTAGAATAAATTAATACCTACTTTGTTTAAGGCTTAATCAAAGAGAAAGACTAAGATGCCTAAGATTTTTCTCTAAGTTTATCTTCATGTTGTTTGAAATAAGCTTAACTCATAACATTTCTAGATCATGTTCAATTTGGATAGAGTGCATATCATTTTGGACGAAATGGTGCTAAATGGCTGCATCGTGGAAACAAACCGAAACAGAATCCTTGCCCCTTTGTTTGTGCTCGACAAAGTGGCAGAGAGCTAGGAAGATGCCAGACTGACTAAAGCATTTAAAGAAAGATGGTGAAATCATCAAGATCATACCAACACATCATTTTCTGATTTTGTAAGAGCAACTCATGCAATGTTCAAATTACTTGGAAGATATTTCCTGCTTCTCCTGTGCCCTACAAACCTAATGGGAAGACAGCTACTGTAAAGCATAGCCTTCATTTTCAGATGCAACAGAAGCCCTTTAAGAACAGAAAAATGTTTCTCAGCATTTTGTTTTAAATGGAAACTTACATGTGATTGTCTAGGTATCCCTTTGAATCATCTATCCTTCTAGCTGACCTAGAAGACAGAAGATATGGAAATATAATTTCAAACAGTTTCAATGCCTCCTTTAAGCAGCAACATTGTATTTTTTTTTTTCATACAAACATATTGTAAATTAAAGTTCTGTAACTTCTATGATTAGGTTCAACATTCATCAAAAAGCTGGTCTCCTCTTCCATGGAGAGGCTCTTCTTCTGGATACAAAAAAAATGTAAATAACAGAAGTAGAGACGTTTTTAAGATTCCTGCATACCATGTAAGTTGTAACTAGAAGTTATACTTAAATTATATTAATAAAATAATTTAAATCCGAGTTTGATTCAATTTTATACATACTTGCTTCATAAATTACAGAAAATGTAATTCATTTTGGCACACCAGTGTATTTTTTTCTTTGTCTGTGCATCACAAAAGACAGACAACCAGAAATGCGCATGCTTCTCAGGACTGCGTAAGTACCAAATCCAGCCTTCCTTCTGTAGTAGGAGGACATAGCTACAGGAACTTTTATTCACAAGGCATAAAAAACGCTGTTTCATCTCCGTGTGTTACATTCCTTAAGTCACTGGAGAGTTAGCAATCTGAAATGACTTTCATTTACCTTTCTAGAATGAAGGTATCTGGCTCCTCCTTCATAAACTCCAATGCTCAGCATAACTTGACATCGAAAGAGCATGTGATGTGTGGGCATTATGGTTGAAAGCACGCTCACAGTCACTCCTAAACTGCACCTAGAAACCAGAGCGTAACAAGTACCAGGTGAAGTGTGGTGTGGTAGAATAGTCTACAGCTTCCAATCTCCCACTTCTCTTCCTGCCCGCAAGCAAACCTTGGTGTCCTGAAAAGTGAGCGGCATCCCAACTTTTGGCCTGAAGACACCATCAAGTGTAGGCATTTCTTGTGAATTACCACACAACCTCAGACTTACAATCAAGGATGTTAAATATGCTGATCTCTGATCACAAATAACAAAGTACTAACTGATCACAATGCAGAACCCATTGGACCTGTATCTCAGCAGGTTGACGATGCAAATAACTTGTTTTCCTTCCCAATACAGGACAATGCTGAACAGTTAAATACATACACAAACACATTACAAGATTATTTCCTTTAATCAACAATGAAAATATTTCACAATGAAAGCAGAAAACCCACAAGGTATCCCTAAAGAACTCTCTAATTGGAAGAGAAAGGGTGCTGGGTTCATCAGGTTCATGAAATCCTAATTCCAACACCCACTCCTCGGGCCACTTCCCTTTCCCGCTGTTGCTGACCCCAGGTCAGGCTGGAGTCAGAGCACTGCCTCCAGACCACCTGGGGTGCCTATACTGGTAACCAGCTTTTCTGGATGAGGTAGCTTTAAATAACGCCACATGTAGCACAAGTTCACGCCAGATCTGGAGCAGACACTACATTTATGCAACCATTGGGCTGAAGCACAACAGTCACAGGAGTGCGGGGAATGGAGACTCCCCTTCAATTATGCATTGTGGAAATTTCAACGAAGATGCCTGTAAAGTCCTATAAATATCAGGCTATGAAAAGAAATCTGGCATCTCCCCGATTTGTATTTGAGGCAGACTATTTTGGCAAGGCTCTCCCCAGCCGTGGTCCAAGCAAAAGCTATTACCAAAGAGAACTGGCACAGAACAAAGCTTGCCACACAGATTCAACTAAAATACTATTTTTGCCTTTTTTTTTTTTTTTTTTTTTGAAAACAACTACTTAAATATCTTTAAAGACACATATACATCAAAATCTTACTTGCTTTGTCTTACCATGAGCCATTTTCCACCAATAAATATCCCACCACATGACAAGCCCAAGACAGGCAATGCATCTCAAGTAAGGCTGAATCAGCTGCAACGTGTGACCCAGTTTTCACTCCAATGTAATAAAGAATGAAAACCTCAGGCCACGTGGACCCTCTGAAAAGCACAAGCACCAAAATCTGCCACATCAAGGTTACCACTGCCAGACTACTTCTTAAGAAGTTGCTCTAAATAATTTTGAAGGAGTTGAGTACAGAGGCAAGTTAGAGAGAGCAATTATTGCCATGTAATTCTTTTAAATCTTGAAAAAAGTGAGAGAGAGTGTTCAGAAAACATACATAGTCTCAATAACATAAGAAATATTAATGAATTATTCAGAGGCGACAACTTTATATGTTGCAAACATTTTAATGATTACTGTTGAGCTTACACATGGGGTGTTTTGTTGTTTTTAAACTTCAAACTGCAACAAGTTAAATAAATGTTTATAATATACAAAGAAAATACAACCAAAAGTAAAACTTGCTTTAAGTGTGCCTTGCACTAGGAACCAGTGTTTTTTGTAATAGCTTTATTGTTGAGCTGCACAAACACACTTAAGGATTTGATCTTTATAGCAGGGCATTTGAGAAATCAAAATATATTCCCACTTGAAAGAAAAAAAAAAAAGGTTGTGCATGATTATATGCAAAAACCCACTAAAATACTCCAATAGTGCAGGCACCATTAAAAAAGAAAAAGCTGGAGATGCCCATTAACTCTAAGTTTTAAGGAAGCAAGTTTCTGACCAGTTAGCTTAAAGCCAGCAAAACAGGGATCAGTGACGGCAACTGTAGTGTACAAGGTATTAAATGACAAACTTTACACAAATACACTGTTAGAAATTTGTATCAGTGAACACTGAAAATCTGATGATCTGTTCTTTGGAACAGTCAAACAGAACCACCTTAATTTCCAGTTGTGCAAGCCCTTGAAGCATCACACAGTGTTCTGTGCCAATTTCTTGCTGGCTGTGTAGTTACAAGGATTTGTTTTGTCATTAGCAGCTAACAAACTTATTCCACATGTTCCTAAAGCCTCACAGGTGAAAAAAGGCAAGTCTCGTCAGAGCACAGCGTGGAGATCATATTTTTTGCACACAAACACAAGAGGCTTCGCTAGTATCAAAAAACACTTCCTCGTGTCCTGTATTGCAGTCAGCAACTCAGTTGAGATGGAAGCCTTTCTCCATGGTAGCAGCCAGCAGACGCTCCCTCATGATCTCCTCAGAAGAATACTCAGGCAACTTCAGGTAATGGACACACGTATTCACAGATGGATAACTTGCATCTGTAGCATCAACCTGAGATAAAGGAACAACAATTGATACTGCACTTCTTCACAATACTTCCTTTAGAAGTTAAAAGCTTAAGGTCCTTTAAATTTATGACATGTATGTAACACCAACGAGCCACAAAACAGTGGCATCAGGAAACCTACAGACCAACTTACAAATTTATCTTTTTTATGTATATGAAAACCTTTGTAATCAATTATGATGTCACAGAACAGACCTGAAACAGAAGCTAGTACTGAAAACTCAGCACAGTGGTACGAATTAGAAAAGGAAAGAAAAATAGTATTTTTTCTTAATGTAGCGAGGACTACATTCAAAAGCCAGAATGGTTGGTTTGAGAGGTAACCTGCAGAACCCATACCTTGCGTACAACGGTGAGCCGGGGATGTAGGTTTGCCAGTCCTCCTGGTGGGAGTGTTGAGCAGCCAGTGGTGAACTGGAGGAAAGCCTTTCTTTCATCTGAAGACATACCACACAGAACTCTCACAAACCGAAGGAATCCGGGGCTTAAAATAAATTAAAAAAATCAGTTAAGATGGCAATTCCATGGTAAGTTGCTTTTTTTGTAAAGCACCTTTAGTAAAATCTACGTAGTCACTGTAAGCCTCCAGTGCCTGTTCAGTAGTAGTAAGATAAGAACAGAACCACCACAAAGCATGTAAAAATACTTCTTTAATCTCCTTGCTGAACATTACACAGAAAAATGCAGGTAGGTAAATTTTCTTCACACTTATCCTCAAGTGTTATTTGGGTATTTTCTCTAAGAAGCGTTAGAGAAGTAGACAGAACTTAGACCTATCCTAAGAAGACTGACTAATCTTAAGACCTTTCATGCACCACTTCCATTTATGTATAATTTCATTTCTATCCTGCTGAAGACCATCACGCAGAAAAATACAAAAAATGTAACAGACTAGAACAGAACTTCACAGAATCCTCCAGATACCACTGCTTTCATCTATACCAGCCCAAGGAACAAGCAGGAGGATGGGGTATGTATGAAGAAAGCACTGCTTGCCACAACATGCCCTCAGGTATCAGGAACCACATCTCAGCTGCATCTTTGTATGCAGGGCAGGGTAAGTAGAAGAATCCCTCTGCACAGCATCTTGGACTGACTAGAATCCTTCGCATCATACTTACACTAACACAGTTCCAAAAGTAATTTGTACTTCACAGCTAGCTACCAAACATGACAAGCAGCAGGAGAAAAATAAAAAAATAATAAAAAAACACCTGAACTAACAAACTACCAAGACCACTTCCCAATAGGCAATCCCAAGTATATTTTTTGCCCACAGTACATTTTTTGTTTTAACTACACTTGAAGAGAAAAATAAGAAAAAAGACAAATACCAAGAATACCCAATTGAAGTTGTAACCACCACCACAGACAGAAGTCAAAACCCTGAAGCGCTACTTCTTAGTAGCTTGTATGAGTTAGCTGCCCTTCTACTTTGACTAGGTTTTGACATTTTAATATTTCCTTTTTTTTTTTTTTTTTTTTTTTTTTAAAAAAAAATCCTCTCATCACAAAGACCCTAAGTACCTTCTGTCTGTTGCAACGTATATAACTATTTCATATAGGTATGGCAATTAGTTGGGGTTAATACTGGCTGAAGAGCAATTCGGCTTTTTCCATCTAAGAAACATTCTGGACATTTTTGCACATCACGCATCTTTTAGCTACTATTTTTAAATCACTTAGACTGCAATTACCTGTCTCGTGTATATCCCAGCTTAGGTTCCGTATAATTGATGATATCCTCTGCTGCCCAAGAAGGCGACTGATTTCCACAAAGAATCATCTGAACTTCTTCGTGGCTGAA
Source organism: Netta rufina (assembly GCF_964035555.1). Classification (NCBI taxonomy): domain Eukaryota; kingdom Metazoa; phylum Chordata; class Aves; order Anseriformes; family Anatidae; genus Netta; species Netta rufina. Next base: position 21,464,748 of record NC_140128.1, on the reverse strand, counting down.
GGAACTCAGCTTCTCCATTGGGAAGACTCTATTGAAGCCATCTTTAATTTATACAAGACACAGTTATACATGCAAGTCAAAAGAATGTTTATAAAAATAACATAAGCATTTCAATTGTACTTCAATCAAATCAGAATCAACCAACAATTTCTTAATCAATGAACAAAGAATCTCTTCAAGGTTAACAATGGCATAAGTAATGCAATGCTATGAAGTGCATCTCTTACCTGCTACATCCTTAATTTAAAAGTTTGTGTTTCAAAGCCATTCTAAGCTAGTACTTTAAACCAGGATACCCAGAACACCGCTGATTCCACCTAAATACACACATATATTCTGCCATAATGAAAATTACCTCGGAATGCCTCCATCTGTTTCTGTATACCAGTATGCATACAGAAGTCAAACATGAGATCTACGTACTCCTCTGCATTATCCATTGTGACAGTCTGCAAAAACAACACAAATACCATAAGACTTCATTCTGCATTAGAATTACTGCTGAGATTTCTGAAGGTAGGTTCTTTCCTTACCTCATCTTCACCACCTGGTTTCAGATCCACAGCTGTAAACCCATATACTTTGGACGAAGGGCAAAACTGAAAATTTAAACTTCAAAACAGGAAGACAGTTACTAACTGGAAGCAAGTTTGCTACTGCTTTTACAAATACACCAGATTTATGAACTACAACCTTCCCTTCCCCTCTACTTCCAAACACTGTTTGTGGATCATTTAGTACATATCTGAATAGTCACACCATGGTAGCAAACTACAGTCAGTAACGCACTATGCAAACAGTGGTTCATGTCTATGCTATGCATGTGTGTATTCACCCACGGCTTATTTGGTTTTGAATACTACCAAAAACATCTTACAGTTTGGCATTGTTAATCAGCTTCAAAACTGTGAACTCAATTAAACTGCTCAAGTAGTCTCAAATAACTCTTTATATGAATTCCCGACAGTAACAGTTACAGGGCCACTTAACATATTAGACATTTGGGCCCTTCAACAGTGCTACTTGCATTCTTTCTCGTGTCACCCATAAGTCAGCAAGGCCATAAGCAATTACTGAACCTTAACTATGCAATCCCTGTGGCACAAGATGATTTTAATGAGTAATATTAATGGTAGAAGAACCAGCGTTTCAAAAGAAATAATTCAGAACTACAAAAGATAACATCCCTATCCACGTTCACACCGGTATTTTTTTGTTTCTTTAACATTTACTGACCTTTAGCAAATCTTCTGCTTAACATAGTCTCCAAACACTGCACTGTGTGTCTATTAACACAATCCCAAATTTCAGAAGAATTGCCCAAATTTCTCAATCTGTCCTCTTTAAAACTCCTCAGAAGACTTAATAAATGTCAACAGTTGCAATAACAAACCTACTGATTCACATATTTGTAAAGATCTTCACAGATATTTGGGTGTTTCTACAGTCATAATGACATCACAGTGCAGCCACATTTAAGTTGAAATAATAAAAAAGAACAATGAATGAGAAGGAAAAACTCTCAAAGTACTGAATAAGAATATACCTACTCAGAGCAAGCTGGATTTTGCTGCACCTCTAATGATTGCACCTTTCCCCAACAATATTATTTAAAACAAATAAATCTTCATTTTTAATTAAACATGGTAACGTTGGTAACATTTGCATGTAATACAACACTGTTTGCATATTTATAAATTCAAGAATTCTTACCCTAAATCCTCTATGCTAAGTGGGGGTCCAGAACCTGATGGGTTCTTCAGCATTAATTCCTGTAGCTTTGTATTTTTTTCATCTTCTGACAGACTTTTGTTGCTTAAAATTTGACGCCTTTTAATTGCAAGGTCCTTAATTTCTTTTAGAAACCTAGCTCTATGTGGATTTATTAATTCAAAGTCTTCCCATGTTAAAATTCCATTAAACCACGCAGGAGGTTTAGGTTTTGGTGGATCAAGAATAAATTCCGATTTGGAGTCTTCTTCCAGACTGCCCACTGACAAGGAATCATGCCCTTCTTCCGTGGAAGCCTCTGACTGACTTTCAGTACAGTGCAAGTCTCTGTCACCCCGTGATTCATATATCAACTTACTCATGTTACTTTTAATGTCTCCCATACACATGAGTTTAAAAAAAGGCTTAGAAATGGGTAAATCCACAAGTCTGTTGTCCTGAATGCATTTAGCCAAGAAAATTCCAAGGAAATGAAAGAGTTTTGTTATTCTTTCAAGTTCATCACTGTCTTGTGGGAATGGTGCTGTGAAGAGTCCACACGATCGCTGTACATAGTAGCCAGGGGGTTTTAATCCACCACCAATATCAACCTGATTTAAGAGATGGGAGAAAAAAAAAAGATAACATTGTTAAGGGTGAATTTAATTTTACAATTGTGCTGTTTAATTTATTATACTATACTTCTATATTAAAAAGAAAACAGGTGAGAAAGACAGCTGTGGAACATTGTGGTCATTCTTGACCATGGAGAGCAGCTGCTCACTGACCATGTGTTCTTCCCTTCCTGCCCATCTAGCTCATTTTTCTTTTACAGAAGTTTTGTACACTAACAGTTAAAAATGCAAACATATATATACCTGCCGAGACTCATCATCTGGAAAATCATCATCACAAAGCCAAGCTCCCAAATCTGTCCGCTGAAATTCTGCTGCTACCAATGCATAAAATTCCAAGGTAGGACCCAGGCCTGTTCCTTCCTCGCCTAAAAATTCAACCTATTAAAAACATAAGGAACATTAATAATAAAAGAAAATTCTAATGAAAAGATCAGTGTTGGTTATGCAACAGGATATTCCATATACTGGAATTAGAAATAGCTACCTAACCTCACTCTGCTAGGCAGATATGCTTTACCTCTAGAACAGATTTTCTGTCTGCATGAATCTGCATGACATTTTCTGCCCATTCCATCAGGGAATCACCTCGCGGAACTTTCACTCTTTCGTGCTTCAGGCGTCCAACTCTGAATTCTCCTGGATCATCACGTCGCACTGTGCTTGTTGTCCTTGTCCTTTCAACGGTGGCTTCACGTCTGTTCTGTAGCCAGACAATCGCTCTAGAAAAATAAAACACAACAGAAAACAGATGTTTAAAACTTGGATGTCTACCAATGTTACAGCAAAATTTACTTGCATACTTAAAGAAACATAGAACCAAAGGCGAAGAATAGTGTTATTTTATATGTGAACGACTAAGTTATAAAAACTGGTAACGGTATAAAAAAGTATAAAAAAAGTCAACTTAAAAAAATCCACCATGTTACTACTGTTATAGGGATTATGAGGGTGCTTTGTCCCTCTCCAAAAGACCCGCATCAATCAAGCAAGAACAGCTGCCTCTAGTAACAGTACTTACATGAAATCAAAGTTCAAAATTCTCATACGTATTGTCATCTATGCAGCAATAATCTACCATCTGTTGGCTGTTTTGTCTGACTAAGCTAAGTAAAAATAAATGAAGGAATAATCATCAAACCACTGTACTAAATAAAAAAAATAGAAGATACGTGCTTTGGTGTATGTTTTCAGAAAACAATTCACAGCTATTAGGAAAGCTTTTTTATTTTTGTTTCTTAGTACGTTATGTAATAGACTACAACCCAGTTGAATTATCTATTGCCCAATACAGCCACCTAGCTAGAGTCACACAATCAAGTGTTCAGTTAAGAAGCTAAAAAAAAAAATAATAAATCAAACTTCTTCAAAGGAAAACGCCTGGAGAACATCAAACAGAAGACAGGCTGCTACTCATCATGAACTTCTAACACAATGAACAAGAAATGTTTCAAGCGCCTGAAAGTTCTGAAGTTTTCCAGCATCTTCCCTTTTTTCCTGCCTACCTACCTACAATGCTTCATATTTGGAATCTTGTTCCAGTAACATCCTCCTGTGAATTACTAATTCAAAAAGGTATTTAAAAAAAAAAAAAAGCAGTCTGACAGGTGTTTTTTCCTGTTTTTGTTTTTGTTTGTTTACCTTGATGCTCCAAATGCTGTGCATGTGAAGTACAACTGTCTGGTTTCAAATGGAATTAAGAAAGGACACTTGCTTGTTAGCTGCTCGCACCAGTCTGGCAAAGCTCCACTTGCTAGTGCCAAGGGTTCCTGTATTTTAAAAGAAGAAAGAAAAACAATAAATATTGTTTTTAATATTACACTCAGATTGTCCTAACAAGTTTGTAACTAAGTAAATAGATACCCAATATGCCCATGCCAGGTTTCCACCTGTATTTGAGCAAGTTTCTAGCAAGTTTCTTCCTTCTCAGCAATCATCACTTTTTTTTTTTTTCTTTCAAACACTCTGAACATGAAGTTCAAGTTTCTAGTACTTGCGAGCGGACACAGTATGCTTTAGCACATACATTAAGAACTGTACTAAATCTCTAGGGTACATACTAACACTATGGGTCTACCATTATCTGGAGAGAATTACTTCTGAATTTTGCCCAAAAGTGATTAAATACCTCTTCAATACTGGAAAACACCAAAAGAAATTAAGTGGTAATAAAGATAAGCTATAGGGAAATATTACCATAGTCCTTTCTAAAATACAAGTGTAACAAAAAATACTGCAGAAATTACTACTACAATGATATTTGTGTGTCTAAACAGTCTTCAAAAGAACATGAAAAACTGAACTTTTTTTTTTAAATGAACAATTAGGGGAACTTAACTGTAACAAAAGAACCTCAAAAAGTACACAAAGAAGAACTGAGCAAGTTGAGGATATTTATCTTTAAATCTTTATTAAAGAAAACCTATTAAAAAACCTACTACCTGAAGAAAAACCCTACCTAGTGAAGAACTACCTCTTTAATCTTTTTTTTAGTGCATCTGACTGATACCAAGTTTTCTAAATGTCTTTTTTAAAGCTCTGAATCTGTACACATTGGAATCCTTGTGATCTCTGATACAGTTAGTTGCATTTGTCACATCAGCAAGCAGACACATAAATACACTACATACAGCAATGTTTGGTGCAGAAGTAAAAGGAAAAATATGGTTCTGTAAGTGGAGCCTATCTGACCACAGTTTCAAAGAAATCTGCTCATTCCCAACAAGCATAATAAATAGTAACAAACTATTCTGGTTTCTTGACAAGTTTCAGACTACATAAAGGAAGCAGACTAGTTTACTTAAAGGGCTGACATCTTAAATCTGTCATTTTAAAAAGAATAGCATTTAAAGAGTATCTAACAGCAAGAAGCTAAACTATGCAATATTTTGTAGTTAAATTCCAAAGTCAAACCTGTTTTGTGGTAAACCTCATCTTTCAAATAGGTCCCAAATCTGTTCTATTTTATTGCAATACAAGAACATTTTAACAGTATAGAGGGTAAATTTAACAGTATAGAGGTAAATTTTGTAAAGCACACAGAAAAATGCATTTATAGCTTAGAACAAAACGAGAAAAACAAACAAAACAGTAACTGCCACTGTTTTCAGTAAATTTCATTTGCATAACTCCATATCCCCAAACCTCACCCGAGGGTGCATGTGCATGGAAGACACGACACCAAACAACTCCCTTGGAATCCTCCCCCCACCCTCTACTCAGGGACTGGAGGTTACAGGATTGTAGCAATAACTTCATGATGACATTTACTCAGTTATCGCATATCATAATAATACTCCTGTTCCATTTGGGATTTTCAATTTTAAAACTTCAGGTTTTTGCTAGTGGACAAAGAGCTGCTGTTAATTAAACCAGGAAAATTTGCAATTGTGATGGTGAGTTTCAGGAAGTTTGACACCTATGGAGTCCATATGCAAGTCATATAGACCAAGGCAAATACTTGGTAGTGTCTCATTAAGTCCCCTCATTATTCTGTATCCACCAGCTCATTAGAATGAATATTGAAGTTTGAGTCAGATTAAGTTGACTATATGTCAACCAAGATAGTCTAGGTAGTGCCTAATGCAAATAAAAAAATGTTTACAGTAAACTGGTGAGAACTTTCCTTAACCTGCAGAGGATTTTACAGTTAGTTAGACAAACTAAATCATACAAACTTCACATATATCAAGGCCTATGTTGGGGAACATAACCGCTGTCACTTAAAAACAACTGTCTCAATTAGGATAAAAAAAATTATTCTCCATAACTATACCATTCCTCAGTATGTCTTTATTCAGACTAGTCCATTCCTAGAGCATTTACTCATTCAAAATATAAGGAAATATATACTGCATGAAACAATTCAGAAGTCAAAATGGCAAAAAAGTTAATAATTCCAAACAGTCAAAGTAAGGAAGAGTCTTAAAAACAGTATTATCTATACAGACTATGCATAATATGATACCTCAATCTGCTGCAGAATCTTTGTAGTAATTTTTTTGCTTGTGAATTCATCTGGTGGAAAGTTAAACTGAGGATGCTCATCTCCTTCTGAAATGCAAAGAAAAAGTTTTCCCTTACTTTGTGTTCATTAGAACATTTAAGAAACCCTGCTATTTAATGCACATACCTTCTTGAGCAGTTCGTGCTGTGTAAGGGTCACTGGCAACTATATACAAAATGCGAAGTAACTGCAGAACATCTTCTACTCCACAGGAGTTCTGCCCACTGCCAGCTTTTGCCTGAGGTTGCTCCTTTGCCAAACTAAGGATATCAGAATTTTGAAGAGTAGAAATGGCTCCCTGGCTTAATCCAGATTTTGATCCATGTTCACAAAAATCCTGTGGGAAAAAAAAAATAAATAAATGAAAACTGCATGTTACAGTCGTTATGACTATGTGCTCCAAGTCAATGATTTAAAAAAATCAGAATGGTTGCTGTGTTTAACCTGAACATTTAGTTCAGTTGTAGATAGCTCAAATCATGATTCAAATGCACTAACACAACTATATTTAACATTTAAAAACAAACAAACAAACAAAAAAAAAACAGTAAAAACTAAACTTGATATTGTGAACTTTCAAGTTTGCTATCTACATTATACCCTCTCCCCCCCACCCCTTTACAAGCACCTTTAAAGCTGCAAAAATAAAAGCATACAGCCAAACATAATAATATTTAAAAACAAAACAAAACAAAAACAAAAACAACAAAAAAAAAAACTTGGATGCAGACATATACCTTGTATGCAGCTATGAGCTGGGAACAATTTCTGTTTTTCCTAATACTTTTATTAGTGCCGGTTAATTTCCAGTGGCGCAGGAAAGCTGAGTCTGCATTCTTCTGCAGGTAGGTTATCAAGTCATTCTTTGGTAATTCATCAGTGCCAAGGTACTGCTCCACATGCTCTACTGACCAGCAACCCTACAACAGGAACCAACAAATGTTGGTTTTTCCTGATTGTAAAGTCTTAAAGATTACACATGCATTACATACTGTAAGGAAACATGCATTAACAAATACACTCACTCATATCCTTTAGCTAATTGAAAACTGTTAGTTTTTTTAATGTAGCTTTTCAAAAACTGCGATAATTCTTGTTTTGCTTTTGTTTAAACAGCCATAACAACATACACAAAGGCATAAAAGCAAGTCTTACCATTTTTCCATTTTCTTTCTCTTTATCAGAATCCTTCATTTCTCTGTACATGATCCTAGATATTAAAACAAGGAGTTAATATTTCATACTCACAGCATGTTCTCTAAATTCTGAAGTGACACATTGAGATGTTAGACATCAATGACATTGAGGTAACAGTGTAAAAAAGCAGGAACAGCTGATATTCACTTTACAGAACATCTGGTATACCCTGATCCAGCAAAGCTCTTAAATGTGTATATAATTTTCATGCTCTGTATAAATTAAATGCTTTTCAAGATAACTGTTTCTTTAAGTGAGGTTTGAGTAATCAAACCGTCTTTATTGTGCAGATTTCCCAACCCTGCTTTAGAATCTGTTTTACACATGCACCAACTCTTTGAAAGTTTCCATTTCTACAGTCATTTGCTGTTTATGAACTTGGGAGATACATGCATTTACAACTATTTCTAGTGCTTTTTGACTAAAAGATAGTTTAGTTACAGAACACTTTTGGACACAAGGCAACTAGCTAGCTGTAACACAGAAGCACTGAAAAAATCTGAAGTACAAAGTTAAAAAACTGCAACCACAATACTGAAGTTCTTGTTTTTTGTACATGTTCATTTTCTGATATGACAGAAATTATGTTGGTATAGTAAATGGATTCCACACACACAACAATATCGCCTTGTAATTTCTGTCTATTACTGTAAAGCAAGTAAGGCCAAGTGAGGGTAGAGAGAGCAGTTGAAGCTAGGAAGAGACCTAGTCCAATACCCCTGCTCAAAGCAACATCACCTGGAGCAGCTTGCTTAGGTTGGTGTTGAGTATCTCCAGGGAGCATGACTCTACAACCTCTCTGGACAATTTGTTTCAGTGTTCAATCTCCCTCGCAATTAGAATTATTTCTCTGATTATGTGGAATTTTCTGTACTTCAATTTGTGCTGATGTCTTCTTCTTTCACTTGTCACAACAAAGAGAACTCTTGCTAAATCTTTCTCAGTTCCTCTCATCAGGTATCCACACATACTGACAAGATCCCACAAGCCTTTCTTCCCCCAGGCAGTCCAAGATCTCTCAGACTCTTCCCATGACAAATGCTACAGGCCCTTAAATCATCCTACCTGCTCTTTGCTAAACTTACTCCTGGTCCCAAGTCTCTTGTACTAGGGCATCCAGTACTGGCCACAGCATTTCAAATGCCTCTCACAGAATCAGAATTTCTAGGTTGGAAGAGACCTCAAGATCATCGAGTCCAACCTCTGACCTAACGCTAGCAGTCCCCACTAAACCATATCCCTAAGCTCTACATCTCAACGTCTTTTAAAGACTTCCAGGGATGGTGACTCCACCACTTCCCTGGGCAGCCCATTCCAATGCCTCACAACCCTTTCGGTAAAGAAGTTCTTCCTAACATCTAACCTAAAACTCCCCTGGCGCAACTTAAGCCCATTCCCCCTCATCCTGTCACCAGGCACGTGGGAGAACAGACCAACCCCCACCTCGCTACAGCCTCCCTTGAGGTACCTATAGAGAGCGATAAGGTCGCCCCTGAGCCTCCTCTTCTCCAGGCTGAACAAGCCCAGCTCCCTCAGCCGCTCCTCGTAGGACTTGTTCTCCAGGCCCCTCACCAGCTTCGTCACCCTTCTCTGCACCCGCTCAAGCACCTCGATGTCCTTCTTGTAGCGAGGGGCCCAAAACTGAACACAGTACTCGAGGTGCGGCCTCACCAGAGCTGAGTACAGGGGGACGATCACCTCCCTAGCCCTGCTGGTCACACTGTTCCTGATACAAGCCAGGATGCCGTTGGCCTTCTTGGCCACCTGAGCACACTGCTGGCTCATATTCAGCCGACTATCCACCATCACTCCCAGGTCCTTCTCTGTCTGGCAGCTTTCCAACCATTCCTCTCCCAGCCTGTAGCTCTGCTTGGGGTTATTGCGCCCCAGGTGCAGGACCCGGCACTTGGCCTTGTTAAACTTCATGCAGTTGACCTCAGCCCATCGGTGCAGCCTATCCAGATCCTCCTGCAGAGCTTTCCTACCCTCAAGCAGATCGACACACGCACCTAACTTGGTGTCATCTGCGAACTTACTGAGGGTGCACTCGATGCCCTCGTCCAGATCATCGATGAAGATATTAAAGAGGACCGGCCCCAGCACCGAGCCCTGGGGGACGCCACTAGTGACTGGCCTCCAACTGGACTTGACTCCATTCACCACGACTCTTTGGGCCCGGCTATCCAGCCAGTTTCTAACCCAACGAAGCGTGCGCCAGTCCAAGCCAAGAGCAGCCAGTTTCTTGAGGAGAATGCTGTGGGAAACGGTGTCAAAAGCCTTGCTGAAGTCAAGGCAGACCACATCCACAGCCTTTCCCTCATCCACCCAGCGCGTCACTTTGTCATAGAAGGAGATCAGGTTCGTCAAGCAGGACCTGCCTTTCATAAACCCATGCTGACTGGGCCTGATCGCCTGCTTGCCCTGCCACCAGTGCTGAGTAGAGGGGAAAGATCATTTTCTTCAAACTGTTGGCAGTGCTCTTCCTAATGAAGCCTAGGATGCTGCTGACCTTCTTTGCTGCAACAGTGCATAGTTAGCTCACGTTCCATTTGATGTCTACCAAGACCCTCTGTCAAGCTGCCTTCCAGCCTGTACCAATGCATGCAGTTATTCTTCCCCAGCTGCTGGACTTTTCCCTCTGTGGAACTTCCTGAGGTTCCTGTCTCCCCAGAGGTCCATTGGAGTCGCAGCACAACCAGCAGGTGTATCAGTGACTCCTCCAAGTTCGTCACCTAGGAGCTGGCTGAGGGTTTACTCTGTCCCATCATACAGTTCATTAATGAACTGAACCGAGTAGTGACCTCTGGGGTACACCATTAATGACCCATCTCTAGCTGGACTTCATGCTGATGATTGCAACCCTGGCACTTCAGGCAGTTCTCTGACCACCTCACTGTCTAGTCCAATCAATTTGTTCATGAGGATGTTATGGGAGAAACTGTCAAAAATCCTTACTAAAGCCAAAGAAAATGACATTCTCTGCCCTCCCCTCATACACTGAGCTAGTCATCTCATTGTAGAAAGCTATCAGGTTGGTTAAGCGTGATTTCCATTTCATAAAGCCTTAAAACCTTTTTGTCCTTCATTCTTTGAAAATGGTTTCCAGCACTGTTTGCTCCATCACCTTTCCAGAGATGAAGGAGAGGGTAACCAGTCTGTAGTTCCTCAGCTCCTTGCCTGTCCAGAGAATAGTTGTGACATTTGCTTTCTTCTGGCCCTAAGAAATCTCTCACAATTTTTCAAAAATACAATCAAGGACCTTTCAAAAGCAGCCTGCTCCTTCAGCACTTGTGGGTGAATGCCCATCAGCTCACATGGACTTGTATGCCCTGCTTCTTTAAATACTTCCTAACCTGTTGCCCTTTATGCCCCTTGCCAGATTCAACTTCAGATCAACTTTGGCTTTCCTTACCCCATACAAACATGCTCTATGTCTCTATCTTTCTCCTGAGTCACTTGACCCTTCTAACATCATTTGAATGCTTCCTTTTTATGTTGTGAATTCTGTTGGGAGTTCCTTCATCCATGCATGGTCTCTTACTGCCTCTGCTTGAACTGCCACACACTGGGACAGACTGGTCTTGAGTACAGAAGAAATTAGCCAGTTCTCCTGGGACCCTTCTTTTCTCTCTAGGACTTTATGCCCGTGGGATTCTTCCAAGCAGATCCCTGAACAGGCTATGTTCTGCTGTCTTGGTCAACTGCTTGACTTTTTAAATATTATGAACAAATCACAGTTGAACTTTAGAGGTTATGACTTTTTATGTTTTGAAGTAGTCAAAGCACTAGCTTTAAAACCAATACAAACATTCTAACAAAAATACAAGAAAAAATAATTCTAGCATTATTTTCTGCAAAGGAGGAAAACAGGTTAAAATGGTTTTATACCTGTTTCCTAATCAGTCACACAGTGTTCTCTTTAAAGAATAACAAACTTGTGAGCTTACGTGTATGTTGGCTCCCAAATACGTCTAAGTTTGTCAGATTTCACATTGCCATTACAGGAAAGCTGTAACAATTTCTGTACATAGTAAAAGATGGTAGATCGGAAGTTTGTTAGGGGCAGTTCTACTTCTCGAGTTGTTCCAAGACCTGAAACTTTCAACGTAAGTGCTAAACGTGGTGAAGGCATGCACTCAACCTCTTCCAACAGTTCTGAATGAGGTGTACCTGCGCATGAAAAATTGAGATGTTAATACAAAACACATAAAGCATGGCAAGTTGGCTTAAACATTAACGAAGTGGTTCAATAAGAAAGTGTAGAGATTTCCTGCACACCTACCAGTGAGACTATGCTGAGTTAAAACTACAAGCTATAACTAAGTACTATAATTATAACACTTCTCTACGTGAGAAAAGCTAACAGCAGTTTTTGGAATCCATGTTGATCCTTACGTCTTGGTTACATCCTCTTTAATATTATACAGCACATGGATTCTTCTTTGCTTACGCAAAGCAAATCCATGTGCTTCCTATTACATTTACACCTGTCTGGTCACCAAAATCAACAATGGTTCATTTCTACATAAACCTAAACTATGTATTCCTTTCTTTGTGAATACTGATTGCACCTACAGAGTTGAACAAGAATCAGCTAAGGAACAAGATCATGTGCTATGCTGCTGGTCATACAGACTGCTCAGTTACTCTATTAGTTTTTCCCTCACCATATTTTTGGATTGCTTCAACATATCCTTTCTGATCAAAGCTATTCTGGGCAGCTCAACGCACAAATTATTCCCTGTAGGTAGAACCAGACATAGCAAGAGATCTAATCGCCAATCTGAGTTAAATTCATGAGTACGGATGTTTTATACAGCACTTAGTTTACTTCTCCCTCAATAGTGCTTGGACATGCAAAGGCAAATGAAACTCTCATTGAAACAAAGAAAAGCCACACAAACACAAAAGCATGTTGTATTGGTTAACAGTGATAGGATCCCTGAAGCCTAACAGGACCTTAACAGTAAGTCTCTGGATCAGATGTCACAAATATGTCTTGGCAGCATACCTGGTGGAGGGATTTCTAGATCAGTTGTTTGTTGAACATTAGTACGACCAGGTCTTGGGTCAAAAGCAGGAACCAAAGCAGAAAACTGTCGTTTCAATACATAATCATCATCCCACGTTCTTCTACGTCCTCCTTTGGTTTCATACTCCTCTTCTTCCTTAACAAAAAAAGCGGGGGGGGGGATGTATTTTTATTTTAGGTTCTTTAACAAAGAATCATTTCATCCAAAATTTACATGTGCATCGTGGAATACAGCAGATACAGCAGTAACAAACAAAAGCTGACACAAAAGATATCAAAGCTGGTACTTAACAAGTGTTAGTTCCATTTAGTTGGTCAAGCAGGAATCAAAAGAATTAAGCAAAACTGCCAATGAAGAGAAACCAGCATTAGCGGGCTAAAATTAGAACAGGCATCTTTACAACTTCTGGAAAGAAGGAAAATTTCCTTGAAGCACCAAAATGGCATAGGGAAATGCATAGTAGTACAGACGAGCAGACTTGGTGTAGATACTTGGTGCATTCTACAAAATTTGGAATATCAAAGATTCAAACAAATCAGTGGAGTTAAAATAAATGCAGTAACGTTTCTGAAACCAATTAACTTTTTTTAAAAAAAGTATATACCTATATTGATATATAACGTACATACATTTATTTAATCCAGAGATGAAATTAAATACCAAAGTACTGGAATTATTATTTTGGGAAGTAATTAACGAGCCTTTGCAAGTATTAATTGCTTATGACTTTTCCAAAACAGGCCTTGAATCTGTTCAGCTCCTTACTGAGGTAGAATTGCATAGTGTATGAGAGGGAACAGTACTGGAACCCAAGGAAGGAAAATGTTCTTTTGCAGATCTGATTCTTGTTGTGTAATCTACTTCTTCCCATGAAAAACAACAGGAGGTTCATTTAACCGTTTCTGAAAAGTGATCAGCAACCTGCAAACTGTGGTTATTAATTACATTGCAGCAAAATAGTATAAATAAATAATTCTGTCTATTTCTAACTTTGTATCTTTGCGCAGAAAGTGAAATACTTAGTGGTGCACTTGAGTTTCTATTGAAAGCATATTCACAGTAGGTTCAAATGTTTAATGTTTTGGTTAACATGCCTAAAATCTGAGCATATAACAGCAAGAGATAGTCTCTATAATTCCATAAATTAATGTTTACACTTATGTAATAAATATTAAACTGACATTTGTGCAGTCTTCTATTTTTCCTCTTAGGCCTTGCAACATACATTTGGATCACTTCGGTGGTGGTAGAAGTCCAACCATTCATTATGGCACGTATTCATCGTACCACAGAAGAACCAAGTGAAGAGCCAGAATTCACGATAGCATATGTAAGACCCATGGGACTAACTCGCTGTTTTTCTCTGTCTTTCCCTTCCAGATATTCTACTGGCATACATAATTTATTACCGGCCTACAGTTAAACACATCCCAGCACTGCATCACTAAAAAACTTAGCAGCCTGCCCACAAAGTCACACCAATTCATCAGCTGGTGACATGGGGAGCCATCATTTTTGTCTGTCAAGTTTTTTCCAGGTTGCTTTTAAGATGTTAGTTCTGGCCTATAAAGTCTCAGGGCATGCTGATGTTCAAAAACCTTTTTCTCTGGTAGAAATGTTGAAAGTGGCACAATTAGTCAAATTTGGACAAGAAAGGAGAGCTAACTGGGCAGAGCCTTATCTGGTGAAACCTTGCAATTTTGTAGCACCAATTTGAACAGATAAGAAAATAGCTTTGTTAATACTCAAAATATATGTTAGAATTGGGAAAAGACAAAATGAATGATAATCTTCTAAAAGATGCATTCTTCTTGCAGTTCCAGAGAAGTGTAACAGGATTTTAACTTTGGCATATCGTTTGAAGTCTTAACTGACAGATACTCAGAATTACAGTCACAGATTGGCTAAGGCTGGAAGACACCTCTAGAGGTCACAGGGTCCTACCTCCTGCTCAAGCAGGGACACCTAAAGCAAGTTTCCCAGGTCCATGTTCATCTACACGCTTTCGAAAAACTTAAAGGAGGGAGAGAGACTTCACCACCTCTCTGCACAACCTATTCCAGTGATCCGTCACCTCTACAGTAAAGAAGTGCCTCCTGAAGCACTTCTCCAAACCAGTAGTCCTAAATCTAAAATGCATTTCTGTTTTAATTAGAATCATAAAATGGTCTGGGTTGGAAGGGACCTTAAAGGTCATCTAGTTAAGAATCCATAGTGCCAAAAAAAAAAAAAAAGAGTTTTAATGCATCTGTTAGCATAGATAATTAAGTTAAATAGCTATACTGTACCATAACTTCCTCATATTCTTGATCTTCTTGGTTATCATCTTCATTTTCATCGTCTTCTTCATCTGGTTCAGGTAGATCCTCATCATCATCCAACTCTGCCAACAGAGTACTAGCTCGGCAGCTATCAAGAAAATCTATAATACATATATACACACACATTTATATATTTACATATGGAAAAAAAAGACATGGATCTCTTTTAAAGCCAATTTTTGAAACTTAAAAAACAGAAGCATTGAGAATAGTGAAAAAACCACTCTCACAAACAAGAAAGAGAACTAAAAATAGTACTGATATAGTATATCTAATGAAAGTAGCACATAATATTGCGTAATTAAGATTGATCAGCAAGTGATCAGTTCTTCATTTGTCAAACATGTTATGATTACATTTATGTTAAGTTTTGAAAGAACGCAAAAACTGGTACACAAATTAATATTGTCTGATTCTATATTTAGCTATTTTAAAAGAAGGTTAGTGATCAAATTTTTGCTACAAATGTGCAGCTTAGACTTCAAATTGCAACGTAAGGGACATTTAAAATATGTATGTAAGAGCAACATCTTTAAAGATTTAGTTGCAAATGAATTTCTGTAACAAAAAGGTGAAGCCAGTTATGAAGTTCAATTTCACCCACATAGTACTAAGACTTAATCCCCATCCCTTACCCCCCAAAAAACAAAAACAAAAAAAACACAGAGAAATTCACATTAATCCAAGATGGACTATGATAGAAACGAATTTTTGAAATTTTACATTTTTCTATACACACAGAAACTGTTTAAGCACCCTTTGAATTGTTGTCAAGACCCCAGTAGAAACTCTAGAGTAACTCACAAAAGTATTTGTTCAGTTGTTTATATTTTAAGACTTGTCACCCAATCAAAATATCAAGTGGCACTTAAAAAAAAAATAAAAAAAATGGACATGGCACATGGAGTTGGCTGATTAAGATATGTACAAGTGGCTCAATTCCAATGCCCAGATAACAATTTTGAAAGACTTTATAAACAACAAAATATAGCACATCCAATCTTTTTTTTTTAAGAAAAAAAACAATTCAAGTATTTCTTCTTTCAAGACTATCTCTCAATCCAGTTTGCCTCACATTAGGAAGTATTTTCCCATATCTAGTCCTGTTTTTTCTTGACTTCATTTCATCAACTTAATTCCTAGATATTATCACTCAGCCTAGTTAACTACAATCTTTCACAGCATTCATAACTCCCAAATAACTTCCATCTTTATGTCTGTATCTAGCATATAGTGCCCACATAACTGCATTTTGTTCCCAAAATTCTCTTCTTCATGTCAATTTACTTTGTGTTCTTTGCAACTTGTTGCAGCTACTATGGTCTTGAGATACCTGGAACCTCACATACAATTTTAAGTGTATAGTGTATCTAATGGTTGGTGATTTTCACTCAAAGAGTACAAGGTACCTTAGACTGAGCATGTAGTATGCTCAATGAGAAAACTCTAATTTTAAGTAGAGGCTCGTATGTAGACTACTTTAAAAATAAAATGATTTGATTAAGGAAAGTTTATTTGGGCGCTTGATCCTATGCCATAAATAATCATCATGTGGGATAGAAATTGCTGAACTACAAGGACATAAAAACATAAGGAAAAATTACTTTGTTAACATTATTTTACTTGAGTACTACTTCACAGAACTAGGAACATATAAATAGTTCAATTTCCAAATACTTATCAGTAAATGAACTACTACATGAAAAAAAAACACAAAACACAACAACAACAAAAAGGAAAAAATGAAAAATCATTAACGGGAAGTCTGCTTATGTTCATTTAAAATGAAACTTACCATATAAAGAATATTCTGCCTCCTGACCTGTATCGCTCTCACTAGATGTTGATGTTAGGCTAGTAGTTAGAGTATTACTAAGCGACTGACCAACAGATAAAACTGTAGTTGCTGTAGCTACATTGCTGCTGCTAGTAACACTGGATGTAGACATGGTCACTGTTGATGTGGTACCAGTTGTAGTCAGATTAGGAAAACTTTGGGCACCCATAAGAGGAGAAGCTATAGATAAAGATATGGTAAGATAAAATAAATGATTTGATGACTTGAAGAGCACAATTTACATGCACGAGTCCTGTGTTGAAAAATATATTTCGGGTTGAAAAATTATCTGAAGGGTTATTTTACAATAAAGATTTACAAACTAAAGGGGAAGGGATTCCCAGTGCGAAATTGCACACTACAATGCAGACGCCCACACCTGAGCATATTCCCTTGTGTACATTTAAAACAAATAAAAGCATTAAATAAATCCCCAACCCCCCACTGTAAATTTGAAATTACTTCATTTCAATATCTGAAAAGTATTTCTGATATCTGTTACTTCAATACTGTGGCTGTCTTTAAGCTTAAAATTTAGTTTAACCTCTAACATAAATATAATTAAAATTAAACAAGGAAAACAACATAACCATATATAAACAAATTAAAAACAGAACATAAGACAATTTTGAAACCTTGTCTGCATTTTCCTTAAAGTTCTTAAAGCAACTCCTACTTGCTATCTTTCACATAACTAGTAATGCACACATTCATGATGTACTGGCAGTACTGTGAAAAACAAAATTTAATAACCTAAATTGGATGACTAATATGAAGTAATTTTCAGAATAAGCTAGTGACAACTGCAAGGTTACCTTACTGAACATTCAAATAGAACACAGAAAATGTATTCTAGTCAACAACTGAAACAAAACTGAATTCCCTGTAAACTCAATGGAAAGAATTTCAGGTCCTGTACCTATCTGAAACTGTACAAATTAAGCCTACATACGATTAATTACACATTTACACCCCAACGTTACAAACATTTTGTCACAAACTTATCTTCAAACACAGACGGTTAATCACATGTTTGCATATGAAAATTTGAGGGGTCATCTATACTTGAATTTAATCATTATATTTTTCAATCTACTTTTTCTAAAATTTATCAAATGAGAGTTTTACAGTTTTAAAAGTAAACATTTTCATTATTACAGTTTATATAACCTGATGTATTGTTTTTTTAAAAATAATATAAAAATAAAATAGAAGTCTGAATGTCATACTATTGATGTCTGCAAGAATTACTACCCTTGCAGGAGGACACAGCACAAAACAGAACCGTTCCCCTGAGTGCATTTGGTAACTTTTTGAGAAAAAGAGATGCCACTGTTCTGGTTTTGCATTTGTGTGTCAGATAGTGTTGTTGTCATTTTGATATTTTTCCCCCACCCCCGCTAGGAACTTAAATATATAAATAGAAATACAAAAATGCAGACTCAAATCCACGAAAGAGTTCTAGTCAGGTATAATACTTGTTTTTTTGTTTTGTTTTTTTTTTTTTTTCTGTGCAGGGGAGAAGAGAGTGAAATTTAATTAGTTAGTATGCCATATGCCCATCTCTATAAACAAAGAAAGTGTGGAATATTTCCAATCCAAAGGGACTTTCTTTGTTGTTTAAGAATTTAGTCATCACTTACTCAATATACATATCTTCCACCCACTTTAATAACAGTAAACTCTTTGCTCTTATACTAAAGAGACACAGGAAAAGCCATCAGGTGTAAGTATTTCATTTGCTCAGATCTCAAGAACAAACAGAAGCTGGCTACCTTAGACACCATATAAATCCTGCCAAATACTGATGTTTTCAATGTAACCACTAGAGCAAGTCCAAAGAGACTTAAATTACTACTCATGATTTCAGACAGGTTGTTTTTTGTTTGTTTGCTTTTCGCTTATTTTTTGTTGTTGTTTTAACCGAAGGTTTTTACAATGTACTGCTCTAATTTTGGTGAGATCGCTCAAATTTAGAATCTAATCTCTTTTTGGGACACAAATCCTCACAGTTTCTTTTTGTGTAAAATTAGAATTCCCACATACGGGATAAATTTAAACACAACAAATACAAATGTTTAATTTATTTCCTATTTTAATGCTGTACGATTTCAAACATGCTTGAAATATGGCAAATATGCTGGTAAAGTATCCCATATTCTTCAAAGACTCTCCCTCTCCCCAACACAAAGCTACTTCAGAACTAGAGGCACTGAGTATCTGTCTAAAGGGATCAATTACTGGAAATCTTCTGTTTGGTATTTTATTTACATTAAAAAAAATATATCCCCATCAAAAAAAAAAAAAAAAAGAAAATGCCCACTAGGATCATTTTAAAAACTGCAAAAAGCAAACAACACACCTTCAAGTAAAAAGCACAGAAGTCTTAGAAAAATATAAAAGCTTAACAGAAAAACTGACTGTTTCCTTCTGGTATATTTGGGTAATTTTACAATTTTACTTTTTCTAACTTGTCATGAAGTACTGAGCTCCAAGCACTGACCTACACGCCTAACACAAAGCTGGTTGAGCAACATCTCAGATGGGAGTGTTCTGAAAATTCGGAAGAGCAAAATCACAACAAGCAGGTTTATAGCTTACCTGCTAACACCTTGATCCCACATATAATCCAAGAACACACAAAGGTTGAAGCATGTACATAATCCCACTTAAAACAATGTTAGCTACAAACTTCCATAAAATTAGCATGCCTAAATGACTTGCTAAACCTAAAGCTTAATGACAACGTCATTGGAAAACATACACAGAACTGGGTTACTCAGCCTGCTAGAATACAGGGAAATGTTAAAATGTCACCATACTGCAGCTTACTTTTTCTTTCTACTCTGCTCTTACCTCCTAAAGCTCAGACAGAGAATTTGCAGTATGAACAATATGCATTTCCCAAGCAAAACAAGAACATATCAGAAGCAGGCAGACAGAAAGTAAGTGTGCGAATTCTGCACAGAACAGATCAGAGAGCAAGAGTATCCCACCTTAGCTGCCACTGCTAGTCTTCAATCCTCTCAAATTAAACTATACTCTCTTTCTTCCTAAACACATAATAAACATCAAATCTACATCATTTCCATTTGATGGGTACCACAGTGTAATCTGACATCAAAGGGGCACGTAACGCTTCATAGTTTCCATGAATTCTGTGAGCTGTTCACCAGTTCTGTAAGTGCCCATAAAAGCAAGGCTGCTCTAAGAGCATTGCTCTGTTAGGCCAACAAAAGCCAAACTTCTTTAAGTCTAAAGAAAACCAAAGAAATAACAAAAGTTTCAACTAAAAATAAATACAGCTTTTACTTACTTGCAGTACTCATGACATTTCTTCCCAAAGTGTTAGTATTGTTATCACTGCTACTTCGGCTTAAATTCATGTTGTTGGTGGCATTGGTACGTGCTATGGTTGCCACTCTTCGTACAAAAGACTCCAGACTTGAAGTTTCTCGAGATGATAAGTTAGGAACACTTGCGCTGGAGCTCATCGGTGCCCCAGCAGCCAACAAGGAACTGACTGAAAGTCTGTTACTCGCTGAAGAGCTTAGAGGTCGTTGGGAAGCTGCTTCTTTATTAGTCAGTTCGGAAACGGAACTAACATCAGGAGAGCTGACACTAACAATTCCCATGGATATAGCACTGGACTCCCCAGGAGTACGTATTGAATTATCAGGACCTAACTTCCTTTCTGCATTTTCATTTCCCATGTCCGCTGTTAAGGTGCTGGTGCTTGCACTGGAAGATGACCCTACTTCAGCCTGAGGCACGTTATCAGCGGAAGACAGAACAACAATTGGTTCATGGACGTCAGTGCCTGAAACTATATTCTGCTCCATTACACTTTCTGATCTCCGCTCCATTTTGGTCGAACCCAAGCTGATGTCGCTGCTACTGGCCACGCTACACACAGAACTGCTGCTTCCTTTTCTACTTGAGGAGCCTGCAGCAGCAGTCGTCTTGTCTGGACAGTTGTTTTTCACCAAGCTGCTCCATGACTGCGTTGTGCCTGAAACAGTGGATGAAACAGGTTTGGGTGATGCCGCTGAATCAGGGTCGTACCCTGGTGCAAGCTTGAGGTCAAACTTTCCTTCTGCGCCCATACGGTAAGAGTTAGAGCCACCAGCATCCCAGGTGACATCAATCCAGCCTGGAAAGGGACAGGAGTTTGTGAGATCCAGCAGAAAGCAGACAGGAGCGTGTCAGACAGTAGCTCCACAATGTGGGATCAGCTTCTCATAAGGGCTGCGTGTCCGAATTAATAAAATCAGTAAGTAACTCCTAATGCCAGTTAAGGAGTGTTTAAACAATTTGGTAATGTAGAAGTGCTGTTAAAATTATGGCAGCAAGTACAGTCAGCTTCTACCTTCAGAGTCCCCAAACCCAGCCAAAAGCCAAGTTTGCTTCAGAACGAACCTGACCTACTAGGATCTCTCCAAAAGTTATGATGATTCTCTAAACATCCAAAATGTATATTACAACATATCATCATAACTTCATTAATACCTGACAAGAAACTACAATTCCTCTATGGACATTTTATGTTTTAATCTGTTCAATGCTTGTAAACGGGCATATCTACACTACAGAACGCATTTTATGAATTTCAGTTTGGGATTATTTTTGTCCTATATAGTGCAAGAATGAGTGTACTCATAGTCAGCTTTTTGTTTCAATAATTTACACAGACTCAAACATTACTTATTCGCAGGAAAACTCTTACAAGTAAGGACTACTTCATGTAAGATTTCAGGGTCAAAAGAAGAATATGTTGCATGGAAATTTGAAGTGTTATACTAGGATCAGAACAGCACTGAAAAAAAAGATGCTACTCATCTTTAATTTCTTTATTAAATTATGTTCCAATATTTTGTAAGTTAAATGCAATAAACCTGCAATGATGAGGATAACATGCAAAATTTAGCAAACTAGGACAGAAACAGGGACAAAAAATTTTAATGCTTGTCTGATATTTTACTAGTTTGATATACCACAGAGTCATCTTAAAAGCTTCTTTCTAGTTTTTCTTATTGCATGTTAACTGTACCAAATTTTGTGTCACTATTTCAATCGATACACACTTTCTTTAAAAACAAAATCCCTAAAGCTCAGTCAGCTCCTGAAACCTCTGACAACAATTCAAAACAAGATGTCAGGTCCAGAGGCACATACACGTTTTTCTTTAACAAAACAGAATGGAGCTCATTTGAAGTAAAATAGATATGTTTTTAGCACTGTCAGGTGCACTTTTACCTTATAACTATCCAAAAGTCATCACTTTAGACTGAAACAGAAGATCACAGGCAATTTTCTGTTTAGAAGTATCACTCTGGAGGAAGAGCATTTTAAAACTCATAAAGTTTTCAGTAGACATCTCATCCCCACATGAGCGGGCTTATATCATATTATTATGGTATGATTTTACTCCATCTTCATGAGTTTTATCTGAATAGCTTCATGCCACTAAATCTCTGAAAAGTGATGCCAGTCTGAATTTTTTACCTTTCTACATTTTATTTGACTTTCTGATTGGACACAAAAAAGAAAGAGGTAAACTCCATACAGAAACAGTATGATTTTTACCCTTTGAGTATCTGGACAGGGTGTTTTGAAAAAGCAGAATTAAATTACTGTTCTTGTTTTGTATAGTTTCTTCAACTACAATATTAATTACAAACAGTTCAAAGCTTGCACAATTTTGTAAATATACATTATGTACTTGGAGTCTTGATGCTGCATTGTTGTGGCCCCGAAACAACACAAGATGTGTTTAAGCTTTGAATAGCCACAGAAAAGCCAATGGGATGCCATTTTCTATTTTCAAGACAACTGTGGCAGGAGTAAGAGTCTACCGATCACTTATCACACTTTGTAGTCATCACTTGACACATGAACCTCAATTTCACCTTTACTTAATAGGAAAAGTTTACTGGAATATAGGAACAAAAACACTGATTTAATAGACTACTCACCAATAATACTTAACGTCTTAAAAGTGAGAGTGTATCTATGGATACTCTTGCATCTGGTAAGAACAATACATAGAGATGATGGGACAATTCCCTACAAGCTATTCTGAGTGGCTTAAAAAAGATGAAAAGTTGCAAAACATTTTAGATCATCATACTTTGGACACTTCTCCCTTTTTAAGAGCCAAGAACTAATAATCTGGCTAGGAGTGACTGAAGATGCTTCAGAAACAAAGCCAGTCTTATGTACACCTAAATAGGGGTGGGCAGCAGAGGGAACTGGGAAAGCATGTTCAGCTAATAAGATTATCAGCTCTTCTGGAGCCTCTTTAATACCTCAGCCTCCTGAGCACTGAATTCCGTGGCTGCTGCTGGTTTTGATTTTGCTCCCTAAGTCATACTACTTTTCACTGTTTTTAAAATAGCAACTTGATCCCAATGAAGCTAGCGAGGTAGGAAAGGTACAGGATACAACAAAAGTCAAGAAAAATATTGCAAATGCTAAGCTAGAAGAAATGAAGAATGTAATTATAGATGTTGCAGGCCCAAAGCTTAATTAATCAGTTTGCATCAACCAACCTGGAATATTTTTAATTCTTCATAATGAATGTCAAAATAACAATTTGGTATTTTAATTAAGCAAAGCTCGGAAAATGTTTTATTTACAACAAGATTTTTTTTCCATGCATTGAAATGGAATTTCACAAATGGACCACAATGATTACAGATTTTGAGTTCCTTCTCTTCAGGGTACTGAAATTTCTATCAGCTTCTTCAAGAAACTACAGAAGGAATAGTGTAATATGACCAATTTCACATTTAGATTGAAATAAAACATAAAATACTCATACTATAGAGTTTTTCAAATTCAGGCAATTTGTGCTCACCATTATGCAATTCTCCTGTAACAGTGCCTTCACCCTGTGGGCTTCCATCCTGGTCTCTCCATTTCCAATCAATTCCTCTGATTACACGAGCTCCTGGAACCATGTATTTCAAAACCTGAGAACGGACCAGACGTCGCTGTCTTCGCAGATTGGCTTCAGCTTCTTTAGCAGCTTTTCCTACAAGAAACGTAAATTGAAATTGGAAGACTGAAAAATGCAGCAATATTGATTAGGGAATAAATCTGAGCTTGTTTTTAAGCATGCTCCAAGGCAAAAGTCAACGTGTTTTTTCCACACTCATATTTATAGGTCACGTTTGTTAGGATTTTAAGAGAACAAGCAGGACATACACATTCTTTTTCTTACCCAACTGATCTTCACATACTCCATTCACAGTGCCATAAAGTTCAAATCCAGACAGGGAGAGGTAGTGTGTTTGCCCACTGGCATTCTTTCCCATCTGTTTTATTCGAACATGTCTCCAACCTTGTTTCTCATCCTTTGGAGGATCTAAAGGCCATGTTGCTGTAGACCTTCAAATTTGTTTCAAAGAGGTATTGTTGGGGAGAAGAGGAGAAAGAAAAAAAAAAAACACACAAACAAAACACACAAAACCAGAACACCTTAGTACCAAAAACAAACCATGACAGCAATCATTTATGGTTAAAATCAGAAAACTGCCAAGAACATGAGAAATACAAAACCTAGCAACATTACAGACAAATTCTGGATGAGTGCTGGTGTTACTATTTTCTCCAAAAAAAATAAAAATAAAATGCAAATTTAAGATGATAGAAAATCACAAATATTATTACGTGAACCAAGAAGAGAACTTATGAATCACTTATTTTCCAGTCCACCCTTAATCATCTGTGCCACCTACCCCCTTTTTACATAATTATTTATTATAGCTATGGCATACGTTAATTTAGTCTACAGCCAAGTATATATTCAACTTAGCTCAATTTTATAAAAGCTGGTAAAATACACTGACATACCCTGGTTCGTTGAGACTACAGTCATCAACATGAGTATACAAAGTAGTCCAGTTCTGTCCATCCTTAGATACCTGGAAAACCCAATTTCTGAGAGCAGATCGTCCATAACCTCGAGCATGGCGTAATGTGTAAGCTGATGGTATAACCCAAAGGCCAAGATCTATGGCAAACCAAGCATTCTTATCATCATTAGTATGACAATTGAGAGCTGAACTGTCACGGCTTAGGATGTCTTCTAAACGGCCATAAGGCAGATTTCTTCCTTCTGAGGATGTAACCACTACTAACCCATAGGCTGCTGGATTTACCCACTCATATGCAGTTCTATATTAAAAAGAGAAATGTACTGTTCAATTATTACTTACATTAAAAACAGGTATCAGTAACATTTGACAATTTACTGCAAGTTATTGATTACAGCTGAGTTTATTACAAACTGAAGCAATTAATATCATCTGAGATAATTAGATAACTTTAGAGACATTCCAAAAATGTTACTTCACTACAGCAGTTAACAAAAGACCCAACCCTTCCCACCCCTTCATTTCTTCAGCAAGAATACAAACAAATTCTCAATCCAACTTCAGAGAAACGTATTTTTGTATTAGTTAAGCAGAGCAAAAAAAATATAATTCTATTGATAACCAGTAAAAGCAAACTCCCATTCTTAAAAAAAACACAACAGAATTGATTATCAATTCTCATTTTTTTCCCCTCTGCATATAGTTTACTAAATTTTAATTCAAAATATTTAGCTTTGAAAAAAACTCACTTGGCATTTGTCCCAATCCAGTAAATGATTCCATTTTCATCAAAATCGTGTTGATGCCTGAATACAAATGTTTGGCCTTCACGTAGTTTTCGTACAAAAACAAATGAAGCCCTATCAAAGTCGTACCATTGCTTTGCTACCTACACATGAATGAAGAAAAAAAATTAGTGATACAGAATGCAACCTTTCCTCGTGAACCGCACATGGTATGTTGCTCACCATTTTCAGAAGATACTGTTCCAGAGATTCAACAGTTGCCAACGGCTCCA
The DNA here is from genome assembly GCF_964035555.1 of Netta rufina. Taxonomy (NCBI): domain Eukaryota; kingdom Metazoa; phylum Chordata; class Aves; order Anseriformes; family Anatidae; genus Netta; species Netta rufina. Next base: position 21,439,111 of record NC_140128.1, on the reverse strand, counting down.
TCTTTAGCATTCTGCCAGTTCGATCTATTAATGATGTCTCCCCTGAAGCACGTTCCAAACGAAACCTCAACCGTCTTGTCAGTATCTGAAAGAGTACCTAAATGTTAATATAGGCTTTTCTGTTTACATTTTGTAGATTAAGAAAAGCAATGCTTCACTAAAACAGTTTCAGCTCCTCATCAATTTTTGTGTGCAATTTAAACAAGCACTCTATTCTAATTTAAGGCTTTTAAACTGTTCCCTTATTGCTCCGTTTTTTCAGCTAACTCAACAATTCTTCGGTGACAATCAACATAAACCAGTTACACATTCAAGTGAATACTTCCATATTTCATGTTTTTATAGCTTTTTTTTTTTTTTTTTTTTCTGTATTTTTACTAAGACCTATAATAATAACATAGGGGCTCAATATCCAATGGCAGCAGTGTTTTTGCAACTTCCTGCAACCATCTTCTGATATTTAACATCAAAATAAAAAACACAAACATTCAGGTTAGGTATTAGAAGAAATAAATGCCAAGAAGTTTGTTCTTTAGCTAATTCTATCCAATTTACAAGAATGCATTTCATACAGATTTAACACACGTAACTTTTCCTGAAATTCATACAAAACATTTTTTTTTTTATCACAGAGTATTATATACTGTTATCACTGTACCTGAAGATTATATGTAGATCCTGGTGTATCATACAAGTGGAGAGGTAGACGTTCAATAGATTCTAACACTGCTATCAATTTCCGAATTAATGCAACTGCTGGACGACTGTGAAAGTGAACAGTCACTATGTTACCACACAAGGAGGAATAAACAAAATCTACAGTATCTCAGAGAATACTACCCAGCTATAGTAAAAAGCCTAACATGTTAAGCATGTTCCTTTGTCTTTTTTTTTTTTTAAACATACATTACCACATCACAAACATAGGTGTTTTTTAACCTACCTCTCATCATCTTCATTTTCACTGAATGCTGTTTTGAAAACATTTATTCTCTCTACTAGTTGACTACAGTCTTGTTTCACATCTAAATCGATGTTCTAAGAAGAAAAAAAAAATATATATATATTACTTCTGATACAGCACAGCATATTCATTCTTTACATTGGCAAAAACATCTGTTTGGGCTCACTGAATTTGCTATTTAAAGTCTTTATATCAAAAGCTACATTATATCAGCCGTTATAACTGACTAGACTTTTAATATCATATTTGAATTAAAATAATTTATTGTGATAGTATATATTCAATGGGTCAGATCACTTAGTGTTGCAAGTCTGTCTAGTTTTCAAGACAGAAAAAAGCCACATCTGTAATAGATTTATTTATTTTTAATTAAGACTTATGCCTACATTTTCTTTCAAAAGTTTTTCTTTAGGAGACTTACATTCTGTAAACTCACATTATTTAAAACTGTAAGCAATGATTGAACTAAGCCACTACTGCACATTTCATACGGAGAAATAGTATTCTCATCCTTCAAAAGCACAATTAAGTTTTCCAAAGCAGTCTTCATTAAATCTCTCCAAGTGTTTTCTCCTTCAATACACTGAAAGACAAAAAGACAATTAGGATGAAACAAGCTAATAGTATCTTTCAAATGAACATGTGAAAAAAGTGTCCCAGTGAAGCATGTAACTAGGAACTGTATGCATAAAAAAACCTCACAGTTCAGATACATATATTGTGACTATTTTACATGACGTAGCACAGTCTGAATATTGCTACATGATTTCCACTGACATCATATGCTATAAATTACAGGAGGTACGCTTACCTGTCTGTTTGTATGAAGTTCCCATGCAGACTCTAACTGTGTTGCTATGTTCCTCAGTGTTACAACTACTCCTCGAGGCATGCTTTCAACAGCTTTAAAATGATCATCGTATAAATCTCTTGCCATAGTGCGTACCTACAAAAGGATTTTCATAATCACAAGTCATATGTTACTGTAATACGAGACCACTATTGCTACTATTTAAGACTCTAGACACTTGGTTTTCTTTTTTGTTTGTGTTTTTAAAAGTCCAGGGTAGACAAAAATAGGTAAGAACAGAAATCTATCATACAACGTACATCATAAGATGCGCAAAGGCTAAATAAGAAGCAAAGATGAAAGGTTAAAAGCAGAGAGGAAAATAAAAGGAAATAAACAGTCTTACACAAATTTACAGAAACTAAGCTGATCATCATACATTAAGTTATAGTGCAAAGGTAGCAGAAAAGAGAGTTCTCAGTCTACAAATCTTCAGCACTGTATAAGTGTTCTGGTAATATTTTAGAGGTAAGAGTAATCATTTTTTAAAAATATGGTTTATGAAAGCGATTTACATTCCCTAAACCAAATCCCATTAAGTCGTCTTTAAGTGACCTTATTCTAAAAACTTTTTTATGATGCCGTTGCACGTGGACCAAAGCAAGGTAAGGTCTGTACATGAAAGACAGAAGAATAAAAACGCATTCTTTTCAGGTGCTTAAATTCACGAGACCTGAATGTTACTGTTACAATAGCAACAACCAAGATATTTTATTTATTCCTAGGGCAGCAAGTTTAATATTCATAATGTACGACTAAAACACAGATGTTATTTACATGGGTTATTAGTGACCTACTCATGACATTTCTAACAACGATTACCAAAGCATTAGAAACATTCAAACCAACTACAAAGCTTCCATCAATTCAAAATGATAACTAGAACAGGTTATGAATGAATTATGAATCATGTATGCCGGTAACTTAGGACAGGGTTCACCAAAGACAGGTATGTTGATCATTATGCCTTTTCTTTCTTTGCATTAAAAAAAAAAAAAAACACACACAAAAAAAAAACAACCAGGTATCTACTGGATTACACAAACATATGCCAGTAAAAAGGATTGGATTTTCTTCTGTTTTTAAAAGAAAATCTGTTTTCATTTAAAAGAGCATGGAGTCTAAGACTTCAGGACAAAACCATCCGCCTTAGAAGTGCTTTAAGTCAGGTTTTCCCCTTTAAACTTGGCGTTAAATTGCGTGCAGCTGAAATTAGAGAAGATCTTAATCCTCTAAAAGGAAATTATATCACATATAACATATGCAAGTTGAAAAATAAAACAAGCTATATTAAACTCTAAGTATAAAATTCACACATGCTCACCAACCTTCTGCTTTGTCTTCTCCAGTTTAGATTTTAGCTTTCTTCCTCTCTTACCAGTCCAGCCAGTCACAAATTCTGACCCTGCAATGTATTTTTTATTTTTTTTTTTAGAGAAGTCAGAATTTCCCACAAGTATGAAAACCAACCAACCAAAACCTACCTTATCTACACTTGCTCCTACCTGTTCATTACACATACCTACATACTTACCCAAAGAGGTTTCAGCTGTAAATGAATGCTTTGTTCCTCTGTTAGACTCAAACACAAAGCCTGGGAGATCTTCTTTCAGTATTGTAGCTTGCTGACCATCAGAATTGTGGATAGCAATTTCTCCTTCTTTCAGACAGGTGAGTGACCAGTTTCCCACAGTAAGTTTAGTTGGCCCTGGTGCTGACAAAATTGGCTGACTGGTGGTAGATGGTTTTACTTGGCTTCTCGCTCTTTGCAACTTCTCAAGGAATTCACTCCTACTTTCTATTTAAAAACAAACATACATATTTTTTTCTAACAATTGATTCCACCATCACATATCTCAAGCAATTATATTTTTTTGCATGAGCAAAACAACTGAGTACATTCAATGCAAAATTAAGTTTGAAATTAAGGGTTTTTAAGTACCCTGAACTTCTTCCCAGTCTATGTACTTCAACAGTGATATACTCCACAATCTCATCAATATGGACTACAGAACTCTTCCTAAATGATGCTACTGACAGATGTGTTAATTCATTTTCACAGTTATAATAGATCAAAGAAATCAATGACAAAACTTCACATTTGTAAAAACAAGTTCTCATTATTGCCAGCATGAACTACTTGTGTTTTAGAAATAGTAAATTAAATGAATTCTCCAACAGGAAAACAGCAATCAAATTCGTAGTTTACAGCAGGTGAGGAAAAGATGATTAAGCCATATTACAAAATGGGGAAAAAAAATCACAGAACTTTAGAGTATCATGATCAGTATGTGGTAAAGGGAATTTGTTCAGATTAACTGTCACTAAGGCAACAGAAAATAATATTTTAAGTTATATTAAAACTTTCATTCGTCTTTTTTGCAGAACTTTTGCATTCACCTCAGAGAAAGTTAGAAAGCCACATTTATGTAACTTACCAGTTACATTATGCTAAATCAGGCTATAATATAGATGCTTGTATTCCTTTTTTAGTAATTACAAAAATTTTCAAGACATATATATCTGAGAGAAACATGAAATAAATCTAATGGCACCACAAAATATTTATATGGAGATATCACTTAATTGATGATAAACAGGCTCACATCCTACATTTTGGATATGTAGGTAATCTACCTTTAAACTATTCTAAACAACTCAATTTCAATTAAATTATTTTTTAAATACTGTAGTGATTACAAGACTACATGCTACATTCAAGCTACTATTTAAGATTACTCCAGAATATTTAATGAGTTTGTATTTTAGAAAAATCTTTATAGGTTATTGATTTTTTAATTTTGTCTCAACTTTAAGGATAAAAATTGATACCGATTTTATTAATATAACATTTGTAGTCTGTGCACATGCAAAATTGCTGTTTTCTTTTTGCTGCAATGTCTTACACTCTAGGTTTTTTAAGTCTGTCAGCTTAACTACTATACAATACTTTAAAAAAAATAAACAACATTTTCCATATGCAAAATAAATATGCTCTGCTGAGGCATAACATTCTTTATTGTTTAAAAAAATCACAGAAGCCAGGGAGGTTTGCAAAAACAATCTTGAAAATTTGTATGAGAAATGAAAATTCTGTTAATGAATCACTTCCAAATTTCCATAATTACATTTTTTACCTATTTATTATGCAACACATTGCACTGAAAGTGCGACAATTTAACATGGTTGGAAACAATTTCAGGCTCCCTTAGACAGAATTTTGAAACTCATGTAAAGAATTACCATTGAATTTCAATTTTTGCATTGAATTTTTTTATCCCTAAGATTTCAAACAAACAAGTATTAAGCTAATGAGGAGATGGGTGAGGACAGACCTTCAATGTTCAGAGTATATATATGTCCCCACATCCCCTCCAGCCTTCATCATGCAATACACACCAACAAATTCCATTAGTCAACCCTCTATATTCTTGCCAGTCATGAAGTTACTAAAAAGTATACCATGAGATTAATCAGCAATGATTTAAGACAGCAGAACATATAGTATAGTTCAGGACTTAAAAACAAAGATACTATTCTGAATCTATCCGTGTAGTATTTTTAGTTAAATATTAACAAATACTAGTTTCATATCTCAAGTGAAAGAGAGGCTGCTGCACATGCTTAAGAGCTAGCTAATGGTTAAACTTCAGGCAAACTACATTGCAATGTCAGCATTCTTAGTAGATGTCTGTTTGACAAAAAAAATTTAAAAGCCTGATTTAATCCAGTTTAGCACCCTCCCTTCCATAATATCCATGCTAGATCCCAAGTTTTTTGGCAAGGTATCTATTTGGTCATATATACAAAAAATACATAGGAAGAAAAACATTAACTTAAATCAATAATCTGACTAATCTTCACACCAAATTCATCTGAGTAGTCCCATTCAACGCATCTTCTACAAAAACAGGAAGAACCCATCCCATCATATGGGAGGAAGCAAGCAGAATTGGCTTTCAAGGGCCATGATGATTTAAGAAACTAACCACATGGATTTCCTTAAAATTACATTGTATGATAAACAAGTATCTCAACACAGAAACTGTTTGGCTTGCTTAAAGAATGCAAGAATACACTTTTGGGGAAAAAAAGAAAAAAAATTTCAAAGTGGCTTCCAATTGTGTTACAATCCAAAAACACACCATAACACAATTCGTCTTCATGCTTCAAAATTCACAAATAATGTCATTAGCACTTCATTTCTATCCTGAATCATAATATGTTCTGTTATTTCACTCAATGGCTTGTTGAAAACAAAAATATTGCAAAGCGTTTTATGCCTGCTGGTTCATAAATGCATGAACTGTTGCAAAAAAGATAAAACGATAAAGGAGAGTTGTTTCTGCACCCAGAACAAGTTGTGTATTCTGCACAGAAATTTAAAAAACAAACACAAAAACTGTATACTGCCAGTGCATGAGGTCCGTTCCCTTATCCTCCCTCCAACAAACAATTAAGACACTGTAATCTGTTTCCCAGTCTTGATGAGAAACTTTCCATTACTTTGTCTTCAAACACATGCAACTTCATTCTGCTAGCTAGAAGCAAACAACAAATCGCCATTTCAACCTGCTTTTCTTGGGACGGCCACTACAAAGTGCTTTTAATGATGGGGGTGAAAAAATTAGGTATGCATGGAGAAGATTCAAAACAAAACAAAGTTAATACACTTTCACTGGCAAGATGTTTACTTAACACAATTCACCCAAGTCAAGTTATAGTCACATGCTATCTGATGAAAAGCATCACAATTAACTGACCACCTTCCACCTGTTTACATCCTTTACTATTTAGTAAGCCAATTCCTGCAAAACAAAATAGCTCCAATCAAATTATATAAACAAACAGTAGTCTCAAAAATTAACTTGGATTTTAATTGAGAAGAAATACTACCTGAACTATCGGATCCTCCTTCGGGGCTTCCGCTGGAATACATTGTGGCCAGTTTCCCATCCAAGATAAATCTGAACCATCCATTACTACCATTAGACAGCTCCAGGGCTGCAGCATCACTCCAGATATACAGGCAGTCCCTGCCCCTAATGATTGACCAGTCTCTCCAGTGATATGGTTTACCCTGTTGAAGTTCTTTAGCATCCTCCTGTGGTTCATCCTCCTGTAATAAAATTATATTTAATCACAAAACACACACACACAAAAACAACACATAAAACCAAAACAGAACACACAAATCTTGAAAAGAATTGAAGCAGAAAATAAATTACTCAAGCCAAAAAGGTATAGGAACTAAGCTTTTCTGTCTGTAAAATCCATCTTTAAAAGTTTTATTAACAGAATAAGATACTTTGAAAAGATTTCTTTTCAAGTAGATTTACTCCATAACAACAGCCTACTGACAGAGATATATATCCCACCTCTCTTCAAAACTCATATTGTGAGAACAAAATGGTTAAGGCTGGAAGAGCCCTCTAAAAGTCACCTTGTTCAAATCCCTTGCCACCTAGGACCAGTTGTCCAAAACCATGTCCAGACAGCTCTTAAATACCTAAGCAAACACTAAAAAAAAAAAAAAAAAAAACACAAAGCAAACCAAAAACTTAGGGCATAACTACAAATCTTAATTAAATGGATAAGAAAATTATCTGAGCTGTCCATAACTTACTGTTGGAAATAAGCAAATAACTTCAATGCGCCCTTAAGCTTTTCATCACATAGAAAATTATTTTTGTTTTTATGTTTTCATTACAATCCATAACAAGGCTTAAAACCACCTGCAATTACTTGATACATGCACATTGAAAGAGATGCACTGCATTCAGAAAGGATTAATTTTGTTTAGTACTAATGTTCAAACTACAAGACAAAGACAGCAGTCAAGAGGTTTTGACACCAAGTAAATACAAATACGAAAACTCAACAGATAAGGTGCTAATGGGATAATAAGTTACAGAACAATAATGACAACAATAAAAACAATTAAACAAGTGCATACAATAAGCATTAAATTAATAACCTATCTAGCTACCTTCCCCTGGACATTTTCATAATATAAACAATTATATTACAAGTGCTGGTTTTACAAGAACAAATAAAGTTAGCAATTCTGCACTTACTTTCTCAGGTTTAGATTCCTCTTCATTCTCATCATCAGATGAAGGCCCCGCCAAAGTTGACACTTTACTAATTACACCAAGTCTAGCCAGTTGGTCTAGAAAAAGATCACCACCTTTATCCACCAAATCCCTTATGATCTGCAAGGCTAGCAAATGGCCATCATCATCGTCCTGTCATAAATTGGGATAGAAAGGAAACAGTGAGTGAGATCTCTACTTAAAAATATCTTGACATGCTGAACATCATAGCCGGTTATAGATGGATGCCATAAACAACACTTTAAGGTTAGCTATTAATAAGCATGTGGAGTCAATAAGTATAATCCCATTTTTACAGTGGTTTCACTAGGACCAAGAAAAAAAAAATAAATAAAATGAAAAAGTTATTTCTTCCTACCTCTTGATCAAGAACTGTAGCTGTTATTTCAACCAGTATTGTGGGCAGATTGTGGCCAGCATCAGAGTCACAAACCTCCTTCAGTAACGCCTCAGAACAAAAATGTATCATTTTTCTAATGAGAGCAAGACTTGCTTTCCTTTAAAACAGACCACAAGAAAAGGTTCTTACCACGTAGTAAGCAAACGGTAATCAAAGCAACAAAGAAGTTCAAGATAAAAATAGCTTTTGCACTACATTTATGCATGCTTACAGAAATAATTTTTTGAAATGAATTCCAGTTCTGGTTGCCAGATAGTAAATCTCAGATTAATTCCAAGAATCCACCTACAGATTTGTTAGATTCTACAGCACCATGACAGTCTATTGTATTTTTGTCTCCTTCACCCTTCCTCAGTCAAACCAATTCCACATTCTCTCTTTATCCATACTTAGTGATGGCAATTCACTTCTGCACACTTCATCTGCCTCCCAGGTACCATCTCAGCCTTACATCTGTCGCATACTTCCAGCATTTTGGTTAGATCTCTTGAGTTTTGAAGTCTAAAAAAAGTCTTTTTTAAAGTCTATAAAACAATACAATCTTCTATATTAAAAAGTAAAATTAGTATGGAATCTGGTTACTTGTGTATGATGAAAACAGAATTTATTTTTGAGTGACTTTTAAATACATGATTTACCAGATTAAAAAAGAAAACTCTAAAATACTGACAGCTACTACTTTTCACATCTTCAACAGAAGTTAGTCTTACAGAAACGGTTAACAGCATTTCTTTTTTCTTTTAGTTAAAATGGCCAAGTTTAAGCTGCCCAAAAGTACTACACCCATACACTGAGAATACAAGAGATTAAGCAAATGTTATGTTTGTATAACGTAAAAGGCTGAGAGGTTCTGGTCAGACAGTTTATCAGAAATCTTATGCCACCCACAGTATTCCTTTTAAGTAACAAATTAGATCACATTTCTAATTCTCTCAATAAGGGGCATCTTCTTCAGTTGATAAACATTTAAGCTGACAAGAAGTCTTCCAAAACCTTCTGAAATAGCTTTTTCCAGTCTCTCTCATTTTCCCATTAATATATCTTGATACTATTTCATTAGCTTTCCTCTCCATGATAGCAGCTACGAACAGCTGTGACCAAATACACATGATCCACAGTGCCAAGTGCTACAAGAACATAGTATTTTTCCATCATGCTTCAGCAGTCAAGAGCATGCTTCTCTCTCCCACTTCAGCTAACCATATTTCTTCCAAGACGCTCTTTCCCCAGAAAGGTGATAACAAAAAAAAAAAACAGCAACAAAAACTACTTAAAATATTAAGCAAAAATAAGACTCAACATTTTTCAAACCACCACTTCTACTCAAACTGATATATGTTTACAAGTCACTTGCATTACTTTTAAATGCTTTAGATTTTTTTTTTTACTGGAAAAAAATCGACATTAGCTTTTTTTATCAGAACATTACGAACTGAAAAATATGCAGGGAAATTGACAGTCACGCCTACTACCTTATTGAAGGCAACATAGTTTGTTGAAATGTTTGTGCAAACACAGGCAATAATCTTTTCAAGTATATGGGTGCCATTTCTGGATCTCCTTTGGGTTCATTACATTCCTCCTCATCCTTGTTTGCATCTTTCTTTTTCTTCTCATCTCCTTTGTTAACAGGACACATCCAGTCCCCTAGAAAACAAACAAAAAAGAAACACCATTCAAACAAAAGTAAGAAGGTTTCCTTACTAACATCTAGGCAACTGAACATAAATACACATTCCTAAGATGTGAAATCTACATGTGCACAACTTGGTTACCGAACAACTTTTTTAAACAAAGTACCACCAAAGACCACTCATAGAAAAGCTCAAATTCCTTAACAGAAATTGCATATGAACAGACAGCTAGCTACCTGTGGCTCCAGTGCTACAAGAGCCTCACGAACAGGTAAAGAGCAGCTTCCATGTAGAAAGGAAGGATGCCAGAGAAGCTACCAAGGCTGACATCCTCCGAACCCACAGCAAAATCCCAGTCTAGCCCCATTCCACAGCTGAAGACCAGGACCACTGGCACTGCTCATGTCCACTCAGCAGTTTCTTCTGTAATCCCCCAGCCCTTAAGAACATGTAAAATATTAAAGTTTTTATATGTAATCTGAAGGCTAAGGAAGGCTGGTCATAAAATACTGTATTTTTTTCATGATTCTTAATAGAGTAAAGTTCTAATAATTGAATTGCTTTATATTTGCATTTCTCAGAATTAAAAACTGCTCTCACCTGGAGACTGAAGAATAGCTACTACTTCACTGTGACCCCTTTCACGAGCTTTGTCTAAAGGAGTTTTCCCATCTTCATCTCTCAAATCAGGGTTTGCACCATGTCGCAAGAGAGTCTGAGAACAAATATTTTCAAAAATTAAACAACATTAAGATTCCTTCTTCCAAAGAAGTACATGTTTTTCCCTATGTCCTTCCTACACTAGCATGCAAAGTTAAAACATTACGTGTGTAGAAAGTTGGAACACAATATGCTTTTTATATCTGTGAAGTTAATAGAAAACTTTAATTCACATTACTGACCTATCATAAACAATATTTTGTATTGCAATGAACACTGTAAAGAACATGTAAATATTGGACAGAGCACAAAGACTTTTCTGCCAGAACAAGGCAGAAATTCAGTATGTAAGGCTATTAATTTAGTATGTTACAATGTCAATTTAAATCATACCTTTGCTACCTGAGGTCTTCCAAAACATGCTGCATAATGTAATGAGGATGACCTCTGTCCTCTGTTAACATCAGCACCTCTTTCACAGAGAAATTCTACCTGTTAAACAAGAAAAAGGAAACTAGTTTTTCTATATGTCTTTATATAAACATCCTAAACTTATAAAATTGTGTAAAAATTAATTTACCATTTCCTGAGTTCCAAAAGCTGAGGCCCAGTTTAAAAGAGTTTGTCCTACATCATCCATAAAATTTACTTCAAAAGCTGAAAGATACAATTAAATAAAAATAATTAAAGTTCCCGGAATTAAACACTAAGCTTCAGCAGTGTTAAAAAAAAAAAAAAAGGAATTAACCACCTTCAATAAAAGCATTTATACCTTTAACTACAATCCAAAAAAAAAGTTATTACTAACAAACACTGTTCAACCAGGTAACTTGTATAGAAAGAATTTTAAGGTAACACCTTAAAAAATTAAAATTAAAAAAAAATAATTTAATTAAAAAAAAAAATTTAAGTTATGACACCATAGATACCTTATTTAGCTTTTTCTTTTTCAGAGAATTCTCCCTTACCTCCTGTGTCAATAGCATCTATTAGTGCATCAGTGTCCTTACTGCGAATGCAGTCTATCAGCTGCCGATGAGAACGTTCCCCAGAACTATCCAGCCTTCGCAATCCTGGGATTCTGCCTGTAGATCCAGCACTGGATTTTGGCAGGGCTTTTCTCCCTTCGAATAGTAGCACCAAAAGAAGATCTACTAACCGCATGGTATCCAGTACACATCTCTCATCACCCTGCAACGCACTTTCTATAGAATCTGGAAGTTCAGATCTTAGGAGATCCTGGAAATAATTAAAAGTCTGAACAATAAAAAATATACAGGGCTTTAGAAAACACTATCAGAACTGGGTTTCATTTCCATATGAAATGTTTCCTTTTTTTCCCCTCTTAATAAATAAATAACCTATATGTATGTATATTTTTTCATTATCAATAGATCTATATATCTATATATAAAATAACAACAAAATCTTGTATATATTAAAATACATGAAGAAAAAAAAATTAAAAAGAATAAAAAACTGTAGCATAAAATGATTTCTTACATGTGTTACTACTGGAGAGCCTCTACACAGGGTTGACAACAGGCTTACAATAGTTGACACCTGATTACTTAATTTAGAGTCTGCAGCTGTAGATGGTGCTCCAGTGCTACTCCGGCCAGGTTTGCAAGCTGAAGATGGTCCTGATACTGTCCCACCAGCAGCTGCCATGCGAGATAACAACTCCTCAGTTAACCCATGCTTAGCTAAGGGGGCTGGGTCAACTCCACGACGTGTGAATCTGTCAGCTAATGAAGCAAAACATCTCAGAGCTCCATCTGAAACCTACAGAAGTGCAAGTGAAAAGATGAAACATGTTACTTAAGGTGAGAAGATGCTAACAGGATATTCACAAAACTACAAGACACAGAAGGAACTCATTTCTCCAGGTTTCCTTCAAAGTAAATGAACAGAGACAGCTTAAAAAACAAACAAACAAAAAAAAACCTAACAGCTCAAAGTCAGAACCCAACAGCATTCTGAAAAACTCAGTGAAGGACTGTATTGCTGTTTTTAACGTTTCTCTCATCCATACCACGCGTTACACTAGAAGTGTCTCCTCATAGTATCAGGAGGGTTGCACATGTACATCAAGGTGAGCTGGCAATCTACCTTCCTAAACATGAGGTAGCAAACCAGACTAACCCCAAGAAAAGATGTAATGAAAACTACAAATACCTATTCCTTACCAAGGTCTGAATTACTACGGTTCTTATCCCTAGAATGTCATCTACTTCCAGTGCAGCCAATTTTCAAAATGATTGTCAGCTGTCACATACCTGAAAACTGTTAATTATCAATACACATACCAAGATTTGAGTATTATTAGCTACTCAGACAGACTTTGTTAAGTTAAAAGGCATAAACCTTTGTTTGCAAGGACTTGGAAAAAAAAAAAGATTCTCTTGAATAAAAGCACTACATGGTAAACTTCTGGCACAGTCCCTGCATGCCAAACATTCTGATTTATCAGTACTCTTGTAAAAGAGATTTTTTCTTTAACTTACAGTGGTGACTATTTGTGTCCTCTGACATTTTGCTCCCATTCTTTGACAAGATGAGGTATGAGCAGTTCTATCAGTCTTTATGTAAACCATAGATACTTTACTAATTTTTACCAGAACTGCTCTATCAGAAATACATAAGAATGTTTCAGCTTATTTAGCACACTAAATAGGTTAACAAAGCTAAATAGTACTGTGGAAGGTATTTACTTTTCTTCTCACAAACCATGAGCTAAGTAGAAATGTTAAAAAACAAAACAAAAACAAAACAAAACAAAACAAAAAAAAACACACAACAAACGCAGATAAGCTGTTCTCAGGGCCACGTTCATCTGGTTTGAACTCTTCCCTCAAGTGATATTACTAGCTGGCTACCCTCAGAAAGGGACCAAATCCAGAAGTGTAAAACAAGAAAAAAAATAAAAAGGAAATACTGGTCAAATCCAAAATAACCATTTGTCAAAACATTTGTCAACATTTGTCAACATTTGTCAAAAATCCTGAGGCATCCTTCACACACAACATACGTTTCTCAAGGATACAGCTACAGATTCATTTACTATGATCTGGGTTACTCCAACCTTAACCAAATTTCTCTTGAAGCCTAACTGCTGAAAGACTACCTTATTGAAAGTTCGAATTCCTGTTCAGATCTCCAGCAGTCCCAGTAATAGCTTTGTTAAAGCATCTTAAATTGGGAAACAGATAGAGACTACAGACTTATGGTCTAAATTTCAGGGTTAGCTTGCCTCAAATGATAAGTGCATTAATGAAGTAATATGATGGATAAAAACCAAGGTGACTTGTTCTCAGATGGCTGGTGTGATAGCCCCCTGCCAAGTGGTTCTTTCAAAAAGATCTGAAAACACATCAAAAACATATCTCACTGGCAAAAAGACTGTCTCACAAATATGACACACTTAATAAACCAAACTAAGGAGTATGGGTGGCATGGAGTCAGGAACGGGGACAGAGGTGGGGGAAAAATTGGGACAGAGAATGGCATTGACTAGAAACCTGGCGAGGATGCAGCAAGGATTTGGCTAAATAGCTATTTGCAAAGCATTAGTACGACAAGCACAAAGGGATTCTGCTAATAGGAAGTTAATTACTTTAAGTTCCTAGACTTTAAAAGGTCTACATAACCTTTGGTTTATAAAACTGCAATAAAGAAGTGGTGTTACAGTAGTACTGTCTGTCAGTGTAATATTTTAGCATCAACTATGACTGTTTTTATTGTTTCTCTTAGGCAACAAAAAAAGTTGAGTTATGTCTTTTACTTATGCTCAATTTAGTAGTGACTGAGGTGCAGACATAAAACAATAATTAATTCTGGAAGTATTTCAAAAAACACTGAAAAATTTGCAGGACATTTTTCAATGAACTTTTCAGAGGCTGAATAAGATCACATTCACACAACAGCACTTGCAGTCAAACACTAAGCAGCATTTTTATTCTCTTATCACAACTGTACAAAAAGACTACCACAATATTCAAATATAACAACTGTTTTGTGAACATAGTTGTGAAGACTGTACAAAACTACCTAGCCATTCATTTATTAAATGTTATGGATGTTAAATTCATAGTTTGAGCCAACTATTTTATTACCTGATGGTCTTCATGTTTTAATAAACTAGACAGCGATTCCACACAGATCTCCAATGAAGAATCCTGAGGCTCCATTTTGCCACAGAGCCTGGAGACTACAGCCATAGCAGAATGCAAAGTATCTTTATGAACAAGGTGTCCGCTGTCACGGATGAATGTCAGAACGCAATTCAACCCCCCAGCTTCAAACACAGCTCCTGACTCACGGGTACAGATTAATTCTAACACCTAAAATGAAATGAAATTTATTTATAACAAAATACACATAAAAATTAAGTTATTTGTTTATATCCATCTACAGAACTAGTTAAATAACAAAACAGTAACAAGAACAACAAAAAAAAACACCACAAAACACCTCTCTTCCTCAACACCCCTAAGGGGATGAAATCTCTGGTAGACTAACAGTTTTCTTCTTAAATACAGGAGCAAATACAAGAAAATCCCTCAATAGCATGGTTTTAACAGTCAGTCATGGCAAACAGCTAGATAATAACTAGCACCTTTTCCTGGGAGAATGAAGTCTTCAGATCAAAAATAACTGAGAGCTTTGAAACTTCCATGAATCCTATTACTTCAGTGAGGTACTTGAAAGAACAGTATAAATAGGAAACTTAGGTGTAAATTCTGAGGCAATAGTAATCAGGGAATAAAAATACGTGCTACCACACAGGCACGAGTTATACTATATGTAAAAGATTTTGAGGGTCTTAGAAATTCTTCTGAATACTTCAGAAGGCTGCATTGGAGCTATGACCAGCATATAATTTCTTAAATAAGGTAAATTATCTGTATCTGGATTGATGCCTCGTTCCCTTTTTAGCATGAAATTAGCCCTCAGAATTCTAGTCATGGAGACAAACAGGAAAACTTTCTTCTAGTACTTTTAGTTTCTATATAGAGAGCAATATCTAGCTAGTTGTACTTTTAAAGGAATTTCAGCTTTGAAAAGCACGAGACTGAACGTAAAGATTGAAAACATAGTTGACACATAAATTTTAACATACTGGGCATGGTTTTGCTTCACATTTTTATAATATATAGGATCAGAATATGAGTAAGTTCTTCTGGAATTGCAAGTTTTCCAGCTCCTTCTTATAAAAGAGAAGATTCTGCAGAACACATACCTTAACGCACTGCTCAGCCAAATCTCTGCTGGTTCTGTTGTTAAGTTCAACAACTACTAAACGATTACAAAGTGCCTTGATAGCTCCATCAACTCCCACAATCCTACGGGTGCATTCTGCTGATACGTCCAGATAATACGTTATGGCACGAGCTGTTACTTCTAATACATTGTCGGGAGCACTTTCATCAAGAAAAATTTTGCACAGCGCTGGTAAAAAAGTTCGAGGAGGGCATCTGCAAAAAACAAAAATCATTACCACACTGTACAAGTTCCTCTACGTTAAAATATTTCATACTCATTCACATTAACAGATTTATAGCTGGTCTGGAGCATTTAATTAGAAAGCAGGCATCTCATACGCACCGCAAAATTCAAATAAGTAATCTAAAAAGGTCACAGAATCACAGAATTGTAGGGGTTGGAAGGGACCCCAAGAGATCATCGGGTCCAACCCCGAGATGCTGTATTAGGGGAGAAACCAAACAGAATAAAAATATTCTTGAAATTTTGCAATCACGTTGGGAAAAAAATATCCTCTTGAAAAGTCATTTTAGGGCTTCCTTCTCACTTCACCCATCAGAATGTATTTTCTTCTAAACAGAGCTTCAATGTTCATAACGATAGATAGCTACTTACCCATGAAATATTATGTTCAATAACAGAGACTAAAGATCTTGGTTTTGCTACGTAATTTAACTCCGAGGGGCCCTTCTTCCCACTGTTTTAAACATGCTCACTTCCCTTCTTATCCTATTTCATTTTCTCTCTTTTCCCCAACCTCATGGAGAACATCGTCAATTTAGCTTGCTGTACTACATTTTCTCTTCATATCCATGCCTTGTTAGCCTCTGGCTCTCCTCCTTTCCTTACTGTTAGCCTCATTTCCATATACAGAAAGGATGGCCAAGATCATCCCTGTACCTCCATAACAACCTAAGCAAGCTGCAACAGTCCTCCTTCCATCCCTTTGACACAATAGGATGCAAACCATAGTGGATAGTCACCGTAATGCTTATCACAGCTGTGGTTAAGACTGATCAGGACCAAAAGTTCTGTGATATACTTTAAGACAGAAGAGGTATACTTTAAGACAATTTATTTTGAAACAGCACACAACCATTTAGCAATGAAAAACCTTATGTAATGATTGTTCACTACAGTGGTAAAAGACTTCCAAGGTAGAGGTGAGGAATTAAGTGAAGGAGATACATGCCATGACAGCATTTAAAATAACTCAGTACCTCGTTCATTCCTAGATGTAGAAAAAGACCGAAAATAAATCTCAAGGAGGCAAATATTGCAACTTTTCCTTAAATTAAGATCTTGGTCTGGAAAAGGAGGCCCAAGCTTTTATAAAACCAAAGAGAGAGAACAAAAACAGTAGTATGCCTTTTGGTCTGGAGGACAGGTGACGTACTCAATGATTAATCATTCAGTAGACCAACCCAGAGGTCACCCCATATTCTGCCCGGTATGTGCGGTGATTCACACACAAGGGCACAAAATCCTGGGAGAGCAACATGCTAAGACTTCCCTTGAAAATCTGGCCATGCTATATAAAGTAATCAAATAATCCTGCCTGACAAATAAATGCAGTGCCCAATGATCCTTCCTGATATGAATAAGCGAAGCTTTGATAAAGGTAAATCTACTTTTATTAGTCTATACAGCATATAATCCCAGTTGTTCTAAGATTACTTGCTACTCAACTCCACACTGTAGAAAAGTTAGCCTTGTAAATGCATTTTCAAGACATTAGACACTTAAAAAAAAAAATCTGAAATTTATTAGGTACCTGCCATACAGTCAGATAAGAAGCATCATGTCAGAATGTAAAATTTAAATCAAGACAGTGCTACCTGTTCTCATCTTTTCTACTGGGTCTCTTACCCTTTACATTTTACGCAGCAACTTATCGCTAAAACATTGCTATAAGCAGTATTCTTCAAACAGTATGGTGTGAGAAAATATCTACCAACAAACAAATCTTACAAAACAAACAAAAAACATGACAAGTTGAAGATAAGGAGCTCCACAGTCCACTATAATGATAGCAAGTAGCAGTAAACCATTGTTCTTGGATTTCCAAAGATAGCAGCAGAAAAAGCGCCTCTGGTTTTTCACAAAGAATTAAAAGTAACAAATAAAAAATCTTTAAGCATTTTATGTATTTATGATACAACAGTTTATAAAAAGACAGCACAAATGCAACTTAGTTTTTATTTTAAAATGAAAATCTAAAAGTCTGGAAGAACTCCAGTCCTGTCTCTAAAGCAGCTGTTCTTGAGAACCGGCACATATTGCACAACACTGACCAAGTTACTCAGTGCCTACCATTTATATCCAATTCTTTGCCAGTACATAGAACTTTGCCAGTTCTATGATCTATGATTCTACTGAAAGGGCAGTGCATTGTGATTGTATCAGCAATGTTTTTCTTGTAAGAGCACAGCTCACTGGCAAAAACATATGCTTTTTTGTTTGTTTGTTTTTGTTTTATTTTGTTGGTTTTTTTTAATGACTTTTTGCCAGAACAGCTAGCCAAATTAGTCAGGAACCATGCTTTTTAGATTGGGAGGCAAATAACTAACAACCTCATCTTGCTGTTAGTGCATTTGTTTTCTGACATTTCCAGTCCTCCAATAAGGCAACCAACTTGTATCAGGAGCTTTCAGGAAGAAACTGTAGCTTTGTTCAATACTTAGCCTGTAGAAATTACTTGGTTCATAAAAGAAAAAGCTGCTCAGACTTAAAATTTGTTGACTACACTTATACATGTTGAATTCCTGTAAGAGCAGCAATAATGCTAAGAACATAAAGTTCTTTTTTATATATATATATATATATATATATATATATATATATATATATATATATATATATCCCTTCTAAAAACAGCAACTGATCTAATTTTAACAAGAGTTTTCACAGAGAAGACCTCCAAGCGACTTCAAGCTCTGAGCTCTGTGTACCTGGCCTTCCTTTTACCAGGTCCATATCATTTTTTAGTTTTGTTTGTTGGATACTGCTAGCAAGTGGAAGTTGCGAACTAGGCTACATCATGTAGAAGAGGCAGCAGAAACATTTTAGAAAAAGACAACAATGAAAGATGAAAATAAAAAAGAAGCAAAAATAAAAGCAATGCTGAAGTTTTCATTTAACTGCTAAGAAATCATCTTCTTTTCCCTCCTTTTTCCTGCAGCAGCACATCAAGAAGCAATTCACACAAAATCAAACTTGAAATTAAAACAGAACGAAACATGCTGGCTTTGTTGCATGAAATTTTACACACTATCTATTCCAGTACATGTCAACGTAGTGCAAACCAATCATTTGTAATGCATATTACCTTTAAATGATTTCCCCCCCCCCCCTTTTTTTTTTTTTTTTAAATTAATTCATTCCAATGCAGACCTCATTAAGTAGTTTTAAACATCGGGTGCCTAACAGTGCAGAGCCCAGCATTCTAACCGAACGCTCTGGACAAAACTGCAAACTAAGGTACCAAATCACATAATCTGTGTGCAACAGAAACATCTGTTCTCAGAAAGCTAAATCCAGGATGGTTCATGTCAACGCAGTCAGTCATACAAAGGATGAAAATAAAGAGAAAAGAAAGCTCTGTCCTTGTTACAGCTCACACAATCTTCAAAGTAAACAAAGTACAAACTTCATTGTACTCAAACATTATCTGGAACATGGCAAAAATGAAGCCAGAAGTTTTGTCTCAGCCTGCAACACAACAAACCCACATTTTTTCTCCCTCCTTTGGCACAGAAAACGTAGAGTTACCATTATCTTTCCCCTTCTCTCTCTCTCAACTTAAACAATTTTGGTTAAGCTCTACACAGCACAGTAAGACAAATGAAGCTATTCCTGAAGTCACACCAGGCAATAAAATGCACGCGGCAGTCTGAACTATTTCAGAGGAAGGCATAACAGAATCAGGCTTTATCAGTCCCGAGCCTCTGCCAGTGAAACTGTTGTGAGTAGTTTTATTGCCGTTATATAAACACAGCCCTAGGAATCTGTTTTATACAGCTACTGTTTTTTTTTTGTTGTTGTTTTTGTTTTTTTTTTAAAGGAGGTCATAGCTGGCAAGAGATCAAGCATATTTTTTCAAGCCCAAAACATGATGGCAACAATAACAATGACTTTGAAAATAAATTCAAGTCATCAACCATATTCTCAGATACCAAATACAAAGCAGTCTACAATGTACCAAAATGTCATTTGTCCAGATAGGAGCTCTGTGCTCATTGCCCACTGCTCTCTAACAGTTTTAGGCCAATACATTGCTATACTTTGTGCTGTGCAGCACAGCCCTTTAAGATTTATAACCTGTAACAATACAGGTTATAAATGGAACTAAATACATTTATTATCAAGCAGAGTGTGCAAGGTTCTTCACTACTTGCTTACAACAGCTCCTCTGATCTGCTACAAGCTTTTTATAATTCTGTCAAAACATAATCATCAGGTTAGGTGTTCAGTTTTGAGATATGTCTTCAAGAAGCCTTGTCCAAGCCTTGTCAAATAGCCTTTCACTCTAGGGTCTTAAGAGTTTGAGACAAGACAAAAGGTCCATTAGTATGTGAACTATTTTCTAGGATTTAAACAATATTCTGACTGTGCAGAACGCGATGAATAAGAAAGGAAGTTTCCGTGTTGAACTAAGCCAGACAAGCGAGTAGGAGGAGCTTGCTGTGCACAGATGTAATTAATTGACTGCCTTTTGTTACCACCATCACATAAGCAAGCTGGCAGGAATGTGTACACATGCACTCATACTCTGCATGTTTTGAATGCTGCTTTCTTCCCCCTACAGTCTTGTGATCTTCAGACACTTCAGATCAACTGAGCCTCACCCATTCAAGTTCAGAAGCTCTGAACTTCTCTCCTCACTGCCCAGTCTTCTCATAATCTGTTGCCTGTGACACACAAGCCATAATATTTGCTGTGTTACAGCATCCGAGCCTTCTTGTCCCAGATCAGGATGTTATTGTACTAAGCACAGTGCAAACAACAGACTCCAGCCTTGTAAAACTAAAACCTAGCTGTACAATAGGACAGATACAGACAGATATCTCAGCAGCTTTGAGAGCTGTGATTTACTGATCAGCATATCATATCTTGGCATTGGATTTCCTTATTTCATTTCCTTACATCTTCTTAAAGCGTTACCACCAGTTTATTGTCACCAGCAGCATTTCTGCTATTCCAATAGAGAGACTCCAAGGAGGCTTGTCTTTATTCCAGTTTCTCCAAAAGATACCAAAAGAGTGAGTTGTGCTGCTGTCGTTCAGCCCACAGTTGCTACCTAAATCATAATTCTGTACAAGCACGCAGAACGAGCATACAGGAAACCGCCCTGCTTGGCTCTACGGCGAGCACTAACACTCCCACCAAGACCCACAACCCACAGCCAGGTGCTACTCCTCTTATGGACGGTTGCAAAAGAGCTCAGCCAGCTTTGAGCTTGGTTCTGAAACAAAGATACACCTGCTGCCAAAGGATTTCGCCCAGGCTTGGAAGATCAGGTAGCATCAAGAGCAACTGCTCTATAAAAGGCGAGTAAATTTATTACTCAACTAGACAAACCAGGCTGACTGCTGCAGAGATTTAAAAAGGGATTAACACACCTGTGAAACGTCCTCCTGGAGGGGACACCAAGCAAACTTCAATGTTCTGTAGAATTAACGCTGCTGTGGTTGTTTCCTGGGGAAAGCCACATGCAAGTGCCCCACTAGATAAGAATAGCTACTTACCCAGGCACACCCCATGCAGCTTATTTCAGACTCTTTTTGCCTGCTGAAGTCCACTGGGCCTTCGCAGCCGCTCCAGCTACTGCTGGCCAAGGAGCTGGAAGTACTGGTTGTGACACGCACCCAGCACCTAGGTGGTTTTGGTCCCTAACAGCACAGAAGGGCGTACCGACACATCCCCAGTGCTGTGTGACTTCTCCAACAGGTGGGTAGAACAATTACAGCTTAAAATTACACAGCTGTCACATTTTAAAGAAGTTTGCTCATTGTAGGTTTGGTGTGGAGAACCGTGTTACAAACAGAAGTACACAGCTCAGCATTACGGTCCTCACCCACTAATCCCCAAATCTGCACTAAGCTACCTCAAGCGTTCCTCCTGGTTGCAGCTACGAGTATCTGCCCTGCGTGTCTAAGGGATGAGAATGTGTCTGCGTGATGGTGCCAGAGGAAGGACTGGAAGGCGGAAAAGGGAGCACCAGCACTCAATGGGAGACCTGCAACAATGGCCCGTCCATACCAGGGGCCCACAAGTGTGCACCTCCATGCTGCGCCACTGGGAGGTTCTGTGCACTGCCACTGGACTCCTGGAAGGAAGGGGAAGTCCTGTCCTTCCTAGCAGATGGTCTATCGGCCTCTGAGTCCTTCAGTTTTCACTTGATCCAGTCTTGAGTAAAGACACCTTGCTACTGAAGTGTAAGTGGAAGCAGCACAGGGAGGAGAAATCCACTGCACACCTGGCAACATTTCTAGCAACCAGCTCCTGACAGGATTTTCTAACAAACAGCTATTTTTTGTTTGTTTTAAATAATTAAAATGAAGCACCAGGTACATAAATACACTTAACACCAGTAGGAACCAAACAGTGAGTCAGACAAGCCATGATGTACGTCAGGCCTAAAGTCCAGGACAAACCCCTGGTGGGCTCCTTAGGCAGGCCGCTGCAGATGAAAGGGATGTAACACCGTACCAAATAGCTGCTCCAAAGATTAGAAGCCATCAACAACTCAGCCCCTAGTGCTGTTCCAACCAAGACGATGCTCAGAACTCAAGTGTCCTTTGAGAGGTAGTGGAGCAACGCATCCAGGGGTGTCTGTGCCACAGTGGCCACAGGCTGGATTCACCTTCAAAAAGCACAGGAAAAGTAACAGGGCTGCTCAAATGCTCAACAGAAGAGAGGCTGAGGGCATAACTGCTGCACTAGATGAACGGATGGGACAGGACAGCACCCAGCATCCAACTTACACTACCCTTCCATCTACAATACTTTCGATATCTAAGAGAAAAGAACACAAAAACTCCTTTCATCACTGTAGGCCTAAATTCCTAGTGAGGAGAAAAAAACAAACAAAACAAGCTCATCATTTCTAATCTTAAGGCATCCCAGTATCACAACTGGTTTCACCATGTTGCTTCTATCTAAGCTGTATAATAACTAGCAAAAGGTATCTCAGGAAAAAAAAAATAAATAATATATATATATATATATATATATATATATATATATATATGAGAAGAAATAAAAATAAATTGTTACTGAATCCTCGAAGTTGAAAAAAAACCACTCTGTTCACAATGGGCTATTTGCAATGGAACAAACGAAACCATAGCAGTGAGTTGGTTTCAATATAGAAAAAAATATATTTTGTAATAGTTTTTATTCTTTCAAACTAGAAAATAATGCCTAATTTGAGCTAATAGGTAGCTTTGAAGTTCAGATTATCTATGCACTTCTTCTAAACAAATATGAAAACTGAGGAAGAATCTTTAGAACCCTAGGTTTTCATTTCCAGGAGTGCCACACTGGACGCTTCCTTCAAAGAGGGAAGTTTCTTTAGGAGTGATTACAAACGAGGACCAGTCATTACGTAACGAGTTATGCTCTGTGACCCACTGCTACAGCTCTTACCAGGTACCCCCAGTCTCCTTTCTGGTTGTCCACCCAACTTTATTCCTCTGCTCCCAGGATAAGAGCTTCTGCTACTAACTTACAAGTCTCCCACCCACCAGGTTTCAAAGAACTTTACAGGAAGACTCTTTAATAAAAGATAAATAATAAAAAAAAAAGTTAAAAGTACTATTCAGTATCAATATTTTCCCTTTATATCCTATTCCATTAAGATTACAGTATTAGAGCATTCTCTGTTCCCTGTATATCATGAAGAGATCTAAACCATATCTCGAAGTGCTGATTCTATGTAATTTAGTATATATAAAGAAATTTCACACTTTCAGTGCCAAAATGAGCTTGAAGACCAAAATATACAAATTCTTCAATACACATTCTTCCTCTACAGCAAATGCAGTTGATCTAAAACATTTTCTAAACTTCACAAGGCTAGGGAAATTTAGCTATGTAATTATTATGCTGCAGCATAACCCCATATGTCAACACACATATGTCTGAATCTCCACGTCCTCTTTCAGGAACAGGAGCACCTCCAGGGATGCAGACTTCTCACACCACCAGAGCAGTAGGCTCCTGCCGGCGCTAAGCCCTTCAACGCGAACGAAGTGACTCAGCTGATTTTGCAGCATGCCTGTGTACAAAGATACCACGGAAGTAAAAATAGGCACCGTAAACTCATCTCTGTAATTACTTTTCGTGTTTTATATGTACTCAAAAGCCTTGCCTAAAACAGCAACAACATTGTTTAAACCCAGCAGTAGTCTTCAAGCTACCAAAAAAAGAAAAAAATAAGGAAGAAACCAAGGCACTTCATGCCCCAAATGGTTAACTCCGCTCCTCCCAGCACTCCCTGTCATGTGGCAGAACCTTTGGCTGCGGGAGCCAGGGCCCAGCCTTGTGACTTGTGGCACAAAACCAACCTCAGCTGCCTGCCAGTGCTCCCTGCATACCATCTGCTCAGACCCGCTACAAGTGCGAAAATAAGGTATTGTATATGGCTACACTGTTTTAATAATCCTTTGCTGTATTTAAGTGTTTGATAAATGAAAACACTGCATGCAAACCTCATTAGTAACTTCCCTTTAAAAAACACACCAGTTAAATATACCACTTGTTTGACAACGTGTCGCACAACTTCAGTTGCAAAGAACATACATCTTGCACGTTGGTTTGTTCATCAAGCAGTGGTAATTCTGACCTATTTTTGTTTAATGACTCTTTTCCTTTCTGCGGCTCTTCCTATGGGCGGAAATCTCAGATCTCTGGCTTTCCCCCACTGTTTCTTTTACTGAAACTTCGTTTTGTTTCCACGTATCAACCAAAACCCACAGAAGAGTAATCAAGATCACCCGTAAGAGAACTGCCTGCACACCTTCACTGCCCGCACGTAGTCCTCTGGGCCCATTTCTGATACATACTTGGCATTGTTTTCTTATAGCGCTGTCACAGAAGCAATAAATCCCAGAAAACTTTCACATTTCAGACTTTAGAAACACCAAGCTATGATTAGAATTTATAATTATAAAATACTTTTTCTCTTAACTGCAATCAGGCCAGTAAAGCTAGAGTTAACAGCTCCATCCAGTATCTATTCCTGCAGAAACTCCATATTAATATAAATTAAAATAATTTAGGATTCAAATCTGACATTTAGAAACACTTTCAAACTTCCTTTTATAGCTAAATAAAGAACAGCTCAGCTGCAGCATCTCTCAAGCCTCCTGTATTCTGGCATGCTTTTTGCTAATTTTGTGCAGGTGTTGGCAAACACGCAGGTATTCCCACAAACTCAGTGTATTGTTTTGGCCTCCCGGTTCTCCCATATAGAAGGGGTGTGAACACAAGAACAGGAAGACAAAAAAAAAAAAAAAAAGAAATATCATGTAGAAATATTATGTAGAAAATTATGAGAAAGCATCAACTGGACATTGCATTTCCAACCTTCTGACTTTCTTCAGTAAAGCCAAGTGGAACAATTTCATTTAATAAGCAAACACACAAATCAGCGAGGCCGAGGTGATGCCAGCTTTCGAAGAGACAACATGCTGTCAGTCAGACCTTACCTTCACGGTAAGGACTAGCTTTTACGAGTTGCACAGGCAGCAGAAGATGCTCTCTCACAACACAAAGTAGCGAGTACCTTGCAGTGTACCATTACAAAAAAAGACAGCCACCACCACCACCGTAGTTAAACAAGTACACCTCTGTGCGTACTTCAGCACTGGTATGACAGACAGCTGTACCCTGTTCTGAGAGCTTGCTGTTAGGGGGAACGCATTTAAATACTCTACTACACATTCAATCAATATCAACTGGGTAAGGTGAAAAAAAAGCTACAAGAAGACAGCTTCCACAAGGTAAATTCTCAAGGAATAGCTTTGCTCTAGAATGTGTTGGGTTATATTTTGCATTTTTCAGTATCTCGTGAAAGACATGCCATGCCTCAGGGTAGTAATCCGTTCTGTAAATATTTTGCTGAAACGTGGTCCACCCTGGCTGAATAAATTCAAGAATTTACAGATACTTCTACGTGGTTTTCACTGGGAGCAATCTCAACCGCGCAAACAGATAACAGCTCAAGTACACATTTCATTTGTAAATATTTCAAAATGAAATGAGCAATTAAAGCATAAAGTATAATTTTCTGAATGTGCCTAAATATGGACATCTCCCTGCTGGCTTCTGATGGATTTCCAGGTACTCAAAAGGAGAACTGACTTTAACTAAAACTGCACTCAAATAATTTTGAAGTGTGCATCTATCACAAAAAATAAAAAAAAGCACAAAGTTCCTCATTTTCCTACAGTTTTTAAACAGATGCTGTATTCACACAAAACTCAAAAGCAAAGCACACTAAGCCTGAAGTAACGCCATTAATATAAACTATTTTAATTGAAATCAAAAGAAAAAGTAATGAACTTCACAGTGCCACAGAGAACTGAAATAGCTAGTCAGAGCTAACCGGGGTGATTTTGCGTTGTATCCATTACAAACCTTTCCCATTAAGCGCTCTCCAAGTAGCCTTGTGAAAGTTACCAACTCACAGGCAGATTTTAGTCCTTGAGTATTGGATCCAGGTGATATTTGCATACAGCCAGTCTTACACAAGAAATCTTCCATTTCCCCATTATCAACCTTCTGAAAACCCATGTAGGCCATGCCTCGTAAGTACCCTCTTCAGAAGAGGCCAATATTGAAAATAATTTACTAGTACAGTCATCCAAGAAAGGATGTCATCTATTTCAAAGTGGTCTCATCCAATCTATTAGGACATGGAAACCTTTAAGACAGTAAGTTATTGCATTTTTTAAAATTCTGCACCTATCTCCTGTGCAGTGGCTGCAAGAACAGATCACTTTAATTTTACCTCTCACACAAAAAAGCAGAACAAAAAGATGATACACTCAAATATGACAGTAATGATACTTTAAGGGGGAAAAACAGAAAAACTGGCAGACTGATAAATAACAACAAAGACACTGTGATGAGTTATACAGAATTGTCAGGACTACTCAGGGGCACAGGCTCACTTCAACAAAATGTCTTTACAACACATTCAAATGCCACATTTCTGACCTTAATGTGGGTAACACATCAAGCCATACCTAAAAAGTGAGCAACCATATCCTGAAAGCAGCTCTGAAGGTAAGTAACCAAGACCAGGCTTCCACAACTTCTTGGAAACATCTAACTAAATGCTGGATAACTGCTAATGGTAAGAAACAGGTACTAACATAGACAGCACAGATGAAGCCAAGACCGGAAAATATTTCTAAAAAGTTTTGGAAATTGAAGAGCTGGAGAGGGGGAGCAAGATCAAGAGCTGACTAGACCCGTGTGTGCTAGTACATTCCCCGTAGCAATGGTTCCGACCGGTAACCCCAGAGGAAGAAGACCACCAGCAACCCCTCACAGATCGCAGAAGCCCGGCCAATTCACATAGAAAAGGACAAGCAAAGTTCAGCAACAAAGGCAAGTGGCCAGTAGATGAGATAGTGAAACAGGGGGGTAAGCTCTTTGACCCGATGAGGTACGATGCCTTTCGAAGAGTGTTAAGTATGTGGTATGCCTCTGTCAAACGAGACGCTCGATTCAGGAACAACCAGGTAAAATACAGGGGCCTGTGACATGACAGAGGATGTCTATTTGGATGACCTAATCTTCCCTTCTGGCATCTGTAACCATTAAGATTCTCAAAATGACTAGACAAGGCCAATTAATCTCCATAATACCTGTGACTATGAGGCCATAATTCCCATTTTACAAAAAGAAAACAGAAAGAGGTTTGGGCGTTAAAACCCTTTACCATTGCAAAAACAAAAGAGAAAAACCCAAACCAACCTACAGCAAAACCCAGACAGAATTAAAAGTCAGAAATAATTCTAAACATTAAGCTGTAACACGCTAGCTCCCTGCAAAATACTGCACATCCCCTGCTGTGCCTGTGCTTTCCATCTCAGAAGGGCAATCTGCAGGGTGCTAGAGATCCCACCACATTCACGTCCACCCGCAGAGCGAATAACTCCAGCACCAGCATTTCGCTGCTGCCACATCCTCTGAGGAAGGCAAAAAGTTACCAGGAACCACACAATTCTTGCCATTGTGAAGCTCACAAAATTACATTTATTGCAAGATACAGCCGCATCAGCCCAAACTAGTAATTCACTAACATACACTTCACAAGGTTTAAGCAATGGAAACTGGCACTCTATAGTTGACAGCAATGCTTGTCTCCATGCACTGATGGTTGCACTCCAGGAGAGGAAGAAAAACAAAACACACACATGAGAATGGGCTGACTGAAAACAAACAAAACCAGGCAAACCTGTAGCGGACACACATCATGAGTGATTTTTCAATCCACCTTAATACGGCTGATCGGTATGAGCTGCCCTCTCAGCCTGTTACTTTTATCATGACTGCTAAATCTGTTAAAGGGCACGTCACCGCTTTCTGAATTGCAAAAATGCTTGTAAAGCCAACACAAACATTAAAATAGGCCTGAAAACCAGCACTTCAGATTCCTATTCCTGTCTCTACAAGGAAATTGCTTTTCTGTCTGCATGCAGTTCTGATTTACTGGAGCTATACATCTGCTTACCAAACAAAACTAGCACAAAGAATACTCAGCTCTTCTCCCATTTTGGAATTCTCTCCCCACTATGAAATACCAACCAAATTTGTATTGTTTCTTTTTGGGGGGTTATGTTTCAAGCAAGCTAAAGTGAAATCATGATGAAGAAGCCTGTAGTTTTAGGCGATGAGGCTGAGGTAAAGATGAACTTTTCCACAGTATTTTACTACAGTCTCACTAGCACATATCAAAATAATCTGGTTCACTAGAACTTCGTCTTACACTTAAGACGTGTTAGCATGACATGGCTGAGAGACACCTTTTCTCTAGTGAATATATACCTCAGTGAAGAACAGAGTTTAATGTAAGCTAAGTTAAAATAAATATATTTCACCTTAAAAACTAAACTGAAATGATTTCTACTTTATACGTTAGAACCCTCAATTTTGATCCTTTGTATATTTTTTGTTTATGTTTGTAAAATAGGCTGACAACTCTTGATACTTCATTGATGCCCCCATCTGTTAATGCTAAATATACGGAGATGTCTTCGGGCAGTGCCAAAACAGAAATTTCATCTGTTCAGTGTAGAAAAGGTTTTACTCAGGTTTCACTGTTTGTTATATCACTGCCTTGTTTTACAAGCTTTCATCAAAATTATAGAAAATAATTAAATAATATCTTTCTTGATGAACACTTTTACTCTTGCATACAAAGATAGTAGCAGCACAAAGCCCAGATCTGAAGAGATCCCATTTTATTTTGCCCGAATAAAGTGAAAAAAACAGAGAGAGAAAAAGACAAGTTCACACACGTGGAGAAGGCCTCTATTAACAGTGTGAGACTGCAGCTAACAGACTCTACAGGTCTTGGAAATTACCTTTAACAATTCCAACATTAAAACACCCTTTCAGTAATTCTTATAAAAAATGAATATTTAAAAATCCTGTTAAAGTTAACTTAATAGCATACGGTTTAACTACAGTTTGGGACTAACACTTATAATCATGGTGAGTTTCTCAATTGCTTAGCAGAGCTGCTTCCATTCACTCATGAAGTTTCTGCAGCTCACACTACTGGCTGGTGCTGCTGTTAAAATGTTAGCCATTCTTCATGCTAAGTGACTAACAGTGGCTGTGACTCATTATCACCAGAAGATGAATATGCCACCAATTTTTTTAATGCTAATATATGAGTAACACTAAAAATAAGTTAATCAGATGTAATTTGTAAATGTGGGGAAAAGTAAAGAAACGTCAATTATTTGGCACCATTATCTGTTACTGGCTGCACACCCTCCAATCTGTTGTGATAGTGCTCGAACACTGAACAAACCACAGCATCACGCATCCAGGGCTAATTCCTTTTTTCTAACTTGGTCAGAAAAGACATTCAATATCCATTACTTTTGTACAGAGAAATCAAGTTTTAGAATATCCCATTTCATTGACAATGCTTGCAAAGAAACCCCATTACTTCACTGCAATAACGCAGTATTAGATTGCAAATCCATCTTTTCTCTTCTTTATATTTTATTTATGTAAGTTTGTGATTGTTCCTTGGTAAGCGAGACTGCGTATAATGCTACATAAAAGACACTGGTGAAATCATCTAGAAACAGTGCTGTGCTTCCAATGAAAAGGCGTAACATTCATGGCAATATTTTTCATGTGTCTGTTTCATAGCTTTGCCAGTCCTCACCATATGCAGCTTTTAATCACCAGATGTACCTGAGTAAAATTATGAGCTTTTTCTTTGCTAATGTCATAAGAGCAAAGCATTTCATATGTAAAAGATGACTAATAATTAGTAAGTCACTCCCATTGACCCCTGAAGAAACATGACTTTTTATTCTCCAACAAATTAACTATTTCAAAATTCCACCTTCCATCTCTGAGTTGCTGAATTCCACAGATTAGAGGTTTTCTTAAAGTTTTCTTAATCAAAATCATTAATAGCACTAAACAGTTCAAAGATCTTAAAAAAACATCTGCATGGCATACAAAACTCTGGGAATGCTCTCTCTGCTTCACAGAACAAAAAACATTGTAACGCCTTTTTAAAGACTGCTTTTGTTATCACCAGAAAAATACATCTGCGTTATAAATCTTACATCCAGTGAAAGCATTTTCAAAATTAGTTCCTGAAAAAATGTGTTTGGCACCACTGCTGTCAAATGCTAAGTCTCCTATTTAGACATGCCATAACTCCTTTAAAAAACATTACTGAAAAGCAACTTTAAAATCTTATCAGGGCTTATTTTAGTTACACTCTCTCAACACATGACAATGTTGGGTTCTTGAACTCATTTGGAAAAGATCGAGATGATGTCTTGAAAAGAGTTTTTATTTCTTACAACGAGCTTCGAAATAAAGTCACCTTGAAATGTAGGCTGTGACACAATCCACTGGAAAGTTCT
Source organism: Netta rufina (assembly GCF_964035555.1). Lineage (NCBI taxonomy): Eukaryota > Metazoa > Chordata > Aves > Anseriformes > Anatidae > Netta > Netta rufina. Next base: position 21,408,079 of record NC_140128.1, on the reverse strand, counting down.
CCACTGAAAAGTGGATAGCTTGCTCCACTTCTCCCTTATTTCCATTTCCATCTCCAGTGCTTATCAGTCACCTCTACACTCCGCTTTGATGCAATGTAACAGCAGAGAACTACCCACCTTCTTCGGTACATTTAAAGAGTAGCTTGCTCTTTTAGCAAGATAGAGGCGTCTAGTAAGCCCTGACACTGGCATGAAGCAAGTATGTTGCTGAGAGGAATTAAAATGGTGAGTGATGGTAAATGGAAAGCTGTAGCTCTTCCTTTGGAAGCGATGAGCTACTGTGTTAGCTCACCAAATACCATGGAACCATATATCCAGGGTCTTAACAGTGCCGATTAAAAGTAGCAGTTTGAACTTTACTATGAAAATGACACTAACAGGCATGAAACCTTGCTAACTTTTTCCCAATTTACATTTTATTCTCTTCCTTTTTTTGTTCGAGGGAAACTTATATCAGCAAAAAAGATCAACAACTTAGAGGGCCAGTAAAATTAAATTATACTAAGATTCAAAACTAAAAATGCCAAATGGCATTTTAAATGTTTCTTCTTTCAGACATCAAAACTAATTTTAAACCACAACACTGCAATAATGGAGCATTCATTATATATCCTTTGAAAAAAAGCACTTGGACTATTGAATTCATTTATTTTGAGATTAAAGTCTGTTCCAAATAAAATGCACAAACCCCACAACTGTTTTATATTTTAAAAGTTGACATTTTGTTCTTGATTTCCAAATACACAAAAGATATCCTTACAAATGCTTATTCCCAAACTTCTACTTCTGTTCACCATGGAACATACACAAGTAGAAAGTTCACTTCAAAAGATCAGAAGAAAATCATTCTTAACTACCAGACTTTTTTATAGAGGCAAATTAATTTGTCACTAAATTAGCTTTCCCAAGGCTGGAAACAGAGTGCTTTATCAGTATCAGTGCTACAAGGGACAGATAGAGAAGTCAAACGCTAGAAGCCTTTTGTCTCTTTCAATTCCAAAATTTTACTCATAAACTCTTCAAGGCCAAGGTCAACCAATTTCATATTCTAAAGCAGTGTACAAAACTTTGATCGCTGTTAAGCAACTGTTAGAAATCCTAGCTTTAGAGATGTATTAATTTTACACTTCTTGAAATAAAGGCAGTCACGAACAATAAATGACTTTTAGGAGAGAAGCCTGTGAAGTGTTGTCTTCTTCAGGGCTAAGCTCTCCAACAGTTACCTTCCTAAGTGCTCCCAAACCCACACTCCTATGAAGCAGGATAGATCAAAAAGGCACTAGCCATATCACAAGATGCAAAAGAAAGGAAAGTGAGACTAATGGAGAAAAGATGGAAGAGAGATGCAAGAGGATCCAAATATGAAATGGGGAGGAGGAAAAAAATAATCACAGTTTAAGAGTTATTAGATTGAGGCTCAGATAAAGGAAGAGAATGGAAAGCATTTAAAAAACAACAAACAAACAAACATTCCCTTAGCTGCTAAGTTTTAAAACCATGACTGTTTACAGTGTTGCTACCTCCCTTCCCTACTACTCTTGGGCCTCACAGGAAGTAGTGTAACAAATGCACAGCAACACCATTAAGTAACAGAAGTGGTTACATCAGCATTTTCTGCTGTGAGAAATGCAACTGAGAGCAAGGATGGATAGGAGGTGTGCAAGTGAGCTGAAAAAGAGGGTGGCACAAAGAGCAACGTTCTTCAAAGAATGGGCAAACTACTTTCATGAAGAGTGAAAGATATCTGTGGCATTTTCAGATTTGCAGAGCTCAGGAAACTACCATATCTTGAGGTAAAGTGTTGCCAGAGTATGGATGCTTAAATTTGTATAAGCAATCGTTATTGTCTTAACATTAAAAAAAAAAAGCGCTTTTTCTCTACCAGAAAGAAAAAAAAAAAGAACACCTTCCGGATCGCAATTCTGAATACATGTCTTTAAATTCAACAGCCAAATCATGCATCAGAAGAGGCACAGCAAATCCCTCTCATGACACTACATTTTTAACTAGAAAGCAGCACTTCACACCACATCAGCACATTTCAGTGATACATACTCAAATTTGGTCCTCAAAAACGTTTTCGAACCTGAAAGCTTCTCATGTTAAGAACATCAAATTTTTATGAATATTGAATGTTAAGAATGCTTAGTTTTATATACACCTACCCAGAGAGGAAAATAACATTCCATACAGAAAGACAAAATAACTTACGTCTCAAAACAGCGATCCACGTTGTCTGACATCAGAAGTAGCATGCAGAGCTGTTCCAGCGCTATTAGCTGCATATCCCTTTCATCTCCCTGCCCCATCTGCAGCCATTCCAGCAACGTGTCTGGGTCCACATCTGCCATGGTGTTTGTTTTGTTTTTTGTTTTTTTTTTTTTAAAAAAAAAGGAAAAAAGCCGCCTCCGCTTAAATTTAAAAGTACCAAAAATATCCTTTAATTGTTCAAGCCAGACAAACTCGAGTACAATTAATGTCTCTCTTCAGCCAGCCTCAGGCCTTCGCAGTTTTCACCTGGAAAAAATAAAATAAATCTTCAGTCTTAGATTTGCTCCCCTCTAAAATGTATAGCATATTTCCAGGCTGCCATTAAGAAAAATTCTATGTATTTGACCAGCAATTATTTTTTTCAAGCTTTATACATGAGTAATCAACAATAAGTTTGTTCTACTTTATTAGAAATAAATTTCAAGTTCCAGTTGACAATTAAGCAAGACTTAAATCCTACTTTATTTATAGGATAACTCAAAATTTAAAATGTAAGTAGAAAAATTGTGCCTAACCCTTCTGTATGTTCTCACAGCTAATATAAAGACAAGTGGTGTTGACACGCCTATCCCCTTCCTCTTAATATCACGTCATAATAAAATGTGCTCAACTTTCTGAAAGATGAACTATCTGTTCATTCAAGTAAACATAGAAGGATGTCAAAAGTCTCATTTAAAATAAAAATCCACAATACAAAAAAAAAATTAGATGCACAACTAAAGACAAAGAATCTTTGCGAAACTTTTATGAATCCTTTAATCCTTTTAAATTGCATTACAACACAAGGAGAAGAAACTTTTTAAGTCAAAGAAGAAAAAAGGCCAATTTCAGGATCACTTCTATTTTCCAAACTTTTAAAGAAAAATATGTCGTAATTTGTAACTTTTTTAAAAATGCAGTGAATAATTAAAATAATTCATGTACATATAAGGGAAACAACATTATTTGTTGGCCCAGTGCCACAGTTGTACATGCAAGCTAAAGACCAAAAATGTCCCTTAAAAATGCTAGCAGACATTTTTGATCTACGTGGTTACTTTTCACTTCGTGTTTCACTAACAAACAGTCATGTTTGCCTCCCATGCCTAAGAACACAGCAAACATGGCCACTTTCGTATAAAAATTAGAACAAAGGTTACAAATCAACCTATCCAAATTAAACACATGAGGAAAAAGCAAAACAAAACTAACACAGCTTATAAAAAAAAAAAAAGAGAGAGAGAGAGAGAGAGAGAATTAGTTTACCAAAGTCACTGGCTAAATACAAAATGCTGGATAGGATCCTCACAAATTTGGGAGGAAGGGGAGAACAAGGGGGAAGGATCTCGGTCCGGACAAAGTCTGCCACCTTGTTTACTTGCTGCTAATGAGTTAATAGTTAAAAAATAACTCCATCAAGGGCACATGAGGATTTACAAAAGTGAATCAGAAATTGGTATGACATGGAAAATGCTCCCTGAGTTAGCAGCGCTGTTTCGTCATACGTTAAAACCCCAAGACATGAGAAAATAAAAGTATGACAAACAGGACTTGGTACAATTCGCCAGCAGAAAGACATTACAGATCCCCCGCCGCCTGCCTGCCACCACCTTCACTTTGTTACCGCCGCGGTCCCGGCAGCTCGCAAGCTGGCGTTCCGAGGGGCGCTCTCCGTGCCTGGAACAATGCCCCCGGCCCCGCGGGCTGCTGGCAGGCCACGCTCCCGGCCCAGCCTCACTTCAGGCCGCAGGAGCAGCCCGCGCGGTGGCTGCCGCACGTCTCCCTGACGCGATTAAACGATTAACTCCAACGCGGGGGGGGGAGAGCAGCGAAGAAAGGGGGCAGGAGACAGGGGGAACACTACCCACCGAGGCGGCGGGAAGCGGGCCAAGTTCGGCAGGGGCACCTGCTGTTCCCCCCGCCGCCCCTGAGGCGCCCGGGGCGGAGGGGAACGAGCAGCCGACAGGGAGCCGGGCCGGGCCGGGCCGGGAGAGAGGCCCCGGGTGCCCGCCCCAGAAGCGGGGCCAGGCCGCGGCGGGGCCTGCGCTGGGCCAGGCGGGCCGGGGCCGGGGCCGGACGAGGGGGGGCTTCCCGCGGCCTGCCCGGCGCGGCCCGCAGCCCTCCCGCCGCCCCTCGCAGCCGGGCTCACTCCGGGCCCCGCCGCCCCCCCCCCCGGCCCGGGGCCTCCCGCCCCGCTCCCTCCCGGCCCCGCCGCCGGGCTCGAGTTGCCGTCGAGCCGCGGGCCTGGCGGGGTGACCCGGCGCGGCGCCCCCCCCACCTCCCGGCCCCGCCGCTCACCTCGGCCTCCCGGAGCCCCTTCGCCCTCCTCAGCGCCGCGGGGAGGCGGGGGGACAGGCGAGGCGGCGGCAGCCCGAGCCCCGGCGCAGGCGGCAGGCAGCGGCATCCATGGCGCTCCGCCCGGCTCGGCAGCGGGGGAGGAGGGCGAAGGCGGCCGCGCCGCGGCCCCGGGGGAGGAGCTGGAGCTGGAGCTGGAGCCGGAGCCGGAGCCGGGGCCGGGGCCGGGGCCGGGGCCGGCCGCGCCGCTGGGGGCGCTGCGGGAGCGGGCCCGGCCCCGCCGAGGCCTCCTGGCTGGGCCGCCCCCCGCCGGGCTGCTCCCGGGCACGGCCGCCCCCCGCCGCCAGGAGCGGGAGCCGGGGCCCCGCGGGGCTGCCAGCGGCCTGCCCGCGCTCGGCCAAGGCCCGCAGGCCCGCCTGGCCTTTCCCTGCCGGACGGGGATTGTTTGGTTCCCCCCACCACCTCTTTTCTGTTTCCCAGTTGCAGAACATTTTCATCCGTGCCATTTTTTTTTTTCGTTAATTTCGTTAACTTCATAAAAACTTACTGTTAGGCTTCTGCCGCACAGGGCCGGCTCTCCAAAACACTCGGGTCCACATCCAGCGCCTCCATTACAAGTGGCAATGAGGAGTGGGGTTAAACGTGGCAGTAATGGTCCTTCAGAGCACAAGTTGTGACTTGCCCTTGTCTTGTAGTGAATTTCAGCTACGCTGTTGGGTTGTGGCTCTTCTTGAGGTGGAAGATCCCCCGCGACACGTGCTGCGAAGAGCTACACGGTTATTTTGCATATTTTCAGGAAACGAAGCAAACTGCCATGTACCTGAAATGAAGGAGTGAAACTGTGAAGGATCTATAAAATAATTTCCTTCACTGTAGGCTCACATGTTTTTCCTGAGGAATTTAAGCCTATTAATATAAGTACAGTAAATAAGATTATTGTACATTCGAATGTCACTCCTACCTACATCATAGACATTTCCTGTAATTAGACTAAAACTACACATTGAACAAAAAGGCAATAGCAGTCATGCTTGTTTAAAACTTGCCAAACACAGACATTTTTATTGTTTGGTGTTGTAATAACACCTTTAGAAAGTTTTATCTTCCGTGCTATCATTTTTTCTCAGTACAAGAAACAATAGTTCCTTTGTCTCCGTCTCTGATTTCTAAGACAGCTTAGCCTTTGTGTCTTACTGCATTATGCCTCTCTTAACTGGCACTTGCACCAGTCCTGCTGAGATTTACAACTATATCCTTTATATATGTTTGTCCTTCAGAGGTGAACAGGACTTAAATGCTTAAAGTTAAGGACGTGAGGCACTGGGAAGACTGAGTCTGCAGTCTTTAAATTTAGAAGCTTGATCTTCTTTCACTTTCACTGGTACAGAAACAGCAGCAGAATTAGGCCAAACATATGAGAACCGCATCTTTTGTGTGACCTTACTACTCCTGTCACATGATAATTTGCTTTTTATTGTAAAGAAGATAGGTTTCAATTAAAGCAAAGTTGTAAATTTCTACTGAAGACCACAATCAAGTATTACTTTTTAATTGTAAACACTGAAAACTTTAACAGTAAACACATGCTTCACTCTTGCACTGAAATTTGTGTGAAACTTGCAAAACCAACTACAGTTCACCACACATGTACAATATATGTATTACTCATCAGTTAAAAAATGACCTAAATTCTAATACCAGCTGACACACACATGTACGACCTTGGCCAAATCCCTTAATCACTGCATGTCTGTTTCCTCATTTATAAAAAAAATAAATACAAATAAAAAATCCAACCACCCACAAGATAGTAATGCTGGAGTCAGAAAGGTCTTAACATTTATGGAACACTGAGTTGCTTAGGCATGTTACTATATTAAGTCTTAAATAATACTACAAAAGAAAATTCCTTATTATGACTACACTTGAGCAGACCACATATAAATGACTGAGGATACTTTCGTGAAATGGTAACTAGGTCACAGAGGGTCAACATATATTGACCTTTGTAGAGCAAGACGGTGGATAATGACCAGCATTTTTGCTGTGAACTTACCTGAAAATTAAAAATTCATCAAAAAGACTGTCAGTACAATTACTGTCATAATATTATATTATGAACACATGAACCACAGAGAAGTATGTCATGGAAGGATAGTGAGGATTGGGAACTGGAGAGTTTCAGATGCAGAAAGCTTCTGAGAAATGTGACAGAGCTCAGCTCGCGCTTTGACAGCTACTCTGCAAGAAGACATAGTGGCTGTTCTCAAAAGGTTTTGATTCCATGTGAAAAGAAGTCATGTTTGGCTAGGATTTGCTCCAACATTCTCAGGAGAGATTTTTTTTTTTTCCTCCACATAGTTAAAGCTTGAAGAAAAATAACATTTATTACTACTTTTTTGGCTGGTGTTGTCTACATAGATTTAGCTGATGGCAGAAGGAAAAGTAAAGTAAGAAATAAAGTTGACGTAATGGTGTGATAGTAAGGATTGTAAACTTCAGTTAGAGTTAGAACTGATTGGTCTTTTGTTATAGAAAATACAAAATTCTTGCCAAAATCAAACTGAAGTACACCTACAATTTAAACAAAACAAGATATCTTGGGTTCCTTTACATATTTTTAATTGATATGGAAGCTAGGACCTAGTGTTATTTCTGGTTCTGTTAGCCTTACTGCCCAACTGTGTGCATATGCCAAGTTGATGGTTCCAAAAATATCGCTCTTCTGGAGTAAATAGATCAGAGTGTGACATAAACAGACCCTGAACACCTCCACAAATTTAATTGAGTAGTTTATGCTAAAGGCCAGCTTTGTGCCCTGCCAAACAAAACAGTTAGGTTATTCACAGATTATTTATCCTTTTGCTTTAAGTTTTTTTTTCCTCAGCCACCCACACAATGATGTAGTAGGAAACACTGAAAGGTCCTACTCCTCCAGAAATAAAATGTGATTTCCATACACACTTTATGTTCTTGACAAATGTTATACTTTTAAAGAAAAAGTTAATAAATGTTGACTACACATTTCAAAGCACCGAGTTCAGATGTTACAAAGGACAGAAACTTCTTTGTTGTGTCAAGCAAGGTTTAGTTTTACATAATTTTGTTATTTAAACTTCACTTCTTAATCATGTTGTGAAAAAGATTGTTCCCAAGATTATTTGCCCCCCTCTCCCCCATGAGTAAAATGCAATTGGCGATGGCTTTTTGTTTTAATCTTGCTATATTGCCATGTTCTCAGCCACTTCACTGTTGCACAAGTCCAGTGAGCACAAACACAGTGTCAGCATCTTGACTTTCCAAACCTCAGTGCCAACTTCTGAAAGCACGGCAATCACAGAACAATTATCTGCCAGCTGTAGAGCGCGGTGTGTTTACTTTGTGCAGTCTTATGCAATCTGCTGCAACGAGCACCATGTGAGAGGTTGCCTGGTTGGTCGTTCAAGTGTTGCAATTACACATGTTGATGTGGTGAGCATATTACTAATGTTGACGTGATAAATGTATGAGTGACATGCGGGTGTTTATGGAGGCACCCAGCTGAGTCATTGCTCGTTTTGTTAGACTCTTCCTCAGTAAAGCTTCGACTTCCTGGAAGGTTTCTTATCCTCAGAACCAAGGGAACAAATATGTGTACGTACAGAAGAACGTGGCTTTCAAAAAGTTGCAGATATTCCAGTATTACCTTTTCTTTCTTTATGAAATAGTAGTTCAAAAACATATAAATTATAGTGCTGTTTCCTAAATTAACTCACCTATATGGATTTTTTGTTGCTTTGTCTGTTTTTTTTTTCTATAGATTCACTTTTTTGGTGTTCAAGTCTAGGGAGTAAGAAGTGGATAATCTTTATATCACTTTTTTATATCACCTTTTGCCTCAGTTTACCCTCAGCTATATTACTTATGTGGACATACAATAGGAAGGAACCCCTTATCACAGCCTGCCTCACTCATGTCCCTCACACCTCTGATTGCCAAAGGGAAAGTGAGGCAGAAATTAGACATTGGTTATCTATCATAGGCGGTAACTGTACCCAGTCCACCAGTAACATACGCAATGGCCATTAGTCTAAATCCAAGACAAGTGCAAGGGAAGCTCAGCACCTCAGATCAGATTATTTCTCAAGGTTCCTAGTGGCACACACCAGGTTATAACATTCTCTGATTCTCTGATTATCACATTCTGTGATTATATCATTTCTATGACTCATGATTCTGTGATTCGGAACCAGAAAACTGAGAGTTGAGTTTTGTTTCTCCTAGTTTTACTCCCCTGCTGTGTGAGTAAAACATACAAGTAATTCCAACCAAGAATTTGATGTGGCTCCCAAAGTACAAATGAAGTATTATAAATCAATTTCAATGTTCTTTGCTGATGAGGCGATGTACAATAAGAATAAGGTATTTTAATCATCAAACAAATGTTTCATATCTGTGGATTAATAGCCCGTGGTTACTTACAGTTGTATTGGAAAGTGTAATTTTTACTGACTTAAAAGCTTATTAATGCCTTTTACTGTTCTTGTAATGAAATGATGCCCTATTCACCACCACTGTAAAATGTCTTAGCACGCAAAAAGGAAAAAAAAAAAATCTGAAACTTCTAAAACCTGAATTACTGGATTAGTTGCTAACTGGTAAGTGCTACATTCTTCATTCAGACTGGGAAAAATTAACTCAATATTATGTTGGAACATGTCAATGTTCAATGTTAGCACTGGCCTATGGCACTTGAGACAGAATGAAAAAAAAAAATTACTGCTTACTAATGAAATACTAAAACTTGCTTGCCCTATTGGTGGGCCCTAGGGAAAAATGAGAAAGTTCTGTAGTTTAGTAATGGTGTATTCTTTTAGAAAGATAATCTGTGTACTCTACAAGTTCAATTAAACTTTGGACTGTTTGGTTTATAGGAAAGCTGCCATTCATACAACTTGAATTCTTGTCAGAAGTGATGAAATGACCTTATTCAGAATTGTGTTAGAAAGATTAAACAAGGGGGGTGGGAACTGGGTGGTCCTTAAGGGTCCCTTGCAACCCAAACTGTTCTATGGTTTTATGAACTTTGACAGGGCCAGGTTTTCTTCTTTGCCAGCAGTGAGTGAATGCAGCAAATGATGCTGGGGGTCTCTCTCCTATTTTCTTTACTTTGGACTTCCTTTGCTGGTCTCTCATTTTTTCTGAACTTCCTTAATGCAAAGATTTTTAAAAAGAGAGAAAGAAACAAACAACAACAACAAACAAACTCAGAGACCTGAAATTCATTCTATTATGTGGAATGGCAAACTAGAATATAAGGAAAAGGATTAAAAAACACAACCCTTCTCAAGACATAAATAATAATAATAACAATAATAATAATAATATGTTCCTGTATAGAGAAAAAAAAAAAAAAAAAAAAAGGAGCATATTTTGAATGAGAAAGCTTTTACATCTCAGGTGTGTTTATACCAGGTCTGTATTGGCTTAAACAGCACATGCAGCAGAAGGAAAAAGTGGACATACTGCAGTGAAGACTCAAAAATGTTTCCCATTCTAACTACGTTTCAAACTGTGACCTGAGCCAATTAAAGAGAACATTTTTGATCTGATAGTAGAGAGCTTTGTGGCGGAGCTGCAGGTCTGTAGGAAAATTCATACATAAGCAGTCATAAGAGAAAATTAGTGTTGATATCAAATTATTCTCCTAAGAGCTTTCACTTACTTATCTAGCACAACTTAAGCATAATGAAGATGGAAAGTATACTTACTTGTTAAGACATATAATGCATGGTTACTGATCTACCGCTTACAAGTTTCATCACCCATGTTTTACCTCCTTAGGAATTCAAAGACCCACATGATGAGTGAGTGAGTCGCACACGGTAAATGATTCATACCCATTTTTCTTTTTGTACCCTACCTTTTGGCAACCAATTGACTCACACCAGAAAGATGGGATTTCAGTGAGCAGGACACAAAGTTATTCCAGCTACTGCACAGAATTTTGCATTTCAGTTCTTGTGTACTCAGCACCAATACCCCAAAAAGGAAGCTAGATATAAAGTGGTTCTGATCTGATGTCTGCCCCAAGTTTCTGTGACTAAGCTTTTTCTGTCAGTGTCCTTTTTTCACTAATTCTTAGCTATTTATGGTCAGACACCAGCATTGTTTCATTAGGCAAGCATTTTGTGCATGCTTTTACTGTTGTTTCTATGTAATTAATTATATTTTTAATCTGTAAAACATTAGCTCATTGGGATCTTGTCGTTCATATAAATTTCTCTGTAAACACTGATCTCAGTGGACACAGGTAACTTATTAAAATGACTGTGTATTGTGTGTCTGAGCCTGCATCAAAGCAAGAATGTACTCTACCCAGCTTCTACACAGAGTGCCAGCCTTAAAAGCAGCAGGCCAAATTATTTTGTAAAGAAATGCTGTTCTACTGAAGTCAGTAAGACCTTCCCAGTTTGACCCAGCCCACAATTTGGCTCAAAGACTAGCACCTATTAAAAAAGTTTAGCTGAACCTAGTTTCCAGAAATATCAAGTTTTTAAAAAGATTCTTATCTGGCTTGATGTTTTAAGATGAAACTCTCTGGAGCACTTAAACTCAACATTTTGGTTCTAGCCTATCTCCAACAAAAGATTTGTTCACCAAAGGTTGTGTTATATGATAGCTCTTTAATCAAGAATATGGCTTTTCATCGATCATTTGAGGAACAGCAAATTACAAATTTAAAGAGTACAAAGAGTTGAAAGTAATTTTGTAGAATTTCTGCTTGTATTTCAAGAAGAAAAACATTTAGATTGCCCCTTGCAATCTAGTTTTAGGGAGCATGAAGCAGAGTTATTCTGACAGAGAAATGTTACCTGCTTACAAGGTGTCTTCATACTGTGTCTCGTTTATGATGTCAGCGGTTACTGTTGTTAGAAGCATTTGTCTACCTCATTTTTGCACTAGTTTTTCATGTATGTAATTACAGCTGCTTGACTACAATGACTGGTCTATGTCCTAGTCCCGGTTCTGACCCTGATGGCAGAAGGAATAGCCTGGAGCTGCTCAGTCTTATGCTACTGATTCCTGGGTATTTGGTAGCGGAGAATCAGTGTCACTGGTGGAAATGTTTAATATCATAATGATCAATAGGCCTCAACTAAGATTTAAGCCTTCCTGCACATGTGCGACAAAAGAAGTTTCCACCCCAGATAGAAAATTTAGTGAAAGGATACAAAAGGGATCATGGGGCATTATTGTCCATACTGATAAGCCATTCAGTAGTTTAATTCTGAAGTCCCAAACCCCGACTTCTACATGTTAGTGGTCTCCCGACTACATTGAACTAACTCTTCACCTTGTGCAAAGGAAGCTAAGAGGAAACAAGAAGCTAATCTGCATCTGCATTCCATACAGAGCATGGATGGATGTAAGCCAGCCTGCATCTCCCAGCCCAGGCATGATTCACCAAGACAATGAGGATATACCCAGAGGGAAAGATTTGGTCCCTGCACTGGGAAGAAGGGGAGCACAGCTAGGAAGGAGCTAGCCTTTCCAGCTTTACACCAAGTCAGAGCTTCTTTCCCTATTGGGAAACATAGATAAAAAATCAAAGCCAGATTCCAATCCAGTCTCGCAGGCAGGGCTGGTGCCTCTGCTTAGTAAGGTTGCTCAACGTTTAATATTATTAGTAATTCTATGGGAAAGCAATAAGCAATGTTCTGAAAAAAGACCTGATTACTGGACATGGAAGTGATATACAAATATACTTGCAGGTTATCTCAAGCAGGTAGACTCAGAAAGCAGCCTTAAGACAGATATTTAGAGGTAAATTGCACCTTCCATCACAGTGTAGTATCCCACTGATATGTGAAATTCAAGAATAATTCTGTAGGTGTTTGTACATGTAACTGTGGGCAGAAGTTAGCCCATAAGCACATTTGAAAGTCAGAGTTTTCTTCTCATGGTGATAGGCGAGGAAGATGAGACTTCTGTATTCAGAGTCAGGCAATTCATGTATACTTCAGCAAGAACTATGCTGTAGCAACAGGATATCCTGTTTTAAATAATAAAGATAATGACAGACTTCAAGATTGTAGCCCCATCTTCTTTTCGTCTTCATCTCAATTAACAATGACAGTAAGAAACAGGATCCTGGAACTGAACCCTCCTCAAACATTTAGAATTTTCAAGCATCAAAACATCCATAACTGTAAAGTGATACCCAACGTTCTCTATCCTTTAAGCAGGATGTCTGACTCTTTACTATCTTCTTCCAGTAGTACTCCATACCTATCATGCGATTATTTGCTCTAACACAGCAGTTATAAACACCTTGAATGCCTGCTTCAGTTATGCAACAAAATATGGAAAACAGTTTGTACACTTATCAACTACAATCTGCAAATGACACTTGACCACTTTTGGGGACATTCCAAAACCAGAGGATTGGAAAATGCTGGCACTGTTACAACGCATCCTACATGCAGGATGTCTCAAAGTAGTTCATTAGGATTGTACATTGCATGTTTATCTTCAAAATATTGGACATCCTAGGTTAGTATGTGGTTGTTAACTCCTGAAATGCCTGAATTCTATATAAGGTGGTGCTGACTCTGCTAATTTGGAGTTGGTTAATTCCCCACCCCCTTCTATAGCAGATTTAACAGCTTTCTTCCATGAGCAGAAGCCAACGCAGCACTCCTATGTGCTGACACTTCCTCTTTTAGCTCAGTGATGCCTGCCGTGTTACTCTATTATAGAATGCTCAAATCACAAATGGGAACTGAAAGCAAACCTGTTAATTAATAGTAAAAGCAGTTCTGTCTATACAAGTTGTTATTTATAGAAAATAAAAAAATAAAAATAGAATGGCAGACTATAAAATCATGAAAACTTTGGACCCAACACTGATATATCTTGGACTACTGACTGTGAAATATGTAGCTTTGTGTTGAACAAGTGGGCATTGAGGATTTTCTTTATCTGATGGCCTTAAAGACAGTTATAGGTAATACTGGCAAATGGGATTAAATGTTTGGACAAATTGTATTGGTAGAAATTATGTAAATCAAAACGATACTTTTAGTATTGTTCCACAGTGGTGTTACTGGGTTTCCTTTCAGGCAATCTCTGTTGGTAGACCTATTTGGCACAGTCACTCTTAAGAGCAATCCTGACTGATAAAACATATTTTCTCCCAGGCCCTTCTACCTCAGATGTGGAGCATTTCTGGGATTGTAGCAACACCTACTGCACCACACCCTTGAAAGAGCTTTGCAAATACCCCACACCAAGAAATCCAACTCTCTTTTTGGAGTAGAGTTTCCACAGAAGTTTAAAAGATTTTTTTAAGTAAACACATCTGCAATGCCTTAAGGAGTTCTCCAAAGTGATAAACTATATGGAGAAAATAATTCCTTGGATTTTCCATCCTTGAAACAAACCTTTCCCTCATCATCCTTCAAATGACAGACACATCCTACACGTAAACTTCTTTCGTTAAGATCGGGCAGAACTGATAGGAAGAAGGCAGGACCATCAAAGTACTTCCTCTGTCTCAAAGGCACACTTAAGTACAAGTTTCATCTGCCACCAAACCCACGGGCTTCTGCTCCCTCTCGTCTAGGGGCAGGATAATCACTCAGTTATTCCATACAGTACCTTCAGGCCTGGGAGTAGCAGTGCAGGCTGTATTTACCTGATAGGTTGTTGCAAATGCGTCTCCAAAAATCTAAACCACTTCAATACCGATGATATAACATTTCTGGAAATTATCCCCCTCTGCTATTTCTTTCAGGAACTCTGCATGTCTAAATCCAATCTGCTGTACGTTCAACATTTGCCTTTGCAGTCTGTCCAATCTTCTTTCCTCCCTTCCTCCCTTTTTCATTCCAAACTAGTGTTTACATGCAAAGTAACTTGAAGTTCCAGAAAATTCCCATATTTTAATTTAAGGTTTAGCTACCAAAACGTTTGAATTTCATTTAAATCATGCTGAAGTGTTCCTCAGGCTGTCATTTTCAGCTTTCAAGACCACTAGATCAAAATGCTCTTTGTAGGATAATCTAATGCTCTGCCTCATGGCAAAGTTCAGATCAGCCCCTTTCAGCTTGGAAACCAAGCAATATCAGTGACTAATCTGGTACAACAAATACCTGAGAAAATGTTTAAAATATGAGTTATTATAACTTCCATTTCACGAAAGTATCTCATCTTCTGCACATCAGTCTTTTTGATTCTATTTGGAACATGAAATGGAGTAGAGTGATTTTAGACCTGAAGCAACCCAGGAAAAAATGCTCTTAGTGTGCACTTAGTGTGCGTGAGCACTTCACGTATCAGTATATAGTGATATATTATATTAGTGATATATTATATATTATATAGTATATATTATATCAGAAATGTGGCAATTGAGTGTCATGTGTAGCACCTTAATACAATTTATTTTACCAGCGTTTCCTTTTACAAAAGAGACACCCACCTGCAATAGCTGCCATCACTCACTGAGTGACTGGTGAGAACAGATCCAGCTGTGACTTTACTTAGAGAGAAAGCCAGATAAAGTCACAAAGCATCAGAGTGCCCTTCTGTACAGTAGGTATGTCCTCTGCTTTCTTTTCACGTTCTCCTTTCATTGCTGATTTTGTGGGCTGTACATGTAATAGGTTTTTGTACCTGGCTAATTTTGCAGTATTGTTCCTTGTTTTACTGCTTCTATTATTTCCCTGTTTTACAAGTAATCTTATCAAATTGCTATTAGTTTTTTGGAAATTATGTTTTTGTTCTCAGAATACTTATTTACCATTCTAGTGGTCTGGTCAGTGGGAGTCAACATCACTGAATCTTAGCTCAGCTAACAGAATAATCTTGGATTTATAAATAAGAAAACAAACGTAAAAGCTCAGCCATTCTACTTTGGAAAGGTTTTGTTATCAGGGTCAATTTGCTGATGTTGGTGTGACTATCAATGAATCCAGAGGCTTTGATTTCTAGAGAGCATTTGCTACTAAGCAACTGGAGCACTTCTTAACCAGATAACTTGTGCAACAACTATTTTCTTTGCATTACAACAGTCCCTATGGCCTTGATATATTTCTATAAGAAGTGATACAGCTGTCACTTTCCCAATAATTTAGACCCTTTCAGATGGAGGGGAAGCATGCAAGAGCACAGCAATGCTCAGTCTTCACAAAATGTGTTTTCTTACACCTCTGTGATTTGTTTCTATTTCCTCTCTCTCCCAAAAAAGGGGAACGTGCACATTTATTTGTGCTTTTGAAAATCAGTTCCCCTCTTAGGCCCTAGTTTGTGCAGACTGTGTTATCAGCAGCTTAAATTTCTTCAGAACAGGGGAGTAAGAAGAAGCTACAATTAAAGACTAAAGGTATTTACTCTCTCTTCCCTGCCCTGAAGGAACTGAGCTGCTGCCAGCAATTAGACAGCTGGCAGTTCCCCAGGGATTACAGTAAGCAGGAACTAGTAAGTGCACTCAGTTCTCATCTACCTGCCCTAGAAAAGCTTATTTGCCACTGAACAATGACAAGCACTTCACAACACTCTTTGAATTCTTTCTAGTCTTTTAAAACCATCTGAAAAGGCCTTAATTTTTCAAAGAATTTCTTAGGCTAAAGTCCTCATTTAAGAAGAGTGGCAAAAATTTTGCAACATGCAACTCCTCCGTAAGTAATTTCAAAACCTTTTAATGAAAACATCAAGTGTGTGTGCATGGGTGTTGTAACCAATACTCAAAACAGAAGACAATGAAAACTAGAGTTAGCGTCTGCTGTTGCAGTTGATTAGTTACATGCTTTTCAAACTTGTCTTCATACTTCGCATACTATTATATATTTATATATATACATATATATATATTTTTTTTTTGTGGAACAGGCACTGCTTTCCAATGAAGTTTCTGTCATTGCTCCGGTGGTTGTCATGGTTTGCTTTGAGACCAGAGAGAATATGATTGATTTGAGTCTGCTTTGCATATTTGGTTAACAAGTATAGATCCCTGGTATTACATGCAAGTAACTTTACATTACTTCTTACAATAAAGTAACTGACTTACATCATCCTGTGCTGCACATTATGAAGTATTCTGTTTTGATTTTCGTGGCTGGTTGGAAGTCTCTTTGTTTCCTGATTATGAATAATGGACACTACAAAACAGAATAAACAGAGCTAATAAATCAGAAAATTATGGGAATGTTACAAATCTGAGTAGGTTCACATGTAAAATATTTATAGGATTCCAGTCAACTATTAAGCTATGAAAGAGCCGAGACTAGTAAGCATTGAGATTCTGGGATTTAGTGTGGTTCATCACATCACACACTCTGGTGAGCGCTCTCATCAGTAATGTGAGTCACCAGAAAAAAAAAAAAAAAAAGAACAGGTGAAGTCATACAATCATATTAGTGTGAGCACAAATATCTTTGTGGCAACTTAAACAAACCTGGGGGGTAAACTAGCTCTTGCCATAAAGAATCCCCTAGCCTAGCCCTAAGAATGCTCTCCTTTTCTGGCATAGTGGGTGAAACTAGGATACGTGGGACTGATTGTCAGAATGCAAGTGAATGCCCGTGTGACAGTCATTGCTGAGAATTTAAGTAAGTGTCTTTTTCTAAGAATTGGCAGGAGAGTTTCTGACATACTGCTGCATTGGCAATTGGGTGACGTGACAGTTTATCTTGCATAAGCCATTTTGAAGGAATGAATCTACTAGGCAACTGATTCAACTACAATTTCTTCTTTCTCTCACTATACATGCCATAGTAGCATGTATTGTTATCTTTTGTTCTGATTCCCGCTTTCTTCCTCTGTCCTATCCTTTAGCATTCATTTGATTTGAAAAATAGTCCCTCAACAACATTGTTGCTTCCTCTGCAGCCTTTGTAGTTGCTCCTTCCCTGCTGCTTTTCCCAATGGCCTGCTTCGTCTTCACAGAAATCTCTCTTGCCTCACTTGTCCGGAGCATGTTGCACTCCAGCACTTGTACTGAGCAGAAGTCGCTCTGCAAACCACAGCTGGGTGTTGGCTATCTGAAGGTAAGGAACATCGCCAAAGAAGATCTGAATTTTATGTGGTTCTGGGATACTAGCATGAACAAAAAACTTTCTGAAATGCTTACTTGTTTGCTCAGTTCTTGCACTTATTATAAGTACATTAGATACAGAAAAGGTAAACAAGATTCACTTGTTTGGGGGCATTATTTGTAGTTTAGGTACAGCTTTACAAACCTAGAGTCAGAGAGAATCCCCTACAGCTGATACACAGTCCCTTGCAGTTGACATACTCATTATCTCCTGAAGGAGAAAAACATGGCACCAGAAACCATTCTTCAAGTTAATGTCTGGAACAAGCCAGTGAACAATACGGTTTTGAAACCTGACCATTGGCTGTGAAGTTCACTCAGCCAAGCCATCCTACAGCCTAGGAAACCCCTTCCCAAAGGCAGCAGCAGGCACTTTAAGAGCTGGTGTGTCTCCTCTCACTTATGAATCAAAGACTTTCTGGCCAACTTATAGAATGGAAAAAATTCTCACATAAGTACACAAAGGTGGTCTGTTATACACAGAAGTGTTGTAGCCATACCATTCATTTCACTCTTGACAAACAAGTTCCTGTTTCCTTTTCAGTTTTCTGCTCTCAGATTAGTCTTCCCTGCCTGCTTCAAAAGTCGCTCTGCTCTATAGTCAGCAAATCCAACATCATTTCCACTTCTGTTTTGGGTAGCAAAGCTTCAGGAGTTGTTACAAATTACTGTTTATCCTAAATCATTTCAGTTCGTGGTTTGGCATGTTGTTGGAAATGCACAAAACTGAGCAGGACCCTGAGTGGATAAGTGTGCATGCAGCAACAGGTTTAAACTACTGCTCTGAGGGGCAGAAAGGAGAGACAGAGCCATACCTGCATTATGGCAAAGAGAGCTTTGTGAGTAGGTTCATAAAGAAACCTACCAGAAAGGTAGGCAATTACCCACCTGGGTAAAAGGGTATTCACTCAGCTTGCCCAGGTTCAGTTGCCTTCAGATGCAGAGGATGACTTTGGTAGTTCATACCAAGCTTACTGATTATCTTTCTTCTTTGCACCTACAGGGTGCATGCATGGCCTTTATGCCATGGCTCCAGATTTACGTGGGAAAATCAGGACTGCAAATCTTTGAAGCCCTGAGGGTCTGTATGTATCTATACCTACTGTATGTTTTAGAGGGAGCCTAAAACTAAAGATCACTTGCGGCTCATACCAAAAATTACACATTCTTGAGTTTCTTTCCAATCAGCTTGAAAGTTCTTGTTTTACAAAAATGAAGTGTTCCCAGATTTGTTGGCCTCGGAGTGGAACTAGGAGGAATATGGAATGAACAGCCAGTGTACCCTCCCTCCAACCATGATCATGTCATTTGACTCCCCAACAATTAAACACTTCACCACTTGACAAGTCACATCTGGCTTTTCTGCAGACCAACACAGGCTTAAACTAAGCTAACTGAGTGAGTTTTTTTCCATGTTCCTCTAGTTGCATTCAAGGAAAACATAAATGTTAAACAATAGCATTGTTTAGCCAGTTATACATCAGGCAGAGCTGTTCACAGTAACAGAACCAAAATAGATACAGCTTGAGCAAGATGGCCATTTTAAAATCATGGCTGCAGTGGTAAACAAAGTAGATAAGCACATTTGTTTGCTGCTGCAAGGAAGTAGCAAGCTGTAGCTAGATCATATTTTGTCTCAGATTCAATGTGAAAAAAAAAACATTTACTTGCATTTTTGCTATTACTTCTCTTCATCTTCCAGTGCCATCCTTGCTCACTTGATAAATATACTTGATGATGAAGTATCATAAAAGAAAGCCTGACTTCTCCTACAGGATTTTTTTTTATTTTTTTTTTATTTCTCTAACTGCATTTCAGGTAAATTTGGTGGCAAAAGCTTCAGCTCATTATCCTTGTGTCTTTGTTTCCTGTAAAACATGAGTACAGCTGTTACAATATTTTTTCCTTGGTGTTTACAACAAACCTTACATGAGAGAAGACTAAGAGCATTTGCCTTCATAATGATAGGAAGTATTTTTAAACTATACAATATTTCTATTTTTAGGTATTAGACAAAATTGTTTCCAGAATTCCTGAGGCCTGTACTGCCACAGAAAACATGTCTCATACAAAACCTTTTTTTTTTTTTTTTTTTAAAATTCAGAATACTGAGAACTGAGTAAAAATATGTATAAAAATATCATAATCAAAATCTTATCAAGAGAAAGCTATAACATAAGAAATATTTCCCAAATGTAGCAACTGGGCATCTCAGCAAGTACATTGCATTTCATTGGCAGTGAGATAATTTGCATGAATTTTAATACTTTAATATTAACATTGGTTTGAAAAAATCCAGTTTTAGGCTAGACAATTCATTAAATGTGCCAGCTTAAAATAGGATTTTTTTGTAATCTTTTCCATTACTGAATTTAACTTTTTACCAAATTTCAGAAATACACTCTTCTCATCTGCAAACTTCTTTAAGTATATAAACAATGGGCTTTTCTGTTATAAGTGGACAAATCAGCACATATAATAATACGCATATGGAGAGCATGCTCTGCTGTCTGGTAGTCATCATCTCAAGTTGTTTTTTCATGTGAGTGCTGCCACTCGCTAAGCAGCTAGAGTGCAGGCACAGAGGAAGGAGATCGGATACCACATCGTGCTCTCTATACTGATTCAGTGTACTTCAGATACACTGATTCAGTACTTCAGATCACTAGGACTATAGCAGTGGGAATAAGACCATTGAGCAAAGTTCACGTTCAGCTACAGCACAAGTGAATTTGAGTTAATCTACCACAGATTACTTAAGGGGAGGGGGTTGGAAGTCTGCTTTTGTTTTGGACTGTTCCTCAGAAAAAATCTTTAGGCCTCCTTTTGCTATATTTAGATTTCACTTCCCCTTTCATTGTTACATGCAATAAACCATTTATTCTCCAGAGAATGTCTCAGGGAAAAAAAAAAAATTACAACTGTACATCAAAAACCAAAAGAACCACCACAAAACATTTTGGAGTGACCGGTAGCACAGCACTGGCATTTTTAGGGTCTCCTTGCACAGACAACATAATGCATCTTTTTACTTCAATTCTATATAATTCACTTTCAGTGTTAAATGTCTAAAACATGTAAGGGACAGATCAAGCGTGTAAAAGCTGGTCAGACATGCTTTTTATGTGTGGCTATACGCCACTGTCATTAAGCAGCTTGAGCAGTATACATGCAAATGAACTGGGTGTTACATACTTGAGCTAATTGGAGTGCTGTGTGAAATGCCGTCTTCTCTCAGCACCATCCTGAGCTGCTGCAGAGGTGTGTACAAGTCTCAGTTAAAATACAGTTTAGCTTGATTTTACTGGCTGTTTTTAAGCATGAGCGGTTACAACCCAAGAACAATTTCCTTATGGCCTAATTTTAAGAGCAACTTTATCAGGCAAAACGTCAGATAAGGCACATGGGTTACCTGTGCAAAAAGCTGTTTCTAGCAATCCCTACAGCATCAGGGCATTTGTGCAGTAGCCAAGCAGCACTGCTTTCAGGACGTAAGGGTGTGACTCTTCCTTGGTCCTTTGACACCACGGTGCAGAGAAATAGGAAATTTGTCTACCTTGCTGTATGTTTTTTTATTTAAAAACTGAACAAACAGTGTTGATGTTCTAAGGATTTTTTCCCTTCCTCACTTGCCTTGCTTGGAGTATTATTGGCCAAATTTTCCAATGAAAGAAAATATGGGAAGTTCATTAGTAAATCGAAAAGGCATTGACTGATTTCAATCACTATTGGTTAGGAAAATATGTAGTTTTAGGAGAAAGTTTCTGACTTACCATATACTGATAAAATAGCTACATTTCAGGAAGCTGAAAAAAAGGTTTATACCTATCAGTGAGCTTAGGGATGAAGCTTGAGAGGACAGTGTCATCACAGTGACCCTTCACATGTAATGCCTGCCACTGCTATGTTTTCAACTTCACTTCACTCAACTTTAAATTGAAATGCCATAGATCTCCTGATCCCTGCTAAGTAGTATTACTACTGATAAATTGGCAAACTACCCTAAGTCACTCCACACCGAGTGGACCAACTTGCATTGTTACTGTTGTACCAGTTCTGGAAAAATAATTTCATTTGGAAATTCTGCTCATTAACTGACTTTTATTAACAAGAAATGATTATGCTTCCTGTGCATTTGGTAATCCAATTTTATGGTGATGCATGTATCACTTCACTGATGCTCCTCTCAGCCTGAAGGTGACTGCTGCCCTGGGGAACATACCAGATCAGAGTCCGGGCAGTTCTCATCTAAACAAGGCCATTAGAAGTGTTGCCTATTCAGCTGCAACATCACAGACATGTATCAAACTGAAAATAACCACATCCCAACTGGGCCAAACTTGTGGATGCTTTTGGCTAATTCTGTTTTGTTGCAGTGAACAGGAAGTTGTCTGCAAGTAATTACTGCATAGCACATATATTGTATTCTATGATGTACCCCTATTTATATATATTCTTAACATTGGACATAAGCAGGAACTTTTGTTTCACAAAAACATTTGACTTTAAACAATGAGTAAAAACATACAAAGTAAACATGCATGCTGGCCACATGCTTCATCGCACAGAAAATTTACTGGAAGTTTACTGGTGCTTACAGAACTATGGCAAGGAAAACAATCAGCAAGGAGGCATGGGGCACACGAAGCTGTACTGGTACAAGTTAGATTTTGTTTTATGGCTAAACATATGCTTGGCTCTTTATTTATGGCTAAACGTATGAGCTTGAATGCCAAGCAATGCCTAAAAAAGAAGAGTAAAAAGTAGAATTACAAGCCAAAACTATTCTTGCTTATTTTTTTCAGGAAAAAAAAAATTCAAGTTCCTTGTAAATAGACAAGACCGCATCAAAGATATCTAATATAAAAATATTTTGTATTTTGGATAATTGAAACAAGATTCTTCTATGATCCATTTATAGAATCTTAAATGAGTAGATTTATTCATGTGAACATGCAACTTGTTTTAAACGCACATAATAAAGCACAACTCAGGGCAGATGTATTTTTACTGTCTATGTGGATAAATTATCTGGATGGATGAAGCTCATGCATATATCCTAATTTACAGAAGATGTTAGGAATTAGCAACGGTTCTCTCCACTCAATCTTGTTTTATTTTTTCTGCATTTCGAACACAGATATGTTGAACCTGGTACTTTTCCACACATGGCCACAAGACTTGACCAAGAAACATCAAAGCACATAGTTATGGTGCTTTTCAGTCTAAGTTCGATATCTGCTACTGTCATGAGGTACCTTAAAAAATTCAGGACTAAGCTCTTCTGAACTTTCATCAATGGCCTTCTAACAGCTTTGCTTGGTGCTCTTGCAACTTGACTTTGTTTCTTAAAAACAAATAAGATTTCATCAGATTACATTAACAATATAAAAAAAATAGTAAAAAAGAAAGAGATGACTGCTGTTTTTACATATTACTCAAATAAAAAAAATAACCACATATTCCTCTTGTAGCAGCTAATTTTCCCAGCAATGCATTTGGCCACTTTGTTAGTAAACAGGACACTAGAGTCATTTAAAAGTTTCAAGTCTTCAAGTTTAATCAGAACCTATGATTTTCCAGAAGTGGCCTAGGAACAGAAGAATCAAACAAACAAATGTACTCAGTCAGCTTTGAAAGGAAAAATAGGAAGATCAAGAACTGACTGAAGAAATCAAGATCAGTAACTGCCAAATTTAACATTACTCCCTTGTGGCACATCCAGCAATAACTGCAGATTTGACTGCAGTGAAGGAGTGGAACAAAATGTCTGGCTCTCCAGGGAAAGACGGAAGGTATCTAAACCATCTTCTCATAGTTCATACATCTCAGCATTTGACACAAAACTGGTATGTACATATATATAAAGTGTATCTCCCTGATCCTACTTATTTACCGTTGTACTATGCAGAATAGAAGACGACCTGCCATGTCAAGTCATAGACCTTGGTGCATCTGGCTCGGACATTTCTCACTAGTTTCCTCGCAGCAGCATACAAACATTTCTTTCTGTTACTGAAGTCCTTTGAGTTCCTCTGCTACTGGGTGAATTAAGTAAGACAAATCTTAAGTGAAGAAAATTAGCTTTATTTATGTAAATTAGAAAAATGAATTGTTAGAACTTTGGTCAAATGGTTAATTATGTACAATTTACAATTATATTTATATACAAAACTTTTAATAAAATACAGTACATCACGCTTTTCCTGAGTCACAGTGTGTTTCTCAGTTCTCTCTTTTTTTTTCTTAAAGTAATTAGAATCTAGAAGGAAACACTATCCTCAGTTTGAGTGTTTGGTTTAGACAATACTGGTATTAAGAAAAGTCAATACTATATATAGAAAATACTTTATAGCCATTGCAATTTTAATAGTTATTTTTCTATATTAAAATATGTTCCTTAATAAAAATGTTAATTAAATATTCCTTATTGTGAGTTTGTTGTACTTTATTTGACACAAGACAAGCTGACTTCAGATACGCCCATCCCTCAGTGCAGAGATATATAGACTTAGGTGAGTTGCATGTGTGTAACTGATCATCTAAAGATCAGGAGACAGACATCCAGATAGAACAGATGTCTGAATTGAGGCACAGTGTATTAAATTTGCTGTCCTATTATGGACAAGATATGTAAGCTTCAGTTGCCTGGCTAGCATAATACAAAATTAACACAAGTATACATCCTGAAAAGTGAGACTATGTCAAGCAGCAAGGCACCAAGCCTGCAAATACTTACATACATATGCGTAACAGTCCCACTATGTAAAGCACTATTGAGCCCTCAGTGAAGAT
This sequence comes from Netta rufina, assembly GCF_964035555.1. NCBI lineage: Eukaryota > Metazoa > Chordata > Aves > Anseriformes > Anatidae > Netta > Netta rufina. The sequence goes on along the minus strand of NC_140128.1, from coordinate 21,383,661 downwards.
GCACTGTAAAGCTGTATTTAACAGCATTTGTTAAATCTTGGCCAGCTCAACAAGTTATTAGGATTAAAGCTTTCAGTATTACCTTTACTGAGTTGAGTTTTTTGAGATCAACAATAATTTATGGTAAGGCCTACAAGGATATTTAATTTGTTTACTTAACAATGCAGTATGTTAAATTAGTAATTAAGATGGATTACCACCTGCAAGTAAATTTATATCCCAGCTAAATCCAGAAAACAATTAGGGTGACTTATTTTCGACAAACATTGACTTAAAACAAAGTTAATTTTACTTTATGGCTAAGTGTGGGCTGCTCCTAAATATACCTATGGTGAAGTTCACTACACTTTTTTAATATAGGCATGTGCATTTCTGATATTTTAGTCCAAAATAATCAAAAAATACAAATTAAATGACCTCTGATTGATCTATTCATAGCACTTGGAGATGTTTAAGAAGTCTGTTTAACAGGAAGTTATCTAGAGATTTGTTCTCTCTTAAAAACTTGCTATAATTTTTCAATGCAAACCAAATGATGTGATCAACTCACAGACCTCCTCTGAAAGAAATTAAAGGGGATATTTTTTGCTGTTAATATCAAAGTGCAAATATTAGACTTTAAAGAAAATTGGTCTTTAGCTGAATGCTTGAACTTTTCCCAGGATTTTTTGCATGTTTAGCAGTCTTCACTTTGATGCTTTCTTGATTGCCTTTTACAGCAGATTCAAGCCTCGCTTTCATAGTTGGAGAAGACGACATTAATTTTTTAAAAACTGAAGAGTACTGTGGACCGATCTGCATCAGATTTTGCAAGGCAAACTCATGTAGATTTTTTGTTGCATTTGTAGCAGAACCCAGGGCATTTTCATCCAAAAGAAATGAAATAAGGATGGGAAGAAGGCAGGCCACCAAATGAGCACCTATAAACACAGAAAACAGTACTTACACATACACTTTTTATAAACAACTTAACATTTTAGTTAAAAGAATTTCTCATGATTCAAGTCAACATCTAACACAACTCATAAAACAGCAAGCGTTATTTAAACCATACAGAAAAACAAACCACCATTGTAACAATTTTGGTGGCAATTATTGTTCAGGACCAGTTCTACAGTCATCATTTTGTTTTAATTTATTACCTGTGGCAACTTTAAGCCTGTGCAATGCTTTGGATACTAGTAATGGAAGTAACTTACGGTGTTCTTCCTCAGCAGTAGCTATAAGAGCTGTTAACACCTTGATTCCCTCCTGAATAACTTGAAGTTCAGCAGCATTTTCAGGTTTTGCTTTTTCTGTTTCCTGCAATTTCCTCACAATGGATGGTGCTAAAGAATGAATATAAGGATATGACACGGTTTTGTTTGGATGCTGAAAGATGGAGTGCAGCAGCTGGTAGCATTTACACTGTACCTGAAGGGAAAATCAAAGTTGCAGTTACAAAGTGTTATACAAGTCAGACTGTTTTAAAACTCAAAGCTTGTCAGATAAAATTTCAGGGAGGGCGAAAAATCTGCCTCACAGCTCAAAAATTCATCAAGTTGCAGGACGCTAATGCATAATAATTGATAGGAGCATTATAACTTCTAACCAAATTATTAACAGAAACTAGATCATGCTTCCTATTTCCAGAGTCCTACATCTTCCTAGATTTTTGGGTAAAGGAAAAAATATCATTTATGTGTTAAGACAGTGTGTTACTATTGTTTTGAAAATAATCTGTATTTTGCTGACCAAGAATACATGCTTCAAATGTAAATATTACTTCTGTGAAACTGTAGGTACAAACTTAGCAGGTGTCAAAAGGTGCAAATAGCTTACTGTGTGTGTCACTGGAGGTCAGTAGGACTGAAACTGTGAAGTGCCTACAGAACTTCTGAAAGTCTCAGATACCTAAAACACTTACAACTTGCAAATGCATACTACCATTATTTTCCTGAAGTCCCATTCAGCATTCCTGAATATGACTTGTCATATTCAACTTTTCCTGCTTTGGCAGGGAGGTTGGACCCGAAGATCTCAAGGTCCCTTCCAACCCCTACAATTCTGTGATTCCCAAGTTTACTATCGGGAAAAACCATGTTGACAATACTAAAAAAGTGTCAATATATAAAAAAAAAGTAGTTTTCTAACAGCTGAGTTAGCTGTCCAGTTAAAGGTAACTTAGTTTAATCTGTAGTTACTACATGAGGATGTCCAGAGAAGGAGCAAGAGAACAGTTAACAGTGAATTCTCATATTAGTAGAACATAAAATTTAATGCATTTTCAGAGCTGGACTTCCAGAGTGAGTGTGTCCCCAGCCTTTAGAAAAGCCATTTGTATTTGCACTAATAATAAATAAAATTTGTGATTTTATTTTCTTGCTATGCTCTTTTAGATGAAGAGAAGTAACAAATGAACTGTAGCACTACATTCTAAAGTATGTGTATACAAACATTTATAACGAGGTCAGAACAAAGCATTAATCTAGTTCAATACCCTGCCTCCAGCAGTGACCTAGAGATGATGCTTATGATACGGTATAAATTATGTAGTGGTACTTCCTCAACATACTCCTCCAGCTTCTAAAGACCTACAGCTGCAGTATTTCCTGACCAAAAGGGGTAGTATCTACGCATTTACAACAAAATGACTAATAAAATGAAACAGGTGCCTAAAGAACTATGCAATTGTATCACGTACTTATCAGTGTGTAAAGCTCTGAGTCTGAAACAAAAAATGAAAATCATAGGAATGCAGAACTGTATTCAGAATAAATAAGTGATAAAATGCACTGCTGGACAAGTTTTCGCTAACTCGTTCAAACTATTTTAAAATACAACAGATATCCTGCAGAGCAGATTTAATTGGAGTCAACACAAGAAGTAACTGAAGAGAAAATAAACAAAAACATATTTAATATGCTATTGATATTCTCACAAATTCACCAGTACTTACAAAAGGATCTTTTGAGTCAAGTGTTATTTTGAACTTCTCAATACAACGCTTTTGAAGGCACTCTATGGTAGTAACTTCTGGACTGCTGGACAAAATAAATACTGTAATAGCAGTAAGCAGGCTAACTTCGTCACGTTGTTGTTGAAGACCATCTACTATCAATAAAGCAAACACACTGTTAGATTTGCATTATATAGTAATTCTGTGAATTCAAATGTTACAAAGAGATGGAAGAGAAATGTCTACGTGTCTCTAGGAGTTTTTTTACATATGCATGACAAACTGATGCACTGATAAGGGCTTTTACTGTAATAAAAGCCAAGGCCAAAATGGGAATTCAGGAGTGGTCATATGCATATTTAGGTATACCAGCATACTTTATTTCATTTTTTCTTTGTATAAGGTGTAATAATTATCTTTGCAAAGCTGGTATGATATGTTAGGGTACAAAAATCTTTTCTTTGGCAATTATATAAAATCTGCATTAAGAACTTACATCCTTCTGGCATGATTGAGACCATTGTTTCCACAAATAAATAAAAAAACCAGATGAAAGTTCCAGTAACAAACTACAGCGTTGAGATTAAATGGAAGGAATGACAAAAGTCATACAAAATTGGGAAGCTGAAGAAACAGTACACAGAACACTAACATTAAGAAGTTATTTTTCTTGAACTATTATTTTATTCCCTTTGCTGTCAATACAGACACTAGCTCTTCATAAAGAAATTATGTGCAGAACTGTTTTTATGCTCATTTACACTGAAGTTACAGCTCCTGTTCATTTCACCACGCTGTGTACCATTGTGGCATTACGTAATACAGGAGTAAGGCTGCAATCCCATGCTTATCCTTTACAGATTTTGACTTCTCATATGAACTGTAGACACAGCATTGCACTATAGTCTCAGCAGTACTTAGTTGTTGTTGAATTAGTTGGTTACCAAGTTCTTAGTGTTTATTTATTTAAGACATGCAGAAATTTAGTCTAACAGAACCAACCAACCTTCCAAAATTTTTTTTACTTTATAAAAAACACAAACTAAAGCGTGCTCACCTTGATCCCAACAGTCAAGCACTGTGACCAAAGCGCTGCGCAGAAGATCAGTCCATGCAGTCCGACTCTTCTCTGCTCGAGCCATTGGAGAAGACAAAAGTCCTTTAAGAGCTTGCAGAGATGCAGCAACTGTCAAAGGTAACTGGCCATCTTGTGGTTTCACTGCAGTTTCTTTAAGCACTCCAATAATTAGGTACAATATAGTAGGCAGAACTGAAACACTTCCTGTAGAACAAGGCAAATTAATTTTACAGAAGTTAAAAAAAGGGACCTTTGGTATTTAAAAATATGAAGAACTTTTCTTGGATTCTCTTATCTATCTAGGGTCAACTAGGTCACTACCTGAACCTGCTTGGCAGGGGATTTGGACCAGATGATGTCCAGAGATCCCTGCTATCGTTAACCATTCTGTGATTAACAAGTGGTAATTCCAAAACTGGTAGGAGGTAAAATTTCTCTCAAATGATGTGTAATTAGTCAAGGATCTCATTGCTCTTAGAAATCACTGAAAATCAAGAATCTACCAAGATGAATAGAAAGAGGTTCTCAGGTTAAAAACAGGTAACAGGAATTCCTAGAATTAAAATAGCAAAGTCTAACAATAATTTTGGAAGAGAGGAGACCTCTCCTCCTCTTTAAGAAGAGAAGTAAGGTGTCCCACAGCCTACTGAACAATCACCTCTCACTGACAATCTGGCAGTTGACATTCTGGAATAAGGACCTGTTAAAATAACTTAAAAATAATTTTTAAAACCTTTAATTATATGAATTGACCTTTGGACATGCTTCCTTTTCCAATCTTATCCAACTGACTGTATAATCAAGCTTAAGTTTTTTAGTTACCTGACTTAAATGCTAAGTTCCTTGGTGTAAACATCCCATCTGCTCCAATCCTGCAAGCTGTTTGCTTGTGGAGTAACTTAAATGGTTAAAGACAAAAAGTACTACAGAGCCCAAAGAAAATTCACAACTATTTTTCTTAAAATATAGCTGCCCTCAGAAGTAAATGAAGTAAAGAAAGTAAAAGAAGTAAATGATGCTATGTCAGTTTCTTTTTGAACTGACTAATAATGGGCTACAGAAAGAAATCATATCATCACCCTAAAACAAATAGCAAGAACTATTATGCAATAGTTAACAGTTGTACAATATTCCCAAAGAAGAAACCTGTCAAAGAGCACAAAGGTAAGAAAAGGAGTTTCCAGAAGTAGTAAAAGCAAAAATTTGCAAAGGAGTAATAAATACGTAAGGTATGAAAAGAGGAGTAGGGCAGAAATGTCTTATCAGGGTGGCTGAAACAGCACTGAAATATCATACACATGAGCATGGTATTGTTGGGGAAACAATCTTCACCTCTTAAAGTGTGGTGTGCATCCAAGATGAATCACGGGGTGAAAGTCAGCTCATCTGAGGAATCTGTCATAAATCCTTAACAGCAGGTTGCTAATGTTTAAATGATGGCTTTAAGTGAAAGCTAACACGACACATTTCCCTTTTAAAATTAATTTATGTTTGCATTATAAGTTCTGGAATAGAAGATTGAAGTAGGATAGAAGCATGTAGCTATTGTATACTTCTCTCACAAAATGAACCTATTAATTGCACTGCTACATGTGGGAGGAAAAGAAAAACTGCTCTTTCAGTTGCTTCAGTAACTTTTGTTATCTGACTGTCAAAAAAAAAATGAGGACAGGAAATTGTCACAGGCAAATCACAGAGCTTGCTGCCAGATTTATCCAGCTGAGAAAATTAGGTAGTAACAAGGGTGCTCAGAAGAACCCAATACTCTTTCATTTAATTTTTCCTTGTGATGAAATAGCATACCTTCAGGAGAGCAGATGGCAGGAACATCAGAGAGAATAACTAATGCTGCTGATACCAGTCTACTTCCATCTTCTGACAATAACAGATGTTTTCCTGATTGAACTGCAGGGCTACAAGTTAATTTAGGGTTGAGCTGGGGAAGCTGTCTGACAAGAATACAAACACATAGCTCTAGTGTTGCGAAGACTAATGATTTCCCAGGCACCAGTCCTCCTGTATCTTTGCCTTCTCCAAATTCTGGTAACGTTTCCTTTTCTGCAGCACCATCATCAACTACAACAAAAAGAAGAAATATAGCAGAAATCTGCAGACTGTACCTTGTTTCCAAGAAGTTCACCTCTTAAGACTGTTTCATCACCAAATGACCATCTCAACACCTACATGTATGTGCATATGTATTCCAGCTTCTACTGGCAAACATCCATCCCTCTGAAAAAGCAATCTGTGCACTGATTGTGAAAAGGCAAAAGCATGTGCAGTATTTAGACTTCAAACATGCAGAGGTACCATGCCAATACAATGTCATTTTGTTGTTTTTCTCTTTTTTTTTTTTTCCCTATTAGGAAAAGAACTTTAGGGAGTTACAATCAAAGAAGCTAGTGCTGTCTGGCTTTTAACAGCTGTGTGTGCCAAGTTTCTCTGTTGTTCTACTGCAATTGATCCCACCTTTCCAGTAAGATTTCTCCCTCCCTGTCACCACACAAGGGTATCCAAACTGCAGTTTTCCTCCTCACTTCATGCTCTCTAGTCACCTCCAAAGTCACCTACTGTCTATCATACCACCCCAATTTCTTAAGTCAGGCACCTGAACTGACTTATGTGAACCAGGATTAGTCATTAACTGAAAAGCTTTAATTAAAAGACGCATGTTGGATGCATCACCTTCAAGAATTCCATCTTGCAAAAAGAACTGCCTTAACTCTGTTAATATGTATTCAGCATCTTGTGCATTACTGTACCTTCTGCACTTCTCCGCTTTTCCTTCACATGTTCCTGAGCTGCAAAAAGAATCAGCCGAACAACTTCAAGGGCAGCAAGCTGAATATCAGGTGATTCTCTGGTCAGTATTAGGCGATGCAAAACATTGAGCAGCTCTACACCCAGCTCCTACGGTAAGAAAAATGTGCAATATACTCACATTTTGATGCAGAAATCTTAGAAATAGTGTCTCCCAAACAAATGGTTAATACTGGTTAAAGCCAACAGTATTACTCTTAGTAATCTCACTAAGGAACACAGCAGTACTATTGATACAATCACAGGACTTGGCTTTATATTAAAAGACCTGCCTCCTAGCTCCCAGCAGGAGGGACCCTGCTCAATTCTCCCCCCAAAACCAGTAATCACAATAATTTAGAGATAAAGCACTTAAAACTATTGAAAAAAAAAAAAAAAAAAAAAAAAAAAAGTAATCTTCTTGCTTTTTAACTCTTGAAGATAGGAATACTACAGTGAATTGGGCCTTTTGCTATCCCTGCTACAGTATGCACATTCCTCTGGAGAAAGCAACAATAGTCAACAGAAGTTAGGCATGTTCACAGGCATTATCACTTTAGCTGTGTTAGACAACTGTGTGGTACACAGGATAGTATAAGCTTAATTTAAAGATTTTTTTTTTTTTCCAATACCACTTATTTTGTCCAGTTTCCTTTTATCAACTTCAATATTCAAAACAGCATTAATTGCACTGTTCCTTGATAAGATAATGTGTTGTCCTGCGAGTATTCATTCTGAGAGCAGGAAATGACGGAAAAACTAAATAGAGAATCCAAACAACAAAAATGGGGTATCTCTTCTAAAGGAAAAAGTAAAGAATATCTAGAACATGTTTTTCTCTTCTTCCCCGTTGTTGAGAAATCCTGTAATAGAGGTTTTTCTGTATGATTCCCATCCTTTCCCATAAACCAAGATCAGGAGCATTAACAAGATGACATTTGCTATCCTCTGTTCTTTACAGGCACTATTTGGAACACCAGTTCTAGCCCAGACTCTCTCCCTAACCCGTCTTCCTTGTATGCCAAGGAAACCATTCTTGCTGAAATCCCTCGTGACCTTGTTTTCACCACATTGTTTCTAGAGACACAATGTCATTGCTCTCTGAATTGCTAGTCTTTCCACCACAATCAGTGATGTTCCTTGAAATTATCTTCTTAATTTTCTGGAGTTCTGTCTTTACCTGGCTCTCATCCTACTTAGCTGATTATTCCTTCCTGACAAAATCTGCTCAAGTTTTCTGCCCCTCCCCAGCTTCTACAGGTTCAATGTTCTGCTTTTTCTCTCCTCCCTCCCTCTACAAAGAAGGACCTTGATAAAGCCTATAATTTACTTACTGCTTTTGTGTTGAAGATTCTTGGATATACAATACAGAGCAGAGATACTGTTTTAACTAAAATTATGCATTATATCTGGCTTTTCTGTAAATATGTCAAGCTCAAAATGAGAAAAAGAACTCTTGCTGCTTAACTCCTTGTGAAAACTTCCTTAATTTTTGGGATGGCACCTGCTCCTGGTCTGTCTGTCAGTCTTACAATCTGGATGTAATCTTTGACTCTAATTTACACTTAGGCCCTTATACACGGTGTTTTGTGTTACAGATGATATGCAGAAATAATCTACTAAGATGTTACTTTTGCAATCTTCAGAAATAAAACTTCAGTCTCCGTATCTAACATCTCATACCACTATTGATCCAGCAGCTTTTTTCCTTCAGTCTTAAGAAATACAGTCATGACTAGTTTACAAATCCATCAAGTCCCTACGGAATAGAGTTGTCTACATGATAAGAAGCTTTTTACTGAATCCCTGATTTTTTTTTTCCTGGAAATTAGCTTGGGGCTCTGATCATTAAGACGTTACCTGATCACCTCCTATTTTAGACCTTGGCCATGGGACATCAAAGAGTGCCTGTAGGGCATGTAAGCAGGCAATAATGTTCTCCATTGCTGCATCCGATCGAGGAGAGCAGAGAAATTCCACACTAATTCCTGTACAGATAAGAAGTAATATATAAATATTCTTAAGAAATGTAATAAGTGCTTTTTAAAAAGTGATTTTGTCAAATAAAAAGTAATCTAATAGTATGCTGAGCAGACAGATATTTGTATTTTTTGATCTCCTATTGTTTATGTTTTAGTGAAAGAACTCTACTTCCCCAAAAACAATAAAAGTTCTTGAAGTCCTAGGCAATTTAAGATGTGATTATAACTGTCCTGTAACAAATAACAATAAATAAATTAGAGCAATTTCCAAGTAAAACACTGAGGTCTGATGAACAGGCAGACAATTCTATGAGTCATAACGAATACACAGAAGAGTATTTGCTTAATTAAATTGATTTATGTAACAGAGGAAAATAACAGACAGATTAATAATAGTTCACAAACTCCAAGGCTGATAGTTTTTCTTCTTATTTTACAGAAATGCTAAAGATTACAGCTACCATAACTGGATCATCACCTACAAGTAGATTACACTAGGCCTAAGCTTGCAACTCCTAGACCAGATAAAATCAAATAACTTTTTTTCTGAGGTTTCAGGACTTTTCAGAGGACATATTGTGACAATGGAGATGAAATACACACAAACTGTGATCCATATTCTCAACCCAGTTGTACAGCTGTAATTCCAAAACACGTGATGACTTGGGAAACTGATCAATGTATGTATAAGAACAGCTGTGATACAGAAAATGTTTATGTTTCAAGTTTTATCTATTAAAAAAATACTTTTGGTGTTACAGAATCAAGACGGATCACGCACTAACCCAAAATAAGATGAAATCTGTCAGTATTCACATCCTCAGGAGATTTCACTGATGGCCTGGTAGAAGAATCTTGACACATTGTAGTTGGGGTGACAGGTCTAGAGAGATTAGTAACTCCTTCATCTGGATCAACAACAATGAAACCTGTGGTAGTAAGCCACAATGCTGTAGCATAAAGTATTAGTGCCCAGGAGTTGTAGTAATGAGGTCTGGCGTTTTCAATTGTCTCCGCTGTATAAAATGCACCACCTACAAAAAGAGAAGTTACAGTTTCAAGGATATCATTTATTTTCATCTATAATAATTCCTCTTTCATAGGAAACTGGCATTCTTCTTATTGAAATGATATTTACCATATTTTATATGATTTATTATTATTTTTTAAGTGTGGAATATTAAAATTTAGGTTAACGACGACAATTCATTTTGATTTATTTTGATAGAATCCAATACAATTACCTTTTCCTTCTTTCAACCATAAAAATATCCAACTAACAATACTGAACAAACTGCTTTTCACATCACTGAACCTTCTAAAAAGCAATCTATGTTTAGATAGGTACACAAGTATGCATATTCTCTATAGAATTTCATCTCACTGAAATCTAACACAAGTCACCTAGGACATAAATGACATGTACTTACAAGTGAGCTATAAAAATACAATTTATTTGCCTTCTTACCTTCAGCAGGTAGTTGTGATGCATATTCTGAAGGCAAAATTAAGAGAGCAAAATCCTGAAGTGCAGCAAGCCAGAGTTTGCTTAGCGTTCCAAGATCTGCCTGTACTAAGTCCAGAAGCCCACTGGCTGAAGATGACGTATCTCTGTAGCTTTCTTCCACAGACTTTGTATTTTTTAAAGAGTGGTTTTGTGCATCACTTGCATTTTTTTGCTTTTCAACTGCAACTATGTAAACCTGTTATATATTTGAAAAGACATTTACAAATATTAACACTTGGAAAACTACTGTAATCACCACAGCCTATTGAGCAAGCATAAGGTTTACTACAATCTTTTCCTGCTTCAAGTCCAGTAGACTTGGATGACTTGATTACAAAAATTTATCCCCACTTTATTTTGTAGTAGTTTTTCATATCCAAGATCTAGCAGAAATTATTAACAGTTTACTTTGGAGACTTCTAGTGACTGGAACAATCTACAAATTTCAGTTCTAAAATCTGTACTTCACATTTCATCTGAATTTTGTCTCAGTTTCTGACCAGTGAAAGGATTATTGATGTATGCCATTAAAAAACTTTTATCCACATAATCATTTTAAATTGATCATGGCACGCCTTATCTTTTCTTGAATAGATTGAATAGGTTGATCTACTTAAGTCTCTCAGTGTAGGCTTATTTTCATTTTCTTTATTCCTACTTGTTGGCTTTTCTCTGATGGCTTTCCTATTTTGCCAGTATTATTTCTCCAGTATAGACACCAGAAGTTGGTATGTGTTTCTACAAATGGTCATGTAAATGTCATCTCGTCTGCTTTCTTCAACACACCTGCCTGCTTATATACAGAAATACCATACAGAATTACTGCATGATGTGATCGTATTTGGCTGGTTATCTATTCACAGCACCAAGTTCATTGTCAGTGCTTTCTAAGACGTCTTCTATAGGTTAGCTACATCGCTCACGTTTTCTAAATATCTAATTTTGCATATACACGTATTAAAACATGCAATCATGTGAGCTGAATTAAAGGCAGTTAGCCAAGGCAGTACTGAACTTATACTGTTGAAAGAACTACCTGTAAGAAATTAAATGCCAATAAGCAATGAGAAAAATGATAGCTGTTTAAAATGGCTATGTTCAGTGGGCCATCCGCATAACCATTTATACCTTGCTCATTTAAACTGAATAGTGAAACATCAGAAAGTAAGAATTCTGACTCTATAAAATATGAATAATATACTGCAGCAATTTAACAATCAGTGCTATTGTCCAAGTTTACAAAGCATATCATTGATCACATGTATTTTCAATGTGGGTAGGGCTGGTGTTCATGTACTATTTAGAGGCAACAAATCATAGTAAAGAATGAAAAACTTCTGTTTAATGAAACATGTAAGAAATTTCTGAAACCACTCTGTGAAAGGTTCCAATTCACCTACCAGAAATCAAGACTATTGTCATGGAGCTGTTACACTAACCTCTGCCCAAGCCTTAAGCACAGCCAGTATCTCCATCGTTGAGGTACTTTCATTATATTGTTGACCTTGTGCTTCTTTCCCAGCTTGCACTTTGACCAAAGAGGATACAAGCAACTGGTGAACTCGTCGAAGGTCATTAGGATCACTTACTACACCACTTGCTATCCAGGCACTGCATACCTAGAGTTGTAAAACAGTTAGTTAGAGACAAGAGCCAAACACCACTACATACTCTATTTTTCCACCTGTAAAATGATGTAAAAGAGATTTAATTTCTATTAAGACATAATTACTCTCAGATAATAATCAATGTTAAATGGTATTACAGTTCAGTATACATAAGTAACAAAAGCCAAAAACATTAAGAAGGATGTCATAAACAACCAAAGTTTCAACTGCTACAAAGTTTCTCAAAAAATTTTCAAGTGCATAAAATCTGTGGGATTTTATGTCATGTTACACAGGGGTAACACAGGTGACATTATTTTGTGTGCATTGAGAATTTGAGACTAGATGATGTATTATTTCCTTTTTCTTGTGTGATGTACCAAGCAAAAAAAGATATTCACAGGGGCTATTATCAAGGACTTCTGACATTCAACACTTGCCTGACATGCTTTTGCTGTGACATCCGGAGGAGTTTCAGGAGCAAAGGCAGGCCTAAGGGCTGCTCCAACCTAAAGAAGAGTTATACAACATAGAGTACACAGTTAGCAATTAAGTAAATAATTACTTTCTATAACTAGGCTTTGTTGTAGTTTTCCCTTATAAAGTATAGTTTCCTTTTCATTTTTCAGAATTCTGTGGTGGGGTTCAAGCAGAGGGAGACCACAGCAGCCATACTTTTTTGTTTGTTTTGCTTACACAGAAGACATGGTTCTCTTTGAAACAGGTCTTCAAAGAGGTTTCTGTTCTTTGCAGTCTAAAATTGAAATAGAAACTTCTACCTTCCCGACCTCTGGATGTGATGAGTAGCTTTCAAAAGGAAAAGCTATGTTCCAAACTGTGGAAGACTTACAAGAATACCTAATAAGTGACATTTTGTTACTCAGAAAGAATACAATTCTAAGGAAACAAACAGCTGAAGTTGGGCAACTTTGGTAAGTGAAAGAAGGGGAGAACACAAACCCCATTTACCTAAAAAGGAATACACCAATACATACTTAGAAGGCTACAGAGATTTCACCTACTGTCATTGTTGAAAGCTATTTTTCCCTAAAGGCTAACGAAAATTTCACTTGTTGATTTAGGTGATATCTTTAAATTCAAACTTAGCCAGATACAATTTGGGGTGAAACTGCAACATGTAGTAGAGGATATATATCATATCCAGTGCAATGGCACCATCCTCACTGAGACTGTCAGCCTCTACAGTAATGAAATATCTACCTGTCATTTTTAGGATCTTTTTGGATCAGGTGAATGAAGCCCCTACAGAAAGATTAGAATCATAGAATCATAGAATCATAGAATATCCTGAGTTGGAAGGGACCCTTAAGGATCATCAAGTCCAACTCTTGACACCGCACAGGTCTACCCAAAAGTTCAGACCATGTGCCTAAGTTCACAGTCCAATCTCTTCTTAAATTCAGACAGGCTCGGTGCAGTGACCACTTCCCTGGGGAGCCTGTTCCATTACAGTGATGATGGTTTACATCATTTTAAGGACATACTGAAAGGGTTCTGTTTTGAATTGACGCTGAAGATCCAAGTATCACCATGTGATTTTGTTATATGCCAAATGACCGATCAAAAGCAATTTTTACAACAGGTCTGCTAAAGATAAATACACTTCACTGATGATGCGTCTCAGCACAATAAAGGTACAGGAATTATGACTGTCCATCTTAAGTTTGTGAAAATAAGTGAAAAGTAGTTGGTTTTAGTGACAGATAATGACCATTTGTTAAGACCCCCTAAAACTTAGACTTCGTTTAATGAACTCGCAGACAAGACTTCAGGAAACCGCAACTTAAATCTGGAAAAACGCATTCTTCTCTACTTCTCTATTTCTGGTTATTATTATGGAAAACATTTGACAAAATAAATTTTAATGGCTTCACATCTCTTCAACTTCTGTGAAACAGTTGATTAGAAGCTCTAAGCATAGTATCAGCAGAAACACTTTAAGGGTAATGAAGCTTAAAAGGACAATTATTAGATCTACTTGTAACTTGCTTGATGATTTTGGATTGCAAGGAAATTATTTTTCCCAATGGTAGCTCCTGACTAACTCTAGGCAATCCTCCTTTCCACAGTGTGCCAACAGAAGAATACTGTTAGGTTGTTTTCTGTTTATTGTTATCGAATAGGGTAGAAGGAAAAAGCTGAAACTTAAAAAATGTTAGCCCTAAAACATCATACACTGACTGAAAAGATGCCTTCTAGATAAATTAAGATAAAAACATATGAGTAATAGTTTTGTTAACAAACTGAAACCCGGCTACAGCACTACCTACCACCAAAAGCAAATTCCTTTAACTCTACACTTTTCTAACTTATTAACAGTGGTGCTTACATTGGCTTGATATTGTTCCAGAATGACATGACCTGGAAACTCTGGTTCTGGAACAGCTGCAAACTTCCGAACAACAATTAGCAATGTTTGAAGCCCAGAAAGACGAAGCTGATCACTGTGATCTGTGGCAGCCATAAAAGCCATACGGATCAAGTCAGCTAAATGCAGTACCAAAAAGTCATCTAAGAACAGAAAAAAAAATAGTTTTATTGAATTTAGATATAGACATATTTTATAACATTGCTCCCAACATTTTCAAAATGCATATTTCACATTCTACAACACATCAAGGATTCACTCAAGGCAGTTAACATATACAACAATCTTACTTGGACATCTTATGCTAGCTGATCTAGCCAACTTTCCATTTGAATGTAAAAATGTACTTAGAATAAAGCATAAATATCTTCATGTATGATGCCCATTTTCTAAAAAAAGAAGCAAAACAAACAGTTTTGAGGAAAACACCTCTAAATAAACACAGGCAGGTACTGAAAACTGACACTGCATTTTTATTAGTAAAATTAAGGAAAGAAACTGGCAAATTAAGGAAAGAAAAATGTGGATATTTCTTTTGGTAATACTCCCAGATAACCTAACTGTGTTGTTGTAGGCTGGTGCCAGCTATCACTTCTGATTGCCAATTCTAAGGCAGAAACAATGGTTCCATACACATCACCATCCTACAAGCAGGAAAATATGTGTAGATGTTGCAGTGATATGCCAATATTTTGACTAATTAAAGTTGCTCTACACCTTAATCAATATAGGCTTCAAATCAGAGTAATTAGATGTTTCAGTGATTACAAACAACATATTTATGATAGATTTCATTAAGATGCAAAAAGCTAACACTTATTTTAGTGTTAGCTTTCTGTAAAATTCTTTCAGTGCTTAAGATGTACCTCTTGAATCACGTTGTTTTCTTTCCTGAGCCAAGGTTATGTCAAAGTGTGCACTGCCTGCATTTTCACACTGGTTTATAATTTTACAAACACACTCTGCAGCAAAAACTCTGGTAGACCATCGTGGATTACTGAAGGGATGAAACCTCTCATCACTTTCAGACGTTAATATAGATGCATCATCCACTTTAGCAGTTTCTTCTTCTTGAGTGGTATCTATTGAAGCTACTGTATTGAAATCTGTTAGGACACAGGGGAAACAAAGTGAAACGTACATTTTTTTTTTTGGAGGACTTATAAGAAAATCTCTTCAAAAGTTCATCTCTATCCTTCAACTTGCTGTGACTCCCATTCAACCTCAGTGTATTAAAGTCAATGCTAGATCTAGAAACAAAGTGCAACAAAACTGTTTGCAGTGACACATCACAAGTCACTGCCTTTCCAAATCCAAAAATCCAAAATCAAACCAGTTTTCCTTTTGCATCATAAGATGAGACTGTAAGAGAGAGAGAAGGGGAAAGAGAAATCCTTTTGCAATACTCAACCTAGTAATAAATTCTATTAGCCTAGGAGATTCATTAATGATATAATAGGTCTGCATCATTCCTATCATCCATAGAAAAGATAGTCCGAATATTTTTCTTGTAGGTATTTACACTGGATCCACAAGCTCAAATGTACTCCGTACTTCCCTTCCTGGTATGCCAGTAACTTAACATTAGGGTAGTAAAACAGCCAGAATATGAACAGCCAATACATACTATATGCTTACAGAAACCTCTTCAGTAGCCAAAGCGCAATCAGAAAAAGTCTTATTTGTTGTGAAAAAAGTAAGTTAAAGGGTTCACTGTTTCAGTATGGAAGATGAGGTACACTTCATGAACATCAAACATTCAAGAAGCAGTAACAATTCTTCAGTAACAGAATGTAATGTTACGGACCTTATTTTCATTGTGTTCTCTACTAGAGTCTCATAGTACTTACCAGCAGAGGCAGCAAGAACATCTTTACAAAGCTTCAGCCAAAAAGAGAGCTTTTCAACTGCCATTGAAGTAAGCATATGACTCAGAGTTTCTTTGATATCTTGGCACAATCTTTGATCCAATTCTTTGTCCAGCAAGCCCAGCAATGCCCCCTCCAGGCCTATTTCTCTGATGTTAATATCTACTAAGAACAAAGTCTGTGAGATGAATGCTATATATCATAAAACTAATTGCCACAGAAACACCACTGAAGGTTGCACACTGAGTAGCATGTAGACAACAAGTATCTAGTACTCAAATACTTTTGAAATAATAATACATATTGCTTTAATGCCATGTTTAAGATATCTGGGTTAAAAAAAAACAACAACAACAAAAAATACACTTGGAACTTTTACAGATAATACTACCGATAGGAAAAGAGTTACTGCAGGGAAATAAAATAATCCCACTCGGAATTTCACAACACTACTATCACCATAGCATCTGAGCTCTGAAAAAAAATTTGTCTTTGGCTATCTGATTCCTCACACTGAAACATAAGGTAACTCTAAAATAATCTTTTAAATTGAAAACAGAAGTTGAAATAATTCACCAGCACAACTCAAAAAGACAAACACAGAATTTTTTTCAAAAATCAGCATTTTTACAGAATGGCTATAATCCATCTTCTGAAAAATTTCAGATGAGCTTGAATTAAAATACAAAGTGACATAATTTATTACCACCATACCTGTACAGAAGGGTATATAAGGATGAGCTAGTGATCATTTTCAGACCTTTTAGAAGGAAAGAGGGCTCCATACACTCAGGACATGAAAATTCTAGGGATCCTAGCTAATCATTACTTAGCTAATTCTCTGAAGAGGTCAACAGGAACTTTCTTCAGCATATTTTACATACCTTCCTTCAATGACTGACTTAATTTAAGAGGAGATTTATATGGGAAAGTAGAAGTAAGTATGAAAATACATGTAAGATGCAGGTCTATGAAGCTATAGACTTGGGTTTCTCTAGAAGTGCATCTGCATTTTTTTAGTTTAGTGACCTTTACTATCTAGAGTATATGAAAAGCAATAATATCTTTGTAAAATATTAGTATTTTACCACTAAGAAAGGTTTGATGCTTCCAAAATTTTATACTATATAGAAAACTGAAGTAGAAAATTTTGGGAGGTTAAAGACTTCAACAAGAACATAGCAACGTTTTCATACTCATAGTGGAGTGTGTTTAGAATTCATTCTTTGATCTCAGAACTTCAATGCTTACCTGGAGTGAAATCTTCTCTGCTCTCTTTAACTAGTGCAACAGCATATTCTGATACTTCAGCAGCTTCTCTTTGTACAAGCTGACGTAGGCAAGCTACTACTGCACGTCTCAATAACAAATATGAGCTACAGAGATTCACCTGAAACGTGCAAAAAAGAAACAGGAAGATGGCTAACAAGCCTTTATAAGGTTGCTAATTTCTGAATTATTCCATAATTGCAGTTATGAAAATCTGTGAAGTCAGTATGCATGAAATTAATGCTAACTTTTCTCAGCTTTTTTTTCTTTAACTACAAATAAAAAGGTTTCGCAACTCCTATCATCAGTTTTAGCATATCAATGCTTTTAATATTTTCTCACTAAAAGTAATTTACAAGACTGGTTTTGGGCCAGATCCAATTCTCACCAGTGTCAGTAGAAAGGCCCCATTAACTTCAATGACAGCTGAATTGTGGTCTCAATGCATAAGGCTATTCTTTGCCTACAGAGTATATGTAATGGACTTGAAAACTCAGTGCAAGAGAAACATACTCAAATCATTGTTGTTACATGTAAATAGGGAGATACCAATGTAATCAAAAGGGTGAGACAGTCAACCAGGCTTTAGTAAATCAATTCCATGCATAAAAGGAAGTTTATAAGAAAGGTCAAGCAACACTGCTACAATTTCTTTCCAAAAAATTATTATACTGTCAGATTACATCGTACTGTTTTGGAGAAGGTGAGAGGAAGGGAGAGAGTTACTGGTAAATGTATCACACTAAGACAAATCAGCTCTGCCGAGCAGTTTCCAGCAAAAACTTTATGGTGTCATCATATTTTAGCATCACCAAGACAGTGTATATTTTTTTTTTTTTAAATACTGAAAAACATATGATAGATTCACTATCACAGAACAAGCAAAACCCCTCGAAAAGGGGAAAAAAAAAAAAACATCACCACAAAACAAAAGCAAACAAACAAAGAAACCCCCACCAAACCAATTGCCTCAAGTTTCTTTGTCAGAGCATTTTGATTTTTAATTTGCTTGACTTCAGTTTTAAGAACATTCTGAAGGGGATCCCAAAGATAAATGAACCACATGCATGGTCAGGCAGGACAGCTACAATATTAATGAAAATTCTAATTTAAGGTTACGTTATCATCAAAACAGTTATCCGTTGCAAGTAAGCAATTGTGTACCCTTTGGTGCACAAAGGAGCTGATCCTTTAACTAAAATAGACAGAGCTAGTGTCTGCTGCAGGGAAACCTCGCGGTAAGGTCATGCTCCTTATTTGTTGGCAAGAGGTGAATGTATGTTAATCAAAATAACTAATCTTTTATCAGTTAATTAATGTAGTTAAAAATAACAACTTAAGAACACAAAGAATAAGTGATATAAATTCTCAGCTTTGTTATGTTAGTAAAACTAAGCAGCATCTTCTGAATTTTTTTTTGTACATGCACATGAATCTACGATATGTGGAATCATATATTCAATGCACACATGGATACACTCTCTACATTATTCTTCTAAAAGAAAAGCAACCTGACTTAGTATTTCTGCAACATACTTCAATTGAAACTTCACAAACAAAAAATGAGGCTTTTAATGCAACATTTATGCAAGCAGGCTACACATTCTGTTGCAAGTTGGACGTGCATAAACTGCATGCTCATTTTTAATAGGGGAAAAAAAAAGAAAGGATCTGATTCAAGCTACGGGACGAGGCAAGATGCACATTTCTCATCTCTCTCATTTTCCCGTGTTCTCAGTTGGGGACAAAACTAAACAAGAGACACAAAAATGCAAGCACCACAGAAAAACTTAAATGAACAAATATTTCCCTTTCTGTACTGGACATGGTAAGGTTAAAATGATACCTAACTAAGCACATAAATGAAATGTGTGCGCCTTCTGCAGGTTAGGAAGGGTCTGGTTAGGATGGCAATCAAATGTCACTTGACATGCTAAAAGAAATTACATTAAAATGGTTAAGAGGAAGAGACAAAACATGAAATAAAAACAACACTGCAAACTGCTAAAGTTCAGGATTAACAAGGCACAGGGACCTACCAACACAGAATTATCCAACAAGATTTCCTGCACAAAAACAAATGACAAACCAGTCAAGACAAAACCAAAAATATAAATAATCACAGTGATACCAACCATACAAGGAGACCACTACATGAAAATTCAGTATATATTAAAGTTCAGAATGTTATCTCAAACGTACCAGAAAATATATCTTATATTTTATGAACAAAGTTAAATCACAAGCCAGCTGCCCTTAAAATTAGTACTTAAATAGTACCAAGACAGCATCATAGCATATTTGTTGACATTGTATGCTCATTTTGTTGCAAAGTGTCTTCAATGTCTTGCAGCTGAAAACTGGAGTGTTCACTGCATCATATGCTTCCACAGACAAACTCCCTAGAAGGCTGTACTTACAGAAGTTAACTTTAGAGCTAATGTTAGACATGATTCAAAGACATGATTTATATTCTGCCGGAGCCAAAAATTTAACTGACAAGATATGCACCTGTTAGATGCCAAACCCAGTGCAAAAGATCCAGCTGACAAACAAGGCATACTTCAAGAAGCTGGAGAAGGAAAGCTAGATGAAGACATGCATGTGTACACAGTAAAATAACCAGCTAATGAAATAAATGAATAAAGAACCGAACTCATGAAACTGTTGCCCAAGTCATGTTTTGTTAGTGCTAGCATAATGGTCTAAATTCTGTGGGGACCTGAGCCCATGTTATCCTCTAGTGGATGGAGGAGGTACTTTGCAGCTGCAATTGTGTTAATGTGCCTAATGCTACATTTATAAATAAATAAATACAAAGAGAATGTCTAATTCAGAACTTAATAAGTTTGAAGACAAATTTTCTGCAAACCTTGGAGGAGCAGAGTAGAAAGGAAAGTTCAAAGATCGTTTATTTGACAACAGGTTCTTTGCCTCTCTGTTTTTCTGCCTTAAATAATGAGTGCAGTGATGAACATCCACAGTATCTGATGCCCAACTTTTATACTTTACTTCTGCTTAAGACTTCAAAATGCCTTGCAAAGGAGGCGTGTCACACTTTGGTTACCACATATAAAAAATTAAACTGATGGACAATGACTTGCTGAAAGTCATCCTGCATGCCAAGTACAGTCAAGGGCAGATCTTAGGGCCAACCAACGGCTTCCTCTGCTTCCCTACTGAGATGGTGAGGTAGACGTTGGGAACTATGTGGATGCATGGTGAATTTTACAAATACGTCTGCTTGTGCAACTA
The DNA here is from genome assembly GCF_964035555.1 of Netta rufina. Taxonomy (NCBI): domain Eukaryota; kingdom Metazoa; phylum Chordata; class Aves; order Anseriformes; family Anatidae; genus Netta; species Netta rufina. Next base: position 21,362,969 of record NC_140128.1, on the reverse strand, counting down.
TCTTCTCACTGAACTGCAAAGCACACATTCAAATCATCCCTGTTTATGACACTCACGAGTGACATATTGACATGTCCTGAATACCAGCAACACCAGCCTTAATTCTTTAAGAACTTCTTTACCATGAGTAAAGTTGTAAGGCCCCTGACTTTGGTGGATTCCGCTTCTGTGAAGCTCATTAGAATTTCTGAGGATGAAGATAATGTGTGTACAGATGCACAACCACATACACCAAAGCCATCAAGTACACATCTTAATTTAGTAATTATTACTTTAAAGTTTATAAGGTACTTTGTGAAATACTTGAGATAATTCCTAGAAATAATAGAAATTTTATAACATCATACAGACAAAGATTTCATCGTAACAACCTATTTATTCATAGCTACTTGGTATTAGTTAGACATACATGTATCATACTGTACATGAAAGCAGACTGTAAACTCCATGGACTTTCAAATGATCCCAAATCCTAAACACATCCTCTGTGCAAGAGTGACTCACTTGACTTGTTTCAACTCTATCAGTGTAAGAAAAATAGTGCTTTGCCCAGAGAACAGAAAATTGTAGCTGATGCATGCTAGAAGAAAGAGCACTTCAGATTACTTCCAGCTCTGCAACTAGTATATATATGCCTATGACAATATGAATCTGAAAGAGTTTGTCCTTCAATTTTTCCTGGCTCCCACAGCCATCTTTGTAGACAAATGGAATGAAGATAAATGGAAGGTATCTAAACTTGATACAAAGCCAATATATGGTCAGAATTGATATACAAGCATTACCCAGGGGAAGATGTAAATAAGAGCTGTGTTAAGATAGACAACACAGACTTAAAATAAACACACACACACACTTTGTCTTTATTTTGTTCTACTCTGATTTATGGGGAGACTAGACAGAGTTTTACTTAAAAACAACAAAACCCTAACCCCTAAAAAGACACAAAGGCTAGTAACTACCAAAAAATTCTTGTTATTTTCTTGATAGAACTAAGTATCTGGGAGCTACTCAAAGACAGAGGTACTCTGGGAAAACAAACAAAAAGCAGGAAGCAAAAGAACCCACCTCTTTGTCAAACAGGGTTGAAAAATGTTTTTTTCTTAAGACCTCATTTCAGACTATTACTTATGTAAGTGTCAGAAAATTTTATACTGGCTACCAAGATGTTAGTAGTCTAAATCATTACTACTGAAGACATTACAAAACATAGAAATCTACAATTTTTCACTGTCATGGAAAAAAAAAAAAAAAAAACAACAACAAACAAAACCCATCCTCAACAGTTAGTATACACACTGTTTTTTGTTTCTTCTCCCTTCCCCCCCCCCCTTTTTTTTCCATTTTTTTTCCTTTACCTAAGACTGAAATACAACTGATGAAAAATTTTGGCCAGTTAAAATAGCTGGTAAAATCCAGCAAAAGATTGTAATGGATAGTATGTTCTAACAGACAACTGGCCTGATTAAGAGCAGCAGAACACACTTTCAAGCAGTTCAGAAGGACAAGATTTTTTTACAGTGTGCTCTCTTATAAAGGGGAAGCAGAAACAGAGAAAACAACCAGAAACACAGAGAATACTTGCCTAAAAGAACACCCTACCACTACATAATGATCACTTACACTGGTTAAAGAACCATCTGCATTTTTTAAGCATCTCTGAACATGATATTTTAAAATACAACTAGTATTGTATTGATATAGACTAGTAAACATATACTCACACATAGGCAGCTTACAAGGCTAGACAAGTTGACATGACGTGGAGCAAACATGTGAAGCTGCTGAAGACAAGAGATGGCTTGAGCCTGAACAAGGCAGTCAGGATTATCTTGCATCACTGCACAGCCTAGGAGACAGGAAGTTCTTAAGGCTGAAACTGTCGCACTGCTGCCTATATTCAGAAGAAAATAAGTTAGCTTGTTTGTTCTTTGAAAACACCAACTTTTCTTTCAAAAGATAACCCATCTTTTCCCCAAGCTACCCGTAACTCTCATCCTCTTGAAGAATACTGTGTGTATCTGTTATACTCTGATAACAATGAATCTTATTGCTCTGTGGAAATTTCAGTGTTCAGGTAAGTAAAATTTGATGTATCATTTTAGGTAGCCAAATTTTATGTGCCTGAATCACAGCTAAGACAGACTGGCACCAAAGTTTTTATGATGTAATACCTTATGTTTTCACGCTACATGTAAGAATTATCAGCCCAATGCAAGGCTTGGAGAACCATTTCAAACTAAAGAAAAGATGTCAAAAAAGAAACACTGTTTTTGGAAAACCAGCAGCCATGTCAACTTGATGGCATAAACTCATGGTCCATGAAATGCTGCTGAATTACAACAATGAAAAAACTTCACAGATGCTTATTTGCTTATTAAATTTTAATTGCACATTGAAACAGTGTTTCATAATTTTGATGCTTAAACCAAGAAAGACTGGCAATATTGTATAATCCATACCTTGCAACTCAGGGCCCAGTGTGGTAATCAGTGCATTTAAACAGCGACCAAGGCTTTGGTGAACTTCAGTGTAGGTAGGAGGCACAGTCAACAACAACATCAGAATGAGAGATAAGGTAGGTTCCACGTGCACATGATACAAGGGGCCAGCTAAATCTACTATCAATGACAAAGAGTGTAGTGCCCATGCCTGTAAAATAAAAGAAGCAACCATGTTATGCCTATAGGACAGAATAAACTTAACATCTTTTAAAAATTGATAGTGCAAAGAAATTCAATTTGTGTGATAATGAAGTTGTCCTTCTAGGCTCCCAAGGGGCAAACGGAAGTGTTTTAGAAAGCACTTTTGAGAACCAGGTGCTTAGTAAGCCACTTTGAATATTTCATGAGGAACTTTGTTCTGCAATTAAAGAATTGTTTTAAAAAATATCATTCTTCATTTCTAAAAAATAAATTAATGGCAGGTTAAATTAATGTTATTATTCCTCACACACATTGTTTGCAAAATGTCTTATAGTCCCATGTGCAAGAACAACAGAACTACCAAAAATATTACATGAGTGACTAAAATATGGTTTGTTTTTATCTTGATTATTTTGCACCAATAGCCACATCTGTTTCATGCCAGCATACAGTGCTTCTCTAAGTAAAGATAATGTAGATAAGGCTTAAAATAATTCTTTAGCTGGGATTTAGATGATCACATGCAATACAATCAATGTTTCTTAAAGCTATTTTATTAGATAGTTTTAGACAGGAATAATCTTCTAAACATCTTGCTTTATTCAAGGAACTATCTTGACCAAGTTCTATAATATTCAAGCTACAAATCCATCATTTACTATGTAATCCTTTATGGAAAAATGCTATGAAGCATACATCATAGCAGAGACCAAAACTGACAAGAACAGAAAAAACAGGTACCATCTCAAGGTCAAGATAGAAGTAAAGATGAAATTAATCAACTCCTAAAACACTTCATCCTGTTTTTGAAGCCAGCATATTTTAGCCTTATGATCCTCACTGATCATTCAAAAAGAACCTCTTGTATCTCATCATAGCTCTTTCTTGGAAGGTAGATTTTGAGCATGGGCTAACAGTTTTCATTGCTGCTCCAGCCATCACCTGCGAGTTATATCTAACAGATTGTGAAGTGTTATTCTTACATGAAAAAAACTTACACTTGAAAATATAAATAAATTAATTTGTAACAGAACGTTTTTAGATAAGTGTACCTGTACATCAGGAGAAGTACTATCCTGAGATAAGGTATAAAGGATTCCAACGCATGCATTCAGGTGCTGAGTAGAACCTATTCCTCCTAAGTACCTATACAGACATCCCAGAGCCAAAGAATGGCCTGTTCTTGATACCACATCTCTAGCAGATTTTAGCCTAGTAATTATAAGAAAAGAAAGCTGTTAGTTTGATCTCTAAGACTGATGTTATGCAATACGCACATCTACAAATGGAAAGTGTAAAACATAATCAGCCAAGTCTTTTATTAGACATTGTTATATTGCAGAAATTTTAAGTTTACCATCTATCACCTGGAAGTAGCAAAAATATTTCTAGATATACTTAAAGAATGTCATTAGAACAGCAGCCCATCTAATTCATTTGACTAATTCATATGCTTACTTAGACCATCATCTTAAATAGTAAAGCTATTTAAGAGCTATATGTAGAAACAAGGCAATGCTTTTTCCTGTTAATTTCTCAAGTAACATCAAATTTAAAAAGACATACAGATTTTGTGCGTATTCTTTTAATTATCATAATACCGGGACCGATATATTTCAAGTGTTTTTAAAAACTTAACGAGTAATTTACTGTATTTTTTTTGAACTTACTTGTCAAAACTAACTTGTGCTAATCCTGCAGCGAAGGCACTATCAGAAACCACCTGTGCCAACCTGGCCCAACACTCTGCAGCAGCACACCTTAGAAGGGGATTATTGCTTTCCAAGGCACCCATTACCAATGTAAGAGCAGACCTTTTAACTTCTTCTGGACCTAAACTTCCCTTGCAGTTGGCCAAGTGCTAAAAATAGACAGTAAATATATTAAACTTCAACGCAGTACAGTAATCAAATGTGTTTTTCTGTCAGTCATGAAAAAAAAAAATCAAAATCTGCAGAAGGAGTTGGATTTTATTCCCCTCTCATCTGAGGAGTTCCTTAATTTTTATTTGTTGTTTGAGAGTTAGAAGTCTAACTCCACATAAGCAAGCATCATACCATACTATCAACATTCTGATTTTTAAAAATAACGGATAAACTGTAGAAGAACACAATAAACCAACACCCCAGCAAAAAATTCAAGAAACATCAAGAAGAAAAATAGTGACAACAGAATAATGACAAAGGGAATCAAAAAATCCCAGTCCAAAATAAAAAAAAAAAAAAAAGAATATGAGCAAAAACTAAACCAGTTGAATTGCATACTAAATGTGCCAGAAATACTAACACTATATAACGAGAGGTCTTGCCTATTATGAAAACATTTTGTCTTATTTTGAAGAAAATCTAAGGAAATAATGACAACTGCACATGAATAGAGGAAAACACATATAAAGCAACAGGGAAAAGCAAAAAACAGCTGATAGCAATGAGATGATGTTTACTCCTCTTTACTTGTCTTTATCCCTACAGTATGAAATATGAAAAACAGTGATAAAAACAGAAATGATGCTAACAGAATTTTTCCATCTATTTCCTACTGGAATTACACTAGTATGGATTGTAATATGCTATAGTGTACTAAAAAAGTTTTTATTATCACCCTTTAATGTCAAAAACTGAAAAAAATAACTGTGACTATTCAGTACTTCAGGAATATGACACTACAAATATTGCCACAGAAAACAGTAGGGGGTAATTTTTACCTATATGATTAGTCAAAATAACTTCTACAAAGACCCATTTGAACCAAGGCAACATTTTGGGTTGGGAAAGTGAAAGAAACAATGGAGAGAAACAAAGATTTACCTTCAAGGAAGTAGAAAAGGCTGACACAACGTTTAATTGTACTGTTTGTTGCCGTGATCCTTTTGTTTGTTTTATGGAATTCAACAACTGTTCTAACACCTGGAGCCTTAAACAAAATGAGAAAAAAATTCACAGTAAGAAGTGAAGGAAAATCAATCTGTCTTTTTACTTTATAACACATATCAAAGCCTATATTGTATAGAGAAAGAGTTAGAACAAATATTTTAAGTCTCAAGCCTTTTCCTTCAACTGGCATCCTATTACTTTTTTTTTTTTTTTAAATATTCCCTATCACATGATCATACTCTAAGATCATGAGCTTTTTACTTTTGTTCCCTTATAGCTTATATATTTGCATATAATTGCTGATATTTAAGTAACATAAGACATACTATTAAAAGGTACTGTATATGGGAATGGTATATTTTGCCTTATAATTGAGAAAGGATGAGTCAAAAAAAAAAAAAAAGTCTAGTTATATGCAGCAAATAATACAGGTATTGAGAAATGGGTGAAGAACAACCAGCAACCTGATGACAGGAGAGGGTAAAAAGCCCAGACAAACTGAGGGGAGGGGGAAAGTAGTTACGCATGAGAGAATGAAGATGGAAATAAGAAAAACATAATATGAAGCACATAATATTAAGCATGGGGCAATTTTCCTGGCAGGTATGCATGTATAAAAACAACTGCCTTGGGATTACACTAAACAAAACTCCATACAGTGACAGAGTAGCCAATCTAAGCAGTGAAGACATCAAGACTCAGAACTTGCATGCTGAACACTCATCCTTTACAGGAAATTACAAAACCATCTTCATGTACAGGGATTGTGATTTGAGAATTAACTACAACTGGCTTTAGAAACACCAAGGTATGTTTAATTAAAAAATAATTTATTTGCTGTGATGCTACATTCAAGAAAATTACCAACAGCATGATGAATAAGTACCAGCATGCAAAAATGTTGATGAATTTCATGCCTCTGCAATTGGTATGCTTATGTGGCAATCAAAATGCCATGTGGGCAGTGGGAAGACATATACAGACACACAAAACCCAAGAGAATTATCTCATTCCTTTCAGCCTTCTTGTACCTTTACAGAACTGTATGAAGACACATAAACTTGTTTCTCTCCATTTGTTTTTTATGCAGAATGAGGCAGTGAAAGGGTTAATTTTTGCTGTGACTTATTACCTTTTCCCCTATTTTGTTTCAAAATGTTCAGTAATTGGGTATTGTACTATAATAATTGTGTAATTTTTTTTTTTTTTTTTTATTGTTCAGGCTTTGAAAACAAAAGCAGTATTTTTCTCGGTCAACAGAATTTATTATGACGACAGTAAACTCTTACTGGATGTGCCTTTGTATTGTAAGCAACTTTAAACAGAAAGTCTAACCATTTTCTAGTCTGATTAATGTTAGTCAAATAGTTGACAAAATCCACTCATTGAAAATTCACTAATTTTTTCAGATACTTCTTTGGTATTCAATCTCAAGCACACTGACCATCTTTTAGCATCTCCCCAATTCCTCAACAGTTGAAATTACTACTTTACCTTTGAGTTTCTGCTATATGGGAAAAAATAACTCCAAAAAGACGAGTTGCTGCACTGACAACAGACAATACAGGAGGTAGTGGTTTAGGTATTGAATCACGCTTTACAACTTTCTCATATATTGAGTAAGGGTCATACTCCAGGCTGCCTCCAGCTACGCTGTTACCTAAAACGAGCTGCAAGATACAAGTAACCAAGTCATAACCAGCACTGACCTAAATGATTCAAACTGAATGAAAACACAGTGCCACCAGTATATCAGGACAAGAAATACCTGCTCTTCAATAAATCGGTGGTCAGTCTCTTGCAGTAAGGGACCAAGTAAAAGGAGATCATCTTCATGACAAAGGGATGGAAGCAAGAATGTGGAGGCATCAATCTGGCTATCTGGTATAGTTAAGTCTGCAACCAACTCTTTCAGGACAGCACAGAAGCTTCCTTCAAATGAAAGAAAAATATTCAAAAAATTCAGTTAATTACTTGCCATGTGCAACTTTATGAGCAAGAACATATTTATACTGAAATAGCAATATCCATCTCACATTTTTCTGAAGTTCCCAAGTAGTTAACTGGAGAACACTCTTCTTGCTACAGAGAAAACAACAGAGCACTACTTAAGGTAAACAAACCCTACATACAGTGATCTAGAAGACGAAAAACAGAAACCTTTATCTTTACAGAAGGCATAATGCCACTAGTTAGGTACATTTACAGTTAAAATAGAGGCTAAAAGGCACTTAGAAAGACAGACATATTTCTACCACAAATATGCTGAAAATTAGTGCTGTGGAATGTGTTACATAACCAGGCAGGAATACTTGGACGTGGCAAGCAGAAGCCATTTAAAACATGCATAAGGTTGGTAACTAACCAAAAGCTACAGACTGTACTCCACTATTCCAGGAGTTTGCACTCCTACAAAGCAAACCGTGTGGAATTTACTCTGCATTATATTACGATAGTTTAGACTAGTAATTAAAACTTTCATATATTTTTGTGTCTAAAAATTCAGCCAAGACTGTACATTATTATACTTTAAAAAAACACCAGGCATTCAGAGTCAGACTACTTCAGATTTTTTTCAACCATCCCCACACTGAAAGAACCTTTTCTGCTGCTAAACCATACCTGCTGAGAAAGGCCTCATGTATTTGATAAATAGTACTGAAAACCACTGCAGAATTGATCTTAAAAGTGTATACATACTCTTCATACAAGTGTTACATATGACTTTTAAGATTGCAAAATCAAGGTGTAGCAATTTAGTAAATGTCATCACTATAAGAGGCTTAAGTCCACACATCCAGCCCTTGGCATTCAGTTTTCTTGTTAGATGTTCACACCATTACTCTGTAGCACTAAAGTTGCTTATACTTTGTCAACACACAGAAGCTCCAAAAAGCACAACACCACAGTTGCCACCACTTCTCTCTATCCTGCTTCTGATTAGCCTCTGACTAAAAAGCAAGTATGTCATTTTTTTCCAAAATGCTCAACTCAAATCTCAATTTTTAAATGATAGCACTGTCAAATATATTCTAAGACGCAGATAACTGTGCGTCAAAGGGACAGAAAACCAGCTTTAAAAAACAACAAAAAAAAACCAACACCATACTAAGAACAACCAGAAACTGCTCTTTCATGAGTTGTTATACATCACAATAGAATAAAGCAAAAGTGAAAAATCTCCTTTCTAAGAAAACAGTTTTCCAAATCAAATTTAATGGTGATACTCAGCATTTTTTAACAGTTATTCTAACAAAGTAAACATTTATTTTAGTTCCAGCCACTTAACCATTCTCATCGTGCCAAATAATACTATCCCAGCATAAAATGGATCCAAATTTTGAGCCAGAATGCTGTTCTAGCATTGTAACCATTCATCTCATCCTATTAAGGAAGAGAAATGAATGCTTGCATTCCATTTTATGGTTTAGACAGGAGAACATAACAAGCACGAAAAGCTGAAGAATGTAAAGAACCCTTATGAGCCATATGATAAAAAGGCATTAATTTCAGATCACAGAAAACAGAAGCAAAACTAATAAACAAATTTCAAACTACCTGTGTGAAACTCATATTGAACATAATAATTAAAAACTGAATATTAATTCACAAGAAAGCAATGTTTTAGCCTTAAAAACATAAGCACATTATCATCCAAAACTAACAACACATGAAAGTGATCTAGAATGAGAATCATCACCTTCGAAACAAGAACACCTTTTTCCATCCTGACAAATGCGTATTTTCTATCTTCTACATTGCAATGTTTTAACCCTTTGCACATGACCAAAGAAAGCAACTAAAACATTAAGCGTTTTTCATTGCTGTTCAAATTACCCTAATATATTCTCATGTCTGTCAACTGTTAAAATAATGTAAATAATCAGGTTCTACTCTTGCACACTCACAGTAAGCCTTCAAAACTCCACTGTTTGATCTTACTGGTGACTGGAAGCATCAACAGAAAAACATCATTGATGAGGAAAGAGAAGGAAAGAACCAAGAAAAACCTAAACCAGCCCTAGTATAACAGACCTCAGAAATCTGAAGGTTTGAGTTCAGAAATAGGCTTAGATCTATGATTACAAACTGTTTCCAAACATTTCTTTTGTTGGATATTTCATTTTGTTCCCCATTTTTGTTTATTTGTTTTTAGATCCACACTGTTCGCAAATAATTGGACTTAAAACTCAAGTTATATGCGGCCCTCCTCAACAAAAAGAAACACTTTCAGGTTTCTAGCCTCTGGCTAACTACCTGGATCTAAGAAAGTGAAAATTAAAGAAATAAAACAGGCGAATGCTTCTTGTTCAGTGCATCACTCTGAGCCATGCAAAACGTGCCAGGTTGTGCAACACTACTGTTTGTCCTTGTGATAATAACTAACATTAGACATAGAAGAAAGCATCCAGAGTTCCATAATCATATTGTTTTCCCAATCATATTTTTTAAAATATGTATTTTTTTAATTTGCTGTTTCTCCATGAAACTGTCATACTAGAAATACTATGGAAAAGAGGTATTTCTTATAATCTTTTCCTTAAAAAGTTTTTTAGCATTTCTAAATGACACTTACATAATTAAAATAAAATATAGCTTGAAAATAAGCTCTTGCAATCTATCTTTTTCCATTCTTTCCTCAGTCCCACATAGCTGTATTACAAATGGGTGAACAACTCAGACACTGTATGTGTCAAACTAGCGTTTTGATTCTAGATGCTATTTACAAAGCTTTCAGCAGCGTGCCAACTTACTTATAACCAATCTTTTAAACTTTCTTTTTCTTATTGGTTCTAGATTGCAACACCCTCAGCTAGGACGCTGCTTTCTCCCAAGACTCAGATGTTATGCATCAGACCATAAAATACTATTTTTCAATAGTTAGACTATGCAAAAGTCCCAACCAAACCAAGAAACTGTCAAACCTGCCCAACCTCAAACACCTGCATTCTATAAAATTTTGTCCCCTGTAATGAAAGAAGAAAAGAAAGAACTTGCTTTGAGGGATGGAGGTGATATTTCAAGCTTTTAAGCTTCAATTCACGCATTAGTATTACATGTGATGTATAGCGAGTGTTATATTCAGACCTGAGACATGGCAATGACTAAGACAGAGAAATCAGTGATTTATCCTTATGAGGATTCCTTTAGCAGTTACCACTAGATGGAGCAGATTATTTGAGTAAGCATTTCCTCCATGATACAGAGGACACAACTAACTCAATGGCTTGCTGGCCCATATGGGCCCATAATAAATATGGCCTGGCCCCATATGGGCTGGGTTGTATTCATTTCAGTCTATAAAGTATTGTGTGGCAAGCTACTCACATGACAATTTAAAAACTACAAAAATAACGTTTTAGTTGATCTGGTAGTAGCTATGGTATTAGATTAGATTTTAAATATGGCAAGTTATATTCTGCTAAAGAACAGTGAGTCTGTTCCCAGATTCTGTTTACAAGTTTCTTTAAATACATTTTTAAAAAAAGCAATAAGGATAAGATTAATATATCTGTTATACATAAGTCTTCTTGAGGCAATTACTCTCTCCATCTTTAGAGATCTTCAAAAGCCATCTGCACATGGTCCTGTGCAAGCTGCTCTGGGTGTCCCTGCTTGAGCAAGAGGGTTGGATCAGATAACCTCTACTGGTCCCTGCCAGCCTTACCCATTAAAAATAGCAAGGCTGTCTACCTTCAAGTTTCAACTAAAAGTATCACACAAGTCTGTATTTCTAGTAGAAGATGGAAAAAAGGAAGAAAGTGAACACCAGCTTTTCAAAATCACTGTGACTTCACTACAATTTCATCAAATACAAACAGATGGACTAAATTTGTTAGAAAAGTTGAGACTGAATTTTGCTAGCTGAAAATATGTTGACTAAAAATTTAAAAATAAGACCATGACATTTTTAAACAGATTTTTTTTGTAAGAAAAGTACTTACCTTCATATGTTTTTGGAGGCAATACTGCCAGTAATTCATAAAGTTTATGTCTGTAAACTGTTGATGATGTTTTTAAGGAATTTCCATATGACTTACATATTGAAGAAAGCCTTAAAATACAAAAAGCATATTAAGACATTTTAAAGAGTTTAAGCATTATGCATTACTGGTTTCATTTGTATTAGACTCTACTGAATACTTCTAAAATCTATACATCTTGTAGGTACAGTTTTGATTTGCACTACCAATAGCAGAAGGCAAACTATTTATTTCACATCCTCTGGCAGAACCTCTTGGTGGTCCATTCCCAGTCATTCCTTTTATTTAATACTCGAGAAATAAATTAGGTTTTCTATTGCCTTTGGTTTTACCTATATTTATTACCATTAACTTTTTTTTGTGCATATACGTTTTGTGAGTTAGAATTTAGAGCCCAAACTCATTAATCACTACTTAGTCTGAAATAGTTCAAAATACTACTTAGTCTGCAAAAGTTCAAAAATGACAAAACCCTTTACAGCTTTTTTGTCAATTTATTAAACTTTTTGTCCCCGGGTTTTCTTGAACTTAACTTTTTTTTATTAAGAATGACCACAGATACACACAAATGTTTATGTTCAATAAAAAAAAGAGCAGAATAAAGGCATTAAATTAACAAAAGCATACAATAATTTCTTCCCTTAGTTTCTTTATGTAATACTTCAATACTTAAGACGTTATTATGCTAGCTAAAGCCTTCAGCTATACAGCTAAATCCTATACTCTACCTTCTGTTCTTTTGAAAAGAAAGTTCTTAACGTGCACTAAATCAATTACAAGTGAATTGCTCTGTAGCTTTTCAGAATCAGAATCTCATTTAACAGTTTGATACACTTACTGTGTCAATAAATCAACAGCACTTGGGAGAGGAGGAAGAAGTCTCTGAACGACTTCATCCGTAAGAAGACCAGCACAGTGGGAAACAAAGCTTTTGATAGCTAAAAAAAGGAATTGGAATTCAACTTAATTAAAGTGAGATATATAGAAAAAAAATCACATAATTACCTCACTTAAAATTTAAAAATGGAAGAAAGCATGAGGAAAAAAAAAAAAAGCGTTTTGACGAATAATTTAAGAAACTGATAAAATCATAAGTGAAAAAATTACATTCACAGATGCATTGTTTTGGTGTCTCAGCTTGAATATTTGTACTTCGACGTATAATTGCATACATGAATGCAAGCATTTTTCTGCTATGAATTGAGTTACTGAATACAACTCAACTTCATGATAACTCCATGACAATTATAATAAAACAGAAAGAAAAAAAAATGGGAAAAGGATGATGATCGGACTACCTACTGCTTATATTGTTAGTTTTTGCTCTAAGTTTAGCTTTATTATTGGAGTTTAAGAAGCAACTTATATGTAAACTTAATTATTTTTCACTGTTTACAGAAAATTAAACTTGAATTAATATTCAAGACAATATACTGCATAAAAGCTTAAAATATTCTTGAAAATATACAGCATAAAAGGCATACTTCCAAAATAAATATTTAAAAGTTATTTTTTCAGGTTACTTCTAAAATGAAATTACTGTTGAATTCCACGCTTTCTGACATATTTTAATAGTGAGAGAATGGTGATCTCTGCAGCTCACATCTCTCCTATGCAAAGGTCTCTTTAATACTTCAGAGTACATGACTGCAACACGTTAAGTATCTGAAGAGCAGTGAAGTGGTCTTTTGAAAACAGGAATTCCCAACATTTCACAATGAAATGCTCTCACAAATTTGTTTGACTGATTCACCAAGCCTATTTTGCTTACAGTAACTCAAATATTAGGTAACAGAACTGTTATTTACTAAACACAGTAGACTATACAAGCAACAGAAAATATCCTGGTTTGTGTCCTCAGATGCTGCTGTGATATGCATGTTAAACAGCATCAACAAGAGAATCCTTCCTGATACCACCTACTGCTTGGAAATAACCAATTTTAAGAACAAGAGGAAAAATCCTCTTCCGTAACATATTGTTTTAATTTATTTATTTATTTATTTATTTTTTATTTTGCGATAATGAAACACATGTATATAGATTCACATAGGTAAATGTATATATACACACCCACAAGCCTGTAATGTTGGAGAATGAATACAATCTCTACCACCCAGTGAAAAAAAATCAATATGAAGTATCTTTGTTCTTTCAGATGGAAAACCAAACTACCAGCCCAACTATAAAGGCAGCACATCCCACTTACCACAGAGAGCACCAGCACGGCCTTCCAGTGTTACTTGCCATGTAAAAGAATCTCCTCGTGTCTTCTCTGTTTCTAGGTCTTTGGGGGATGATGGAAAGACGCACTTCCACAGTAATAGCATTCGTGGCAGATGGTGCTGGACAACTGCAGGACCTGTAGGTATTGACAGCTTTCATACCAATGTGAAGACCCATAAAGTCTCATATTCCCCTTTTGTATGTTCACCAAATCACAGCCGCAAAAAGATCTTTATGCTACTTTCCTAGCCTACTCACATATCTTCGGTCAAATGTTCCCTTGGTATTCCATTTTCATACATGACTACATATCCACAGATACATTTACTAGTAAGCCACCAAGTCAGCTACAGCCTCTGCCTTACTAAGCACAGACCCTGGAGATCACCAGCACAGAAGAGATACAATGCAATAGCAACATGCAGAAAAGCAAACATTTGTTATAGTTTAATGTACTGTAGTAATGTACTTGTAGTACAAGAGAAAACTGAGAGCCACTGGGCTGAATTAATAGCTGAAAACATAAAAAGTTTAATATATGAACAAAGCTGTCAACACACATTCTTCATTAGTAGTTTAATATTAGAGTCAATAATCTGACCAGTAATACATATCAGAAAGTTCATTAGTATTTCAAGTATCTGACAAGAGGGAAATATGCTCTTCTTATTCATTTTGTGCTGGGACAAATCTTGAAATAAATACTTAAATCAATAAATAATCACTGTAAATTCTCGTAACCACAAGGACATTTGGTTAGACTGACATGGAAATTTTACTTCCCATATTTAATTAATAGCGGTCCCAACCAGTCAATATTTTTTAGACATGATTTCCAATGATCTAATAGTGAATTTTAAAGTAATGGCATTTTTATTTTAGAAAATTTTCCTACATATTTACATTGTTACTTTAGAATTATTTTGCAGTGGTAAGTGAAATTAAACATTGGAAGAAATAAACTCAGAGACAGAACACTGAACAGGTTAATTTAGCTTAAGTAAAACGTACTAAGCCATTTACCTAACGTCATGAGGGCAGCTATCAACAGCCATCCAGCCTGTGTTCGCTGCACTGAAATGCGACTGTTCTGAGAAGCAGAACACAACAACTCTTCTGCTACAGTCATGATTACCTTCAAAATTAAAGAGAAAAACAGAGCATCAGCATCTTAGTAACTAATTGAAATGCTTATTTAACTGTATTTGCTATTTCATTGTCCCCAGATACAATGTCATCTTTCTCTCAGGCTATGGCAAAAAACTGAGGCTTATAAATGCGCAATGACAGACTTCAGTACTAGTCTAGTATGGCTTCAATAGTTGCTGTGGGGTACCAGCTAAGTTACTTAGCTTCTTCTCCTTTTACCAATAGTAAAAGGAGAGCTGCTAATTCTCTTTAATCCTTACCATACATATTACTGTGAGTTCTGATACTCTATTTATACCGTTATATAGAAAAAGGATACCATAAGACCTATCAATTACAGCTCAGAAGTCTCAAGAGGAGTAAAAGATCTTTTTATCCTTTTTTTAGCATAAATCCTACAATTCTCATTGACAGTTGAGAAATCAACAAATAGTATGATTAAATAAGCAAGTTCAAAGTGTATGCTAAGGCATAACTCAATCCTGTCTGATCTTCTCCACAATAATTGCATGTGCCTACTGATGTGCTACATGCGAAGTGACGATCTTCACTTGCTACCAGAGCACAAACTACCTAGAATTTACAGGGAAGAACATAGAGGGTGCAAATTGGACAATGGCCACAGATGACTAAAACTTGTAAAAGCATTCTCCAAATCGCTGGCTTGACATTGTGTTTCACATACAGATTTCTTAACTGTTCAAAAGTATTTTTTTTCGTATTGTGTTATAACTGATTGCCAAAACAAATTGCTTGCAAATTACCATTACAAATAAGTGCCATTATCAACAATATCATGAAAAGCCTTAGTGAAGACAACATCCTTACATAATTTCTTTGCACACTTCCAAAACCATGAAAGTTTGCATGAGAGTTAGCTTCAAGAAAATTTGAAGTTTGTGACCTTAGAAATCTTCATTAAACATTAATAGACTGTAAAGTATTTTCAAAATTCCATAATACTATCAGTTGTTTGCAAATGAATAAATTCATTTTGATAGATTTCTGATTAAGGTTTAAAGTATTTGATTCTAAAATTTAAAAACTACTTGGTATATTCTAAGTACCTGATAAACATCCTAGAAAGGATTTCACTGAATCATTTCTGACAATTTTTCTATCCATGTACTAGTAGAAATGTTTTATTTTCAAAAGATTTTTTGAAGTACACGCACTAGTATGGAATGTTACATATAAAACCACTACTTATTGTCTTGCTTTGAATAGGTTCCACCTGCAACTCTAACCATGCTCTCAAAGGAAAAAGTATTAATATAAAACAGCTTCTGTCCAGGTCAATACTGTCTACACTTGATATTTCCTTTTCAGAACTGCTCTGTTTAACACTGGTCTCTTTCAGTTCCTCAGAAGAGGAGTTAGTTGGGAAACTGGCAGTGTTCCTAGGAAAGAATGGAAAAGGGCTTTTGTCAACTCTTCTGTTCTCCCCCCTGCCAGCTTAGTACAGAATACAGTGTTTCTCCCACACTTTTCTTTGCCCTCCCATACCTCCTCCTGGCCCTATTTCATCCTATTCTATTACTCTAAAAGAAATCTTTGTAAAGAATTAAGTTTCTCAGTCAAATAGATATTTTAGCTCTGTTTAGGTGTATAGTATTTGAATGGCCCTTTTCTATACAACTAGCCAAACAACAGTCATTTTGTTCTCTCCCCGTGGTCTTAGAGACAATCCTCAGAAACAGTTTTTAAAAGCTAAGAACTTTTTTTCCCCCTAACAACATGAATTATTCCATCAGCATTTGGTAAATTGCATGAGAACTGAACCTAGTAATGTCTGTTGAGGAGTGGAGTGCTAGTGCTCGAACTGCTAGTGCTCAGTAACAGTGAAAAGGTGGCCCTGAATCACTGGTAAGGGTGATTTTTGCTAATATCCTAAAGCACTCCTTTCATTTTACAGTGATGTGATAACATCAGAACCCACAATCCTTTTGACAAGGCGCGCCTCTTCTGAAAAAATCCTTTTCACAGCCAATGGACGTAAGGGAGAAGGTAAGTTTCTACATTTTGCAGAGAATGTACTGCTATTCGTTTTGCACTGTGTTTTTTCCAACTTGGAGTAACCCTATAGATGAAGTGCTCATTGAGATGGTAACAGCTTCTTCAAACCTGCATTTCTCTACCAAGATATCCAGAAAACTTCAAAGCACAGTATATCCTACTGCTTTGGCATAATCCGTGGTTGAGTGGATTTCCTTTCAGGACATTTATTTCTAACATCACAGTGTGCAGTAGATTTTTATCTATACTTCTTTATTTAGCATTCTTATGAAAAGAAAAATCTCTTCATTTGGCAAAGCTTGACACATTTCAGCAGTTCACCAGTCTAGCATTTTCTCACCATTAACACTGCTGTGAAGCTTGTGGGAAAGAGACAAAATGTCAGCTTTCTAATTTAAGCCAAACTGGCCCAGCATTACAGAAGCTGTAATGTTGCTGGGAATAGTATAGTTTGAAATTCTGAAAAACTTAACTCTACTCAAAAATGGTTTTGCTAAGTAAACCTTTCTTTAGTATGTTAAATTTAAGTCCTCACAAACTCTATCCCAAAACAGGTAGTAGTACATAAAAAACTTCCTCATTAGAAAAAAAAATGAGTCTGAATGGTTAATAAAGTCACTAATGATGTTTCCCAAAAAATTCTAAATCCTGACACATTTGAGAAAAGCACTTGTTTATTTGAAATCCCCTTCTCGAGGAAAGAAAATGTCACAACATTATCTCGTTTTTTATGGTCATGTGATAAAGAATACATGCAAATACTGCGACAAAAGACATCAAATAACTGTCTAGAAGTAAAGTATTCAGACCATACCTTCCCTTTTCCATGTGGAATTCCTAAAGGACAGTGTTTTACTGCACCCAACAAAGCAGCAACAGCAAAACTGTAGCCAGTTACTGCTTCCGGGGAAGACTTCAATGCACTCAGACGTTCAATGCAACGATCCAAGAGTAGGGACACATAGGAGGGCAATGCTACTGCAATACAGCGTAAACACCATGCTGCTGTTAGTCTAACTGAAATGCTGGGATGAAGGATGACAGAAATTACTGCTTCCAGAACTCCTGAAAAATACAATGCATAAACATGTTTAAGTAGTTGGCAAGCAGGTGATGCCTAAGATGATGTTAACCAGCAAAAAACACATACAGGAAACTGGTGAACAAGCTAGCATCTAATTTCTGTACTTTTCTTTTAAAAGTACTATCAATTTTTATTATGAACTACTTGGGTTTTTTTTTTTTTTTTTAAGTATTGTAGCATTTAACTTTGATGACAAGTTACCCCAAATGAAAATAGGATGAAGAAAAACACCAAAACCTAAAATATGATGTCATTGTTCATCAACATGAATATAAAGTGTCTGTAAGTATTCTCAAGCAATCAGATATCCAAGCAGTGAAAACAGATGTCCACAGGAACCTACCCAGAAAATAAAACAAACAAAATAAAACAAAAAAACACTCTCAGTGCAGCTAAAATAAAACAATAAAGGTAGATGAAGACACTCAGCTTGATCTAAATAGTGCATTGTAAATGCAACCCTTAATGAAGTTTATTTTGATACTGATCTTTTTTTTTTCTTTTTTCTTTTTTTTTTTAAATTTTATTTAGTGTACTAGTACAGGCAGAAGATGATATAATTCTCTTAAGGTAATGCCTGAAGATTTCATATGGCATGCAGTAAGTCAACTTGCCCTTTCTTTTTCGCTTAGTAGAAGAAAGCAGAAAAGGACAGAATTAAGGAGGTCCCATTAAGGAGTCTGCATGCCAGAAGAAAGGTTGATATAGCCAATGCCACAAGAAGGATCCCAACAGATTGTTAAGAATTAACAGTCTAGCCATAAGCAATCAGAGAAGATCAGTGAACAAGGGAATATATTTTGTACTCTGGTACATGAATAATTCAGGGCATATACCTGTACTGGAATCTTGTAGTAACGGTGCTGCTGTAGTTCCTAAACCATGGATGAGACTTCCAAGTTCCTGAAGTGCGCACACAAGTACATGCTGACTTGCTGTTACATCTGCGTTCGTAATTCGTGTCTCCAAGTTACTGTCACTTATTGCAGCATCTGATAACAATACATGAAGAACCCCATGAAATCGCTACCACAAATGAAACAAAGAGATAGGATAACAGAATTTGATATGGTAATTTGTCTGTATTACTAATTGAGCTTCTATCATTAGCATTTTTATCACTGACCAACGTGGTTTCATACAGGTTTACTTTCACTGAGGCCAATACATTTCTATTACTCAAATGGGTAGTGTAACACATCTGTGAGGGCAGCGGGGTAGACAAAATGGAAACAAAAATAATTGCTGATTAGAACATGATTTGCAACAGCACACTATTCTCAGCCTTCCTGAAGGTAACTTGAAAAGGTCATGGTTTGACAAGGAATGGATATAACCTGACAGATTTTACTATATAGTATGAAAAAGTAACAGGAAGAAAAGACAGAAAGAGCACATGAGTGAACATGTAAAGATGTACAACGGAGGGGAGAGAGAGAGAATAATAAAGGGAAAAATAGAGAAAAAATAAATTTAAAAAATTGTTTTCTGGTGTTTATTATTTTTATATGTTCATCTGAGATATAAATGATGTCAGTTTAGACACTTAACATTTAGATATTTATCCAGGATACAATATGCAACTGTATAGCATTCTTTTTCTCTCCCCACCCCAAGGTGGATGATGGTGGGAGATCAGCAGTTTGGAAGCCTTGTACAAGACCTTAACATGCAAAAAATCAGTTTTCTCCAGGAGAAATGCTTATTTTGTCATAACAAACCATCAGTAGTGCCACCTTTACTGAACAGGAAAGCAGAATCTTGCTAGATATATTGTAACTGCCAGTTTCACTTATTTTACAATACGTTTTTTATTATATTATTACGTTTGTAATTGAGTCAAGTGATTTTGCCAGGGAAAAAGTATTTTTTTTTAATGTTTACGCTTTCGTTTACACGCATGCACAAACACACACGAACCAATAAAAAAGTACCCCATCAAAAGCCCTCTACATTAGTATGGTAATAAGCCAGCACTATATAGTTTGTTTCTGCCGTCTGGATTAGGAAATTGGACAATCATTTAAATTAAAAAAAAAAAAACAAAAAACAAACAGAAGCCTAAATGGATAATCTTGTTAGACCCATACCCACAACTTTCTTCAGTTTCCAGATGGCCTGACAAATCTCCTTGGCAGCTGCAATTTGAGCTTTTTCCCCAAGAAGGCCTCCTACTGTAGCTCGAAGGATAAACGAAACGCAGCGGCGACAGCCGATAGCATCCATCTGACTCTGAATAGCCTTAGGGTGAGACTGAGAAACAAGATCTAAAATATGGGAAAGGAAGGCAGAGAAGTTCCTTTCAAGCCATTGTCCTCCTAATGTAGAGGCAAATACCACATATGCCTGGAAAAGATTTGAAAAGAAGCCATATTTCAGAGCATTGTCATCTGGAAAACTTCTGTCAGCTATCCCACATACATCATCATTTTTATCTCTGCACATTGCCAGAAGTATAACGTCACTGAACTGAGATGACTTATACATGTCCATAAATCATGCACGTTCTCACCTGCATGTAGCTGCACATTTTTTATCTGTTTATATAATTTAAATTACTCTCAAAACTGTGCTAGCAATATTGCAGCTTAGTTTGACTGTAAGTTAATTCACAGTGCTTGCCCATTTTATTTCATTCCATGGTGTGAGAAATGGCAGTTTACTCTGCACAGGCACTTGTTATGTAAAACATTGTGTTTGGTCTCACTGAACAACAGCTTCCAGCTATTTAACATTCTGCACATGGAACACAAATTTAATGTATGAATGCATTTTAAGAACTACTATGTTTCAATACTATAACCCATAACCCTGAGAGAATTTTGTTATTATAGACTTGGAATTAGGGACTATTCGCAGCCCCCAAGTACTGCTCTTCATCTCAATGAATTTTAATTGTTTGCCTTGCAATGAAGGTACCATAAAAAGAGTATGGATGTCACAACAAAGGGAAAGAATGCAGAGTCACTTCACAAATCTAATCACCACAAGACCATTTCTTTTGCCACAGAATACACTCCTTTACAATTCTCTGCCATGTGCATGTGTTGGAATTTTTTAATGAATTAATGTGCTACCACCAAGAAAAGCGAGTAACATAAAATGAGAATATGCAAATGAACATACAGAAGTCCTTATAACACAGTTCACAAATACTACCCCATCAACAAACTTCTGTGTTTACCTCATACATACTTTGTCTCATGCCTAACACTAACAACTACATGATTCATGTAAAATAAAGTGAAGTACTATAGATGAAGAAACTGTACTAGATGATCTTGTTCGCATCTAGCATCTAATAGCTCTTGACAAATACTACTTAGGCTTAATAATGCACCAGTACATTACCCCTGTTTTACAGATTTGAAAACTGAAGAATTTAACACAATAGACTTGTGAAGAGTCATTCTGCCATGGCTACATCTTGAACTACATCTTGAACCTGCCTGCATATTTGAACAATACAAAGTCTTCTTACATATGTAAAAAGTCATCTTCAGTATTTTTCTTATTCTTTTTTTTAAATTTATAACAAGCTGTAATTCACATAACAATTAATACATTTTATAAATGCAAGCATTTTCTACTTACAGGCATTGGTATACACACAATTTCAAATTTTTCTTATAGAAACATCATGCTGATCAAACTGTGATGGTAAAGTTACAGTGTAGCACCAATACTATTGTACTAACAGAAGTGCATGAAAAAAGAAGATAATCTTTTTCAAAAAAAAACACCACTGCAAGTAGTCAAAACACTGAAATCAAACACCTATTCCTGGAAAACTAATAAACCACTGTGTACGTAGAATACCCTAGGAGTCTGGCATGCATTTTCTAGGCAAATAGCTGACAATATATTATTTTTTTCCCCAGCATTTCTGTCATTCTGCCAGAAGTTAATGTTCCCACCCAGCATGAGCTGCACGTAGAAGACAATTTGCAAGCACCTTCTAGCTGCCTCAATGCTAAGTCTGGCAACTTATATCACTAATTCAAGCTAATTTACAAATTATTTTTGCACTGCAGAAGTAAAAAGGCAATTAAAAATCCCCTTACTGGCAAAGGGCACACATATCATATGCCTGTGGGGACTGTAGCATTAAAACAATCACTACTGTTCGATACGTTTATGTTCAGCATGACCTTTAGTCTTGATTCACAGGTTTAACATTTGAATATCTAGGTTTTCACATATATATGCTGTTTAAACACACATTAAGCATACATTTACTGCAAGAGGCCAAGCACATTTTATCTGAAAAAAATAAAAAATAAATTACATTGTTTTTACCAGCACGCACTGGTAAAAACTTCAGCCTTTCTCAGTTAATAAGATTCTATCCCCGGAACACAACAAACCAATCAGCAGATACTTGCTTTCTGTCACTACATTCTGCTTCCCCTACTTTTCAAGCACTTGTTATTCAAAGCAAACACATTCTTTCAGAAGGGGACTAAGAATGTTTGCATAGAGAAGGAAATCATTCCAAGTTGAAATAACTTGGAATTCTCTTAACTTCCTCCTCTGATTTTTAGGCATAAGGTTTAACAGTTTAAATCTAAAAAAAAAAATAAATAAATATTTTAAATACTTATTTATATCACTTAATTGAAATTTTTATCTCTTTAAGATTTAATTAGTGTTACATACTTCATTTTGAAAATTTCAAACCATTAGATAAACAATAAGCAACACCAGATTTTTTTTTCTTTCAGACCTAACTGAAGATGTAAATCCTAATTGTAAATTATATACATTTTGTCACAGAAACAAACAGGATGAAATGAGAAATATATGAAAGTAAAACAGTTGTTAGAGGAACATTTGGCAATCTCATAACATTATAAATAATGTAATACAAACCTGCGTGACTCCAACTCTAACATCTCTGCTGACTGAGCTGGTCCCTTTCAGCATATCACCACTGGCTCGTAGGAAGCCACTACTTCCACGCAGAAATCCAGTTCCTAAAAGCTCCATCACTTCTTCCAAAGAGATCCTGCGGAAGTTATGCTTGGTGGATGCTAAAAGAGAGATGTAAATGTTTAGAGGAACAGTTCTGTAAAGTTTACATATATTTCAGAAGGAAAAATTCAGCTCCAATCATTTTAGGAAAAAAATAAAAGCACCAGTTTCCACAACCAAAGTCAAATATTATTGAAACACAATACATGCATATATAATAATTATATATTTATATATACACACACACACACAGATGTACCTCCCTCAGTATCTACCATTAGATCTAAGCCTCCCCTGTCTGCACGGCCTATGCCTCCCACCCTAAGCTCCATGAAAGCTCAAACTTTTGGATACCTTACTACTGAAGATGACTCAATTCCAGACCTCAGACAGGGCAGATTACCTTTCTGCTGTGCTTAGCCAGACACGGTATAGCAACTGGTTCTTTTAGAAACAAAAACCTTCTCACCTTAGTATAAAATAAACTCTCCAAAATAATGAGATTAATAAAGTATTTTTACAATGTTCTAGAAAAGTATTTATCTTTATTTCCTATTATGTTATTTCCTGAAAGTTCATATAAAACCTATCCTGAGACTTGTGCATGCCAACTTCACACAATTACCGCACAGTATGCAAACTAAGTGACCTAAATTTTTCACTACATTTTTCATTGTTTTCCAAATATTTGGATGAGAAAAAGAATGAGAGGACTTAAGCTACTAATATCTCAAAAACAACAACAAAAACCAGCACCAATAGGTTATCAGATACAAAACCAGAAATTTCATAACTAAGCACTTCCTCATGTCTTGCTCCCTCCTCTTCTCTCCCAGCTCACTTGAGCTCCAACCCAGCTTCAGCCTCACTTAGCTCTAACTTGTTTTAACCTAGTGCTTCCATACTAAAAATAACCAATTAAACAGTTGGGCGGGCTTCTTGTATTACTGAAGTGCTACATTACTGTTATGTAACTACATCGCTTACAGAGAGTAAAGAAAAAAAGTCTATATAGAGGTCAGAGATTTTTTTCTATTTCTAATGGTAAAATACAAGAGATAATTGTTCTCTGTAACATCATAATTCTCTCCCAAAAGATTTTTAGAAAAATACCTTTAGAAATCAAGACTTTAGAGTCTCTAATGGTTGTACACAGCCTTTAAGCCCCAAATAGGACTTAATGACAAAATTTTGTCATTTGGTGCTTACTGTATTGATGCCTTTAAAAGCAGAATCACACTCATGCGAACTCTGCATCACGTTATGTTTCACTTAGATTACAGTTCTGTATTTAGTTTTGGGCTCCTAAGACTGGACTAAAAACTTCCAGTTTGAATGACAAATATTTGAGATCTTTTCACTTTGTGCCAGGATGTTTCAGTCTGTCAGCCAAAACTGTTACAAGCTCTATTAACAGAACTGCATGGTCATTTCTGCTTCAGATCATGTTTGTAGTACTATACAATCCAGATATAGCATTGACGATTTTGGAAAAACAGCTTGAAAAGATATCCTCAACTCCTTTGTTTGACAGGCAGATACTCCCTCACATCTTAGTGGCTTTTACAGTGCTAAAATTAATCTTTCCTTTAAATTCCTGAGGTTACTGAATTCTCCACATACAATAATAATCTTGTAACAGAGGAAACTAGTTTTACCAAATATTTTTCCTTGTTGACCACTTCATGAACTGCTATTGAGTGTGTGTACATATATATATATAAAGTAAAAAAACTATAAAAGCATAGCACTACATGAGAAGAAACATTACAAAAAAAAAAAAAAAGACCAAAGTACAAATATGAAGAGCCAGATGAAGTTTACATTGTGATTTCACTTTATGTTTCAGAACTTCAGAGTTTCTGATCAATTTTTTATTTATTTTATTTTGTTTACAGATGAGGAATCAGCAAACAAAGTACATACTTCACCTGGTGTCTGCTTAGATGTTAAAGCTCTAGCCAAAATTGTGCCTAAAAGTTTTGAAACTGCTAACCGTACATCATAATTGGAACCTTCAAAGGATTTAAAACACAAGGTCACAACACTATCCAGGTCTGTACTCCACATAAATACTGCTTCATTCTGAAGTTCAAGAAGACACTAGACAAAAAAAAAAAAAAAAAAAAAAGGAAATAAAAATGCTTAACGTCAACATTTTGATGTGGAAAAGCACTCGGTACAGATTTTAGCTTGCAAGACAAGAGTTCTCCCTAAAATAAGCACGGTACTTCACATTAACAAATACTTGATTTTTTTTTTCTTCCAAGACAATGTCAAAGAAATATAGACATACAAACGAAGCATTTACTGCTCTGTTTGTCATCCACTAAAACATAATTTTATTTAGGGAGCATACTAAATAGGGAGTTATTAGCACACTTTACCTTTGCAGCAGCACAGCGGACTGCCATAGATCGATCTGTCAAACATGATCGGGCAGCTTTGTAAATATCTCTATGACAGGGGATGGCAGCAGCTCCTAAACCCTTCAATATATTTTGTAAACTAAGCATTATTTCATAACGACCTTGAGACTGAAAAATTAAAAAGAAGAAATGTTAGATTTCTGTAATCCTGTGCTTCTTCGAAATTAAAAAATGGTCATCACTGATATAGGTAAACAATGGTCTGAGTCCTTTTTATTTATTTATTTATTTCTTACTGTTAGAGATCTGTTCAGGCTGAGATGAGTTAAAGAGCAAACTTGTTCTATAGCACTATAACCAAGTGAACATAAAAGTTCTACATTCTGTGGAAAAATACAGGCAGTTTAATACTTGAAATATGAAGTACAAGCTGGAGCAAAAACATTCTCATTAGTAAAGGCAATTAAATTTTCTAGATTATCAAGTTCTTTCATGAAAGCAGAATGAGAATAACTACACACTATCATTTTATGGTCATAATCCATTAGTAACTCTTCAGAATTTAGACTTTCATTTTTATACTATAACTTTCCACATTTCTTTCCATTTCATACATTGGTATCATGCAATTTCTCATACTCATTGGTCCATCTACCAACAGCAAACATCCCATTATTTTTCCATTCATTTTTAAACATGCCATTCCAATACCTCTGCATTCTTCATTGCTTTAAGCACATTCCCAACGGTGTCAGTAAAACTGTTTCCCAAAATTCTTCCCAATTTTTTGTATAAATAGCCCAAGCATACCACCGCAGCACTAAAACAAAAGCAAATCCAAAAACGCGTGAAAATGGATGCAACAACAGATGAACGGGATTAAGAAGACTAACGTAATCAATGGGCAAATAACAAAATAACTAAATACAATGTTCCAAAAGTGTAAGCAGATTATCAAAAGGAAAAAAAAAGAAGTGGTCTGAGTGGGGCACACATTCACACTCCAGGAGAACTGAACATACAGGGGCTAAGAAGATAACTTGAATAACAAATTATGGTAATACAAACCTCCAATAAATTTTACAATTGACATACATTTTTCATATACGCCTTTAAGCCTTACAAGTGAATTTCTAACAAAGAATGCCCTGCATCCTGCAGTCTATGTCACTGCGCTACAACAGATACTGACAGAAGTAGACATGGATTGGTTTATTTACAACATGATGGTCAGGAGTAGACTGCAAACAGTCTAATACTTAAAATTCTGGCATATGTGTATAACAACACATAATGAGGAAACAGAAGTCTAAGCCCATGTTCTTTTCACTATATACGGGTGCTGAGCTTAGTTTCCAGGTGAAATACTTGACAACTGGAGTCTGCGTGCTCTGTGTGCTTATTGGAGTTTCCTTTAGCAGAAGCAAAAAGTGCTAAATTTTGAGGAAAAAAAGGAAATAGAAAGAGTTGCTTAATTAAAGAATGCTTTCCTTTAAATGATTAAGGCACACAGTTTGGTTTTGTATTGATGTATTTATAACTAAACAATTTTACGATGAATACAAGGAAAAAATAAATGGTATCTTTACTCAGCTTTCTGCTCTTTGGTCAGACTTCCTAAACATGCAGTGACACTGCAGAGGATCACCTTCAGGAAAACTGTATTCTCCTGATGAGAATTGAATTCGAGTGTTACATAAGCAGTTTTAAAATCCCATACTGAACACATTCTTAATTAGGAAAATGAATTGAATATTAACTGTAACTCCTTAAAACAACAAAACACAGTAAGAAAAATAGAATATTTAATAAACACAGATAAAAAGAAATATCCCCAGGACTACCTGACTACATCATGGAATGACCTGGAAACACTCTCATGTGGTTGGTAGTACCACCATTTACTGATGGTAGGATCCATCTGCGTTAAATAGTAATGTTTGGCAACAACTCGGCACTGTTTGTTGACAAGTATCATCTAGTCACCTAAAGATGAGAATCAACCTATTTCTGTACATCAGTATTTAACTTGCTATAAAAGCTGGAAGCATGGAATTTAGAAAGCTCTTCTGACTGCCTTGTAGAATCGTAACTCTAGTTGTCTGATTTTTTTTTTTCCACAAATGTTTCTAGCAACTATGAAAGTTTTCTAACCAGCCAAATGCTTTTAAAATACTGACGATTTAAAGAAACCCTAGTGGATATTTTTAAAACTTTGTAATTTAAAGTAAAATAGTAAGCTGTAGTCACATTAAATGACCTATATGTCTGACCTGATGCAGAACTGACATCACACTCTGCTTTACATGAGCACCACATTCTTTTAAACACGCCTGCCTAAAATATTTCTATCTTCCACCCATATTAAAGAAGAAAAACGATAAATTATGAGAGGAAAAGAAAATCACTAGAAAATCTACTTAAAGGAATCTCCAGGTGAATCAACATACACTAACAAAGACTGCTACCAGACAACATGGGAATGTATGCTAAATGACAAGGACAGATGGCAAGCAAAGACACAACTTTAATCAAGATTAAAAAATAATAAAATAAAATAAAAAATAAAAGTCTTCCCTCACTGAACTCCAAGTAGTCCCTTTACTTACAGCACAAGATGAAAGCTTTTATTCAATAGAGTTCTGCCGTTTCAATTATTTTTCTGTAGCTTTTTGTCTCACTGCTACTACTGTAAGAAATCTCTTTTTCATGCCCATTTTAAAGTAAGTCATGTTTTACCAGTGCTTTTTTCTCCACGTTCACTCTCCTCACCAATCATGTCCATCAGGATTCTGAACACTGCCTCTTCTC
This sequence comes from Netta rufina, assembly GCF_964035555.1. NCBI lineage: Eukaryota > Metazoa > Chordata > Aves > Anseriformes > Anatidae > Netta > Netta rufina. The sequence goes on along the minus strand of NC_140128.1, from coordinate 21,334,838 downwards.
TCTTTCTCTCCTAGCTACTTTTCTACGTTCTGTCTCTGGTTCTCCCTTGTTTCTGTCTTTGTCATTTCTGCCTTGCTGCCACCTTTAACTTAAATTAACTTGACTACAATCAAAGATACATAATATTTCACACATGAAGGCTAATCATAATATTTCTGTACCTTAAGATTTGCTTTCACATCCTGCAAGAGCAGTTCATGTTGCCTCTGTTCTGTTGGCTTAACTTTATACATTTAGAAACACCTGAAATGTTTGTAAATAGCTAACTACATCCAGTTTAACTTTGATTAAGAAATTTGCTCAATAACTGTATTTTGTACCTGGAGTTGTATTCATCTGCTTTATTGCTCTTCTCAGCCTTCTTCTTGTTTTTAGAACACCTGCCCACTCACACTCTGTTATCCATTGCTGCTATTCTCTCTGGCCTGATTTTCAATTGTCTGGATGGAGATCACCAACTGTCTTCTATCCTTTTCGTTCCTGCTGCACATATACAACATTTAATACTACCACATCCTTTCTTTCATTATCTATCCTGTGGCAGTGAACTCAGATTTATCATGTCAGGTAAATTCTTTTCTTTTATTAATGTTAAAATAAGCTATGTATTAAAAGCTTTCTTCATCTCTTTTGTAAAAAGCAGCGTTTATCTGACTTGCTGTAAAGCATGGTTTCCTCCATATAGCAACATGTATTGCAAACTGTCTGTCTCCTCACTCAACAAAACCATAAACCATCCTTACTTTACCTTATTACCTTAAAGCATGCTGTGGTCAGTTATAGTTTTAAATAACAGCACATGTATACAGATTTAGCATGTCTACATTCCTAAATAAATTAATTCAGCTTAGCTTTCAAATCACTCAAGGTGTTTCCTTCCAGTGGATGCAGTAAATACTAAACATCTCGGTAGGTCAAATTTTGCTCTAACATATTCAGTCTATGCTGAGTCCTATCAGCCACCAAATTACCATTTTGTTCAATGCTTCAAAAGTAATGTGATTTGAATGAGTTTTGATGTGATTGATTTTTACACTGTATTTATGCAAATAATGAAAATAAACTTTTAAATAAGGATGAAAAATCCATTTTTCATTAAACTCTTATGAGTTTATGAACTCACAGGTGATTTATGTTATAAAGTACTGACCTGAGTTTATTCATAACATGCAGTTGCACTTAACCAGAACTTTCCAGTGAAGACACATACAGGGATAAATAAAACGCTACACAAATACTTAACCATTCACAACTTTGTCCTGAAGACAGTGTATATTAAATGACCAATTATTACAATGCTTAGTAATTTTAATTTGCTTTCACGTTTCAGATGAAGTCAGTTCCTCTTTGTAGTACTCAGCCTTAAGTTCAGAGACTTCTAGAGGAAAAAAAATTTATCTGGGTACACCCACAATAATAATTTTTAATCAGGGAGCCTCCCAAATTCTGTGTGTCATACAGTAAAATGCCTGTGGCGACCAACTGGAAGAAATGAGGGAGCACACACTCCCCTAACACTCCTCTCTCATCATGTACATCTGTCTCCGTTGTTATTGTTTGGGGTTAAAAGAAAAATACTTACAGTTTTGTAGGCAGATAACTTGGTGAATCATCTTTACTCCGAATGAGTTCGTTGCATTTTTCAATCGTTTGGTAAACAGAGAAAGTGTCTCCAGTGCTATAAAGTACAGCTAAATTTTTGGCAACTAGTCGCCTAGTAGGAGGTCCTGGTGCATTGTTTAATAAAGAAGTCAATTGTTCAACCAGCTTCTTCTGGTTTTCCCTAATATCAGCCTGGAAATAAAATCAGCAACCAGTTAACTTTAAGTTAAATGTAAAGGTTAAGAGATTAATTAATGCAAATTCTCTTCACTTTTCAATTATTACTATTCTAATACTATGACATTCTTGGTTAAAAATTAACATTTCTTTGCACCTTTCTACATAAAGAAAACCTATCTCAAAAATAAGAATATTCGTCGGAACACAATTTTCTAGTAGCATTTCAAGGGCATTTTCCCTATGGCAATTGGAATTACTGCTAAGTTTTGCTAAAATAAAATTGCCATTTTTTGCTTCTTTTATGTTTTCTTTTAAAGGAAAACAACACAAGGTAATTCAAGGTAATTAAAGTAATAAAGAACTTTACCAGAGTTTCAAGAAGTTGAGCATTATTTCTTAAAATAATCAAGTACTTTAGTCTTAGCTCAACTTTTTTTTCCAAATTCCCCTTAAAAATAGATGGAGGCTGACAATGTATTCTATTTAAATTATTTGTGTTAAAATATCTAGCTCTTAAATAACATTATCTAGATTGTTTTACTCTTACCTACTCACATACCCTACTTAATATACACAACACAATGAAACAAACAATTCAAGAGCTGGCTTGACCTCATATGATTTGATTAGGAAAAGAAAAACAAAGGGAAAGATGTTAAATTCCTGCTTGCTAGAGAGATATCAAATAATTGTGCCACTGTAGATGGAAGTATGACTGTTCTTACTCATCACAGTGTTGCAAAACCTTGCATTAATAACCCAAGTTTTTTGTATGGTTGGTTTTTATTTTAAAAAGAACACTTATTTCCCAAATTTGTTTTGTTGCACAAATCTCCCACTTGAAGGCTTGAGGAAGCTGCTGCTATCACTGAATGTACTTTCATTACGTGTAAGTAAAAGACATCAAGCAAAGGAAATGGAATGGTTTGTTTTTTGAAAGAAAATAAGGAACAAGACGGAGAAAAATAGCTCTATAACACGCTCTTCTTCTCAAGTGTCATTATACTTACTCTGCTAGTCACTGGTAAAAGTTTTTCCAAAAACCGTAACCATTCAAAAATGAACTCCGATTTTTGATATTCACCAAGCTGGTTATACTCTTCTTCATTGAGTAGTAAGCTGTGAGCTAACTCCATTCCTTGAAATTTTCCTCAAATCTCTCCTCAAAAATCACAGAATAAAAACACAACAATAAACTACCAGAACTGGCTTAATCACTCAGGTTTTCTTCTCCATTAATAGAAGATGTCAGAAGTTTGAACACCTAAACAGGAAAATGTTTTTAGATATCAGCAATTATATAATCAAAAACTATTTTTGAAAGGAAAAATTAATATTTCAAATAACACATCAGAGGGGTTCTTACTGAACTACTATTTTTAATTCACTATGCTTTGGATTAAGTGAGGTTTTCTAGCATATGCTCAAGCATATACTTGAAAATAATGATCAGCTGGCCCCAAACACAAAGGATTTTATTGTCTCAAATAAGTGCAGCAGTGGGAGCAACCCACACCTAAGAACATGTTAATTATGTCCACAAATACCAATGTTAGCATCATATTCAAAGACTTTATCTATTTGCAATGCCAAGCAAGCTATAAAGAAAAAAAAACACTGTAGTACTCCCCCCCTTTTCTTTTTAAGAAAGTGAAAAATTGATATTTCAAGAACAAATCCCATTGAAGTTGCTGGATTTTTTACTTATCTCAGACTATTTTAGTAATTCCTGCATTGCGGGTAGTAACAGCTAGAAGCAAATCAAGATGAAAAATACTTTAATGACACCTTTCTCCTCTCCCCCATCTAAATGCCACGTAGCCTCAAACTACAAAATACAGTATTCTGTAGGCTTTGTAAACAAAAATAGCCAAGGAGATTCTGTTAAAATGTTAACCATATTGTAAAATCCCAAACAAATTATCCTTTCCAGAGGTCACTGAGACTGCTGAACACACATTTTTCCCTATGCATTAACAATATTATAGTGTAAAATGATCTATCAAACAGTCAGTGGGCAATACAAAGCAGCGCTAAATAATTCAGTACCCAGGTTTACATCACAGACACTGCAGAAGGTTACCTTTACTACCTTCTACACATTTGTATACAAAATTCGCTCAAAGGAAACTAGCACATCTATTTTCCTGCAATGAACTTCGATTTTTAATTTGCCTGAAATAACAGGCAACATGCTATAAAACAAGTACAGATAAATGTACATAATCTGTAGGATTATGTATTCACTGAACATTTGAGCAGAGTTTCCCGACTGCTCAGCACAGGAATCACAAGTGCAGGTCACACAGCATCCTCTTTCCTCATCCACTACCTAGTACACCTCTAAATCAAACTACTACACCAGTAACTGTTTCAACATGCGTGCAGAAATGAGAACTACAATTCAGCTTTCTTCCCCCAGCTGAAAAGATCATGGATCGTTGTCAGACACTGGCCCTTGACTTACCTAGCAGATAATTCCTTCTCATTGTAAAAAAAAGGTTCTCTGTTAAAGGATGTCAAGAACTCCTTCCTAGAAAAGGAAACAAAAGATCAGCTTTGAAAAGCACATGAGATATAAGCATCTGTTCTACAGGAAACAACAATTCCAAGACTTGCATACTGACAATTTTTATTTAATGGCTCACCAAAAGACGCCGAAATGGAGCTCCACAAATATTAACTCATCATATTTTACATCTGAAGTTGGCAGACCTACTATATCACCATAGAATTTGATTAAGTTCACTACTGAAACCACCTATTTCTGTTTTGCTAACTAATTTGAAAACACACAAAAAAGTAAGTTCATAGTAGAAAACATTTGTGGTGTCATGCTCAAAGATAACATTTCTTTTTAAACCTTATCTAACTTGAATTTAGTCTGGCAGGACACAAAACAGAGGTTGCATGCTATTTTAAAAGTAACTACTTATCAATCAGTCTTGAAAATTGAAAGCAATTTCAAATTACTTGGAAATTCACATGTGACTTAAACTTCATTCCTATAAATCTTTATTTCTAGTATTTATAAAGGCCAAAGATTTCCCATTCATTATTTCCATCTTCAATGGTAGTTAGGGAACAGCTGGTGCTGTATGGCCAAAGCACAAATTCAATGATCGCTAACATTATCAGTGTTTACTTCTTTCTCCGTACGACAGTTTACCCTCGTTAGATATTGCACAGCGAAGTTAACAGCTAAACAAGCCCACGAAGGAAAGTAGCTGCAGGTTTGCAGCACTGCTCAGAGCTGTCCTAACCACCCATCCAGTGTGGCAAGACCAGAGCACACCAGGCTGTAACATCAGGAGGTCAGGCAGCAGACCAAAGGACTAGGGTCTTGTTACAGAAAGACCTCTTAAGGCACCTTTCACCTGGGACAAGCCTATATTCTGTCAACTCTCCCGCTCACAACTCATGCTGTCAACTTATGGGAAGTATTCTGTTAATAGCAGTCAAAGATACAAGTTTGTATTGTTCTGCTGAACTTACTCTGAATTTTATTTTTTTTTGGTTAGGATTTGCGTAATCTAAATTATGGAAAAATGTTGTAGTGTAGTTGCCGATCCTTGTAATGAATGCCTGCTAACATAGCTAGAAATGCTCTCATTTCTCAAAGGAAAGACTGTTATCACTTCTGAATTACAGAGGCTGATTGTTCATTACGCAAGACTTGGTTTTGCAGAAGCTGAGCTCTGTCAGTGCAGCAGATGATCACAGACCTGACTTCTCCCATTGTGGCCAACAAGCAAACTTGGCTTCCACAAAGCTAGGCACAAAACTGCGTACTCCCCACTCCCTTCAAAAAAGCCCATCTTAAACCTACTGAAACACCCATTAGAGAATGGTAAGCCTGCACACCAGCCTCAAAAGGAATAGCAACACCACCACCAAAAGGAAACAGCCATACAGCCTTCTGAGAACACGGGTGAGAAGGTAGGCAATCACATTTCTCCCACAAAACAGCGGTTTTGCAATCACACTGGTGGACAGTGCAGAAAGCATGGTTCTTACGGGACTATGCAAAACAGAAAATAAGCACAGAATGTGGAGAAAAGCTGGGATTAATTCACACTAAATATAACCTTGTTATGCACACAAGATGTTACTAGGCGATACCTAAGTGCAGAAGGAAACCTCACACCTCAATGCGTACACCCAACACGGGTGCAACTCTGCTCTGACTAGAAGAAAGGTGAAGCTGTGGGGTGGGCCAGGCCACAACGAGGAACGACCGAGTGCTGCACCAGCCAGGGCTGGCGCTCCTTCCTTGAACATCCTCACACACCAGTGAACTGAGGCAAATACAATTTATGAATGTGAAGATGCAGCCACAGTCACACGAAACCTGTTTTAAAATGCTGAGTTATTTGATAGTCCCTTGGCATTCTTCTTTCCCCCTGACGTTATGATTTTGATCTTTCTCAATCTGAAACAGAAATCTGGAAAAAATAAATGTGAAGTTTCATTGAATAAAATGCCATGCCATCAACAAAAATTAAAAGAGACCTAAATGGATGATAAAACAAAAACATGGATCTCCATTTCCCAGCTGGTATGATATGCAATACTTTTTTTATTTAGATTAAAAAAAAAAAAAAAAAAAAAAAAAAAAAGTAGTAAGATTCACTTTCCCACCAGTGCTACAAGAGCAAATCAAATAAACATCCCAATTTCCCCCGCCATGAACTAGGTTCATTTTATTTCATGCATTAACTATGCTACAAAACTGTCACAAAGATGAACTGGACAAAGCAGAAGTTGCTCCTACTCAGTACTGATTTATTTTTTTTCATTTGCTAACTAGCAATTTGGCAAGCAGGATTTTGTTTAAGACTGACAGAAGACAGCTTGCAAGAGCTTTGAAGATGCTCTACATGGAATGTTTCCTGTAAATTTAAAGGAATATAGGGCAAATCAAGCATTAAAGGGTAAAGCAACCGAGTTTCAAAAGATCCTAATGAACTACATCAAAGAGAAAAAAGGGACTTTCAGTCCTCAAAAAAGGAGGAAAAAAAAAAGATGACCAAACAAGTGTAAGACCCATCTGAACAGCTTCCTTTAGCAACTGGCTTTAAAATATGAGAGCCAACAGGTCACCACCCATTACAAAGTTATAACAAAGACACCGAGCTGAAATTCAAACTTGATTTATTATGTGTATCAAGCTTGTTCTGAGATAGCTGACCTCATGTTTTAAAGGCTGAGGGAAGCAGTCCACAGACAACAGTACTCCTTCCACATGCAAGTCTAAGACGAATGAACTGCAAATGAAAAATTATGAACAGTAATGACAACGTAATGAACTTTTCCCCTTCCTTCCAACCCATAGTATATTTTGCTTCTGTGTAAAAACAAACAAACAAAAAAGAGTCTGGAATAAAACAGACTCCAAACCAACCTCTCCCCCCAAAAAATAAATTTTTAATTATAAACCATCATTTCAAGGAAGACCAGCAACAGTAATGGAACCTACCACACAGATTGAGCATGTATGTTCAAATTTTTCTTAAAATTTCTTACATTTGACCTAAAATTGTTAAAGATGCTTGTCTCTCTTCGCCAAGAACAAGTTCTCCTCTACCAGAAATCAGACTAACCTGACCTATCCGTGCACAATACTTGGATAGGGACCTAGTGTCCCATATTATGTAGTGAAGAAAACTAAGTACTGTGTAACTCATCTTACTAATTTAAATTTTTCTGTTTCACAGGTATTATAATAATTCTGCACTACATCCAATACAAAACCAAGATCATGAACCCATGCATTCACTTTTGTCTCTAACACTCATCTTGCAGAGAAGAAGGACGCAATCCTACTAAGAAATGTGCACCGCTACTTATCATCAGCAATGACTAATAGTAACAAGTGAGTAACGGTATGAGCAAGAGTAAAAAATAACCAGTAATAATTACCAGTATTTTCAGAACCAGCTGCCACTGGGCCAACTATGCTATCAGTGTCATATTCATCACACTACTGGAAAAACAGATGAAGCACACTCATGAGCTTCAAGTTGTCCTCACTGCGATGCAAGTGGTATTTGAACTGACTTCATGGTTTTGGGTTTTTTGCCCCCCTTTGAAGGCAAACTGTATCATCATCTGTCTAACAAGCAAACCAATGTATTTAACAGAGTCTTCCAGCCTGACACATTTAGTTATGGTCATTAACAGTTCAGATCAATTTTACTCCTGCAGCACTGTTTTAAAAGTTTAATGGGATGATCGTTACCCGTGCAGCCGAGCTGACCGTATGACAAGACAATCGATGCTTAAGCTTATCGGGAGTACTTGCACACAGCTGTTTAGGCTGTCTTCAAAACACAAACACAACTTCTACCCAACTCCCCCAGGTTTATTTCCGACAAGCGAACCTCAGAGGATGTTTCTTTTTGCTGCCTGGGCCAAAACCCACCTTGATGCACCAGCCAAATTCAGCTATTAATGAATGAAAAATGGCCCAAAGAGAAAGTCCAGTAGTTACAGTGGACTTTTTATGCCAATAAGCAGGCACTGAGGTGTGATGAAGGCAAAGAGTGCAGGACCAACCTCACAGTAACTCCAAAGGTGGTCTGATTGCCCAGGGAACGAGCGATGCAGTTATTTTCAGCTCTAACTTAGCTAGGAGTCACACCACACAGAAATCGTCTAACCAAAACAACCAACAGTGATAGAATTGTAATAGCTTGATAAGAATAAACCCAATCCTTTCGGGGCCAGAAACTAAAATCCCAGTCCATATCATCTTAGGCTTTAAATGCTGAAAATTCTACCCAAGTGGGAATATCCAACTGCTACATAAAGATATTTATGATTACTTGAAAGAGAGAGCTGTCGTAGTTTACTTACTGACTTACAGACTATTACTGACAAACACCCAGAAGCTGCCTCACAAATCTTCAGAAAGAAAAGCTAAATAAGTATCAAGATAGATCTGTTAGTACCCAATCTCCTTTGCGTAGCATCATCCTCAGCATCATTTTGTGCCTTTCTCCAGGCCCACAAGCCCTACAGTTTTCACTCCACCGTGAAGAGATGGCAGGTGCCTGCTGTGCCCCAGCACACATTCACCTCTCCATACACATTTTATGTTCAGCAGGGCTAATCATTCTTGTCCTCTCACTCAACAGAAGAAAAGTTAAGAATTTCAGGCACCCTCTCACTGCTTGCTTTCATATAACTTCAAAGAAAACACAGAAACAAGCTGAGGGCATTTCAGCCCCAAAAGCACTGGTACTCCCAACTGATTATACCTGTAACAGGAGAACTACAAAGTGGTTATGAAACAAGAGCCTAGTTTGTAGCACACACACACGCTTGAATTAAGCAGTCATCAGTCTCATCAGTGTGGATGGCAGCAGACTTGATAGATTTTCATTCAAAATTAATATCCTGCCATGAGAAAGCAGGATTCTTGCACTCGTTGCAAAATATTTTGCAATGTCAGACAAAGATATTTTGCAAAGGTATTCTGCAAGGATATTTTAAAATGCCCTGTTATATTGGTCAGCAGTAGGAACTGTGAAGCCAAGCATACAGAAGTTATGACTAACAGAGACGTTCAACAGCAGTTCACAAGAAAAGGCTAAAAGACATTTCAAAAGCACACCCCAGAGCACACAGAAAAAGAATACTAGGCCACAAAGGAGGCCCAAGATTTTAGGACTTTTAAATCAAGCAGAACTGTAAATATTATCATCAGATTTTAAATGCACTACCACATGAAAGATGTGTGCCAGAAATCAAATCTCACAGCTGAGTACTCATAACGCACACTCAGTGTTATGAAGGGATTCAATTCCACTCACAAATCAAGTTTTCTTCCTTCTAAAATAAAAATATGTTCATCCTTGCATCACATGATTATCCGAAATAGCAAAAAAAAATAAAACAATGAAGAATCTTACCAATGAGTTGGGCAAACAGCAAAACGATATAGCGGATCATTACACAACCATCCGTTTTTTCCTCTAATTACTGCTGAAAATTTCAGACTGGAACAACCGCCAGTCATGTTGTAAGCAATTATTCAGCTCAGAAACATGATGCCGACATCAGAGATGCTGAAACAAGATGTCTCTCTTTCAGGCTCACCGGGTAACTGTTCTGGAAGAAGCGATTTGCCCCAGGAAAACTATGTATCTATCCTATCAGTGAATATTTGGCAGCATTTACATAGGTACTTAAAGTCGTAATTCAAGTGCATCTTCCTACATTGCACATTCCATGCAGATTTTCCTGTTTTCGCAGAACATTTGATACTGTGCTAAAGAACAAACACCACACAGCCCAAACGGCACCTTTGGTGATTCTTAACTACTTTCAACCATGTTGCAAAAGAAAAAGGCTGTGTTTTGATGTTTTGTGAACGAAGATGCTCACACAAAGTACTTGTTTACTCCCATAGGCACAGATCCAAACTACTGGCTCTCTAGCAAAATTCTTATCAAATGCTCTTGATTTCCAAATTTCAGAGGCCTCACCTACTACCTCAATAAGCAGTAAAGCTTAAATGCAGTAAAAAAATAACTGAAATTTATCAGAATCCTTGTTTTGGGCTTGCTGTTTCAAAAAATATTCACACAAGGAATGTGACCACCCACAACCCTCATACATACCAGTGACATCGATAAGAATCACAACACAATATGCATTTGCTGAAGTGTGAAAGAAAGGACAAGACAATGTCTTCTGGGAATGCTGAATAATTTCTGTGAAGTTTTGAGGACAAAGCTTGATACAATGAGAGAAAAAAAAAAACAAAAAACTGGAAAATGTGCCTGGAAATACAATCACCCTTTTAGCAATGCAAAGTATTCAAGACATTTTGAAGACAAGGCAAACACTCATTCACCATGTTAAAATGTACTTAGCATTTGCTTCCATGTTTATTATAATCACTTCAATCTCTATCTCCACCTGACAAGAACCAGTCCAGGAAACAAGATAGGAGAGCTCCGTTCACTTATTGAGAAATGGAAACCTGCCATTTCCTGAGCTCTGCAGCAGGCTCTGTGACCCACTCTTTCCCCAGCACCCACACCTACACCCACACTAGTTGGGTTCATTGCTGAAAGTTTAAGTCAAAAGCTAAACTTGCTCCACTACAAGGACATTAACATTACTTACTTTTCATGCAACCTTGCAAACTGCATCTAAATAATTAATAAATGCTTCTAATAGTTTGAAATAAAACCCTGTATCATATCTGGCAAAGTTGACTCTGACAGAGTGAGTTCAAAAGATTTTTTTTCACCCAAAACTGCTTAACCTTCAAAAAGCAGTAACTAACTTCAGTCAGTATAACAACGCATACAATGTGTTGGTTTTCTTTAGTGACAGGTTAGAAAACCGGTGCGACAGCAAGACAAGTGCATAAAAACCAGAAAAGCATAAACAGTGACGCAAATCCTATAAATAACTTCAGTACGTCTGAACATGGCTTTATTCTTGACAATGTTGTAGATGATGTTGTTTATCAAATACAGCTAAAATACATCAACCTGAATATACTGACATGTTTTTCTCTCACACTGAGGGAAGTTTTGTGATATTAAATTCTTTGTTAAGCCTTTATATTGACTTACAGTAGGTAAAGGTTGATTTTAGCTACCAGTTTTCCACTCAGGTTAATGCTGAATCCAGTCTAGCTTGGCACTAAGTTAAACCACGGGAAATTTTTGCTAAACATGTCCTGAAACCCTGGAAAAGTATATTTATTTTTCCTGAAGATCATTATGGCCATCACAGTACTAGGTTATTTAGTGCCATGACTAGCCCTCCACTGCATGGAGATACACTGACATACAAATTGAGCAGCAGAAGCCCTCACAGGTGCAGGCTCTGCAGGAGCCGTGTTGGACAGAGCAGGGGCTGCCATCAGGGCACAAGTCACGGACAGGCAGCACTGCTATAGCTCATTCCCCAGATACTTTAAATGACTGCTCCTCAAGGAAAACTCCCAAATCAGCTCAGAAAAAAAGTGTAACTGCATAGAGATTTCGTGCTTTTTCAGTTTGCAGTGCTGACACAGTTCATGTCCTTTTTAAAGTCCTGCTTCCTTAAGAACAGCCAGAACTGCAATGGTAAGAACTAAATAGCACAAACATGCCACAGCCTGAAAGTATCATTGTGAGAAGGTGTTTCTAACCTGCTGCTTCATCAGGAAGTTCCTCATTTTATAAGAGATGATATCCTGCATTGACCAATGAAGTTTTTTACAGTCTGGGATACAAAGCCAATCAATAACTCCGGTATTATACTGGCAATATCACCAACCCTGTGTTCAAGAATCAAGGACAGTTTTCAGTTTCTCACTAGACTCATTGTAACATTAAACTGCCCTCCTCCCCCCCTCCCTTCATTGTGTCAAACCATCAGGAAAAGGAAAGAAGAAAAAAGCAAAAAGCTTCCTTCAGTACACAAGCAGAAATACTGTCATCCGCGTCTCAACTGTTATTTCACACCTGAGTTCAGAATACTCTCTGCCCCCCCAAATCACACCATGCAGCACGACACCAACACACACGAGGCAGCCCGACTACTACTGAGGATGGAAACAATATCGCTGGCACGTAAGATTAAAATAAAAGCTCGATGGAATTTACAGTGACAGCTACAAGCATTGAACCTCATAAATATTAACCCAAACTTATATATAATTATATAAATACACATTACAAACAGTGACTTAGAACTCCTAAAAACATCAAAGCTCGTGTCTAGAAGCACCGAGCTGAACTCATCTTTTTGCCCCCTCCTCTCTCATTCCCCACGCAGCTATGTCAGTAAGCCTTACCCTTGCTTCAAATAAAGGTAAGGTGCCGGTTTCTCTTTCCCTCGTTCCTCACTGCCACACTCGTGCACCTGTACAGGTTTCACTTCTCCACACGCGTTTATCTGCCGGCTATGCTGTGCAGACACGCTGGTTGTCCCACCTGGACAGCCAAAGACCCCAAAACGCCAGCAACCGCATTCCGCCCAGCTTCCAACCCCGCTGCCCTACTCCCAACCCGCTCTCGATTAAAATCATTTTTAGCAGAGCGAGGCAGCCCCTCGAGCCCTGCAGCTCTCCGCGGGGCAGCGCCCAGCCCCTCAGGGCCGCCCCGCGCACCCGCAGCCTCACCTCCTCGGCCCCTCCTCGCAACCCCGGCCGGAGCTGCAGCGACGCGGCGGCCCCCCCAGCCCAGACCCCAGAGGCTGACAGCCTTCCTCCTCCTCCTCCTCTTCCTCCCTCGCAGCCGGGGGCGGCCTCCCACCGGCGGCAGGCTGCAGGGGAGCTTCCCACCGGCAGGCCTCGGCCAGCCCCAGCCCCCGCCGCCCCCTCGGCGTTTGTGCCCGGCCCGCCCCGCCACCGCCCCGCTTCTCCCTCCCGCAGCCCCCGGCGGTGAAGGCTCGCCCCGCGGCCCCGCTGCCGGTACCTGGGCGCAGGGCCCGCCGCCTGCCTCCCGCGGGCTGCCCGCGGGGCTCGGCTCGGCTCCGCCCGCCGAGGGAGGGCGGAGGGGGGCGGCCGGTGCCGGCGGGAGGGAGGTGCCGCCGCCGCCGCCTCGCAGGGCGGCGCAATCGGGGCCGGAGCCATCGAGCTCCGGGGCCCGGCAGAGAGGGCGGGAGGAGCCCGGGTCCCTGAGGTAAAGCGGCCGGGCCCCGACCGAGGCGATGTGGAGGGGATAAAGATAGCATCATCCTCACCCCTGAACAGGCAGTGGCGATTTTATTGCCGTGTTTATTGATTGAGGATAGCTGCCTCACAGAGCTGTGGGGATCTGTTGGTCCTATTGAGATTTACAGCTGGTTCTGGTCAGCATCTGTCGCGCTGTTGATGCTGGCTTCATGGCGAGGGCTGGGGCCCCTTCGCACTACACCAGCACAGTAATGACATGCAGTTTATAGACTTGATCATTTATCAGGCCTAACACATGCGAAAGTCACAATTACACTCGGGTTTCACCAATATACATCTGAACCCAGATCAAGAGCAGATCCCAAGTCACCGAGTCATTCTGCATCTTACTGAGGAGGTGAGACAGACTTGTGGGTTTCTCCCCTGTTGTGCTCTACTGAGCAGCTATGCCAACTGAAGGACGCTGCTATATCATAGGGAATTACCTTCACCCTTGAAAATTTTCATAAGTGAGTTCACTGGTTACCTGAACTTTTCTGTTTAGGGAATGTTCTTTTCTGAACTCTGTCTTCAAAGTTGGAAGTCTGTCATACTAAAAGGAAGGCATATCTCAACCATTTTTAGTTAAATAATAATTTTATTATATTTTTTGTAGTTGATGCCCAGCAGTGTCAAGATATTTATTTCTATATATACATTATATATATATATATATATATATATATATATATTGCATTCCACTAGCGACCTTGTAGAGCAAACCAGCAGACAGACCTGAGGTCTAGTTTCTGCTGCCAACAAGTTAGTTTGGTGGTAATAAGATTTTCTGGTTTTAATTCCACAACTTCAGCTGCTGTTACAAAGCTGATGAAGAAAATAATGCCTTCTGTAATGAGAGACTTTTCAGCTGGATAACAAATCTTAGCGATGATCTTTTATCATATTATTCTCCCACTACAGCATTAGTTAAACTGAGGAAGGGAAAGCTAAGATTCCTTTCAACAAACTAGGTTCTCTGGGGCTATCTTCTTTGAAGTGGTGCAAACCACTGTGGGGAGGGCATAATGCCTGGGATACATGAGTGTAGGAGTCAAAATTGTGTCTAGCCCTTACGTAAGCTCAAAAGTTCATCTTCAAATAGATTCAGGGAGTAGAGTTTCCATACAGTGTAATCCTATATGAACATGTGCGTCCAATCATGCACATTGTACCACTAAGGAGTATTTCAAAACGTGTTCTCACAGAACTTCCTGGTTATATTCTGCTGCAGCCACCAGCCTGCATTTCCGTATTTGGACACTGGTTTCATTTTTGCCGAATTGCCTGTGGTGAAGAAACAGGAGCACTGATGCAGCGACCTTTTGCAATAAATTTCTGCCAATGTATGTGGTAATGAAGAGTATGCGAATGTCTCATACCTCAAGTAGGAAACTATTTCCACAGTATATTTCACAGATATCAACTCTACAAACTCCTGCTGGTGTAAAGGTGTTCACCCCTAGTATTGGAAATAACATATACCCCCAGAAAAGAGTTATTTGCTCAGTTAACCTCATTTTGATGAGAAGATGAGTTGCTGCTGCTCAACATAAAGCGATCTGCCATTTCACTTGTGAGAAAGGTCAAGTAAACAATTTCTATTCAAAGACCGTTGGTGCTATGACATATTCAGAAAACTCCAGAAAAACAAAAGGTACTCTCTGATGTTCCTGAGGTAACAGAAGGATCTGGGAGTGCTTGTGAAGGGCTGATTATGTGTAGATCATAAACAAAAAAGAACCCATCTAGAATAATTTTTAGAAGATTATTGCTGTTACTATTTCTGCTATTATTTATTCTGTTGCGGTGACAAGCAGAGACTCGCTCAAGACTAGCATCTCATAATGCTAAATGTTACATAAGCATAGGGCAAGAAAAAGCATCACTCAGTGAGAAATAATGTTGCTCAGTTCTTCCCAAGAATCATCTCTTCCAGACCCCAATATGTGTGATATCAGCTCTAAGGAATGCTGTTATAATGCCAAACTGACACAAATCAGTTGGAATAATGAGGAACAGTGATGCAGGGTTCTCCTTCCAGATCAGCTCTGGATACAGCAGCTTTAAGACTGCTTTGTGCCAGCAGTACTTTATGAGGATAACAATCTCCATGTGTTGGTTTTGTAGCTAACCTTGATTATTTAATATGATTTTTCCTCCCTAAATTGGTCAACAACAGTGTTAACCATGCACTGATTCAAATTAGCATCTCCATCAGCAGTAATGCATGTTGTTTTTATCTTTACCCTTTTCAACCTGAAATTAAAATAAATAAATAAATAATATATTGTTATGCGTTTGTAATATTCTGTTCTAAAACAGGCAAAAATAGGATAATTAAATGTATTCACCATGTATTAATTCAATTCTCCCTTTCTCCGTTAGTCCTGACTGAGCTTCAATAGCAAATTAGTTAATAAAATAAGCAACTGGCAAATAATTGCAATGCACAAAACTGATTAGTCTTCTCATTAGTTAATCTATTTTGGTAAAGTGGGTTGAAAGATTTAGAGCATGAATCAGTTCTGCCAGACAAATTTCAGTCATAGTAGAAAATCTATGCAGTCACACATGCCTCTAAGCAAAATATTTTATTTCTTATAGCTTTATAATCCTGGGTGACTACAGCGACAGAAAAGAATGTATTCCTTCGAATTCAGTGGGACTGTGCAAGCGTGAGTAACAATCACTGGACCAGGAGCCTAATTTAAAGCAGATGAAACATTGCCATGTAATTACATAGCAAACAAAACCAAGTTACATTACATTTTAAAGTCTGCAGGAAAGAATGTAATTATAAGATAATACATATATTTTTACTTTATTTTTGAAATAAGAAATTATACAATGTACCTATTTAAGTACAGAAGCAGACTATTAAGGTTTGATCCTGCAAACAGTTACACCATCTGCAACAGGCAATTAACATTTGGCTTTAATCTGAATAAAAATACTACTGTGCCTCTGAGCATTGTAACATGCACAGTTCTAGAACTGCTGTAGCCATTAGTATCCACGATTGTCTGTTATTGCTCTCTTAGTTGAGACAGTAACTACTTAAGTGCTTTAAATCCCCATATTGAAACATTTACTTCCCTAAAGTAGAGGTCTTCTGAAGGTACATAGTCAAACTGTATTGGATTTTTTTTCACAAAGCATTACTTATGAATCCTTGTATTTTTAAAGATTGAATATTTAAAATAATATATGGTTTTATTTAATGCTTAAATACTTCCAGACTTCTTTTTGTTCCCAGCATAGTCACTGTTTGTACTATCACAAAATACAAGGTCTGAATTCCTGTCAAGCAATTACACAGTCCTGGTGTTATTCTTAATCCTAAAATGTAAATAAAAGTAATATGCAGGCCTAGAAAATATAAGATACTGCTACCAAAATGGAAGTGTGAAATAAGGAAGGGAGATGTGTCCTATCAAAACCATGGCACATAAATCTCAAATAGTTCAACACATGAATAAAAGATCAGTCTTCATTGGTAAAAATGAATAATATATTTATTTATTTATGTAAATTTTAAATACTGAAGAATGCTGGATAAAGTGTTCTGACAAGAATTAGCTGCACATTAATAGGATCCAAACACGGTTTGCCAACTGATTATTAAGACCTCCCAAAGACCTTTTGCTTTCACTGTTAATCTAGAAACCATGTTGCAACCTCTTTTCTAATGGAGTACATCTAAATAGCCTGAGTTCTGCACTCGCATTTTAATACATATTGACGTAATAGGGCACATACTGCAGCACTTACACAAACAAATACAATTAAAGTGAATAGAAAGCAATCTTAAATTCACAATAACAAGACATACAGAAACATATATGTTTCATATATATATGAACAACATATACATATATATAAGTTAGATCAGTGTGATAGGAAAACCATTTTTTTGCATTTCCATGCTCGGTAGGTCGTTTCTATTTTAGAAACAGTATAGAGTTGTTTGTAGTGATACCACACAGTTCACTGAGGAACTCCTGTGGATGTTAGCTCAGGACACATTTATAAGGCAGAGGCTAAGGCCAATCTGTGTAGCTCCAACAAAAATGAAGAGATGTGAGTGCATGCTGCATTCCAGTGCAACAACAGGAACTGAGGTGATTTTTTGCATTTAGTGTAAGAGGCAAAAAGCAGTGTTTTTAAACATTTTTTCCTTGTTTTCACTCTGTCTTATAGATGGAAAAAGTGGAGCAGAAAATTGCTTTGCCCAAAGCCACACACTGGCAGTAATTGAACCAGTGGACAGCTCTGGTTTAAGAAGAAAATGCACAATACAGTCACATAGTCTCAGTAATAACAATGCACTTAAAATTGTTATACACGTGCTACCTAGGATCTACCTGGTGTTACACGTATGCTTTCACCACTCGTGTGGTTCTCAAGACTGATGGCTTCCAGGAGGAGATGAGTGTGCAGTGAACCATGAGCATCCAGAGCGTTGTGCCACAGGACTGAGAACTCGGTGTTTATGGTTTCTTCTTTCTCTCCTTTTTCCTCTTTTGGATTAACCTGGGTTTGTTTTTATAAGCTTTCAAATTAGGTTTTGGCCATCCAACATTATGGGTCAGTCAGGTTCTTTTAGGGATCCTTAGTAGAGTGAAGCCTGGCCACAGGGTTGAGGTTATAATTATAATTTATAATTACAAAAGTAGCAATCAGCATAGCTTATTGTTACTTACATTTGTTATCGATTAGCATAGCTTATTGTTACAAAGAATTTCTAGTAATTAGTTTAACTTTCTTATCTAGAATTTTTAGCCACCCTGACTTTTTAATCACATGGACCCTCTGCAGATTGGGTTAAATTCTTAATAAACTCGCGATGCAGTAGTCATAATCTAGACTCAGAATTCAGCTAAAATAATGCGAGTCATTTACTCAGTTCTTAGAAGAAGCAGATGATGCTGGAGACATCCCTGACCACCAGGGGATCACAGGTTTTGCAGTCCCACAGCAGTTCCAGTCCAAGTCCCGCTTGAGACTTGCAGCTTCTTGGTTTTATAGGCAGCATCTCATGTGCTGTAATGCTTCTCTGTTCTGTAACGGGTGTCATCACATCCTGGTGACAACACTGGTGGGCAACTGCTCTTATCACAATGCCAAAATAGAAGGGGAGGAAGCAGGGGTATTAGGTGACCAGTCTGCTTACATATAATGGCTATTTGCCTTATGAAATGGCGTTGGTTATGCAAATCCTATTACCAGGTGTCTAGAGCAGGGGGTACCTGTCACAGTTTTACACCTTCCTTTTTCTTCACTGGCTTGCAACTACATATAGTGCATTTTATTTATGTTAGATACGTGTTCTGATCTTGTCTGTACCCCTAAATTAGTTTTGTCCAGCTCCAGGTCTGCATTTTTTTAATTGCCATTTGGCAAGTTGTTTATAGCCTTAGCATCTCTGGTGCCAGTCTTTGCCACATCCATCTTAGCATCCATGCATGTACATCCCCACACTGCAGATGATGTTTTCACTTCTCAAGGTCGCTGCTATCCTAACAGGCCTTTATTACTCTACAATTTAACATTTTGCTGGAGTCATAAATATATAATTCTACACAGAATAGCTTGCTATTAATAGCTATATAAAAACTGAGGTTATTACCATATGAAGCAAAGTAAAACAAATTAACCATAGTCTCCTGTCATTAGAAAAATTGTTACAGCAAAATCAAGTAAAACCAAAGCTCCAAGATCAGCGAATTCAGGAAAAATAAGGGTGATAAACCTCCATCCAGAGGTTCTGTAAAATCAGGACTAAGCTTATGGACTGTTAGTAGCAATAGCAATACTGTATTACTGGGCTACATGGTCTCATAGAGGCCCCAGTAACACACAGATTGCAGAAACAGGAAATTAAGCTAGCTATTGCACCAAATTCAGAGATTTTCAAAAACTATGCTTTCAAGTGTGGATGGACATCTCCACAGTCATTCTGTTTTCTAGAGCAAAGTTGGTCAGTTAATACTAGGAGAAGAGATTCATGGACACTTGCTTAAAGCAGGTAAAATGCTAAAGATTCTCAGATTATACAAAGAAAATGAAGGGTCTGTTTAATTTTACTAAATACAGATGTTTATTACCTTGCAATTCTGGACTAGTATTTTTACGTTGCATACTGTGTGTAACAGTAGAGGTAAGGATTTCCACAAAGGGCACAGGAAGGAAGCAGGAATAGTGCTGACTCAAAAACGAACTACTGCAACCTCAACTCATTAGTTTTATAAGAGCAGTCCATAGTCCATGCATGCTCAGCTCACACAATCTGGGTGTGCACACTGCAAACAAGGTCATAAAAACCTGACAGCACAGTTCCTGATGAACTGGGAGGCCACGCTAGAATAGCATAACGACTACTCCTTTCACGGCTTATTTTGAGGAAGTGTTAAACATCTTACAGAATAAATATTCTCCAAGTGAAGAACAGGATAGTTATTTGAGCTTTTGCCTAGTCATAGAATAAAGACTGTTTAAAGAAGTGTGCCATGTCATCTGTTTAACGTGTATATTCATGTCAGAAAGTAATGAGCATTTGGCTTTGAAAAAATAATTTTAATCAATTTCTTCATCAGTATGGTCCATCTTGTTCAGAAACGGCTTCTTTCAGTAAATGGAGCGTGAATCAATAGTAGATATAAATAAAGCAGTACAAAGGGCACATCATTCAACAAGCTGCCAATTGTTGTTGCAGACGATGGCAGAAATCAGTATCCCAAGATGGATACACTAAATCAGAAACCGGCAGATAATACATAAAGACGCCACCTTTTAACAGAAACTCAGGATTTCTCTTGTCTCCTAAGAACTACTGAAATACACATCAAATTTCATGTGTTTTATATGAGACATCAGTCCAAGATGGAGTTTGGTCTGAAGTCTGTTTTTCACTAAACATTTGCAAGCTCACCCCTCTTAGAAATTGCTCTTGAAATATAGAGAATGAATTTTCAGGCTGCCAAAGACCTTTCTGGAGCCAATAAAAAAAATATCTGCAGGCTTTGTATTATACTTCAAAGGATCAGTTATTGAGATACACCGAATAACTGCAATTCCTGTAAAGTAAATAGTGGTGTTAGTCAGCAATTTTTAGGATTTGGCCCACAACAGAAAGAGGAATAAAAACAGTTCTCTCAAACAAACAAATATCATAAAGAATTTGTATTAGTTATTCATATCAGGACAATCTTATTTAAATGCCTCTAAGAAGAATTTATAATACAATTCGTATTGTGTCTGTCGTAAGTGTTAATTATTAATGAATAAATACGTAATCTGGGACCTAGCTAATATTTCCAGCCCATTTATGTGAATAGATGTTTTCAACTGTGAGAATACCCAGTACCAGGAACTGAACATCCTCAAGTATTTCGGAATTGCTAACTGTACATCTCACATTAATCCGAAAAATCCTATTACTCTTGTATCAAAACTATGAGCTTTATATCTGTTCAGAGAATGTCCTTCTCTTAGTATAGCTTGAGCTTGCAGATTACACCTTCAGTTATGTTTTATTAAAAATAAGGATAAGGCCAAAATATTTGTAAATACTGATCCACGATGCACAAACAGGCATGCACACTAAGCATGAGGTTTTACATCTTTTCCAGAATAAGTTATTTTTTAAATTGGAATTCTGGATAATTGCTGTAAACAATATAGATGTCTGATTTCACTTTGAAACTTTTTAAATTACTGACTTAAAAAAATGTGATGCAGCAGCAAAGGAGAAACTCAGGTTAAATGCACTTGAATCAGTTTTGAACTTGCCACATGTTAATGTAACCATTTTGTTCTCACTGCCTTGTGACACAGAATTTGCCATTGCTATCTTAATGCCATCTGTTAATAATGTTCATTACAATACTGCATAAGGGGTCAGCTGGGACTAGGACCCCAAATGGGCTAGCACAGTGTATATAAGAAATACAAGCTTGTCTCTGCCTCAGATTCAGTATGTAAAAAGGTGAAAGGAAATAGCACAGGCAGAAAGAACAATGAGATGACGGCATACGCTGTAACATTTTTATTTTTGTCTTCGTTTTAAAATTCCAGTCCTTTTCCTGAGGCTCTCTTATGAAAGAATTGAATAGACAACAAGATGAAGGTAACAAGGACACAGAACAAGTTATAGCAAGCAGCCCTTCAAAAGCACATCTGAGGACATTCAGAGTACAAACTTTCAGAAAGCAATTCAGTGGTACTGCCCTGACTTTAGTTTCTGCATGTGCCTCACTCTTTCTTACTGCCAGGTCTGTACAGGCTGTCTTATTCAGTCCTATGTTTAGTCCTAGTGCTACCTGAAAGTCCTGCCTCTGCATGTGCTGGATGGGAGGGGGTAGCCTTTGATATTTAGTAGCTACTATCTGAAAAGCTAAAAATTCAGTGAATTTGTGCTTTCACTATCTTTGTGAACTAGAAAGCATTTCTCTCTTATAGATGGAAAGCAGGAAGGCAATAATTAAGTGTCTGACTCAGGAAACTGGGTAACAAATAATTACAGCTACAGCATTCTTTCTTTTTAATCCATAAACTTCACTTCCTCAAGTGTACTTTACCACAGCGAATACAGTAATATTTTGTCGTTATTTTGAAGTAACAAATGTATGCACGACCTTACTAGTAAAATTTCTTCCAAAAAAAAAAAAGCAAAAAAAACTTCCAAATGAGACATTTTCATTGGATCAATCTTAACTATTATTTTAACAATACTTCAGATGAGTATATAGATAAAACACATGCTCGTTATTGCAAAGCAGTCTAAGGCATCCTTCTATTTAATGGGATTAGTAACATCAGCACAGATGAGTCAGTGTCCTTCTTACAGTGTATCTCCCAAACCATTTAACTACATTAATACTTCGAAATAAAAAAAGACAACAGTTACAGCCAGTACTGTATCCAGGATATCATTTATTTTTTTCAGAATTCAACCAAATGAGTGTAAGGTCCATTTGTATCCAGTTTTAACACCTGTCTGTTCCCATATGTGCCATACTTGACGAGAACACCTGCCTCCATGCATTTGGCATTGGCAGCCAGTTCCTTTTCACATAAAGTCACAAATTGAGAATAAAGTTCCAGCCCTTTTTCTTTTTCTATGTTTGCATGGTACTGCATCTTTCTTCCCTTCAGTTTACCACCCAGGGTAGCCTGTGGTATGATGAGCACGTTGCCTGGTAAGTCAAGGAGAGATACATACTCTCCACTTTCATTTTCACTTAATTTAACATTCAACAGCGTGTTGACTGCAAATAAAAATAAAACAAAAATTAGTGGAACTAAAGTAAATTAACCTGGACCTAATATACCAATAAAACAAGATTTAAGATTCATCAAGATACCAAAAGATAGGACAAATGATTGAAGTAAAAGAAGCTAAGAGAACAGAAACATGAACAATCGAAAAATACTATTAACCAGCTGTCAGAGTATTGTGAAGAATACAAAGGACATTTATATGAATATAATACATCTAAAGAGTTATTTCAGGGGGCAATGGCTGACTGTCTGAAATCATATAGTTTTTTATAGTTGGAGCTCCCCAAAGGAGCCCGGGATCCAACCAGTGACCCTAAATTAGTTGTGTGGTAGTCAGGAAACATTTACAAAACTCTATACATGGTAGGAGATAAGACCATCTTCGGTGCACTCTGCAGGTGTTTCTGTCCTGACTTTCTTTTCATTCTGGATGGAGTCGTTTGCAGCAGGATCCAACACCTAACTGATACTGCTGAAGCCCCAGGCTCAGCATTTTGGTCTCATGTGGAGTGAGCGCTCTTCAGCATTCCACTTGGAGACCTGCAGCTGTCAGCTTGTCTTTTGAGACAGGAGGCAGGCAGGAAGGTCAAAGATGCAATTTAACCCATAAACTGCAATGTGCAAACTTGTAGACAGACTTGTTGCATTTACTAGCATCATATTTTCCAGTGTTTCTACAACAAATCAAATAAATCCACCTAAGTGTCCTCCAACTCTAAAACCCGTGAGGTTTAGTCATCTCATGAAAGTCTAAATGACAACAAAAAACTCACTTAAACAGTTTCAAAACATACTAAGAAAAAAATATGCCATAAGCAGACACTTAAGGAGGATGGTGGGAGATGAATCTCCTAATAGGAAACAGAACTTTTCTTTTTCTGGCCTCTTTCAGCTGCCACACAGCTGAAAAGGTGATTATTCTCAAGTATCACCCACAAGAAACTCTCACGAGCACAAAATCAATTTTCATATCATGCTGCTTTAAATACAGTCAAAGGTTTCAACTTAGTTTAGCATCACAGAAAGACTGTGCCCTTGAACACCAAGAGCTGCTCTCAGCATTTTCAATAGCACCTGTGCTTGCACACTGCCAGATCTTTCTGCTGCTCCCAGCATGTGGCTTGAAATAGACTATTGTTACATGACCTTTTGTGAAACTACCACTAACAGCAAGCCACAAAAAGGGACATTTTTATGTGGAACATGCATCATCACTGGATTCTCCAGGTGATCCAGGGCTACTGATGGAAGAAAAGAGGGTGAAGAAATGAGATAAAAGTAAAAAAAAAAAATTGAAAACAAAAAAACAAGTCAAAACTACATTGAATGAAGGCAGACAAAAATCATGACCATTTGACCTTATTCACAGCATCATCTCCACTTGAATGTAAACGTTAAAGTGCATGCAGAGAAGACAGAAAGAATACAGATATTGCCGTTATCACTTGTGAACCAGAAGACTGCACTTGAAAGACTAACAGGGTATGTAGTATCTCTGAAATGAGATGGGAAGGACAGTTTAGTTATCCACCCAACTCCCTCTACTGGCCATACTTTTAAATATCCTGCACATACCCTGAGATAAAAATTAAAATACCTCTTAAATCAAGCCGTGAATTACTTGAAAACATTCTTCTCTAAGTTCAGTTCTGTCCTGGACTGAAGCTGTTGCCTGATACATGTAATATGTAAAACAGTAGGTGTTGCACTTTCTGTTATCATTCTGTATGAATTGATTTTCTAACAGGTTGATCATGAGTAGGCAGACAGAAAAAGAGATACAGGCAACTGTCAAATGAAATATGACCAAACAAGCTGTTCTTTCAGCCAGCTGATTGATTTGGAGTGATGCTATTTGATGGCTTTTTGACTTCTAGTCTAAACAGTTGCTGCCTTCTCTGCCTCCATCACTTAATTCTTTTTCAAGCAATAGAAGAATTTATAAAGGTTGTATCATACCAATTTTTGGAACAAGATCTTGATCAGCACCTTTGAAGAAGCATATGTAGATAACAAGCCCTCTCTGGATCTATGAAAGATTACAGAAAAATATATCAGTATCTCTCACTGCCCACCACACAGGCTTATCATTAAATCCAGTACAAAAAATTACAAGACCACATAACAACAAAGTTCCCAAAAGCAGTCTTAGTTACTTCCTGTAGCTTCAGACATCAAATTTACAGGCTTATGGAAGCTTATGAAATGCATGCTGATTATCTGCACAACACTGCTACACACAATTAAGCCAATTCATTAGCTCCATGTGAAGCCAAGTTTAGTTAGAATCTAGCATATACAGTATTACTGTACACAAGGTCATAAATTACAGTATTTAAATACAGAACAGGAAATAATTTAAGCTTTTTATCTATTAAGTATACAGATAAAATATTTTTGCGTATGAATTCTATTTCCAAATATGAAATATGACAAATACCATGGGATTTGTCATTGAACTCTATTATATTTTGATGTTAAAACTAATCCAGTACAGGATAATTCTGACAAAACACAAAGTCTTTTAATTAGATTTAAATATGATTACTGATTTAAATATGATGACCAACAATTATGAAGCTGTTCAGAACATTATAAAGTTACCAAAAATATAATGTATCAGTTTGGGTGAAATCTTTTTGATGAAATGGGACCTTTCCCCTAATTTGTACAAAGGATATGCCACATCTTTAGAATTCAAAGAGATCAGTTTTAGGAACTAGCTATTTGAGGAAGGAATTAGGTCTGTACTGAGGAGAAAATGTAAGACAATTCCTTGGTAGCTTTTTTACTCCCTGGTTTAATTCACGAAGAATACATGTGCCAATCTGTGCTTTATTAAGATAAATGATAGGCTCTGCAGCCAACTGCAATGCTGTGTCATGACCAAGTATATGTGAAAGGTTTAAGCTCTTAGGGAAAAAACAAACAAACAAACAAACAAACAAACAAACAAGCAAAAAAAAAAAAAAAAACAGAAGGCATACAATATCCACATCCACACAATATCCAAAAAAAAAAAAAAACAAACCACCCACCCAACCCTCTCTCCACTGCTGTGTCAAGAATAAGTATCCTTACCTTCCTATTAGAAGGAAAATAAATGTCAGGTTATAGTAACTAAGAAATACTAACTAAGAGATACTAACTAGATTGGGGCATGAAGAATTTATTACTGTCAACGTTATCAAAGCAAAAAATATAAGAAATATGAGGAGTTTCTTAAAAATGAAAAAGAAAAAGAAAAGAAAAAGAAAAATCAACACTTTCTCTTCCTTTTTATTTACTCTCTTTTCTTTGAAAGATAAAGGTTTTTGGTAAGGAAAACTATACACATGAAGTTTATCCTTTTGTTCGTGTGGAGATTGAACAAAATGCTCAAGGCAATGACTGATGAGAGCTATGCCTTCTTAACTATTTTTCTAGTTGCTAACTTCTGGAAAAAGAGAATATTCTTTGTAGCTGAAATGTCACACACAGAGATTCTCTCGAAAGCTATAAATGGCTCCTTTCAAAACTCATTTCGACTACTGCAGAATATTATACAGCTTTCCATTCCCAAATGATTGCCATATTTCATAAACACTGTAAGAAATTTGATGGCCTGAACCTCAAATGGCATTTCAAACTCTCTCTTAAGGAGAGAAATACAGGCTGCCAAAGGTTAGATAGTCTTATATGTTTAGCTAAATATTAGTTCCAGAAACAGACTACCATCAAGATATTAATAAAGAATAATAATGCACACATACCTACTAATAAAAAATTCTTTATGAAGTAGGTAAAATACATTTACATTACATATATCTTACCACTGAATTAGAAATAAGTGACTAAGCTACACTGCACACCTCACAGATTATTCTATTTCTGAGATTTGTGATAGTTTCTGTTCAGTTTCACATATGGAAGTAACAATATTCTGCAAGAAGCTCATTTAAAAAGACAAAAAGGTAAATAAAGTGACATTTAGAAGTCCTATGGCCAGATAGCTAGAAACATTAATTACTTTTCATCCTCTCTCATGATTTGCTGCCTGATTTTGAATATACTTTTTATCACAAAATGAGACACATTGGTTTCAGTGTCTCACAGCAATTAGACACGAGATTGTATTTCTATTGCATGTTTATGATTTCTAGAACACTTTGCAACCATGTTACAGTTGAAATTTATGGTTTAAACTGTGATTGTAAACTGTGGTTGAACATTATTTTCAACACGTTCAACTGCATTTCAACTTCCTGTTATATATATATATAAAATTATTTAATTTTACTTAACTGAGTAGATGTAAAACTGCATGCAATTTCAAGAGCTAACCTAACATTAATGCATGTCAGTCCTCAGATCTTACACCAATGGTTCAGATGTCCTAAGACATCTAAGACATGTCGCCAGTTAAGGAACAAGTACAGGTAAAGCTTCTGAACCAATGCAAAACCATTGCCAATGCTGAAGGTAACAATGCTGTTCCCTAATGAAGCCTAGCTGACAGCTCTTCAAAGCTATATTTAACTCCGTTAAAGTCAAGCAAAACACAAATTACAAGGTTACAAATACAACATGCTGATAAGCAAACAACCACTACAAAGAACTTACATAGTGACAGGCAGGCAGTTGGGCAGGGAAATTGTGCTGTGTGGATTTGCTGTTATCAGTAAAATGCCTACATAAATAAACCAGCCAAGCAAGTGACTCTGCAGCATAGGCATTTACGATACAACTGTCCCAAGTAATCATCAGACCAGGCAACCTGCCTCAGGAAGGGCTGAAGTACCCAGCCCCTACAGCCAT
The DNA here is from genome assembly GCF_964035555.1 of Netta rufina. Taxonomy (NCBI): domain Eukaryota; kingdom Metazoa; phylum Chordata; class Aves; order Anseriformes; family Anatidae; genus Netta; species Netta rufina. The sequence goes on along the minus strand of NC_140128.1, from coordinate 21,307,309 downwards.
CCATCCAGCCTCAGCAACCTCAGCAGCTTCCAAACGTCCTTTTTAGCTCTTTGGCAGGATCAACAAGTAACTAAGGCCTCCCCCCGCCCTCCTGTTTTTTGCAACATTCACCTGTGTTTTGCAAGATTTCATTAGCAAAACATAAATATATTCTGCAAAATGTCATCTCAACGTGCTTTTCAGCAAAATGTAACGGAATTGATAATGAAAACAGAGGTGCTTTGCAATCCACAGAAAGCCAGTTTGCAAAACTAACTTACGTGAATTATTCTTTGACATTTCCGTTTCATTTTGAGTTGCTATCTGTCGAGAAGCTTTATTCACATTTCATCCATTCTGCTGCATCAAAGAGAGATTGCATAATCTACCACGGGCTGCAGAACAACCTGCACCTGGTATTTTGCACCGTTTGGTATCTTAACCGGAAGACAAATCAGGGAAATAAGATAAGGGCGGGATGGGTTTCATTGCAGTAAGTGTAGGTACTTACACTCTTTAGCTGAATATTCATTTTACATTTCTTTTCTCCCACAGTTGTGGAATGCTCCAAATCTCATCTCATTCTTCTCCTGTGTTTAGAAGGGGAGTTCATTTTCTTTCCTCCAAAGTATTTTTCTGTATACATAAACATTTAACAGATCCTATCTCACCAACATTTCTCCATAAACAAGGCATCCTGTCTCTGGTAATCATCAGCAGGTCAGAAAAATACAATCATGAAAATATAATGAAGAGCAATACAGATATAATGTACACACCTAGCCTTCTTCCAGATAAAGAACATTCACTCTAAAGTTCCTAAATTACCTGCAGGGGTCTTTTAAAGCTCAGAAGTTATTCAAAGCCACCTACCTAATGTGCTATTTATAGTACATGAGAAGTTTCTCAAGGTCAGGACCTACTTTTAGGTTGTTACAGGTCACTAAGCATACACTGGTTTACATAAATTATAGTTTACAAGGTGCGTATTTCTTTATTTTGGCACTTGTGCACATATATTCTCTTTAAAAGCTGGGAAAGATTCATAAGTACCAATGACAAATATTATTACATTTCATGTCTAAAAAATACCTGCAGCTCACGCTGGCCAAATCTCATGCACATTCCTTCAGTGTGGTTACTTTTTTCAACTCTATTACTTTCCCAATGATTTTGGTTAAGACATTTAAAACTTCAAGTAGGAGATATAAACAGCATAAATCTGTTTAAATTATGCTGCTAAATTACTGCCTCGTAACAGTTTTATTCATGATATATAAAAAAACAACAAAACACATGCCTCTATTTGGACAGCTGGAAAGACAACAAGCACAATGACTTTTCTGCTTTTACCTACAAGATCTACAATTATTTCCAAGATTAGCAAACAAGAAATAGGGTATTTCTAAAGTTAATTTACGCTGTGCTGAGCAATCTTCACTATATTCCTTAAACTGAGAGGCTAATAAGGCCTTCAACCAAACACGGCATTTGTGAGATGACACATATTTTCTTCAAGCAAAAGTTCTGGCTTTCCAGACCGGACTGTACAAAGTAGGTCAAAGATCCATCATCCTCTTCTGAACCAGGAGAGAAACGTTTCAAGAACTATGTGCAAGTCATACAGTGGAAAGCCCTAAGGACAGAAATTTTGTATTTCAACTCTCTTCAGGTTTGTTGAATGAACTCATATGCCCTTTAAACATACTACAATCTTTACCTTAAAAAAGATATTTATGAATTGCTACATTTAGCCTCTTCTGTTGTAGTAGTCTTTAAGAAAGACAAAAGACCAAACTAAAAAAACAGAAAGGCTAAATGATTGAGACCTATATAAATAATTTATTCTAGTGTAGGTAATGCATAAACAGCGACAACAGCAGGACACACGCCCAGTGCCAGCCTTCATGCTTTGGTAAATAGCCTGGCCACTCCGTATGCTGCCTAGCCCTAGGAGTCTAGAGGCCTACCTACCTTCCCCAACATATGACCATGGGAAGAAAAGGGGAAAACTACAGTGTTTCCCGTGAGCTTCATTTTTGGTTACCGGTCTGGAAAAATTAAAATAAAAATCCAAACAACTGCTACTGCAGTCACATTGCTCTACCTGGCCTTTCTTCACAGTACCACACAATTAATGAGGTACAAACTCAGAGGCAGTTTTAGATCTTTTGTTGCAAAAGCTATTTTGCTATCAAAATTATACTGATGCACTATTTATTTCATAAAACTACTCATATTATGAATTTAAAAACCACTTTTTGCCTGAAATAAACAAAAATATAGACATCTCTCTGAAAAGAGATACACACCCCCAAAATCTTCCGTTATCCTATTGTTAAAATTAAGCCTTTTTCTTTTCTTTTTTTTTTTTTTGCCTGATTTTTCTTGGCCTGGGTGGTGAAGGGAGAAGAGAGAGGTTTGAGGAACGACCACTGCTGCAGAGAAGACAGTGGCACTGAAAAGCCACCAGGCACCTTGCTGTAGGAGGAGGTCATGGGCCAGAAACAGTCAGCTCCATAGCAGACCCACTGCAGGACACACCTGAGCCCACCTCTGTGAGAGTGTATTTAAGAAAGGGCAGAAAATGCCAGCGAGGGAACACAAACAACACAGGAGTAGGAGGTGCTCCGTGATGGAGCAGTATGAGAAACTGTCTCGCCATGCTGTCAGCCCATGCTGCCTCGCCCCTTGTGAAGGGACTGAGAATAACCTGTGCTGACAACACGTGGGTAGGAGAAGACCCAGCAGCGGAGACTGGGTGAGGTGTGTGAAGTCAAATTTAGCCTGCAAAACACAGAGGGATGTCCTCCCGTGTGTCTAGATGTTCATCTTTTTCTCCTTCCAATACCCAAACTACTAAGTAAGTACTTGATAATTATCAAATTACCAAGCTAAATCCGTTTTGCCTATGACAGCAACTAGTAAGCATTCCCCCCCCTATTCTAGAAAACCATAAAGGCTAAATGGTTGAATGGTTTCCCCCTAGAAAACCCGCTAGTTTTCACAGAATCACAGAATTGTCTAGATTGGCAGTTAGCAAACAGTTAGCTTCTGACGCGCAGTTAGCTTCTGACGCGCCACGCCCTGTTCGCTAACGGCCGCGCCACACCCTTCCGATGAGCCAAACCCTGTTTGCTAACTGTCACGCCACACCCTTCTGATACGCCATGCTGTTTTCTAACTGCTGCGCCACGCCCTGTTTGTTGTCTGCCACACCACGCCCTTCTGACGTGCCACACCCTGTTTGCTAACTCCCATGCCACACCCTTTTGACAGGCCATGCCCTGTTTTCTAACTGCTGTGCCATGCCCTTCTGATGGGCCACACCCTGTTTGCTAACTGACACACCACACCCTTCTGATGTGCCACACCATTTGCTAACGGCCACGCCACACACAGTTTGCTAATGGCCATGCCACGCCCTTCTGACAGGCCACACCCTGTTTGCTATCTGCCATGCCACACCCTTCTGATGCACCACACCCTGTTTTCTAACTGCCGTGCCACGCCCTTCTGCCGTGCCATGCTGTTTGCTATCTGCCGCGCCACACCCTGTTTGCTGTCTGCCACACCATGCCTTCTGCCGCGCCACGCCGTTTGCTATCTGCCATGCCACACCCTTCTGATGTGCCACGCCCTGTTTGCTAACTGCCACGCCCTGTTTGCTGTCTGCTGCACCACGCCCTTCTGATGGGCCCCACCCTGTTTGCTAACTGCTGTGCCACACCCTTCTGCCATGCCACGCCCTGTTTGCTATCTGCCATGCCACGCCCTTCTGATGCGCCACACCCTGTTTGCTAACTGCCGCGCCACACACTTCTGATGCGCCATGCCATTCTTATGTGCCACGCCCTGTTTGCTAACGGAAGCGCCACGCTCTTCTGACGCGTGACACCCTGTTTGCTAACTGCGGTGCCACACCCTTCTGATGGGCCACGCCCTGTTTTCTAACTGCCGCACCACAGCCTTCTGACACGCCACGCCCTGTTTGCTATCTGCCATGCCACAGAATCACAGAATCACAGAATTTCTAGGTTGGAAGAGACCTCAAGATCATCGAGTCCAACCTCTGACCTAACACAAACAGTCCCCACTAAACCATATCCCTAAGCTCTACATCTAAACGTCTTTTAAAGACTTCCAGGGATGGTGACTCCACCACTTCCCTGGGCAGCCCATTCCAATGCCTAACGACCCTTTCGGTAAAGAAGTTCTTCCTAACATCTAACCTAAAACTCCCCTGGTGCAACTTTAGCCCATTCCCCCTTGTCCTGTCACCAGGCACGTGGGAGAACAGACCAACCCCCACCTTGCTACAGCCTCCCTTGAGGTACCTATAGAGAGTGATAAGGTCGCCCCTGAGCCTCCTCTTCTCCAGGCTGAACAAGCCCAGCTCCCTCAGCTGCTCCTCGTAGGACTCGTTCTCCAGGCCCCTCACCAGCTTCGTCGCCCTTCTCTGCACCCGCTCAAGCACCTCGATGTCCTTCTTGTAGCGAGGGGCCCAAAACTGAACACAGTACTCGAGGTGCGGCCTCACCAGAGCTGAGTACAGGGGGACGATCACCTCCCTAGCCCTGCTGGTCACGCTGTTCCTGATACAAGCCAGGATGCCGTTGGCCTTCTTGGCCACCTGAGCACACTGCTGGCTCATATTCAGCCGACTATCCACCATCACTCCCAGGTCCTTCTCTGCCTGGCAGCTTTCCAACCACTCATCTCCCAGCCTGTAGCTCTGCTTGGGGTTATTGCACCCCAGGTGCAGGACCTGGCACTTGGCCTTGTTGAACTTCATGCAGTTGACCTCAGCCCATCGGTGCAGCCTATCCAGATCCTCCTGCAGAGCTTTCCTACCCTCAAGCAGATCAACACACGCACCTAACTTCTGACGCGCCACGCCCTGTTTTCTAACTGCCATGCAATGCCCTTCTGACAGGTCACGCCCTGTTTGCTAATGGCCACGCCACGCCCTTCTGATGCACCACACCCTTTGCTAACGGCCTTACCTCTCCGTTTGCTACCTGCCGCACTACGCCCTTCTGACGCGCCACGCCCTTCTGACTTGCCATGCCATTTGCTAACTGCCGCACCACACCCTGTTTGCCGCACCACGCCCTTCAGACTGGCCACGCCCCGTTTGCCCGTCCTGGTCTCCTCGCCCCTGGTGTCTCGCGCTCCCTAGGGGCAGTTCATGACCGACCGGGGAGGGGGCGCTGCTGGCTCCGCCTACGCCTCGTTCTCGCCTCGTTCACGCCTCGTTCACCTCCCACGCGAGGGCTGCCGGGTCCTGGCGGCTCCCTCGAGTGGTCTCGGTGCCGGAAGAATTAGCCCTGCCTGTCCGATGCCCCGCTCCGCTGCAGAACGCGTCTGCCCCGGAGCCGATCGCCTCGCTGCCTTCCTCCCTCCTTGGGCCAGGGAGCTCCCGTAGGGGTGCCGTAGGGCCACGTGTCGCCCAGGGCTCGCTTACACCCCAGAACCTCTCTGAGGGATGAATTTCCGCAGAAACAGCCCACAGGTTTTGAAGACGAAGACAGAAAGCCAGCCTCGTGAGGCTGCAGGGCAGTTACCACGGGGATTGCACATCTGACTGACCGCGGCTGGCGAGGAGAAGCGGCACCGAGAGCTGCCCTGCGCCTGGAGCGCCCCCTCCACAGCCGGCCTCACCCTCTCGCCCTGCCGGCCGGCGGCCGGGGGAAGAAGGGCCGAGCCCTGAGCCCTGCGAGCCCATTACCTCCACCCACTCGGCCTCGGAGCCGTTCTCGGGCGGCCGCACCTGCAGCCGAGCGGACAGGCACTGCTGCAGCACGGCTCGGGCCAGCACCGGCCGCGCAGCCGCCATCTCGGGCCCGGCGTCCCCCGGCGAGAGGCGTCCGGCGGCGGAGCGCCGCGGGAGGGCGGGGGCGGCCCGGGGGCCGGGCGAGGAGCCGGGGCCGGGCGGCGGCGGGCCCTGGCAGCGGCGGCTCCGTTTCTTTTCCGGGTGAGCGACGCCTGGGCCCTGCCGCAGGGCGAGGGGCGGCTGCCGCCCGCCGCCCCGCGGCGCTCGGGTCGCGGCTCCTCGGGCTGCTCGTTCGTGTACACGCGAGGAAGCAGCGTGGGCATTGCTAAAAATTGCGGAGAGGGTCAGTGAGTGCTCTGCCCTTTGCAAAAGGGAAAGTGGGGCTTGTGGGTTGTCAGCGCTCTCTAAAGAGGGGACAGGTAGCGGGGGCGCAAGGGTACAGCTTCAGAACCAAGTATTGCGGCTCGTGCCTAACAGTGCCCTACAGCTCGCAGGAAGCTGCGTGTTGTTTTGTTTTGTTTGAGTGGATGAGAAATAAAAAAAATCTGCTTATCTTGTGGGGGAACGTGGCATGGCGTGCTTGGGGTAAGACTAGCATGCTATGTAGTTTCCACATGAGAACGAAAGACCATGGATTACCGGTCTAAATACTGCTTGTCACTCCTTCAAAAACAAGTAGTGTTTATTTGAGTTGATCGAGGTCCCACGTTGGAGCTCTGGTTTTCAGCAATGCTGTTTCAGAGCAGAGAAAACAGAAAAAAACACAGTTATACAAAAGGGGGCTGTGTAGGTAGGGTCCAGAATTAGGACCCAAAGAAAAATGCATAATTCTGAAATGAGCATCCATAACAAATTAGAAAAGCTAAGGTATTGCAACTGCTTTTTCTACTATTCTTCAGATTTCTGGCTACATATTGTGACATTCACTGAACAGCTGCTAAATCAGAAGTTCTGACTTCCTCCCCTGTGTGAATCCTGACACACACAGGTTTCGAATAACCCCAGCTCCAGCAAAGTCAGGACAGACTGATGCAGGATGCAGTTCCTCGGAATTCATTTTAAGACTGAAGATTTTATTTTCAAAATATATTTATTTATTTATTTATTTATTTATTTATTTATTTTAAGGTAAAACCTAGTAACATCAGTAAGAAACTGAATTTTATTACCTGGCCTCAATCATCCAGTAAATTATTGCAGTTAACTTGCACAGCAAGGGGCAATGTGCACTCATTAAATAGCCATTGTTACACATAGGGGTATATTCAACTAATGTTATTTTAAAATAACGTTCTCTTTTGCATTAGGGTTCTTTGAGGTTGCTTGTTCTAAAGCAAACCGTTATGAAAGAAGAGGAAATCTCACTAGGTGGTTAGTGGATAAACTAGCTCATTTTTGCTAGCTGTAGGGTATTGTTAAGTATGAGCTATTTTTATTTAAACTCAGCTAATTTTATTTAAAATGCCTTCTGTTCATTTACTCTAAAGCTGTTTCCCCAGACTCATTAAGAAGAACTTAATGAGGTAGAAAACCATTTAAAATGATTTTTTTCATATATATTTGTGCTATAAATTGATTGCTAAGGAAAATAGATATTATTACAGTCTATGAGCAAATTATATAAGAAGAATATAAAGGGATATTAAGATACAAGGATATTAATTGTTCTTTGCTGTGATACCATTATTTATGCCAGGCTTTGATGCAGAACATTTATTCATATGTAAGTTTTAAAAAATATGCTTGTGAACCAGTGCATAGAAAAATAGTATGCCATCATTGTTTGTGTAATTCTTTATCTAATAATCACAGAATTGTCTAGGTTGGAAGAGACCTCAAGATCATCAAGTCCAACCTCTGACCTAACACTAACAAGTCCTCCACTAAACCATATTGCTAAGTTCAACATCTAAACGTCTTTTAAAGACCTCCAGGGATGGTGGCTCCACCACTTCCCTGGGCAGCCCATTCCAATGCCTCACAACCCTCTCAGTAAAAAAGTTCTTCCTAAAGGCTTCCCTCTTCCTGTTTCTTACCCATGCTGCATGCATTAGTGTAGATGCACTTCAGTTGGGCCATTGCCTTCTCTTCCAGCCTTGCCATTGTTCCCTCTGGCACAGCTCTAACAAGCCTTGTTTCAGCCCCATCCCCCTTCTCACCTAGTTTAAATGAGCCCTGCCAGCTCCTGGCCCAGGATCTGTTTTCCCCTTAGAGATAGGGACCCGTCTGAGGCCATCAGGCCAGATGATGAGTACAGCACCCCATGGTCAGAAAAAAAAAAACAAAAACAACACAACAAAATTTCTGTGTTGGCACCAGCCTCTGAGCCACGTGTTTATCAGGTGGGCTTTCTGTGTCCTCTCTGTACCCCTCCCTGCCATCGTAGGGATGGACAAAAACACCACCTGTGCTCCCACTCCATCCACTAACTGTCCCAGTCCCCTAAAGTCCCGTTTGATGGTCTTCAGGCTTCTCTCTTCAATGTCATCACTGCCAGCCTGGACTATTAAAAGAGGATAATAGAGGGGCGAACCAGGCTGGGAAGCTTTCTGGCAATGTCCCTGACCCTGGCCCCAGGGAGGCAGCAGACTTCCCTACGGGTAGGGTCAGGACGACAAATAGGTCCCTCTGTTCCCCTGAGAAGGGAGTCACCCACAACAATCACCCTTCTTTGTGTCTTGGTGGAGGCAGTCCTGAGGCGTGGAGTCGACTTCCTCACCCTAGGCATCCTCCTGGGTAGACTTTCTACCTCTTCCTCAGCTACCGGCCTCTCAAGCTCCAGGGCCTCAAACCTGTTGCATAAGGGCACCTGGGAAGGTGGGGCCGGTAGGGGGGGGCATCGCCTGTGATGTCAAGCAGGGACCTGTTTCCATTCCTCCTCAACTCCTAGGTCCCCTCCCTCTGCCCGACAGCAATAGGGCAGGGGGTCCACCCCCATCTGGGGTGTCTCACTCCGGCACCTGTCCTTCAGGCCACACAGGGAGTCGCTCCACAAGTCTATCTCCCGCTCACACTGATATCCCTCAACCTCTCGACCTCCTCCTTGAGTTCTGCTACGAGGCAGACCAGGTCGTCCACCTGCTCACACCTCACGCACACAGTCTCTCTGCCCCCCGCAGGTGGTAGCAACAGGCTCAGGCACTCCCTGCAGCCGGAGACCTGAACTACCGCAGTTTTGAGTCAGGGTGTGAACAGACTTCCTAGGAGAGCACTGTGCCTGGTGTACAGCATTGCAGCTGAGCTAGCGGTAGACCGCCGTTAGAGGAGGTGTTCGTATGGGTGGGGGTGAGCGCTCTGCCCTTCCAGCTCGCCCTGCCTGCGCGAACTGCCACGCGAACTGCCGCGCCACTCCCTTCTGACGCGCCACGCCCTGTTTGCCCGTCCTGGTCTCCCCGCTCCTGGTGTCTCGCGCTCCCTAAGGGCAGTTCATGACCGGCCGGGGAGGGGGCGCTGCTGGCTCCGCCTACGCCTCGTTCTCGCCTCGTTCCCCTCCCTCACGAGGGCTGCCGGGTCCTGGCGGCTCCCTCGAGCGGGTTCGGTGCCGGAAGAATTAGCCCTGCCTGTCCGATGCCCCGCTCCGCTGCAGAACGCATCTGCCCCAGAGCCGATCGCCTCAGCAAGTGGTGAAAAACAAATTAATTTTGTTGTAACACATCTTGCGTTTCTTGAATCGTGTTGGGCCATAGTTAGGTGGAAGATCTCGTTTGTAAACCAGAGTGGGGTAAAAATATATTGGTTAAATTTTGAAGTTTGGATTACATTCGGATTATTATTATTATTTTATTTTTTTTTACGGAAACAAACATTTGGACATCTAGAGAATGTATCAGTTATTATATCAAAGACATTTTCATGCATTTTTTTTAATTTGATAGCAGTCCCAATGTATTCATTGTATACTGTGTACTTTTTGTACCTGCAGCAGAGAAGTATGTATTTTGAGACTGGCTGTATCCAGAAGACATTTCTTATTTTCACATCAGTTCTGTTCAAGAGGGGCAGATGGCAGTACGAACCATTTATCACAAACTTCAGTGGACATGCATTTTTTCTCATCCTTAGTGTTAATGGTCATGCATATTTCATGTGCATTTAATGGAATGTCTTATTTTGTGAAGAGAGGGGGTGGTGCTGCGAGCTCTGCCTTTGCTGGTACTCAGGTTTCTCCTGTTTATCAGAGGATGAAATGCTTGAGGTCTTTCAGGACCAAAATGATCTCAAATCGTCTTGTATTCTTCCCTAGGGATGATTTTTTTGTTAGTAATAACTTTGGTGTTATATGCCACTTGGCAGTGGCAGTAGCTGACTGGAACTTTGAAGAGACGAGATGCGTCTTAGAAGTTGTTCCTCTCTCTATGGTGTTTGAAACCTTAATCAAAGGTTTTTCAAGCAGCTATCACATCAACAGAGTGCCCCTAGGTAGTGTCATCTGTCTTGAAGAGAAACTATACAAAGCTGCAGCCTGGCACTTAGATAGCAAAGATACAAAATAGGTTATATCTTGGTAGAATTGCCTCTTGTGGGACAGACATAGCTGAAAGGGCACAGAGTGTCAAGGGAAGAATTATATTTAAATGTTCCATTTTATCCATTGTCCAGTGTGGAACTCTCTCTTCGCACGTGTACAGAGAGGAAGGGAAAAAAAAAAAAAAAAAGAAGTAACAGGGCATGCATAAGGAAAGAAAGAGTACTTACTTAAATCACTTATAAACATTTAGTAAGGAATCACAGGTGGATGCTTCTACTGCTATGAATGTTGAGACAGAACTGCTGGATTCTGCTGTGACAGCTAGTAGAGGTTGCTGTTAGAAGACTCTTTCATCATCACAGATGACCAGGAAAGTGAAATTTGCAGCAGTTAAATGGCAAATCTTCATCACATGAGATACAGAATATAATATAAAACAATTTGTAAAGTGAGATTATTGTTTAAAGTATATTTTTGCTTGCTTACCATGATTACCTAAAGGAAGTAGGAATGCTATTAATCATGGTTTCTTTCTCTACATGTGCCATGCATATTCATTTGCCTGTGATATTTAACTATTGTACTTTTACTTGTTTGGGTGTCTACTGCACCAAACATTTGTCTCTGCATGACTGACAGACATTAATTTTAAAAGGACTTCTGTTGATTCCACTGAAGCAGGATACAGAGCAGTGGGAGTAGCCTACTTACGGTATGTACAATGCGGTCTAATTTTAACACCTTCTACTGGTTAAAAGCAGTACAGTATTTCTTATTTTTTTCACAGAACTAAGCTGATCTAATAAGATACCTGTCCTGAACCTGTGTTGTACAGAGCCAACCCTGGGTTTTAACAAAGCCCTCTCAATTCTGGAATTCAAAGAGATATTGTATGGAGCTACCCAACTGGCTCTGGAAGGAGTCGCTCAAAGGTGAGCAGTTTTCTGCTCTGGTTTAGGAATGGTAGAGACTGATTCCTGCGGGCATATTCATGTGTCTTTGCACTTGCTCTCCCACTCCCTGAACTTGGTATCCGGGTTCTGCTTAGCATGAGTGCATGGAAACAACTTGGATGTAGGACAGTAATTGAATCAATGAGCCCTTCCACAGTGGCAGAGACACCTCCAGCAGTGCTGAAGAAATAAGCATCTACCCAGCCATGAAAAGCTAGCTCTGCAATCACAAGGCCCAGACCAACTGGGAGGAGTAGAAGTGCTGAAAAAGAGTCTGCAACTGTGCAGGCCATTAGTTATCAATGAGCAAGCTCAGTATTTCCACTCAGGCCATCTGGGATTGGTATAGCTCAGCTTCAGTTTCTTGTGCCCCGTATGGAAATCCTTGCCATGTAGGTCCTGCAATTTTTATGTCCTACATTCAGGACTGGTTCAGTGCAGACCCCAGGTGACTCCAAGTGTTTGTACTGTGCTCCACAGCCCCTTTGTTATTGGTCCACATTATCACAGAATCAGAGAATTTCTAGGTTGGAAGAGACCTCAAGATCATCGAGTCCAACCTCTGACCTAACACTAACAAGTCCTCCACTAAACCATATCACTGAGCTCTACATCTAAATGTCTTTTAAAGACCTCCGGGGATGATGACTCCACCACTTCCCTGGGCAGCCTGTTCTAATGTCTAACAACCCTTTCAGTAAAGAAGTTCTTCCTAATATCCAACCTAAAACTCCCCTGGTGCAACTTTAGCCCATTCTCCCTCATCCTGTCACCAGGCACATGGGAGAACAGACCAACCCCCATCTCGCTACAGCCTCCTTTAAGGAACCTGTAGAGAGCAATAAGGTCGCCCCTGAGTCTCCTTTTCTCCAGGCTGAAATTATGCTGGATACCATCCTGGATACCATCCTCTAGCTGTGCCATTTGAAGGAATTAAAATCTGTTCCCTTACAAGATGCTGCTATGTTACTTCTCTTCATCTCGTAAATACTTTTGCAATAGCAATTACTACTAGAGAGGTGCATTTGAATACCATAATACCAAAAATAATACAATTTATTTCATTTTCAGTGAGAGTTTGGTGGTAGTTTGAGGACATTCCTATGGACAAAAATATATGAACATCTTTTAGGAGCTGGAACTTGAATTTTGCATATTGTCAATGGATGCCATATATAAAATTACCAGAGTATTGGCATAAAACCTTATGTTATTATTAAAAAAAATGGGTGAATTGAGACATGGCTCTTTTTACTCCTTTGACTAACACTGTGAAAGGTGATTTATTATTCTCTATATACCTGAAGGACTCCTTGCCTCCAGTTACTATTGAGTGTGCTGGCATAATCAGGCTGTATGTCTTTTTTTTTTTTTTTGCATTCATATGTATGACATTCAAATAAAACTCTTACCACAGCTTCAGGCCAAAAGCTTTTTCTCCTTGAGCCACAGCTCCTATCATTTTTTCTCCTCAGGCATACTGATCCTTAGCTAGTCAGGAAAGCATGCACTCAAATGATAGGTCATTAGGAAATTCTCTGAATAACAAACCTCTGAAGTCATCCCAAGTGGTATTTGCCATGCATCATGATAAAAACTGGGAAGTCTGAGGAGGCACTAATTATATGCTTGGTCTGTCATTTATCAGTCGCTGAAGCTGTTGCTTCCAGAACACAACAACCTCTTTTTCAGCATCATTCAACAAGATTGCCAAAGCTCAGTAAGCCAAGCAAGGCTGACAAATTTCGGCATTTAATTCTCTTCAGTGGAAAATCATTGCATTACAAAACAGGTATCTCTTTTTGCCATAACATGGCATTACATGGAGATACAGTAATGTTGGTCTACAGACTTGTATTAAAATTGTATTTTGGAAACTCATTCCATTAAAAGAGAACAAAAGGCAGGTGTAGTAACTGTACAACTTTCATCTACAATCAGCCTTTCATTTTTAATGATTTGTCTCAGTTAATGCAATACTCTATATAATTCTTTCATGATTTTAACCAACATAAGTAGCAGGTGATCTTGTTTCCCCTCAGGTCTTGTGGAAAAATAAAAGGAGATAAATAATAGAAGACTGTAAATTCTAATGAATATTCATTGAGTCAAATAAGATAATAGACCATGTGTCAAGAAATAATGTGGCTTCCTGCTATGAATTCCAGTGTGGCTTAACATATTTCAAAGACCTTCCAGTGTCAAGAATTGTTTTTTAATATTTAATTTTCACACTTCCTTAAAGCATAGATTTTTCAATGCATGTTTCTGAACTCATTGGGGGTGAGATGATTTCTTTACTATTTGATACCTCAGAAGCACTGCAATGATGAAAAGGACATTTTTCATATAATCTTTGATTTTTTTAAGCTGCCAAAGGGTCCCACTTTCTTTCTTTTACAATGGATGCTAAATAGCTGCTACAGAGTGGAAGGAAAACACTTTATCTTCAATATTTGATGTTTTAATAGGAGGAAAAAAATGGTATTTGGTATAATTTTTTTCTAAAAGAGCTTTTAATTTCACAGATAATTTTTGGAACTGCTGGAGGCTTATATATATATGAATAACAGGGTAAAACAATTAGTCTGTAACTTGGGATATTTTAATATCAATTAAAGATATTTAATCTTTACCTGGATACTCTGTTGCCTGTAGGGCAAAAAATAATTGTTTCTTCATAGTGCCAATCTGAGTGAGATTCATGTCCAGATTAAAGCAACTTCATTTTGGTGCTCACAAATAAATTGTAGTGCAAATATGAGGTGTTTTAGCTCCTGTCACAGAAAAAGCATTTAATTCACTCTGAGGCTTAGAGGAGGACTCAGCTCACGTTCAGGTAAATCTCTAGGCTACATCTAGAAGTTCATCAATGGCGGGAAATATTCGCAGACACTGTGACTCATCTTTGCTTTTCCTGTCACACTTTTGGCCAGGGTTAACTCACTGCTGGAAAATTTCTGCTCCCAATTTAGCAATTAAGGTTGGCCAGAGCCCATCTTCAAGAGGCCGGTTGCATGATGCCATGCTGCTTTGGACAGTGGGATAATTTTTATAAGATGAACATGGGGTTTCTGTGCTGGCTGGCATCGGTGGCAGAGAACAATCCCAGGCACATTTAATTTAGCACTGTAGATGTAGCTACGGTTGTCAGTCAGCTGAAAAGTTCTCTAAATACCATCAACTACATAAGTAGATGCCTATGCTTAGACAACTATTTAAATTGTCTTCATACCTGTCTTTACAAGTCTTAAACTGAATCTCTCCGTCAGTGATTTCAGTAGTTTGGTGAGAGTGGCAGTATGTCTGGGAGCTCAGAGCTGAAAGCATTTTTACCCCCGTGTGGGGATGTGTAAGGGTGCAGAAGTAGAGGGCACAAGTTGCTGAGCCAGGACTGTATCAGCTTTTAAACTGTGTGTGGAATGGATCACTGGGCAATACCTCCCCATGCAATCTGCCTGTTCTATACAGCACTGCTGGTACCAGGGAGGCAATTTTGAGGCGCTGATATTTGACATGTTGAGAGGTAGTAGTAACTGAGGGTCAGAATGGAGCGTGAGGGATATTTGACGCTTTTTTTCCATGAAGTCAGAGCATCTTTGATACAGTTGTTTGTTACTTCTGACGCGTTTTGTCTATTATGCTTTATCAGTCCTGTCTGTCCAAAATAAGCATGCAGCATGAATCAGAAGAGCCCTTTGGGGAAGGGATTATGTTTCTCAAGCCATTTGAAATGCACAGGTACCTGATTTTGTCTTGATTCTGACTGGCCTTTGGATACTGTCAGAGCACCAGCATGAAGTAATGGGAAAAATACCAAGGAGAGAGAAAGTGACTTATTATAAAAAAGTAATAAAAATCCATATTACATTCTGTTTACCTTGTAAAGCTTTATTTAACTTTTGTCATAAAAAACATGCTGTGCTTTTTGGCAACAATAGCAAAGTTTGAGTTACGCAGAGCAGACTGTCAAAAACTGTATTGCTCCCCTTCAAGTACAAGCATCTGAAGAGTGAAATACAATTGCTTGTCAGTACATGGCAACATTACAGGAGCTGAAAGGTAAATAAAACAAAATCTGGCTGAGGCCATAGATAAGGTCTAGGCTGACAGAACTTACTACTTTCACTTGGAGTTTGGACTTTCTCAACAATAGCACTGCATGACATGGCTTTGCTTCATCTCCCTGATGCATTTTGTCCTTTGCTGCCTGTGTGGGGAAGAAGCTAATCTTCCCTTAGGGGGAGCAGAGCAAAAAGCCTTGAGTAGCAGTCCTGAAGGTCTGAGAAATCCAACGAGTTTTGTGTGGAACTGAGAAGTTACTGAATGGGCCAGAAGTTCAAGCACTGGAGCAATTGTATATGGATAGTTGGAGCTGTCCTGATGATGAAAATATCTCAAGCCATTTTGCTCTGAGTTGGTCTTGCAGGGTGGTAGCAAATGCAAAACTGCCTTGTTGCTACTGGTATAGGCATGTGTTCATTGGGTTATCACCTGAAACTAGTTTGGCTTCTTCCCTCACCACTATTAATTGGATGGTCCAGACATCATTGCTCTGAGCAGCTAAAAATAACATTCAGTTTCAAGAATAGATGGATTAATATTCATTTCTTTTTCTCTCATTCTCTCTAGAATATAGTGCCAAGCCCTCTTATATAAACTTTTTTATACCTGTACGTTTGCGTATGTGTGTTATTAGCCATTACAGAACCTTTCAAAGTTTGTTGGTTAGTTTTATAATAGGATTTTAATTCCCTTGATAATCACAGCAGCCTTTATCTTCACTATTCTACTCCTGATCTAAATTCATCTTCAGTATGGGAGATCAGAAGTAGGTATACAGGATTTCAGATGGAATTTCACCATGTCTAGTTCAACTGAATCAACAGCATCCTGTCTGTAGGAGAAACAATATTTCTTCAATGTTCTTCAATACAAGAGCAAAGAGGAAAGATGTTCTGTTCCGAAAGGTCAGATTGCATAATGTAATTCAAAAGATAGTATTAGAGGATATTGCCTGATACATTTTGAAAGCAATGCAGATAAATGAAGTCTAAGTACTGTAATGGACAGAATGTTAAATGTGTGAAAGGGACAGTGATAGCATCTGTAATAACAGACATTTTAGTGGTCTGCATGCTCTAGCATTGGATCCATGTATAGGTATTACGGGACATTAAAAAGTAAAACATTTAGTTTAATATCTAGTAAAACTTCTGATAATTAGCACTAGAAAACTATCATGCAGAATAAATGTGAATATGTACCTAATTAAAGTGCCTAAGTAAGAAAAATACAATTATACAACTGACCTTGCTATCCTTTAAATGCCAGTTATCCATGGCTACGGGTATGACCATGACTCAGTAGGTGACAGAGCAAGACAGAGATCAGGCAGAACAGCTGAAGCCAACGAAACCTCCTTTCTCTAATGGCTTTCATAAGTTCTAAGTGTGAGCTAATATGCCAAGCACTGAATTCAATAATCACTTAGTGTCAAAACAATTTTGTATTTTCTATCAATAGTCCCTCTATTTCCTGTAATACTGTTACATTTCCTCATTCCAAAGCTTGATTAAATTGGTATTTTAAAGGGTACAGTGCAGTCCTTTAGTGGCAGTAATTAGAAGAATATAAATTAAATTTATTTCTGTGAGAGTTGATTTTTAGACCTTACTTTCAAGATCCATAGGCCAGGAGCTTTTATGATTGATTCACTAGAAAATTGCCTATGTCTGAGTCCATTACAACAAGAGACCTACTTTGTTGTAGGAAACTGAACCAAGTCCCTCTTCTTCGTGCCCTGGGAGCTGGGATGGAAAAGAAATCAAAAATATATTTTGTGAACTGAGAGGAACTTGCTTCTTGTAAATGTTAAACTTCAAAGGTGCTTTGGTTTAGGCTGTATTTTCCTTGGTCTAAGCTTGCTATACAGGAGAAAATAGGCAAGTTATGCCTATCTTAACTGTCTATGCAAGGAATGTCAGCTCTGTTCTGTCTAAAGAAACCTGCTGTTTGGCATTAGAAGATGTTAGCATAATTAAAAATCTGAGGAACTATCTATCTTTTATTTTTTTATTTATTTTTTATTTTTTAATTTTAAATTATGGATAAATAATAGTAACACTTGAGCACAGAAGATTAGAGATCAGAAACTTTAGATTATTTTCAGGGACCTGCCTCTGGCTGAATGCAAAACCATGAAGAAGAATTGCTTTCCTTCGTGGTTGTGGATTAATGAGGGAAACAGGTATTCCAAGGATCAGCTGCTCTGCCTTCACAGTTGTGGAGTGCCTCGTATTTTCACATGTAGTGCTTCAAAACCATGTAAAAAACATTCTTGGAGCACATTTATTTTCAGCTGAGATTGGCCTCTGTACACTGAAACAATCTGGAACAGGCTGCTAGTGGCATAGTTGTGTAACTGGTCTATATACACCCAAAGTACACTGGTACCCTTTTGAAATGTCTTGCACTGCTATGTACTGGGAATGATGAGATAAGTATTTAATGGCCACAGAGCAAAAATGAATCAAACCAATTCAGTTTGGAACATGAGCCAGATTTTAAAAATAATTAGTAAATACAAAACCCACTAAAAGTTGATGTAATTTCTCAATTAGCCTCATTGTTCAAATTGGATTAATTTGCTCTACAAAACTAATTTAAGCTCTGTGTTCTGATGTTAACAGAAATACTTCCTGTAAAACACAAGTTTATGATGGAGAAAATGAATGAAGAGCAGAATTAAAATGATTTCAGAAACTGAAATTGTGCCTGAATGCCATTAAGACTCAGTGAGAGCAGAGGTGTCAAGTGGTTTACTGAAACTTGAGGGTAGTGAACATTTTAACTCTTATTTGCGTATGATGCCTAATACAAAAGGACTCCTTCTATCACTTCAACTGTAATTTATTGGCACTACTGAAAAAAGGAAGGAAAGGAGGGAAGGAAGGCAAGGGAGGACAAAGAAGAAAGAAAGGGTGGAAAGGGGAAGGGAAGGGAAGGGAAGGGAAAGGGCAAAGTGTCAGCTTTCCTTCAATGTTTGTAAAACATGGCAAATAATAGGAAAACCTTTTGAAGAAAAAGTCATCAAAGCCTTTGTTTTCCTCTTTAAGTATGGAAATATCATTCATTTGAGATAGTTACATTCATGCAAGGAGTATATACACCTAAGAAAAAATTATGTGCTTTTGTTACTGAAGGGTGTGTTCAACAAATCTCTTAATTTTCTGCACTGCTTGCTCAAGGCTGGAAAAATGCTGTAACATCAGCCGTACTTCCACTGCAATGTAGCTGTTACTATAGTGCACAATATTAACCTGAAGAACTTGATGAATGACTTCAGAAAAATGGAGCCATAATTTAAATAAGGTTTTCATCTCCTCTTGACTGTGAAGGACTGCACTGATTACGATGTCCAAAAGTAATACACAAACTAAATTGGGCTCAATTGTGGCAGACTTTCTTCCTCATTTTGCAAAACAGGACTAAAGCAGAGAACTTAATTTCTTTTTCAGTTAAAAGTTTGGCAAAGCATTCACATACAATCAAACTAGTTTTGTGGTCTTATATTTACTAGAAATACTAATGCACATGATAAAGAGAAATAATAAATTCTTACTGTTTCTTCTATGATTTCATTGTGCTTGTCAGTATGTTGCAGTTTCAAGTATGACTATATATTATGAACAAAACATTGCTTCTTAAATAAGGTACTATTCCATATATTACCACGGGTAAATCTCACTTTTTTACACAGATATTTGAAATCAGAATCTGTTTAAATCCCTTGGGTGAAATTAACTTTGCAGGGAGTGAGCATAACTGTCTCCATGTCAGTTGCAGGCCCTGATACCAAAGCCTGGCAGGAAGAAGATGGAAAAAGTGAAATTCTAATGAAAAAAATAGGGGAAATAGCATGAGAGACAAGGACTCTCCTCAAACATACCAAGCCAACACTGGATGAGGTCATGTGGTTTGGTATCAAGTAAATTAGGAAAAAGTAAATTAGCAAAAAAGTTTCTTTAACTTGCATGAGGAGCAGAGCAAAGATCAGGGAAAGAACTCACATTGGTAGTTTCATCTTTTTTTATTTTTTTCTTTTTTTCTTTTAAAGCTTGCCTGTTGTCATCACCCCACAGGGGAATGATAGAGTCTGAGAATGACACGAGGGCAGCTGTAGCTTGAAATGGTTACTTCCGCTTACTTAAGGAACAGAATATCAATTTGCATAAAGAAATAAATACTGTGTTTTTCATTTTGTTGAACTATTGAAAAATCCCATATATAATTTTGGAAGAATACAGAGATTGTAGTTTCCATAAAGACTCATGTCTGGCAGTAAGATCTTTGTTAATTTTTGGTTGCATCTTCCTGGACTCATATTTTAGCACTGTATGTGAACTGTAATGGATGATGTCACACAAGCACCATTACTTTCAAGTGTTAAAATTTAAATAGAAAGCCCAAAGCAATTATGGTATTTTGGAGATGCCTTCTTTATTTCAGAGCAAATTTAATCTCTTTCTCATAGCCATTTCTTCATTACGTATTCAAGATAACATGCTGCCATATTAGCTCCTGTATTATTGCTAAAGCAGTGCTAAAAGAAAAGCAAGATACTGAAAACTGTTCTTTCTTAGGTGGCAGTTTGGAAAACTCTTTCAGCATACTTTTCTAAAAATCAATTTTATTTTGTGCTCGATCAGAGTTTTCAAAAGGAAAAAGAAAAAAAAGAAGTGAGGATTGCTGCAGTTGGTGTTAGTTATTCTCAGAACCAAAGAGTATACTATGGATTTTTTGCTCTTTTTTTTTTTTTTTTTTTTTTTTTTCCTTAGTACAGACTTTGTAAGGATGGGTAGGTAAACTGGATGCCTACCAGTGATCCTGCACTGATGATTTCATTTCTGCGGCATGTGTAGTATTTTGCACTTTAACACTGCCTCTAACCACCCACGGTAGGAAAAATAACTATGGATATTTCTTGCATGGAACAAGGTAATGTGGTTTCCCAGGGCAGTGAAGAAAAGGCCCTTGAGGTAGATCTTTAATATAGTTTCAAAATTAAGTGGCTCATTGGTTTTCAGTATCCTTTTGCATTTTGATTTGGCACTAGGGTGAATTATTGGGAAACAATTTGACCTCTTCAAGTATGTGTGCTAGCTAAGCAAAATGTGCTCAAATGGTTACAGCAAAAATGAAAGGCTGAATGAGAAGCACTTAAAGGATAGCAAAAATTGTATTTTTATCATTGTAATTTTTCTCTGGCTGCTGAGCACTGGAAGAAGCCTTTGAAAATGGTGGCTTTTAGCAAAATGCCTGATTAGTACTTTTAATAATACAAGCCAAAAAAAATATTAAATGAGTGATGAAAATTCTACCTGGTATGAAAGGGAGGCGGTGTTTCTTATAATAACATTTTAACCTGATGCAAGATCCCCTGATCTGTTACATGGTACAAGAGACACCAACAAAGGACACTATCTGCACTGTATTTTACCTTTGAGAACTAGTGGCCTGAAACTGACAAGGTTGGAATTACTTCTGTACTACTATCTAGATGAATAAGGACGATTCATGGAATCGTTGAGAAGAAATTGCATCAAACCCATCACGTTGCCTTCTACAACATGGTTCCGAGCCTTGATGACAGGAAAGAAGCAGCTGATGCTGGTCATCTTAAAGCTTTAAACGAATCTCCCGTGATGTAAGGAACAGAAATGTGGTATTGGCGAAAGCTGGAGGATAGGTATGTGCTGGTTGGAAAACTAAAACCCTAAGGAGAACAATTAGCAGTGCTTCTGAATTAGTATTACAAAGACAAGTAAGTGGTACCAGTCCTGGCTACATGTCTATTTGTTCTTTTAACTAACGACACAAAGGCTTAGCTGGAACATAGTTATTGTATTTGATGATGATGATGGAAACCATGGAGGGACCAAGAGGTCTTGGCCAGCCAGCCACTTTGGAGATGAAGATCGGACTTGGAAAAACTACTGACAAACTGTAGAAACGCTGTAGGTGTAAAAAGAAAAAAACAAACCAAATACTCCCCCAAAAAACCCAACCCCTGCGTGGCGGCCGCAGCAGCCAGCCGGGGCTCCCCGCCTCGGCCCAGCTAGGCCGAGGCGATTTTTTCTTCCGTGCCGTTTGTAACCACGGCGGGCTGTCAGCGGGGACCGGCCGGGACCCCCCTAAGGGGCTCATCCCGTCCCGGGAGGACTGTGAGAAAGCCTCGGTGGGGAGGCGGCCATGCCGGGCCGTGTCGGGCGCTGGGGGCGGGCCGAGGCGCGGCGCGGCGGCGCCATCTCAGCGCGCCCGGCGGGGAGGCGGCAGCAGCAGCCCCATGGCCGCTGCCTGGTGCCGGGCGGTGCGCGCTGCCCGCGTCCCCTGCCGCGGGGCTTGCGCCGCTTCGTCCTTCGGCTCCGCGGTGAGTGAAGCGGGAGCTCCACGCCCAGCGGCTCAGCCTGGGGTGCGGGTCCGCCTGCCTCCGGGGCGCCTCCGGGGCTCGGAGTGCCCTGCCGCGCTGCCTGGCACGCTGGGGAGTGGGGCTGGGGGAGACCCGCTGGGCGCTGCTGTGAAGCCCTGGCTGGCGCAAGCTGGGGGCTGCCGCGGCGTAGGGGGGCTCCCGGAGCGAGGGGGGAATATGGGGCGGTGCCCCTACATCGGAGCAAGCGGGCAGCAAGCGGGGTGGTGTGGAGCCGCCGGCACATCCCCAGCTGCTCCCGGCCGTTCCCGTTCTGTGCTGCCAGCCCTGCGCGGTGTGCTGGCGATGCTGCTAGGGGAAAGGCTGCTGGGTCCCGGCCAGGGGGCTCTCGTTTTCGTGACCTGGTGCTGAAAATGCAGGTGGCTTCTGGCCGCCGGGTGTGCTGCAGGTGGCGGAGTAACAGCTCGTGCAAGCAGGTGCGTGGGTCATGGTTTTGGTTGTGGGGATACTCAGGGAAATGCTGATTGCGCTGAGGACGTCGAAAATCAAGTAATCTGAACCTGATTTTCAAAAGCCTCCAAATTATTGAACAGGGTTTTGGTTTAGTTTGCTGTGAGCCTTGATTTATTTATTTATTTATTAAGGTTTAAGTTCAACCACACTTAATGGTTTCCAAACAAAGTGCCCTCTGGGGTTGCTTTAAAATAGGCCAGGTAGTTTCAAGCCAGCCTGGCTGTGAACCAGGCTCCTTTAGGGAGAGTCTGTACACAAGAAGTTTTTTTGCACCAGTACTGAAATTATCTCGGAGCACAGGTTGGTTCATGCTTGTTAACTTTCTCCACGAAAACTGCAGGTTTGATACCGCAACTGCAACACTCTGGTGCATATATGTGTCCTTGTTTTCTTTTTTATTAGTCCTCAAGCTCCAGGGATGAGGTGCTACAAGACAAACGTGCCCGGATCCTGTCGCGAGGGCTGCCAAAGCAAAAGCCCATAGAAGGAGTTAAGCAGGTGCTGGTTGTGGCTTCTGGAAAAGGGGGAGTTGGGAAATCAACAGCAGCAGGTAAGATTTTTCTTCTTTTTGTGCAGTCTGTTGTGTTTTTATTGTTTTGTAATAGATGTATAAATATTTATATGCTAATGTGTCTTTTGAATTGCGTTCAGCTGGCAGCAATAAAACCTGACAGATCACTAAGCTTTATTTCAGTGCCTCAAAGAAATGTGCTTTGATACTCTTCCTCTTCCCCTCTACCCCCATGTGGTATTATGTAAGTAACACTGAAGCTTTTTGTTGCAAAAAACATAGGTTTTCTTGTTTGTTTGTTTTTTAATATTTTATAATATTTCCCAAGGAGTATTTAGGCAGTGGTGTAATCTTCTAATTAAATCCCACTAACAGCCCTCAACCTCTGTGAAGTCTCATTGCAGCCTTTGAAAATCCATACAGGTACAGAGGTCTTCAATTTAGGAACTGTTCGTGCCAAGTGGGTGCCAATTGAGCAGGCAGCTTTGAAATAATGTACTTGTAACAGTGCAGTGCTGTCCTGGGACAGGCTGCTTTTTTGACATAAGAGTAAGCTGAGGTGGAGGGAATTACATGCTGGTGTAGTGGTACTGTTCCTCCTTCGCTAGCAGACTAGGTGTACCTGCACAGTGCTCCACTGTGTTGCTATAGACATTAGGGGATATCAATATGCTAGTGTTTAGAAGGTTTAAGTATCAGGTCACTGTCCAGTCTTCTCAACTACTTGTGAAGACTTCTCATAACAAGAGATGAAACAGTAGTGATAAACCATGCAAAGTGATAAGAACCTGTTGGGTCATGTTGAACTCCTGACTTCTCTCATCCGTGCTTTTAGGCTTTGAATTCAAGTTTTCCTAATTGTAGGTTCCTAAGTCATAGAACAAGATGGTACATGGGTTACTAGTGTTGTATAAATTTGCCTGAAATTCAACGAAGGTGACACTGAAGGTAACATAAAAGATCTCTAAAGTTTTATGAACTTGTTTAAAAACAAATTTACTCTGATTGTGAAAGGAGAGTCATCCTTCAGTTGCGTGTTGTCTATTTGCACAGTCTTCTGTTCATCTCCATTTGCTGTGAATTACACATTGATGTAATTCTTAATTTCTCATTTTGTAGTTTGTACTTCAGCCCTGCTTGAATAGGACTGGCTGGCTAATAAATTCTAGAACATACAAATATGTTACCCATAGTGAAAGCAACTGTACTTAAGGGAAATACATGTGGAAGTATTGAATGCATTTTTTCCTATACATAGGATGCACATTTAATATCTTATACCTAGGATACATGTGTCTGTATGTATATAGTATACACGTTCCTGTATGAAGACATTCAAAACAGTCAATGCTTCTGTTACCTAATGATGTAAGGTTGATGGTTATAATTTGTTGGTGGGTTCTATCAGGTTAATGAAAATACTGAATAGCTATTTGTATGTCAACAGGTTGACAAACTGAACGTAATCTGAACAATACATTATCCCCCTCACTTTTACAAACAAATGTGCTGATTTAAGTTCCACTAACTGGTTTCTGTATGTAGTTTGTACATGTGTTTGTAATCTGTATTTGATTTCTACATAAAGTACAACAGGTGTAAAAACCCTTAAAGAGCTGGGAGTTCTTATCCATTCATTTAAAAATAAAGTAGGATTCAACAGACATTAAATAAGAGAGCTAAGTGATAATTCAAATGTTAGTTAATGTTAAATGTTAACCTATTGTTAATGAATGCATTTATTTATAGTACTGAGAAGAAAGAGGAATCTAGAGTCGTCTTAAAAATAAGAAAGCCTTAAATGGTTCAGATGAGCAATTGAAGATCAAGTAACATGTATGGGGAAAAAAGTAATAGAGGCTTATGGGGAATGTGCTCGGTGACAACTCTGCTGACACAGTTTGAGAGCAAGAGTTGAAAAAGGAAGGAGGGTGGTAATTAGAGGTGGTATACACCTCTTAATTTCTAAAACACCACATAAAGTATTGTCAGCCTTATCTGCATCCCTCTGAAACAATGTCAAGGCTGTTCATATTCCTTTCCCTCTATGGGTTTGTGTTTCAGTTGTTCCAGATCTCCCTGTCAAGATGAGCGGTTATGTATTAGGGTCAGGTTTGTCAGGGGCATTCTTCAATCGATCATTGTGTTTCTTTTGAGTAATTCTTTTTGTCTGTCACATACAGCTTTAGTATTACATTCTTTGTTGCTTTTTGTGCTTTTGAAATCAATGGAGTCACTGATTAAAAGAAGAAATTGTTTTATAGGAAGAAGTATTTTTCAGTCTGTGTTTAGATGCTTTTGGTTGTTTTGGTAATCTTTGTTGAGTAAGAGGTTTTTTGTTTGCTTGATTTCTGTCTCTTTCCTCTATTTGTACTTCCTGTCAAGTTCCCCTCTTTTACCAGTGTTCTGCTAGATTTCCTCAATCCAACTGAAGCTTTCAATTTCTTTTTCCTTTTCTTTTCTGCCCCCTCTTTATACATAACTCTAAGTTGAGAGCATGGTAGAAAATTCATCTTGTCATGTGAAGAGTTCAAAGTGTAGGCTTGAAAGAGTAGAAGCTTCTTATTTACTGAAACTTGTGTTGTTTTCAACTGTGGAAGTGGGGGAAAAATGGCTGGAATAAATAATAAAAGAATAATAAAAACAAAATAAAACGGATAAATAAAAACTGTGGAAAATTAATTTTTACAGTTATTTCTTTGAACAGCAGGATTAACAACTATTGATACTTTGTTTTGAACTTTGAGACACATCCAGCAAAGGCTACTGGGATGAGGTTTTTCATTATTGTTCAGGAGAACTGATAAAGCCAATGCGTTGCCAAATGTAATTTCTTTTTTCCTCTTGTATGTTTTTATTCTGCAGGCAGGATATACTGTTGTTGAAACTCACCCTTTCAAGGTAGAGATCAAAATCCCCATCTATTTATCTGAGCAATGTGGACGCAAATGTGTGCTTTGGCAAGCAGGTTGATAACATTTGTTCTCTCTTGCAGGACCAACATAATGTTTTCTGGTAGTGGACCTTCTTTACAAGTTAAGATATTTCGGTGACTAGGGAGATCTAACTATTTCAAAATTCACTTTCAGAAAGAGTTCATCTGAGTTATGTTATTGATGATGTAGCTTAAATGTGCCACAAATCTGGATGCATTCCCATGGCTCCGTATATGTCTGATCTTGGGCCAAGCACTTTTATTGGTGGTGTTAGCTCAATATTCAGTGAATTCAACTGTGGTGCTTCTATGGCCAGTGGGGGGTTTGGAAGTTAAAAAGTCCAAACTAATAAACGATCCTAGACTTGCACTGACATCAAGAAGACTAACTTAGAATCTCCTTATGTGTCTTTCTGGATACTGGTTGGCTTGTGTAGGATGGGCAGAGACTGCTTGCGTTGTGCTATGAAGTTTTGGGGTGGTGGGAGGAAGTACTGGACTTCTTGAATGTATATGTTCTACTGCCCTGCAGTCCTGATTACATTGGGATTTCATTGTGAGGGCCCATGTAAACATTTAGGGTTGGGTTAGGGTCCTGTGCTGCATTTCTAAACCCTCTGGGAACTGATGGTAATACAAAGACAATTGAATGCAAGAATTAGCTGGGATTCGAAAGGGTACCTTGTGTCCAGCCAGATATCCATCTAATAAATTCAGACTTTCCCACTGTATTATTTTCACTGACTTCCTTCTATTTGTTTAGTAGTCAAATACCCTTTATTGAAGAAGCATTGTGGATCATACTTTAATTTTATACGTGGTAATTCTATGTAGACAAGAAGGTAGACATATGAAGCTGTCCAAGTTTTGGATGAGATAATTGCTTTCATATTGGCTGGACCAGTGATGTATTGTGGATTTAGGAGAAAGATAATTCTGATGATGCACAATAGGTTAGCTGTTGCAGAGCTGTGCTCACACATCGCCAAGGACTTTGCAGCCTCTCACTGGTACTGCCCTGCCAGCGGAGAGGCTGGGGGAGCCCCAGGAGCTGGGAGGGCACAGAGCCAGCACAGCTGACCCAGACTGGCTGCAGGGATGTCCCACACCTTATGGCCTTGTGATGAGTAGTAAAACTGGGGGAGTTGGCTGGGGAGGCTGCAGCTTCTTGGGGTCTGGCTGGACATCATTTGGTAGGTGGTGAGCGATTGCACCGTGCATCACTTGTTTTGTATATGTATTTTTATTATTACTATTATTTAATTTCCCTTCCTATTTTGTCCTATTAAACCGTCTTTATCTTATCCCAGGAGTTTTACCTTTTTCCCTTGTTTCTGTCCACCATCCCACTCAGTTTGGTGCTTAGCTGCCTGCTGGGTTAAACAACAACACAAGTCATAGACTTATGAAGACAGTATGTGGAGTAACTTGCTGCTTCTTTTGTGCCTCTTCAAACATGAATTGCAGTTGTGTTATTTATTTAATCATTGGTTTGCATGTTTATTGTCTTAGCTGTGATTTGTAGATCAGTCTCCAAGGTTCAGAAGATAAATTCTCTCTGCTTGGTTCAGGGGATAGTTAATCAAGCATCTACTTAAATTGCAGGCTGAAGAATAAAATCCCTATTGCTTTATCAGTTTAGGAGTGAACAGAGCATGTGTGTGCCTTACAGAGAGCTGTATAATCTTCCTTACTAACCTCCTTGCTATTTTGCTTAAAGAAATTTACCTCTTTCCATACTGCATTCTTTAAGCTGGGAGTGTTTCCACAGTTTGTCCTCAGTAACCTCATGCTCTTCCAGTAGAAGAGGCTGGCTGCAGCTTATCTTTCTTAAAATTCTCTGTCATCTGAGATACAACAACATGTAAAGAAGGAAAAAAAACTTAAATGCAAAAGTTTTTTTTTGTTTTAAACATGTTACTGTTTGGAGTATAATGCCTACTGTTTGGTTATATTGATATTTCTAGGAGATCTTCCAAAAGGTAGTTGAAGCTGGTGAACCATTAAAAGGTGCTATTTCTTCTATGTGCTTTCTAGTTACAGGAGTTAAATATTGATTGAAATGCTTTAAACAGAGCTGTAAACAAACTGTTGGATTTGTTAATTGCTTCATCCTGTTACTCTGTTTCTTTAGTTGCTACAGGTGCTTTCAGGGTAGATGAGACTATTTTCTGACATACTAATCAGGCAAAAAGCATACATGGCACCTTCTTCGAGAAAATTTTCAATTTCTCATGATATATCAAAATGGAAAAAGGGTATAAGTGTATTTCTGGCCAGAGTAGTTTAATAGTTTAGGTCAATGCTTATTTAATCTCTATCTTAAAAAAAAAAAAAAAAAAAAAAAAAGTTAACTAGAGACCATGGTGAGGTTAGCTATGGTAGAATCATTTTTATTGTTATGGTAGTGTCTAGTTCCAAGAGTCAACAGTGATTTTTCTTAACGTTATCCTTTGGCAAAATGCTTAGATTATAATTTAATCTCAGTGTCCTGTAGAAATTTAGAGTTTGTAGGTTTTTGCAGGTTAGTGTGAGGTTGTTAGCAAGCATGGATTGAAATGTGAATGCTGCTGCCATCGAAACTAGTAATGCTGCAGAGGTGTAAGAAGCTAAAAATCAAGATGATGAATGTGATTATTAAGCAAGTGTGATTTATCTTTGTTTTCTCTTGTTAGAAACCACAACAATATCAATATTTAGAAAGTAAATTCTCTTGTACTTAATCTTTTTTTTCTTCTTTTTCTTGCAGTAAATATAGCCCTTGCCCTAGCAGCAAATGATTCGGTAGGTGAAGATCTAATTATCTGCCTTAATGTTAAACAAGTGTGTAAGTCATAAATAAAATGGTTACTGCTGGGAGCAGTCACATACATAAAATCTAAGTATTTATTCTGGCAGTTAATTTCTTTATTTGTTTTTATGGACTTCTGAGTTTATGTAAACTTGTTTATATTGTACAGCATGATGAACGACTCGGCTCTCATCCTTCTTTGGGTTGGGTTTCGCTGTGCACTTTCCACTGTGTCTCTCTGATTTCAACTGCAATTCTCCAAGGATGTGTAGATGTACTAGAGGATGTTTGTGCAGGTTGGAGATCCATAATAAATAAATTCTATCACTTCAAAGTACTGACTTGGAAAAAATGAGTAATTGTTGGGTGGTGTCCAAAGCATTATTTGTAGCTGTACAGATGTACTTTTTCAGGAGAAATTCATGTATAAAAATACTTGAAATATAAAGGGCTAAGGGGGGGGAAGGAGCTGTATGTCTTTCCTGAAGCTTGGAAATCCATTTTTTATGTAACAAAATATCATTGCCCAGTTTGGTATTGCGAAACCCAAAATGTTAATTAGACTGAATATAAACAGTGGGACCTATTTAATGTTAAAAAACAAGGCATCTTCATTACATTCACCTGGTGCTTCCATTGTGTACATTGATATATAAGTAAACTTTGAAGCAAGTTTTTTCATGATTTCCTATGGAAGGGTATATAAAACAAATTTTTTACTCATAAAGTATGAATCCCCAAATAGCTAGTAAATACAAAATAAAAGTGTAGCCTTTAGAAGAGTATTCCACAAAGGTTTTCAGTGAAGCTTTTAATGTATGATGAAAGTTCAGATTTATTGATAATCTTACGCAAGGGCCAAGAAAACTAAGTGAGGAAGCACCTCATTCAGATGAGATATTACTATTTAGGAATACATAGTAAGCATGGCTTTGGAATCTTGTCACAGTCAACTTTAACAGGGAGTTACTTGTTTGAATTCTCAAATGACACTTGGAAAGTGCTTCATAGTTGATGTTGTGTAACATAGAAAGTATTTACAAAGTGATATAAAACAAGGTATTCACAAGTACTTTGACCTGGTAAATGTAGCATCCTTTTCTTCTTGCGTTGTAAAAGATGAGTAAAATAAAACAGGTAGGAGTGAAGTTTGCATGCATTCTGCACACTTCCTGTAACAATTTGTAAAAGGTTTTTTAAAGATTTCCATAAAATCAATCATACTTGATAAGAAGTGTTAAAGCTGTTATATGAAATGTGTGCTGTTTGTAATGGCAACTGATCTTGATATTTCACAGTTTTTAATTCCATGTTTTAAATAGGCTGCTGGAGTAATTTGATTTTGGAGAAAAATCTGTCATCTTGAAAAGCAAAACTGCTTGAATGGTTCCTTCTAATTAACTTTAAAACATGGCATTTGCTGTAATACTTTTCCAAAATAAATGTGATTCTGCGAGGAGTTCTGTGCTGTGGCATGGTCACTGAGTAGCTCCATGGAAACCATGTCTACTAATTGCACATAACTGTCGGTACCGGCTAAGATACTTGTAAAGCATGTAAATAAGAGACCATAGCCAAACAATTGAAGAGGTTGTTACTGGAGTTATTAGGCAATTCAGGGCTGAGAATAATTATAAATGAAACTGAGCCAAGAGAGTTAAGTTATAAAATGCACTAGACACTTCTGACGTTAAGATTATGTGGTGGTGTGAAATTGGAGGCCAGAGTCTGGTGGATGATAAGCAATGAAAAGCAGATGAAAGTGTTGTGACTTGCATGAACTGATGGCTACAATCTAACAAGGTGCTGCTCTTCATTTGTCTCTTCATTTGTTCTTCGTTGATGTAGTTACGAGATGTAAAACATGAAAGTAAGTTGAAGTGAAGGAACTCAATTCTTGTTTGTTTGTTCATGCACGGGTATCTGTTTTTTATATAAAATGATGGCATACATGTTTGTGTTCAACCTTTGGGCTTGAATTTGCTGGTGTTTTCATTTGTTAGCTCCCATTGATCTCAATTCAGTAGTTTTGTGAGTTAAAAATTGTGAAATGAGTATCTCTGGGACCTTGATCCAGGCTGGGATTGTTCACTGCTCTCAGCTGTAGGGCTCCCACTAATGTTCAGTTTTGTTACAGTGAAATAAATAAGGAGGCTGTTTTCCAGAGTTCACTGGTGCCTCCTGCTGAAGTTTATAGTGAATTTCTTTGACCTCAGATATGCAGCAGTGGCCTCTTCATTTTATTGTTAATAACTAATGATTGTGCATTGCCTTCCTGTGGTTTTCTTTCCCTTTATTACTGTCCTAAGTTCACCTGTTTCTTAGGAGATGGTAATGAGTGTGGTAGTAGATCAGGCCTTCAGCAGCAGCCTCCCGCAACTTCATGACAGTGCTTATGTCTCTTATAAGCAAAATACAGATTTATAGAAACTGATGCTTGAGCGTGATGTATCGTTTAAGGCAAAAAAGAAAGGACTTGAGTAGAAAGGTCACCATGACGATAAAGGTTTGTGGTTTGATTCCTTCATTAAATACAGTCTTTCTCTGTTACAAATTCAATGTTTAGATTTTCAAAGTAACTATTATATTGGACCTAAATGACTTTAAAAATACATTGTCTTCTGATCTTTCAAGTGTTATTCTTCTAAGATTATACAGGTCACAGGCTACTGAGAACAATTGTTTCTGGGGAGGGAGATCTGTGGAAGATGCTTTCAGAGGAGATTGGATTAGAGTAGATTCTTGCTGCTTTTAGTAACAGCTTTGACACCTTATTGTTGTTTGATAGTGTCATAAGTTGGAAACAGATTAACAATCAAAGCCTGAAGGAATTTCTTGTCTTCTTGATAAAAGAAAGCTTCCTTCCATCGTCTCTTGAAAGTCTGGTTTATACAGCTTGAAAAAAAAAAAAAAAAGGAACTATTGTTTCTATAAATAAGTAGCTGATTTTTTTTTTTTTTTAACATGGAAGCTTTTTCAGGTATTACAATGGTAGTCCAAAGTATTAAGGAGTCGACAGAGCCTTGGCTGTTGTCATTGGCACTGTTTGTTGGCAGAGCCAGGATTAGAATTCAGGAGCTGGAGTCCTGCATGCTGATGCTCAGGCTGCTTGGCACATTTTTACCCGTATGGTTTCGGAGTAAATAACTCTGAGACAGGATTTCATTTAGATACCTAGATACCATGTCCAAGTAGTGTGTGTTGGGGATTTTTTTTTTTCCCTTTTTGATGCAAGGCCAAGAAGATGAGCAGGGCAGCCTCTTAACACTTTCTGGATTGTTAGACTGTGGTGCCCTGGGTTACCTGTTGTGCATGGATTGGTTAAGATTTGTGTAAACTCTTGTGCCTGTACCAAGATCTATAAATCATACAGTTTTCTTTTTATGTTAAGAAATAACTAAAGTTTTGCTCCTGTGTCCTATTTTTAATTGCTTGCTTAGTTTGGTGGCAGATTTTTTCATTCTTTTGATGTACCAGCAGTCATTTGTGCTCTCATAGGAGCACTTGAGGAGAATTTTTGGGTTTTGTGCCAGGACAAATCATATTCAGACTAGAATGACTATTTATGAAGGCTGCCTGGCCAGAGACGATTTATTATAGTAGAAACAAGTTGAATTAATAGATGCCAGCAATAATAGGATAGAGATTGCTTGTTTATGAACAGAGTATTTTAGTGAGCAAACACCAGCTGTGCATGACTAAGGATGGCACAAATCCAGTTGGGAGGCTGCATGCTTGTGCTGTCACTGCGAGGCAAGTTCCCTTGTCAGATTTCTTCTGACTCTCTTTTTCTTTCCAAGAAGATGTATGTTTTTCACTATAGGGTGAAATGTTTTTTGTGTTGTGAAGGACAGAGCAGCAAGCAGTAAAATCACATGGAATGGATCAGCAGGTAAGTGTAAGCAAATGGCTTCTGCCCAGAGCAGTTAGGGCAGGTGATGAGTGGCAAACATCACTTTAATGCCTTGTAGCCCAGCCCTGGGTTACGGGTTACAGGTCTGGATTAGGACCAAAATGTGGAATGCCCCCAGGCCTCTTCCTCATGCAGCCATTAGGCTATTATGTGTGGGCCTGCAATGGCCCAGGATCCCCCTGGCTGCTGAGCAACATAGCGGGGTGGCAGCCTGGGCCGATGGCAGTGGGGCAGGGGCTTCAAACTGTGGCTGTGAGAAGGGTCTTCATGGGAAAAGCTGCTGGGATAATAAGATGGTGTCCAAACATGAATCAAACAACACGCATTGATTTTGAAATGGCTCAAAAGCAGGGAGGGGGAGAAAGTCTAGAATTTAGAGGATAATGGGATTCGTCACTGAGTAATTGCAGCTGGAAGGAAAGCTTTTGACCTGTTTTGTCTTCCTCCTATGCACCCTTCCTAATTGTTTCGGTTTGATTTCTAGGCATCTTTTAAGGCAGCCTTTGTTGCTTGGAGAATCGGGAGGCTTTAATTGCTACAGATAGGTGTTCAGGCTAATTTCTTAATGCTGAAAAGTGCTGATAAAGGTGGAGATGGCAGTGAGAATTGATTGGGGTTATCTGGTAGTGACAGCTCAGTTTCTGGATCAGCTGAGAAAACGAGAGAATAAAGCTTGAAAAATTTGACTGTTTTCAAATTTAAAAAAAATAGTAAAAGTTGTCTCAGACATGCAGTTCTTAAAACGTTTTATTTTAATCAAATTACTATACTTAATTTGGACAAAAAAGTCTTTTGAAGAATATACATCACAAGGTGGAGTGTGTTTACCACAACCATCTGGCATGCTGGGAGTGCAATGAGGCACCTCCTCAGGGATGTGGTAGCGTTTGGGATACTGTTGTGCATTTTTAACCATTATTTTAAAAATGGTGCTCTATGAAGTGTTTTTTTACCCCAATCAGATATAAGATGTGTAAGGCCAAATGAAATTGAATTACTGGTACCTGATGACAGAGAAATCCGAGTAGGAGCTACTGCAAGCTGTTGTAGGAAAAAAATGCCAGAGAAGTTCTGTACCTGACAGGAAGCTAGAAGATCTTCATATGAAGGAAAAAGGGCTTTTAAACCAGCAGAAGAATGGGTATTGAAAGCAAGTTTGCATTTCTGGGACAGATAATGACAAAATTGTAGTTGGACTTTATTGGCTTTAATCCAATTTACAGCTAGGCACATAAGTAGTGTTCAGCTGAAAGAGCTGGAGAATCAGGGATTAAAAGATGGCTATTCAATGTGTCAGTATGTCAAATGGTGAATCCAGGGCCTATCCTGGTTTTAAGTTCCCTTTTGTCCTATATGCTGCTGCTTGCAGTTTGGGATTAGCTTTAATTCTATAACCACATTAGAAGGGTAAATTGAGAGTCACTGGTTGAGGATTAAGAACACCAGCATTAAAAATAGCTGGCACCATCACTTAGCAAAGCTGGAGTTGTTTGAAATAGGCTGCAGCTGCTGAA
Organism: Netta rufina; assembly: GCF_964035555.1. Classification (NCBI taxonomy): domain Eukaryota; kingdom Metazoa; phylum Chordata; class Aves; order Anseriformes; family Anatidae; genus Netta; species Netta rufina. The sequence continues at coordinate 21,273,527 of NC_140128.1, read as the reverse complement.
TGTTGGGACTGCTGCGGGTTCACAGAATCGTTCCCACGCAGTACAACGGCAGCTCATTAACCTGTGTCTCCATCCTTTCCAGGCTGAACACCAGGGAGTTCTGCTGGTCTGCAGGGTTTACTTCAAAGTAAAGTATCATCTACTCAAATCCAGTGGGGATGCATGTGTTTTACCAAGTATGGAAAAGAAATCTCATAACAGATGAGCAAAAGTGAAATTAATGCTGTTTAAGAGTCTCTGGATGTTTAGCAGTAATGTAGGCTATGTTGATTAACAGCTATTTATAGCAGATCTTTGTGAGCTGATCTTCTTTTTCCCCTTCATTGGCATAAAGTCTTTTATCAGGCTTGTTCCTCAATAAAGCAGTTGGTGACTTTGAAGAAATCAATGCATATCACTAGATTCTTCTCTAACACAAAATTATGTGTGGAAGACTGATCTGTGATGCATGAATGGAACTGGTTGCATTTGGTTAAAAAAAAAAAAAATCTGTTACTGGAAAATCTAATTGATTTCATAGTTCATATTACCTGAAAGATTTATGTAGGAGTTTTGTTTGTTGTTAAATGAAGAATATGAGAGTAAGCAACTCTTCAGTGTAAGCTAAAATAGTTTATAGGAGGAGGGATACATCACTGGTATGTACCTACATCTATACAAGGACCATGTATAGTAAAAGTCACCTGCATAAGAGAACAAACATAACAATTGAGTGATTTTGTATCTGCATACAGAAAAGCAAAGGAGGCAAAATTTACTTCTTCTGGAAGACCTTCTTGTGCCACTATACAGAGGGGCTATGTTCTAATACGGCCTTCAGCAAGTGCTTTTTGTGTTAAAGGATTTAACTCAACAATGTCCAGAGCTTTAAACCAGTTTATTTAGGATACAGTAGTAATGCAAATCTTTATCACTCACAAGCCAGTGTCCAAGTGCAAAGGCTAAATTGAATTTTAATTATGTTGGCAATCTTGCTGGGGACAAGAAGCAGATGGAAAGACTCTTTTTAATAAAGGTAAAATATGCCTGTAAATTGCATGCTGCACAGTATGAAGCTGTAAGACTCTCAGTGATATATGCAAGAATATCTTTATCTATTGATGGAGCAGTTAGCTTTCTTATAAATACAGAATCTGTGCCTAATGACTGAAAACCTTGTTTTCATTTCTTAATGTAGATAAAACAAGTTGATAAATTAGAACAAAAACTCGAGAAAATTTGAACTGGGGTAAGAAATGCAGTGATGGTATAGATCTTGTGCTGAATATTTGTCAGACATCTTCAGGGAGGTCTAATTGGGAAAATGAGTATCTTGTTGGGAAGATTAATGTCAGTGAAGTAAATATGGTGACATAGTCAATGATGTAAAAGCAGAAGATGAAGGTGAGCTGTAGTTCTTTACCACAGTCCTTTACTCTATTTCTTTTTTTTTTTGCTATCTTGATCTGACCCATGATCTGATGAGACCTGAAATATTGGTGCCAGCTTTCAGGAAAGAACAAATCCTAGTAGTACTTAGCCTATGCTAGAGATCATTAAACTAGAAAGGGAAAAAACCTTAGAAGTACTGATAAGAAGCTGTATGTTACCATACAGTGTTTAAATATACTTTTTGCTGAATATACCAGGAGATTAGTTCTGTGTTTGTATGTGGCAAGAAAATACATATATTTTTTAAATGTTGTGTTCTTACTGGCTGATGTAACAAATTTAACTATGAAGAGTTTCTATAATTCTGCCTGTGTTCAGTATATTTTTTCTAAGTAGCTGGCCATATGTCAGAGACTTAAAGTGCATGATTAAAACATATGGGAGTGGTTACACTGTCAGTTTTATCTTCAGAGCTTAAACTGTTTTAAATGTGCAGGTAGGTAACAAAACATAAAGGTCTCTAAGAGGTATTTTCTGAAGTGTGGTGAACTTAAAGATTGAGTCAGCCTTTCTCCAAAGCTGGGCAGGTGGGAGGGAATGGGCAGTGGTGGACTTCAGAACAGCGGTTCTCAACCTGGTTATGGCTATGCCAGCTGGAGAGGGGAAATGTTACTTGTTAATAGAGCAGGAAAGAAATACTTCTATAAGCAGAAAATAGAGCTGCAAGAAGAAAATGGTGGAGATGTAATACCTGCCTCCTTTTCCTGCAGAATGGTTTAAATCATGTGTTTAGATAAAACTTCAGTCAGCGTGGGAAGTAGCTTGTATTGGTAGTTCAATTGACAGCTTCATGTAGTAGCATCCAGCTGCATTCCAAATTTCCTTGAGGAATTTAAAGCATTGTGTAAATGCTGAAAGAGATGATCTGGACCTGTCTTAGAAGGTAGACGCCATAATGCTTTTCTGAGATAATTAAACCTTGAAAATAGGGGTGGTAGTGGTGTTCTAGGGATACTTACATGCTGCAGATGAAGTGATGTTGGAGGGCAACAAAACCCAAAACCTTAGCTTATTGGGCCAATGCTTTCTTCTAAGCTGCTACTTTTAGATAATGTGAACTTTTTTTTTTATGTAACATGTGGGATTGCTCAGTGAGGAAAAACCTACTATAGGCTGTCTTTAGTGATGATCTGCAAGTGATTTAAAGAAGAATTTCCAGAAGAACTTTCTTCTGTCAGTCTGTGGAAAGCACCCTGCTTTCAGGAACACTCCTGCCTGCATTAACATGAGCTGTAGAAACTGGAGAATCTGTGAATTCCTCTTCTTTGAAGATGAGTTTTGTTGAGCTATATCCAAGAACGAAAGTAGTATATCTTGGAGACAGGCATTATGCCTGCCTTTGAGGAACTGCATGGACTTTTTTTTTTTTTTTTTTTTTTTTTGAGAACTGTCAGGTTTGCTTTGTTAGGTTGAAACAAGGTCAGCTTTGTAATTTGGCATAGTAGCTGTATTTGCAAAGTTCTCCTAGATAATTGAGGGATTTTTTTATTCCAGTGTGTGTCTTTTTAATTTCAGGAAGCTTAGTACATTAGTAGACAGACATGATTTCTGTCCTGCAGACTCCCAGGAATAAATAGCTGGTGGTGGTGAAGATCTGCCTATGCACAGGAGGTCACAAAGTCAATCTACTTAATTTAGTTTTTCCTAAATCTTCATTCCCTTCAGGCTGAAGACAGAATTGTAGTGAGGAGTAAGGCTGTTGCGGGTAGTCAGTGGGTATTGATGATCCTTGTTAGGGTTGGAGGGGAACCCTCAAAAAGTTGAAGGAAAGAATGTCAGTCAGGTTTAAAACACTATGTAGGTTTTTCTGCAAATATTTACTTTAATTTGAGATGTAATTAGGTGGCACAGCCCTTAGATGATGTTTTGATGGGTTCGATTAGTTGCTGACAAAGATAAAGGGACTGAGTCATGAATCTTGCTAATCTTTTAAAATATGCGTTTTGTACAAGAACAAAGAAGCCCTAATGTTCTTTTTGATGTCTTTGAAATCTAACCTAAAATGGGTCTTTTCAGTCTTTCTAAAATTGCGGCTTTCATACAGTAGGCAAGAGGTAGAATAATTTGTCAAAATAATTCCTGCACTTTGTTGTAATAGCTTTCACAGAATGTTATAAAGTAAGAAGCATTAAAAATCTGTATGAAATAATCCATTTAATTATGTATGCTTTGCTGTGTGTAATAACAAGTATATTGAATAACTAAACCCAAATTAAATTGTTGTGTGTTTTTTTTTTTTTTGTGGTGAAGTTTATTTCTTTATTAAATACATTATAGATCACATAAAGTATTTTTTACTTCTCAGCTATAAAACTGAAGATACATTTGACTTACATTAGGTAAATTTGACACATTAAATTGATCAGCTGTTAAGGGTGTCTTAAGGGTTCACTATCAACTGTTTAAATAAAATATAAGTAGAAAACCTCTGCTAAATCCTATTTCTTTTCTAGTAAATAGGGTCAGATTTGCTTCTCAGGTGTCTGCTTTTATGAGATAGTTAATTGAAATTTAGATCTATTTAGTAGTAGGGGCTGGAACTAGTTTTTTAATCCAGGTGTATTTTTGCTTTAAAAAACTGAATAAACTGATGCAGAGGAATGTACTTGTTTAGACATCCTCTTCAAGGGTAAGGATGCTGTGGACCTGCATTAAAAGCCTCTTAAAGCTATTCTTCTAACCACACGCTTAATATTTATTACCGAGCCTTTATCTTTCTCTCCATCTTTCCCATCAAAGTCATGATAACAAAATGGCTTAATGTGATACTGAACTATGAAATCTTTATTCAAAAAATGGATCGCACACTTTGAAACATTAATAGTGAAAGTGTGACTCAGCATTGTTGGAAAAGCTCCCGTTGCCTTATTAACCTTTCGAACAAGCCCTTAAACATACTTGCTTGCAATTATGCAAAATGTTGAATACAGTTAACTTTTTATATTTGAGAAGCTTGATGTTCAGCTCTTAAGAGCTTGTTCTTTATTACTTAGTTTACAGAACTTGATAATTGGTAGCTTGTCTTGCCATCTGTAGGAAAAATATTTTAATTTTCAACAAATGTGTGCATGTACTTTTTTTTAAAAAAAAAAGATATGAATCTTGAAAGTCTAGACTGCATAGCTGAAATAACTTTTGTTTGAAGTTTATTGCATAGTGTACCATATGTGTTTAAATAAACCCATATTTTTAGCATTCCTTTGTGTAAATGCATTTGATTAAAGTGTTATACCTGCTTAATTGCCTTTGTAGACTTGCGTTTTGATGTTTTGATGCCTGCCAAAGTTTACTATGGCCTCTTAAAGATAAATACGTCTTACTGTTTTCACATTCCTTATACAGTCACTAACTACATTCCAATCTCAATATATATTTATGAACATTGATAGTTGTTTTTTTTTACGATGAAATTTGATACCCTTAAAAATTCCTCTGTAAAGGTACATTGAATAGAGAGAATGTTGCTTATAGCGTTCTTTAATATAATGGTCTGTGGTCTTCATGGTAAGTCAGAAAATGTGTGCAAGTGAGGATTTGAGAATCTAGATTTTGTGACCTCTGGTAAAACATGTAGAAATACTAACTTTCATGCATCAACTGCAAAATAGACAAAGGAAATGGTGATAATTTATGTTGGAAGTCAAGATTTATTATTATTTTCTTTTTCTGTGGGCAGTTTAAGGTTTTGCTTACAAAGGAAGAAAGACGTTTTGACAAATACTTTTTCTTTGGTCCTTACACAGAAAAAAGAAGTTGGCTTGCTTGATGCAGACATATACGGGCCTTCAATTCCAAAGATGATGAACCTTAAAGGAAACCCAGAATTAACACCAAGTAAGTGTGAAGTGATTTTTATGTTGTTGTTTCATTGTTCAGGAATGAGCATAGATGTGCCTCCTTGGTGTGGCATGGAAGGGGGTGCAAACAGAAGATGTAAATGCAGTGTATTCATTTCTTAAATTTTTATTAATGAGATAGCTGTACAAACTAGATTTGAAAGCAACGAGCGTACTTGTGGTCTTTGTCCATGTCGGTCCACAGGCTTTGAGGTTTTCATGGATTATTACTGAAAAGACTGGAAAAGGTAACCAGGAAAGAAAGGATATTGTCAGTGGGTTTAGACTTGCAGACAGTGAGATTCTGATCCCACTGTAGAACATATTTTTGTTTTTGTTTGTTATGTCAGAACAGTAGTCTGGGGATGGGGGTGTTGGGGAGGGAGACTAACCTAGGAAATAAGAGAGACCATTACAGTAGTTAGTACAATAATGTCTTTTCAAAATGTCATTGAAATGGTTGCCTTTGATATCTCTCTCTCCAGCCAAATACTCAGAGCCACTTGATTCTTTTTTTTCTTTAATCTGGAATTGTGAGTTTAGAAAAAACAGTCATGGTGAGTACCAGAAGTAGACGAAACTACTGATTTTACTTCTGTTGGGAAGGATTCTGGTGTGAGGAAAAGCAAATTCAGGCAGGAGAGTTTAGAGAGAAGTAAGGAAGACAAAGTAGAAAGGTTACATTAAGTCTGTTCACATTTCAGAAACATAACTTCCACTTTGGCCAAATGGGAGTGGAATTGAAGAACAGCTTTATCCCGCTAACCTCTGAGATGATAGGGTTTTAGTGCTTTGTTTTGCTCCTCTGAAAAATTTAGATGCAGTAAATTTAGGATTACTGTCTGTCTCCTTCTGTTTCCACCCTTTAGTCCAGAGAAAGAAGTAGTAATGTATTTCTATACACAGATGCACTGCAGGTGGACAAGAAGATGTATGCTTGTACAGGTGACGATCCATTTGAGTACTTTTCAAGTACCTGGCTTACAAATGTAGAAATCATTTAGATACTTTCACAGAGGGAAAGAGATTACTTGGTTTTATTTGTCGGGCTTCTGATTTAGTTTTTGAAGGTGAAAGCTAACTCCATTGTGTAATAAATAACTGAATCTTTTCACATATCATCAGTACAGTTTGACTTCCTGATACTACCTGATTTGACTTCCTTGCATTCTCGCGTAATTTGGGACCTGCTGAAAGTGTGTCATATAAGCTCTGTTCTCCTGTAAAATATAAATAAGTGCATATATATGTGTGTGTATATATATATATGTATGTATGTATTTGAAATGCATTATGTGATATGAGCACAAAGGACTATGTTGCAATGTCTTCTTTATCTCTTGTTTTCCTTTTTATATGATATTAGGTTATATATTGTTAACAGATGTTACTTTTTCCTTTCTAAAGATGATCATGTAAAAGGTTACTTCTCCATCTTTTTTCCTCACTGCTAGAAAATTGGCTGGTTAGCTTTGAAATTCTTACAAATCTAGCCATGTATTTTATGAACTCATACCAAATTTAAATCTATATCACAAATAAAGAGGAAGTTGCCCAGTCTATTTCATATGGGCATAGCATCTTATTTGCTAAGAATGCAAGGACTTAAAACATATACATTTAGGTATTAGGACAGATCAATGTTGTGATATATAAACTTTGTAGTCTGCAGATACTTTGAGGATACAGCTGAAAATTAACTGTACGCTTTTGTCTTGGCATGTTTGCTGTGCTGTGAAAAACACAGCATTCAGTGTAACAGAAATTGGAGGATTTCCCTGAATTGAAATTGCTTCTGTTGGCCTGTAAACACATTTTGATTGCAAACATACATTCTTTCTGTCTCTATATGGAATGTACGAGGAAATAATACCAGGATTTAAGAACATGCTTCATTTTTAAGCGACAGCAAATGGATTAGCGTATTTCAAAAGCGTGACATACAACACAAGTCTACTGAGAAAATGATGTAACAATTCAGTATGAATGGTAAAGGGGTGCAATTTCTATTTCAGGAATTCTGTTTACTTTTCAGTGCAGTATAACCGTGGAGTTGATGAAGCTGTGGAGTAGCAACAATGAAAGTATTGACATCAAGATGATTTGGTTGTGAAAATAGGATACTGAAAGGCATAGGAAACTTTAATTGTAAACATCAATGTAAACATCAAACTTTATTCTAGTGAGTAGCAATGATAGGATATGCTTGCAAGAAAAGATCAATTGTAGGGGTGTGCGTGTATGTACATATTTTTCTATCTACATTTATGTATATATTACAAGTATATATGTGACCCTTTTGATGAAGTTTAGCCTGGTTTTCTAATTTCTTATTAGATCATTTAATTATCTTTATTTTCAAGAATAAAACTCTGAACAATTCTTGTTTCGTAGACTATGACAGAAAACAGTTCTACACATTAAAGATCTGTATTAACAATGTTAACTTTATCAGTAAGTCAATTAAAAACATTTTAGTAGCATGGCAGTCAACAATTGTGTTTAAAGACTATTTCTGTCCAGAACATGAGACCTGGTTGTGAAAATGATGAGTAGCAGCCTTCATTGTTACTGAATCTCTGCAGTAGTTCTAGGAGGTTCTGATCACTCTTGCACTCAGATTCGTAATTATTTTTCCCCTCACATGTAGTAGTCAAAGAGGGATTAGGGATGCTTGGCACCATACAAAATAAATCTGCAGCAATTATTACATTTGAATAGAGAATGTTATAGTCGCACTACAATTGAAATGTGGAGTTCGTCTAAGTTCATCAAGTTCCAACCCCCCTGCCCTGGGCAGGGACACCTCCCACCAGACCATGTTGCTCAAAGCCCCATCCAGCCTGGCCTTGAACACTGTCAGGGATGGGACATCCACAGCTTCTGCAGGCAGCCTGTTCCAGTGCCCAAAAGAATTTCTTTGTATATATAATCTAAATCTACCCTCTTCTAGTTTAAAGCCATTACCCCTTGTTCTACCATTATACTCTCTAACAAGAAGTCCCTCCTCAGCTTTCCTGCAGGCCCTCTGTAGGCACTGGAAGGCTGCTGTAAAGTCTCCCTGTAGCCTTCTTCAGGCTGAACAATCCCAACTCCCTCAGCCTGTCTTCATAGGAGAGGTGCTCCAGCCCCTTTATCTTCTTTGTGGCTCTCCTCTGGGTTCTTTACAACAGGTCCATGTCCTTGTTATGCTGGGGACCCTAGAGCTGAACTCAGTACTCCGGGTGGGGTCTCACAAGAGCAGAGGGGTAGAATGCCTTCCCTCACCCTGCTGGCCATGTGTCTTTTGATGCAGCCCAGGATATGGTTGGCTTTCTGGTCTGCAAGCACACATTATCAGCTCATGTTGAGCTTCTCTTCCAGCAACACCCCCAGGTCCTTCTCCTCAGGGCTGCTCTCAATCCATTCTCTGTGTAGCCTGTATTTGTGTTTGGGATTATCCTGGCACAGATGCAGGACTGTGAACTTGAGCTTGTTGAACCTCGTGAGGTTTGCACAGGCCCACCTCTCAAGCCTGACCACCTCCCTGTGGACGGCATCTCTTCCCTCCAGTGTGTTGACTGCACTGCACATCTCGATGTCATTGGCAAACTTGCTGAGGGTGCAGTGACCCTTCCCAAGACCAAGATATTACGAGTGCATTCCAGGAACCTCCTGGCTTGCTTATGCCTTGTTGCACTGTCCCTTCAATGGATGTCAGGGTGGTTGACGTCCCCCATGGGGAACATGGGCTTGTTAACGTGTCTCTCTCCTGTCTGTCCATGGAGGGTCTCATCCACTTGGGCTTCCCGGTCAAGTGTCCTGTAGCAGGCTCTCTCTGTAATGTCCCTGCCCTCTATTTAATCCTGACCCATAAGCTCTCGGTTGGCTCCTCAGCCATCCCCAGGCAGAACTCCGTGCACTCCAGGTGATTGTTGACAGAGAGGGTGATGAATTCAGTTCAAAATGAATTAGGAATTCCCAGGGAGGAGAGAGTCTGTATAAATGAAAGGTACTCCACTACCTTAATCTTGCAGACTTGAGTACGTTGGAGAAAGTCTGCTAGCATTTAATAGGGTATCATTTGAATTACTTGTAATTCATCAAGGTCAGGGAAATCCTGGTTAATAAGTTCATGACTGAATTTAATTAGTTAATAGAGGATTATGTAACTATGGAATAAATACTAACATCAGCTACAGTATATACACAGATCAACATTTCTAACACAAGTAATGAAAGCATTACTTCTACTTTTTCCCCAAATAGGGTACTTGAAAGCTGTTTTCTGGCTTAGTGGACTGCAAAAGTTGTTTTCTTTTTTTACTCTACCGTTTAAACTACCTGGCAGAAAGTAAAAGCTGTCATACAGCTGCAAGGATATTGTCCTTTTGCTGGATAAATGTAACATTTTTTCACTTAAATGATTGTGAAGATTGTGGTGGACTTCTTTATTTATGGCAGTTGAGTGCTCTTTTAATATTTTGAAGCTTTGCTATTCTGTGATGCTTTCAGTATCCTTTTTATTTCTTAGTTAAGTAGTCTATTGAAAAGATCACTAGTAGATGTGTTTTCAAACTTTGGAATTGAGAAGTAATTCCTGAGAGAATGAAAGCAGTGGGTGTGTTGCAGCCCTACTGAAGCTAATAATACTACAGGAGCTACAGAAATGCAATTACTGATAAAATTCTAAAATCAGGAATAGATATTTGCATTTTTTTTTCCCTGGGATACATTTACGTATCTACTGCTCTTCAGTTTAATATCAGAATTTCTAACAGAAAGGGATGATTTAAAATACGCTCTGTAGTTGCTGTTTAAAGATGTCTACGTGAAATAGTCATCAAGGGATCTGGGGATCCATTTTGGGGTTATTTTCCCTAGTTAGGTAATGGTATATTGATAGGGTAGTTGTTCAGGTAACCCTGAAGTTCCCCAGTTATATGTGAGAGATGAATTTTAAAGACAGAATTTGTATTCACCACCTTTATGCTTTACCAGTGGAACTTTATCATGATTAATTCAAATTAAAACTAAATTTGATTGTCTCAAAAAAGGCATTTTGTTATTGCTACTGCCTCTTGATTTGTGTTAAATAGTACGTAGTTTAATGTTTTGCGTTACTGATTCTATGTTGAAAGTAGTCTGAAGTGAATGCTGGTCTTTTACTGCTGGTGTGGTCTTCTCACAGTTTATGTAGGTGGCTGAAGGAGAATAGTCACACGTCAGATTTGTTGGGCTACAAAGACATGCAGTTCTATTTCTGAAGATCTCAAGTCAGGGCCAGACCCTCTTTGGGTTTATCAGGGGACTTTGTTAGAATGGGACTTTTTTTTCCCAAGTACATTCAACATCCCTATTTTTTTTAATCTAATTTTTCACTTCAGCAGACAAACTTCACATCCTCTCTGATTCTCGTACCTGTTTGTTGTCCTTAGGCTGGCAAGTTTAGTCTGCCCTTTTAACTTGCTCTCCTTTAGCTCTCTGAAGCATATGCTATTTGCACCATCCTTATTCATGATATTTAATTGGAGACTAAGCAGACATGTCTGGGCTGCAAAAACTGTTTGTGTTGATTCCATTACAGAAGAGGGTCAGCTGCAGTCAGTGGCATTGCTTATTGAAAATCCATGCACTGGTGAGAAGACTGGTTTGAGGTCAACGTCTTTCCTTATTATCCCAAAAAGCCGTCTGATATTCTCAGGCAAGCATGCATTGAGAATAGACTGTTTATGTTATGCAAAAATGGTAAACTCTGGCCTAGTATAAAAATATCTTTCTGTTTGAGAGGCTAATTCAAGTAGCTATTACAATGAAAACAAAAAAGTGAGAAAACACAGCAATGCTGTACAGGTATTTCAGCCTACATTAAGTAAAATAATTTTAAATGAAAACAAAAGAAAGGTGTGGTGATGGGAAATGGGCTTTCTTAGGATCATCCCAAGCAGTTCTGCAGTGGCTCACTGCCCAAGTACCTGGTTATTTTTTTTGGCTTCTAGGATACTTTTTCTTGGTGGTGTTCTTGTTTCCTATTCAGGACTGGTAAGTTCCAAAAGTTCCAGCTGCAGCCATTGGCATTATAGGTACACAGGCACTTTGAAAATCTGTTTCAAATAGTCTTGAAGACAAAATAGTAATTCAGGATGTTGTAATTAGTTGTATTTCTATTTTGGAGGCTCTTTCGTGTGTCATGAGGTAGCTGAAAATGAGAAGAATATTTAAATGTTAAATTATTTATTCTGGACCTTGACTATTGCCCTCAAACCTGTAACAGTTAACCTTGAACTTGATTCATTTGGAAATTTTTGATGTCACTTATGGAAGAAAAATGGTGACCTTTACTTGGGGGAAAGGAAGTAGAGAAGGAGTATAATGGCAATCTGATCAAGAAGTGAAAATGAATTAAAAATATTTGGGGGATGAGTATGGAAAAAGGACTGTTTTAACTACAATAAAGGCATCTATTGCTGTTGAATCTTTATTTTTAAATTTCTTTTTCTTCTTTCCTTTAAGTGGATTTTATGTTTGGCCAAAAAAAAAACCAAAAAAACAACAGCTAACTTTCTCTTAAAATATTCTCTTCTGGTTTCACTAGATATTTTGAAATCACATATCTAGATAGTAATCATACCATATTGGGTTAGATTTATAGTTTTGAAAGACTTAAGACTGCCTGTGTAGTTTGAGATGACACCAACCCTGCAAGGGATTGTTTATAAGCATGTATTTGTTAGCTGCTGTTTAAAAAGTAAGAAAAAACAATTAGTGTAGTTAACTTGTTAAGATTTATTTTTTCATTATTGAACAATTCATACTTAAAAAAAAAAAAAAAAAAGTAAGATGATAAGGTAGGGAACATAGTGTGTAGTAATTAAATTTTTTACTGAGAGCAGCCCTTTTGGATAAGGGGCAAATGAAATTTTACTAAATGCTATTGCAACAAATTACTGAAACACAACAAGAAGCAAATACATGTCAACATGTCAGGTACTTGAAAGCAGAGTATATTACTCTTCATATTGTAAACCCTGTCATGTGGTAATTATAAATGTTTTGATATAGATTATGACTAGCACAATATTACAACGTTTACTATTCAAGATGTGAATGGTTCATCAGGTTCAACTTTTATACAAATTGGAACCAAATTGCAAAATGGTTTTATTATAATAAAATGGTAAACATGCATTTAATTGTATGTATGTAAACAACAAAAAAAAAGATTCATTTTCCTTTTTGTACACGGAACACATTTATTTACCTGTTTGCTTATTTCAGAGGAATACATGTAAATGTTTCCATCCCTCTTATCTGTAAGAAGTATAATTAAAGAACTGTAACTAATTCTGAACTTTCTCGGTATTTTCATCTAGCAGTTTCACTTTCATGCTTTATCTCTGTGGTTTTCTTGCTGTATCCCTTCTCCACAGTATAACTGAGTGCTTGTTCAGGAGAAAGAATAAAACTGAATACATCAAAAATAGAAAAATATATTTTAATCCTTTCCCTATAGTGACAGGAGGCTAAAAGTGACAAAGTTTAAAAGCTAACATTTCTTTCCCTTGATTTAGTTGATAGTCATAAGTCTTGTAAAGAATCCTGAGCTTCATTTTACAAATGGTGAAATAGGAATAAAATCACAAAAGGATGTATGGAGGTGATTCATGAGAAATGCAGAGGGGAATATTTAATACACAAAGAACACTTTGTTTGTCTTAAATGGAGAGTTAACAAGTTTACTGTAGTTTTCATCTGTCATTAGCATCCAGCAGCTTCAACAGTTATTAAAATTACATATAATCATTTGAACAGTTTACTTCCTTCTGTTTTCATTGACACTTTCTTTTTTTTTGTCTTGATTACAGTATATAGCCTAAAAAGGCTGAACTGACTCAGATATATTGAGTTCCATGTTTTTTCTTGGAAAGCAGTGGATGCCCCTGGTTAACTGCAGGGTTTTGTTGAAGTTAGATCTTAAACTGAAGGGAGTGCATGGGGAATGTCTGTCCCTTGGGTTCGTGGTACTCTGTCGTGTCTGTTGTCCTGTGTTACATGACTGACTTGGGCAATCCTTTCACAGCAGCATCCGAAGCAAGGCCGTGCTTCATATAACTTGCCTGATAAATACTCATAAAATACTGATAAAAACTAGTCCTGTGCTTTTATTCCAAACCTAACAAGCTAATGATGCTTAAAAACATAACAAAGATATGACTAAATCCTTGTGCTGTTTGCTTTTGCCAGGCTTAATTTGGATGTATAATCTTCTAGCAAGCAATTAGACCTTTTGCTTTTGGGTAGGACTCATCTCACAGCTGCAAACCCACTCTGGTAATGAAAAGCCTCTCACAGAGCCTTGTTGCCTCTGCAGTCTGCCGGCAGGAAAAAAGTAGTGAAAACCTAATGGGAATGCTAGGCCAACTAAATATGAGAAGCAAATCTTTTGGAAAAAGCCATGTTTCTTTGTGCATTTATTTCTTGAACTTGAATTGTGTTGCCAGTATTGAATAATGTTCTTTGAGTCTCTGTGGTGGTTTACTTTGGTTTAAGCATTTGTGATGCCTCCATGGCTAGATAACACTGTTAGCACAGGGCGTAATGGGAAATCGCAGCCTTCCGCTTTCAAGCTTAAAATACAAATTGCAATACATTTGAGGCAGTCCTTCAAATAAATTTGTAGCAGTGTGAAATCAAACTTGAAGTCTCAATTAGTCTGTCACTTGCCATAGAATATTCTGGGCTTCTGGTGTAAGCAGTTAAAATGATGCTTGTGACTCTGACCAACCTTGTGGTGACAGCAGCCTGCCTCTCTGAGGCGGCTTGGTGGCTGCTCTCTCATTTGATGCTTGGGCCCGGCTGCTCCGTGCTGCTTGCCCCCCTCCCCTGCACCTCGCTTTCCTCTCACATCACCATGCTGTGGGTGGAATTAAGTTGCCTTTCCATGGGAAACTTGCACCATTCTTAACATGCTGAAGCTACCCCTTCAGAAAGTATGGCTCACCTATACCCTCAGTGAAAGCCTCTGCACACCTCTTAGCTCCCAAAGGCAGCTGGGGTGGTGTGAGACAATTCTATTGACACCAGCAAAGCCCACTGTTTTGTTAGTCTGTTTCCTTTCCTGTCCTATGTCCCCTTTTTCCACAGCTTAAAGATGATTATTTTCTACGAACCTACTGAAGTTATCTACTTTTTTATTTTTTATTTTTATTTTCTCTTGTTTGTTAGAAATCTGTGTTCAACCCTGCCTTGTCTGGAGCCTTCCAGTCCTTCACTGGAACCTGGATCCTCCCATTAGAGGCTTCTGATCTTGAGAGCTGACTGTCAAACTAGACTGCAAATAACGTCCTTATACTTCTGCATAGCAACAGCCATATGAAAATTACTGTTTGCTCTGATTAACAGAAAGTTTTGTGTAAGTTGGAGTCCTAACTTAGATTGATAGAATATTCCGTAGTCACTGCAGCATGAAATTGTATACAATTGAAAAGCAGATGATGCAAAAAGTTGTTGAGATTTTACAAGTGACCATGCTGAAAATCTGTTTCAGCTTGTCTATATGTATGGCACATTAATTGAGTTTGTCTCAGATGATTTTGTTTAATGTACTGGAATCCACAGCATATTCTGCACTGTCTTATTCATTCTCTGACTAGCGTGGTGGCAAAGTGCTTTGTCGTGCCATACATCTTCTGTGTTTGAGGCAGTGAGACATGGCTGAGATGTGAGGAGGAGTAAAAATGGCAATTTGTCATGAAAATCTCAGCTAATGATGAGCTGTATAAACAGCAGCAGAACCTTTAGCTTTGTTGTGAGCTGTGAAGAAGTACCAGCTTGCTGAAACTTCAATAATTGTATGCCGAGGAGTTGCTGCATGGATTTTTGTTTTAATAAAATACAGTGGAAGATGAAGGAATACTTAAAGTTATGAGCTATTTAGAAATAGAAATATACTTTTAAATATATTTCTAAAGCTGCTGTTTTAATGCTTAAATGTGAGATGTTAAAATGCCATTCAGAGACTGAGCTAAAGGTTAGCTGCTTTTATTTTAATTCTTTCAGTTTCAAGGGAAAATAAGCAACATCAGCAATAAAACTGAATGTTTATCAGTTGTCATTACATGCTTTCTAACGTTGGAGATTAGTGGAACCATGGCTCTATGCTGCCTTTGGGAAGGATGCAGCACAGGTCTCCAAATCTGCAGGAATCTTGAATAATCTGTAGCACAGATTTCACAATCTCTCATCCATAAAATGAGATACTACCTCCCTACATGGATGTTACAGAAATAACATCCATGTAATAAGCTGCCTTTATTTTTCTTAAGCAGTGTGATGCCTCTTAATGAGGTATAGTGTAACATCAAAACCTTCTGGAATAATGGTCTATACTTGCCTGATGAGATGAGACTGAAAGGAAGCTTCTGCTTGCTTTAGTGCTTCAGTCAACAGATTTGAAACAAAACCAACAGTTAAAATGTCCATGTCTATAGGCCTCATAGCTATGTACTTTGATGGTAACCACAGGTTAGCACAGCACAAACGGCTATGTCAGGCTTTCTAGAGAAAAAGAACTCAGTTCCTTAGGGTGATCTGCATGGCTTGGCATTTGGGGAAAAAAAAATAATTCAAACCCCAAAGCATACCTCTTACCAAATGCAGAAGATCCATCCTAATGCCTTCAACATCATTCTTCCCCCAGGGAGTAACAACCCAGTCCTCAGACCAATCCTAGAACACTTTTAATCAGCCATCTGCTGAACTGCTCTAATGAGCTTGCACACGTTTGCTTTTTCCAGTGCCCTACCAGAAAAGGCATTTTATTGGTAGTTTGTTGGTGCTCTATTGATCTTATTGATCTGGGTTTGCACATTGACTGAAAACAAAGAACGCTTTAATTTAGAGCCATTGAGCTTGCTTACAGTTTGCAAACAAGGAAACTGATCTTTTAACACAGATGGCATAGTAGGGCTGTGTCTATTACAATTTTAAGAAATTAGATTTATTTTATTTTCTCTTGGTTTTCTGAAGCTGTATAGTAGGCATCTCATCTGATAACAGAGAAGGAAGTGTTAACTGTACTCTGAAAGAAATAGGAAATAGAGATGTTACTGAGAACTCATTTCGCTTAATCTTCTTTACATGTTATGCTTTAGAAAATCTTTGTGAGACCCAGGGTGAAGGAGGAAGAATGCCTGTTGCTTTTGATGAGACAAGGGTGATTACCAGAGCCCACTGAAGCACTTTAGGTTTCAGATAGTCGTAAGAATGCTTTTTAGCAGTAGGCAGGCAGTGGGGTGCTTTGCGGTATTTTGTATTACTTTGAGAATATGCAGAATGTTATAGCCAGAATATACAGCAGGTTGGGAATTGTTCTTGTGCAGTATGTAAACTTGATTAAGTTTTGCTCTTCTGAGCAGTTTATAGCCCTTGGTATTAACCAAGATATAAGATCCAGTTTTGATAAAAATGAATCTCTACTGTTGAGAAGTAAACAATGCATGCGTTTTAGCAACAGAGATTCCTTTGCTTACTCTGTAAATCAGTGTTTGTGTACCCACAGCAACTCTCCTGTTACCCACTGAGGAGAAGGAGAGGGACATTCATGAAGCTGTGTCTGTTGTGTGAGGCTAGTGTGTTGCACCTGTGCTATGTACAGCAGAAACTGTGCAGGTAGTGGATCTGAGATTGTCTCAGATGTTTGACTGACATATTAAAGCACCTGGATTGAACTGAGAAGTTGCATGATATTTTGGTGAAGTTTCTTATGTTTTCAGACGTTCTGCAGCTTTTCCTTTCTTATCTTCCAGTTCCTCATCCTCACATACTGAGCAGTCAAGAATTGGTTCTCCCTCATCCTTTTTTTTTAAATTGTTCCTATTTAATGGTAAAGATGAAGCAGACCTTGATGCTGCAATAATATATACTGTTGCTGATGCTTTTTTACAACCTTTTTGTAGGTAAATATGAAAGCAATCTTTTTTCTCAAGACTGTTAACAGGATTGTAATTTGTGGCACTATGTATGTTTACAAGGACACCAAAGCAGTGCATAAAGGAGTCTCTAGGCTCAAGTTCAAATGTCATCAACATCTTCATAGCCAAGCAATCTTGCAGCGGGAAGAAGTAAGCCTGAGTACTAGAAATATGGGTAGACAGTATAATGCTACCGAAACTCAGCCCTGACTGCAAACTGAACAGAACTACACAAGTGTATTGAGCTAGCTCAGTGAATCAGTCCAAGCCCTTCTCTTCTTGAGTAACAGCACAGTAGTCATGCAAGTGATTTGTTTAGTTTGTTTTTGTCTTTTTGATTTGTAAACCAAAATACTGTGAATACAAAAACCATACCTAATTTATTTTTGACCATATTTCTACAGAATTACATGGCTTGATTGCCTGCTTACTTTTCATTGCTTGAAAGCTTTCATCTGTATGTTTTAGCTGTTTAATTTGAATGCTCCTGGGTGTTACTTTGTCTGAATTTGGAGTTCAGCTTTGAATGCACAGCATTTTACCCACATTGTTTTGATTTTGCTATATATATATTTACTTTAGATGCATCAAAGGTTTCTGTCAAAATATGTATTGTAATATAATTTTTATGGCTTACTGTTCTTGCAGTTTTCTGCTAGTTCCTGCCTGTACATGCTCTTAAAATAAACTGGATAGGCTCAAATAAAATTCATTTTGTTCTTCTGTGTGTGTGTCTGAGCACGTGTGCCATTTTGAGTTAAGGTGGGAATTGAGATGGCAGAGAGTATAAAGAAAGAGGAGGTTTTGGCTTTATTTTGTACCTCTCACCTGGGGTTCAAAGCAAACAGTAGAAAGAGGAATAAGAGGAATTCCCTGAAATGTGGTGTTTTAAAGGGAATGGTCCTCTGATTCGTAAGATTAATTGGTAGCGCAGTTAATAAATAAATAAAATCTCAGAGCTTTTTAGGACTTTGCTTTTGTTTTGATAAAAATGACTCAGCAGTTATCTAAGTATTGCAGAAGTAGAAGGTGGACAAATAGGTGATCTGTGCCTTGTAGCCAAGGGGATTTTTTATAAGCTGGTGAAGTCTGGGTTTCAGCAGCACAGAGTGATAATATGGGCAAATACACAGTTATTCTGGCAAGACCTCAGTGATCCCAGTTGTTGCAAACTAAGACAAAGTGGAGCTAGGGTCTCAGGTAGAATAGACAAAGGTATACACGTATGTAAACTGAAGGAATGAGAGGGGGGAAATAAACAAATACTGCTGGGAGGGAGGGAAAACTGCTCTGAAAAGGAAACCATTGTCTAAACTTATTTCTTCTTCAAAAAAACAAAAACACCCTTCCAAAAAAAAACTTGTTTGCTTTTGTTTTAGAAAATCTAATGAGGCCCCTTAAGAACTATGGAATCGCATGGTGAGCATGTTTCAATTCAAATCAAGTTTCTTTACAGATATACTTGGTATTGTGCTGAAAAGCTAACCTTGTGCTGTGTTGTTTCAGCATGTCCATGGGCTTCTTGATAGACGAGACCGCCCCGGTTGTGTGGAGAGGACTCATGGTCATGTCGGCTGTTGAGAAATTGTTGAGACAAGTAAGGATTTATATCTAACTGATACGTGATTAACCATAACATTGTTTCAAAGTAGCAGTGAAAATTTTTGTGTCTTGGTCTTTTATATGGACTTGTGTTGCTATCAGACTTCTGAAACATGTTTTGTGCACTAAGGAATCATTTTCTCGGTGTCAGTAACTTAATAGAAAGGTTTTCACTGGAGAACCAAATGGCACAAATCTTCCTGTGGACACTTGACAAGAGTCATGGACCTAACTGCCATTTGTGGCCTTGCTTACTTAATGAAAGCTTCACAGCAGGCAAACTGCAAGCAATATGCATTTGAAACAATAATCCCTGGAGCTTATCTCAAATGAACTAATAAGATTGGTGGTACAGAACTCATACAATGTTGTCACTGGTCTTTTGATTTGCAATTTTCTGGCCTTTTGGAACTGATGTTTGTAAAGAAAAGTAGAAAAAAATGTTTTTGTTTTTTTTTTTTTTTAAATTTTACTTCCTGTGCATTTCAAGTATTTATTACAACTTATGATCTTGACTTCCACTTATGTTCAGTTACCTTATGACCATTCTGAGAATAAGAGAATTTTATTTTCTTTCCAGGTAAGAGAAAAAGTTGAAGCTTACTTTGTTTATCTATTCTCTTTATGTAGTCATTGTTCTGTGTGTTTGGTGAGTGGATCACCACGTTTTAATGCATTTTTGTGTATTTTTAAAGAATATTGTGCAAATGTCTAAGAATTTGAATGTATAGGTGTCTGTGCTTATCTACAGCTGCATTCCTGTATGTGCTTGTTTATTCAGCAGCACTAAGCATTCTTGGATGGCATTTGACAGGTACATGAAAATCATGAAATACTATCCCTGCGTAATGCGTAATGATAAATCGTTGGTTAATAAAACTGCTGGCATATGGAAGCCGGGCAGCTTCTTTATTTCTTGACAGATCGTTTTTTCCTTCTTCGTGCGAGTAGATCTGTGAAGTGCTAATGAGACAAACAGCTGAAAAAATGCATTAAGTGCATTAAAGTTCTGTGTTTAAACTTGGACGTGACCCATATTGTACATGGCTGACATCTATTCCAGAGATCTGATGTATACAGCTTGGAGATCACTAGGTTTTTGTATGTGTTCTGTAAATACTTCCAAAACTTATGCTCCCTTAATGACTGAGAAGGAGGTGTGTTTGTTTTTTTTTTTTCTTCCTTTTCCCTAGCCTGTTTCCAGTGAATTCTTTTCTGTGTCTAACAGACTTTAGAATAGCGGCAAATGTTGCTCTAGTCAGAAAGGACATGTATGTGCCAAAATTTAAGGGAGAACCTCTTTGTATAGACTTGACATTTAAAACTAAGAGGTATCCATGCCAATAGCTGTGGAAGACTGTTCTGCCCTCTTCATGTGTCGCATTGCGTTGGCCCGGCTGACAAAGACTAGAGCCTAAAACCTCAAAGACAGAGCTGAAGTTAGCACCTGCTGCATTCAAATACTCACCCCTGGGAGACTGAAGCCTTTTGGCAGGCACTGCAGTGCTACTACTTCAGTCGGAGGTATCCCCAGATGGGAAATGTGTGCCAGCTTCCTCGTGGAGGGTGTTGATGGTGCTTTGTAATGAGCTCACTGCTCCCTAGCAGCCAGTGAAGTGGTTACGTGCTGCCCGACTGCAACAGGAACAAGGCAGAGAGTCCATTAATGCTCAGGGCATCAGTGATTTCGCTGACAATGGAACCTACCTTCTGAAAGAGGAAGACCTAATAGCTACATTTCTTCTCTCCTGCAGCATCTTTGCCTCTATTTGATGATCAGGGTTTGCTTAAATCTGCGCTGGAAAGAGTTGTTTGCGTCTTCTCCCAAGAAGAAAGAAACTCCTAGCTGACAAGAAAAAACAGTGGGTTCTTTCAGATGAACAGGTGGTCTTTAGAAAACGTCTGACAAATTATCCAGACTTACACATGCTGCTTTGGTTTTAAAAACTGTAATATCTCCCTTCTGACACAGCTAACCCATGCTTGAGATTGACTAGTAATGAATGTCAGAGCCTAGGACAACTGAATGAGAGAGGACTACAGCATGTGATAAATATCATTCTGTTTGTGTTGAAAATGGTTTTGTGATCTCTTGGGTCTTCTGAAACTGTTTCCTCTTTTCTCTTTATCTGCTCTGGTTGTTTGGCTATTACCAATTGTTTGATAGGATAAAATTGCTTGCAAGAATAAAATGATTCTGCTTCTAAATTTCTAAGGCAGTGTTCTTAAGAAATAGCTGCTTTACCTCTATAGCTACATGTAAACTATCTAAATTAGCTCCCTAATCTAGATTTATAGTCTATAACTTTAATGTAAGGACCTTTTGTGCACTCAGAGAAGCTAACAAATATTAAGTTCTTAAAATAATTAAGTCAGCCAGGTAGAAAACACCTGATGGAACTGATTGTGTCAGAAGTTCCCAGGCTTTCACATGAAAAGCACTGTTAGTATTTCATAGCGGTGTTTACTGTTAGGTCTTGGTGGCTTTATTGTGTGTGTTGTTCTAAGAGGTTTTGTATTTGCTCTGTAAATAAGTGTTTTTTTTTTTTCTTTCTTTACAAAAGAACCAGTTTTTCAGAGTTGTTCATGCTTCAAATACTCCAGTAAAACACTGGAGGGTCTAGTTTCCCAACTTATTAATGTTGACTCATTAACTTGTTAACTCTTAATCAGTCTGTGCCTGTAATTAGTATTTAAACGCTTCTTTTACTCTTGCAGTTTATCAAATCTCAGGAATTGTTTGTCTGGAAAATACATTTTGTTAAATGTATACACTCTGTGGCTCTTTGTGCACTTTGTGCAGGTAGGATATCCTACTCAAGTATTGAAAGAGCTTTGCAAACATCACTTTTCATAATACATCTATAGTTTTGTTCCTCTCATTCACCTTGCCTAATTCATCCTTGGTGGATGAATGGCTTTTCGGTGCTGCTCCCTTTCAGTTAAACATCTCTAGTTTACATGCCTTGAAATTACAGTGGCCAGTTGTCATGGGCCATATGATCTGAGGTTTAGTTGTGGCTGAGAAATGACTTTTGTTAACATAATGAGATGTACGTTAGGCCTGTTTACGTTGCAGAATGATCATTCCTCTTATCCAGACTTTACTTATTTCCCAGCAACAGTTGTTTTCATATAAAAACTCATCCACCTTTGTTAACACTTCCTTTGAATTTTGGTAGCCTATAGGTGAGGTAGAACAGAGTATTTTTTGGTTTACTTAAAATTTTGAAAGGATAGTTCTGAAATCTTTTCTGTAAAAACACCATTAAAGCCCATGCAGAGAAGTTTTGATAGTTCTCCATTGTCATCTGTGGCACTGGGCTTTTCCTATTTGCTTTCCACTTAACATACACTTCAGAAGCTGCCTCCTCTTCTTTATAGTTCCGTTCAGTGCTCACTTCTTTACTGTTTGTGTCTCCTGACCCAGTGCTATGGTTCAGACTAAGGGTTCCTCAAAATGCATTGTCTTGGTGTATTTGCTGTGGAAATGAGTCCTGGTGAACCTTAGGCTAAATATAGTAAAGATTCTGATTTTTTTTTAATTATTTTTCTATGAATGTTACCTAAAATCTGTGCCTGAATAGTGATGTTGCTGAGAAGCTGTGAAGTAAATGTCAAATAGACAGCTGAGAACCTTGGAAGAGCACCTATAAGAAAAAGGGGTGGGAGGGTGGGGGAAGGCAAGCAAAACTTGCTGTAGTCTGGTTTAAACTGCTACTTTAACAAGGATTTTATGTGGTCATTACCACTGTATTATAGATGCTGTACTGTAAGTTTTCTAACACCATTTCCACTTCTGTCTGTTGTGGTTTAACCCAGCAGGCAACCAAGTACCACACTGCCACTTGCTTGCTCTCCCCAGGTGAGATGGAGAGAACTGAAAAGATAAAGGTGTGAGAACCCATGGGCTGAGATAATGACAGCTCACTAGGTAAGGCAAAAGCCATGCATGCAAACAAGGCAAAACAAGGAATTCATTCATTGCCTCCTGTTGGCAAGCAGGTGTTCAGCCACTTCCAGGAAAGCAGGACTTGTCACACAACGATTGCTTGGGAAGATTAATGTCATCGCTTTGAATGTCCGCCTTTCCTCCTCCTCTCCCCCAGCTGTTATTGCTGATCATGATGCCCCGTGGTATGGGACATCCATTTGGTTGTTCTCGTTAGCTGTCCTGTCAGTGTCCCCTCCGAGCCTCTGGTGTGCCCCCAGACTCCTCGCTGGCAGGGCAGCACAAGGAGCAGAAGAGTCCTTGGCTCTGTGTAAGCACTGCTCTGCGACAGCTAAAACACTGCTGTGTTATCGCTACTATTTTCATCAAAAATCCCAAACCCAGCATCATCCAAGTCTCTACGAATAAAGTTAGCTCTAACTCAACTAAAACCATAACACAGCCTGAGAACATCTTGACAGTTCACCAGCAAAGGAGCAAATAGAAGAGTGTAGATATGATTCTGAACTAATCTAGGCTCCGCAAAGTTGGTTGCTGTACATCCTAGAATATATTGTGGCAATTGTTTTGCCAAAAGGCTGGCACAAGGGAAGTGGCATTGCATTTGACCACCAGTTTAATAGTTACTGTAGTCACAGCAGTAATACAAGTGAAGGGGATTTTTTTGTTTAGAGTATATAAATTTTAATGTAAAGGACAGTACATGTTGGTTGCTCACATCCTAACAGATGTGGAATAACAATTCATCGGGTTGAAATACAAGTACAGAGTGGACTACAGGTATAAAGTACATATTTCAGCATGTAGTGTTCTCCTATATTTATCAATAAAATTGTGTCACTATGAGAAGCACACAATAGGGATTATAGGTGTGAGCAGTTCTGTTAAGTGCAACCAGTCCACTTGGAACTAGCCCAAAGAAGCTGCTCTCTTTTCAAGGCAGGGATCTCTGGTTGATTAACATCCTTAACAGGATTTCTTACATTGACATGGCATTTTAACCTATGTTTTGCAGACTAGCCAGATCTTACCTGGCAAGACTCCTGTATTTCTTCCTTATCCTGCTCCTCTGGAGCAGCAAGAACATCTTGTGTATTGGCAGCCTCCTTGGTATAGTATGGTTAAAAATCTAACATTCAGAACTGCTGAAGGTGTTGTGAGCTGTAAATGTTCCTTAAATGTGCCTGAGAAGGGTGAACACGTTTTTCCTAGAAAGACAACAAAGTTCTCTGGAGTGGCTTAATGCTAAATTTATCTAATCTCCATTTCTTCCTTGCTCCTTTTAGCAACAGTTTAGTGCCTTTGTTCTACAAGAGGTACATTTTGAAAGAAAATTAAATGAACTTTCACTGGAAGGGATATAATTGGAACGGAAATAATACAGAGAAGCTAGTAGAAAGCAAATGATATAAGCCTTCTAATGCAGAGCACTTGCACGTGAACAAAAGGAAATGGGACCTTGCACTTTGAGGCATGGACAGACTTTATCCCCTAAAAATGTGTTGAAAGAACATAAATTCAGCAAAGGAAATTACCAAATGATTTTTTTTTTAACCTAAAGCAGGTTAGAGCTGTAGCTTTAAGATTCATTCTTGTCCTTTAAAAAAAACTTGAACTCAGTTTATGTGATAATTATAGTTGTATGTTCTGGCTGGAGGTGGAGGTTTTGTGTGCCACTTTCCTTTTGAAGTTCCTCTCTACTAAGAGCAGAGCTGATTTGAAATCAGCACTTAACAGAGGTAATGGTGGTAGTATTTTTATAGCATTGTGTGTGTGTGTGTATATGCATCTGGAACTTTTTTTTTGTAGCATTATGCTTAATGTCTTCTGCAGATATATGCACAATTGCTTAACACCTGATCGTACATGCTACCTTACTTGCATCTTCTGCAAAGAGCCATCAAAGTGGTAAGGGGTCTGAAGCATGTAATAAGAGATACCGTAAATACTGGATATATTTGATTTTGAAAAAGTTAAGAGGACATCTGAGCTGTTGTCTTTAGCTACCTAACTGATATATACAGAGAAGATGGAGGTAGTTGCTTCCTGTATGTGCAAAGTGAAGATTTCCCAGAGAGATTACAGATTCTCTCTTTTGGAAGATACTCAGAACTCAGTTGGACAAGGTTCTGAGCAGCCTGCTCCCAGTTGGTCCTGCTCTGTGCAGAAGGATGAACCAGAAAACATCTTGAGGTCCATTCCAACCTAAATTGTTCTGTGAATCTATGATTAATTCTGAAGTAGACATCCTGCTGCTTATTTGACTAGCAGCATATATAATTTATCTGCAGCTCAGAGAGGAGAAGAAGGTTATGCCTTTGAAAGAGAAGACTGAATGCTTTAGCCAGTGATCAAAACCTAAAATGGAATGCAGGTGTCTCTCTTGTGTGAGTGTCCTAATCACAAAGCTAAACAGACATGCTTGCAAGACATCTTGTGTCTTGCTCAAATGAATATATAATTAAGTCTTTCAGTCAAATGAGCAAGTTTCAATATAATGAATGAGAGCATATTTTCCACAGTAGCACTTAAAGCCATTTGGCCACTTGACAGGTGCTACATCAGATCCCCATAGGCAGAGACAAAATATTCAAACCCAAATAATCTTTGTCTTGAATGAGCATTCTAAATATGAACTAGGAAAAAAAGTTTAATCACTTATATGGTAATATCATTGGGGGCTTGCTGTAGGTTGAAATTATTAGTAGCGTGGTGGGGAAAAAATGTCTTTTTCGGATAAAATTAGTGAGAGTATGGGTGGATGAGAGGGATTCAGCAGAGAATGACACGTCTTGGGTCAGGAGAAAGGCAACAATAACAAGTTGATGGCTCTGATTTTTTGCAGCTATATTTCAAATGAATTGAAAGGATCCCCAGAATAGTAGTAGTGAGTCAATGATGAAAATTATTCTTATTGTAAATGTAAAGAGCAACTGGAGGGAAAAAAAAAAAAAAAGCACTGCAGTAAAGCAAGAAGCAAAAAGATATTTTTGGATTGTGGTTTTTAACACTCTTTGGTTTTGGAAGGGCATTCCATCAAGAGATTTCCCTTGAAGACATTTAACTTCCATTACGGTGGTAGATTCTAGAGACAGGAAAAGGTTGAGGTGCTGCGGTGGGGAATTGTAGCAGAGGTGATCGGGAGGTTGAGTAGTGATCAGTAGTAATCATATTCTTGCCTTATAATATACATTTAACAGTCTGTACGGTTGTCTTTATCAATAGATGCGCATGAACTGTATGCTAAAGGCAGATAATTAATATTTTTCTCTGTATTTTGTTTCTGCAGCATTTTGCAGTTGAATATTTCAAAACAATTCAGTGTCGAAATTAGTAAAAATTTTCATTTATCTGGTCTGCAAATAATTGAGAAACTGAAGCATATAGTCTGTAGCAGGCTATTTACAGTTTATGTTTCAAAAAGCTAAACAAAGCTGTGTTTATATTATGAGCTACTAAGATGTGTTTATATTCTGCAGTGCATAATTTTAAAATATGGTAGTCTCACCAGGTGTCACTACATGTAAAAAAAAAAAAAAAAATGTTGCCAGCATTTTAACATTTTATTTTTTTTTTAAAGTATGTCTTCTCTTCTAATTTTCTATTTTGGGTTATCTTAGCCTGAGGTGAGCATAGAGATTGTTAGGCCAGGCCAGAGGCTGTTATTTTGTGATTTTGGGGGGGGCGGGAGGGAGGGTTAAAAAAGTTGAGATACCACTGTTCTTCAGAGCATGAAGAATGGTTGCATCTTGAGGCAGTTCAGTTGCTTTTCTGTTTTTATTTTTGTGATCCAAAGTACAAAAAGATCCAGACACTTCTTCATTATACAGAGGATCATTGTATCAATGTATTTGTTTTATTTAGAAAGGTCGAGATCTTCCATTGAGATACATTGAAAAGGGGAGCAGAACTCAGTAGTAGCAGTGACCAAACTTTGCAGTAAGGTCTGCTTTGATATACTCCTAAGGGTGCACGTAATTGGCCTGTATCTGCAGCTGGCAGGCAACAGACGGTAACTGAATGCGTGTGAGATTTTTCCTTAAGTGTTTCATGAGCTTTCATTTAAAAGCAGGGAAGGTCAAGAGGCACATGCCTTATCACCAAATGTAAGGAACCTGTTTGGGGATAGGATAAGATGCCCTCTCATACCTTATAAAGGAGTTTTGGGAGGTGGGGAAGCCTATCCTGATTTTAGTTCAATTCATTTTGCTGTGACTAAAGGACAAATAGCCTAACTTCTTCTCATCCAAAGCCCACTGAAACCAGTGGGCTTGAAACTGATTTCTATGAGCTTTAGTTTGGGGCATTGATGTTTAGAAAAGCCCGTTAGAAGAATTCTTTGTGTAATCATAGCAAATTTGCTAAAATACTAATAATGGTCTTGAAGGGCCCTGTGTATTCAGAGAGAACTGCCTAAACCAGTCCCAAGAAGTGTGTGCATATTGCAAGGGCAGTGCAATACTTCCTGGAGATGAGAAGCTAAACACAGACTGAGGGATGTCCTGCAGCCCATGCAGTGGAAGACAGCAGAACGTCCCTCCTGCCACCCCCAGCCCTCTGAGGTCCCCACACCCAGAGCATTCCTGCTGCCACCCTGTGCCGTATCCCTTTGCCTCCAGTGCTCCTTTGTGTTTTGGGAAAGGTGTGATTGAACGAATATAGGCTTGATTCTTTTGTTCCAGCTGAAGCTACAAAACCCGTTTTGTTGCTTTTCTTCCCTTAATGAAGGAAGTAGGATCTATACAGATCCCTGTTGCTTTATTGGCTTGCGTTAGCAGTTGATATGAAAAAGGATTATAGTCTGTGAAAGGAATTGACAATCATAAAAAGAAGTGTTAGAAAAGCCAGAAGAAAACAAAAACATTAGCCAGCAACATAGTGCTGAACTGGAAGCATTTGCAGTAAATGTATTTTAACTGTCTTTGAGGATTAAAAAAAAAAAAACTAACAACTGAGTGAGAATGTATTTACAGCAAACATTTCTTGGCCTGGCTCCTCAGCTGTCATGGTTATGACTGTGCAGCTACTGCTGCTGTGGGAACGGGCTGTGAGAGTGTTTTCTTTGCTCTGCTTCCAGTAGTCTCATCTCCAGCACAGATTACACAGGTATGCATGTGTCTGCCCTCCTTTGCATAAAATAAAACAAATGCAAAACACACAACTGTGTTTCTGGGTTTGACTAGACAGGAAGAAACGGCAGAGCTCATGGTTGTTCAAAATGGCTGCCTTAGGGCTAGAACTGGTGCGCGTATGTATATATGTATGTAATTCCTTCAGCTTTAAAAGAAACTGTCATGAGGTTTAAGAGTTGGCATCATCTGTCTGCAGCAAAGTTTGGAACATTGTGTCCAAAATGGCATCCAGCTTTGTTCTGTGAGAGAAGAGGCGGCGATGTAAGGATGTTCTCAAGTGTTTGCTAAACTGGAGTACTGGTGGTAGAAGAACTGGGAAAAAGAAAAGAAAATAAGTCATTACTCAAAATTTCCAGAATTGATGTGACACTTCTCAAAATATTGAGTGTTGTAGGTAGCTATTGCCACTCTATAACCTTCTTTTCCAATGATAAGGAAGTCTGTTCTTTCCAGCCGTAGTTCAAATGAAAAGGGGACATGGGTATTGCTCTGCTGAACGTTGCAGGTAGGTAGGTGCCCTGCCTGCCAGAATGGAATTGGAAAGTCAAAGCCTAGAAGAAAGCCCTCCCAGTGTTGCTGAGAGGTTACTTCAGACTTTTTGCCACTGCCTCAATAAAATAGGTACAGTATCTTTAAAGTGCTGAAGTTTAGAGCTTGATGGGGAGTAAGTGAAATTTAATGGTGCAAGTCAAATTCGTAGGGTCACGGGCTGGAAATGAGCAATCCTGAAATTGCCGAGCAAGAATGCTATTAGGAAAAGCCTATGGGATGTGTCTCACTTTGTTTCTGTCCTGGATTTCAGCACGTAATTGTAGCCTGGATTAGACAGCTCTGTGGAGCTGAGATTTAGAGCCAAAACTGAGTATCTTCTGTAAGGTGCCAAGACCTTTCTCTTGGTTTAATTTGACAGGCTTATTCTGTGTTCAGAATAATAGCCTGGGAAGGGAATCATTCAGCCAGGACAAGAGAGCTGTGAGTTCAGTTTCTTTCTCAGTTTTACATTTAAACCTGTATTTCCCATTTCCCAAGAGGGTGCCATGAAGCTGCATAAAGCAGTCAAAACCTTCTGCTATACCATTTACTCTACGAACAGGGATGTGCAATTTCTGGGACCAAAACTAGCAGCATAGCCAGCGCTATGCAGGAAATTGTTAGTCCGATGTTTCAGCTTTCCAGGTGAATTCTTCAGCTACCAAGTTTATATAAAGGGTTATGTTTGCTTGTGTGACTCCTGTGTTCCTTGTACACTAGCTGAAATAAATGACACCTGCTTGAGAAAATGAAACTCATATCTTCCACTTCTTGTATGGGTTCTCTCATGCAGCTAATTACGATATCAAAAGCCACAATTACAGCAGCAGAACCACAGGCTTCTGGCATGTGCGTTCACTTTAAAACGGCTGTGAGTGCTCAGCTTTGTGTTGAATTCGGTGTTATCACTGACAGGTGCATTTTGAGCATGCCTGCTAGATTGGTCCTGTAAGACTTGATTCTTACTCACAAAGGTATGTGTAATTAATGGACCCCAAATGGTCTTCTGGTTGACACTTAAAATTGTAGAATCATAGAATTATTTATGTTGGAAAAGACCTCTAAGATCGTCTAGTCCAACCTTTAACCTAGCACTGCCAAGTCCACTGTTAAACCATATTACTAAGCTCTATATCTACATGTTTTCTGAAGACCTCCAGGGATGTTGACTCAACTACTTCCCTGGGCAGCCTAGTCCAATACTTCACAACCCTTTTGATTAAGAATTTTTTCTTTTTCCTAGTATCCAATCAGAATCTTCCATGGTGCACCTTAAGGCCTTTTCCTCTTGTCTTATCACTTAGTGCACAGCGGGATTTTGATATTTGCAGCAAAAGAATTTTCACTATCTGTGCGTTTTGTGATGAAAATGTGTAGTTTTGTCTCAAGCATCCAGGTTACTGTGGGTTACAGGCACCTGACTTTCACCTAATTCATAGCTTATGAGTTGCTGCGAATCAGATGAGTTACTTTTGAGGTGGTTTTGGGTGCTGCTGCCTTAATGCTTGGGTCCAATATGTTGTCCTTGCACCACTAAAACTGTGCTGCAGAAGTAAGTTGAAATAATTATGGATGAAGGGCAGACAGTGTTTGTGCCTCAACTGGCTCTCCTCAATGCTCCTGGCAAATATTAGCTATGACAGGAAAGGTAAAGAAATTCTGAAGTACAGAGATCATTATCATAATTATCAGAAATGACACAATCAAAGTTCCACACTCCTTTTACAAACTTCCTTCCCTAGGGCTGCAGTTCAAATTACAGCTAAAATACTTGGACATTGATATTTTCTACTAGCAAGCGATGCTTTGCCTGAGGACAGCAATAAATTTTTAGCGGTGATTGCCAAATTATCTTTTGATTATTAGCAAGCTGTTTTGTCAGTTTGGACTTTGTTGTGCCAAGTCAAGTAAAGAGCCTCCTGACACCTGGCAGTAAATAACACACCACACATGCACACAAATTGAGGAGATGCATGCGGGTGTAAAAGAGGAAGGAGTCAGTCTGTCCGCTGCGGTGCTTCCTTCTGCTGGAGCTGCGTTCACTTCTTGAGCAGTCAAAATCTTTAGGAGAGGTTTTAGGTTTGCTTCTGAATGTGTATGTGGAACTTGCCAAGGCTGCTTCTTAGACGTGTTTTTTTTTTTCATTTTTAGACATTTTTCATATTTCTGTTCAAAACAAAAGTGGACTGTCTTCCCCATCATAGCAACACTATTACATTGTTCAGCATTAGTCACTCAATTTCACTTAGCAAATGAAATATCAATGTCACTATATACACAGGTCTTAATTTGATATCAGTATAGTTTTTTTAATATTTTAAATTACACATTTTTTTTAAATGAACTGACTTGCAGTGTGACATTGAAAACTGAGAGACTGATCCCTTCACTCACAACATCCTCCCATATCTCTTTTGCTCCCAGAAAATAGCTGTGGATACCCAAGAATGGCAGCAGTTTTTGTACCTATGTTCTTTGGAGAAACTGACCATTTCTCACATGCTAAATGATTGACACAAATATGAAATAAATGTGCTGAAGGCACCAGAGATTAATGCCTTTTTTATCCCTGACCAAAAAAAAACAGTGCTTCTCTGTACTATTTATGAAGTTCCAATAGATGGTTCTGCTTTTACACTGCTTTAGTCTATCAACAGTGTCTTTCAAAAGAAAAAATTGTTATTGGCAGAATGATGCCTTTCATGTACACTTCTTTCACTGTGTAGTTAGTGGGTGCCCATTTTAAGTATGTTTTTTTGCTAGGTATAAACAGTTTTCTCTGTGTATCAACGATGAAGTAAGAATTGTAGCCAAATGCCAGGATAAAAATGAAAATATGAAACCTGTCCTATTCTTGGCAGTAATCACTGAATGTCCCTAAAATTCAAGGTTTCAGCACCTTCAGCAAAGTAGTTTAATTAGTTTTAGAATACAAGTAACACTTTTAATTTATTGTTGCAGATTTATAACTGAGGGCACCAGTGAATGCAAAAGCTTGGTTCTGCAAGCACAGCAATTATTTTGGCAATCTTTATACAATGCTGTCATATATTTGTTGTCTAATCCATAGTAAATGCTTTTGCTACTCTAACAGTAAGACATTCAGCACATCTTTAATTGTGGGAATGTTGTGCGTGCAATTGCAAAAGTGTGTAATTCTTAAATTGATTTTTGTTTTTACATACTGTCTGTATTTTAACGTGCTTTCTGTGTTTCGCTCTCTGGAAGAACAGTCCATATATAGTTGTTCTTGTTCCTTTGCAGCCAACGTAAAGCCAGTTCTTTTAACAGAAAACTTGTATCTATCAGCTTCAGAGTCTACAGATAGTCTCTGGTCAAGAGTTCCAGTGAATCAGTTCTGCTTCCTCTTGCACGTGCTCTCACTTGCACTCCTCTTTCACTCTCTCTCATCTTCTGGAGTCTTGCTGTGGAAGCGAAGGATACTATATATTATGCGGCCTTGTTGTGACATCTTGTTTCTTGTTGGATATATTCATTATTGTGCTCCAGGTAACTCAAGCGGACTCTCCAATGCTGGTTTCATTAGCAAGGGCAGACTATTTTGAATTCAGTGACTGTGGAGGATATGCATCTTAATTTTAAGTACATCAAGTTTGGACAATGGGGTTTTATCAGTGTTGGTGGAAAACAGATTATTGTAAAATACATGTATATAACATTTTATTATTGGAAAATTAATGTTTCACGTTAAGGCTACTTACTCTGAGATTGGATAACATCTCACCAGACAGGAAAACCAGTCCTGTATTGAGACTTACTGTGTCTGGCCTCAGTTCAGTGGTCTACATCTAATTGATTCTATTCCAGTTTTTATATTGCACTGTTTATGGTAGTATTGGAGGGTTTTCTTCAGCAGCATTTTAAATGATTTGAACAGTATTTGTCATGTTATTTTCTTCTGTTATCTTTTTCCTGAAGGTCTTAGACTTGCCTCTGAAGAAGGCTTCTGTACTGTTGTGGTTTTAATTAAATTAAATGCATTAATGTACTTAAGAAACAGAATTTTCTGACTTGTTAAATTTAATGTTTAAGTACTAATTTAAAATGAGTGTCTCAATGACACTGATGCCTGTATTAGTCTGTTAGTACCCCAGTAATGAATTTATGAATTTTCTTATTGTACCAGGATATGAATTGAAGTTTAAGGAAGTTAAATGACTTGCAGAGAGAATTAGGAACATTCCTTTCCATTGTATAGCTTAAGCACTTGACTTTAAACTATACATCAGCTTTTAATATTATTAGAGTAATACTGGCAAGAGTATATATAAAGGATGAGTTTAATAAGTTTCTCCCTTTCGGTAGTTGTTACCAACGCTAGTACTATTTCCATCTGTTGTTGTTGTAGGGAATATCTGAACCAGACAGCATACATAAATTTTATGAGCTTAACAGGAATCCTGATAACACTGCCTTAAGAATGTTTTCTTGACTTTGGGACTGATAGCTAGATGATGCACATGTCCCTGTGTACTAATAAGGAGAGCTCAAAGAGACTTTGTAGCTTAGGTGATGTCTGTAAAGCATTTGCATCAACCTGGTTGTTAATTGAATTAGATGATGTGATGCTAGCCCAGTTTATTCTGGTTTGTTAAGGTTTATGTTACTTTATTTTTTTTGTTTAACTTCATTGCTAAAAGGCATACGAATTGAAACTTGTCTCATTCCATGTTTCTTTTCTAGACGTTGCTGTTGAGAAGCTGAACTACAGACAATTCTGTGTCATAGAACAGGAAGAAAAGATGGTATATAT
Organism: Netta rufina; assembly: GCF_964035555.1. Classification (NCBI taxonomy): domain Eukaryota; kingdom Metazoa; phylum Chordata; class Aves; order Anseriformes; family Anatidae; genus Netta; species Netta rufina. The sequence continues at coordinate 21,240,318 of NC_140128.1, read as the reverse complement.
ATTTCTGAAGAAAATTTCCTGCAAATCATGTAGTACAGACTGTGGGTCAAGGACAGAGAGCAGCAGATGAATTATCAGTCTCAAGACTGAGTGCATAATACAGTTTGTTTCTCAAACTGTCTCCTTTTAGGGAACAAGTGCTTCCCTGGGAAATAGGAGTCTCAACTCACAAAGGCTCTTTCACAGCAATAACTCAAATCTAGTGGGAGATTTTGTTAGATATGATAGTGTTGATTCCATCTCCATTAATCATTCTGGGGATGCATAGAGACACTCCTTCTCACTTGTCCCCAGTGACCAGCCTCAGACTCTTGAGGACGTGTCAGGCTGGTCCACATCTCTGTGCCCTCTCTTATGCCACTAAGGCTGACATGGCACTGGTAGGGTTTCCTGAAGTCGAGGAGGAGCCTGGTGTCAAGTGCCTATCCTCAGTCTCCTGGAGTACCCTCTGCAGAATGGCCACTTCATACTTGTTTTTTGGGAGTTGCTTCATTTTGTAGGTTATATAGGACAGAAATTTCAGGCTACTGCATCATATTTTTCATTTGCCTTCAGATTTCTATATTATTAAAAGCCATCGGGAGGAGGAGGCCAGTTTCTGTTTCAGTGGTTGAATTGAACAGGACTCTGATTTCCTTCCTAGGTACTTAAAGTTACTCTTAGTCTGTATTTGGAAAGAAGAGGACAGTCTCCTTCACTTTATGGAAATGTGAGGAGTAAACTGTTCAGATGCTTCACCTCAATTTTTCTGTATACTCTGGCAAAATAGGCTGCTCAGAAATACCTCAGAGGGTATCTGAACTATTGCAATACTGGATTGTGAGTCTTCAAGATTGGTTAAACATCACAGGACAAGTCAAAGGGGCAATGCTCTTTGTTCAGAAAGTGTCAAGTTGTATTAAGTACTATGGAATACTCTGCTATGGCGTAAGCCATTATTTCACTGTTGAGAGAGTTACTGGAGGGGATAAGCGTCTTCTGTTCTATGCCTGGGAAATGCTCCTTTCTTTAGTTTATCAAATATTTTTGAGAATAAATATTAATTAACATATCATAAGTTTAATTATACTATTCCTTAAAAATCTTCTTTCTTTTATCATGAAGCCAGTTCTTCTAATTTCCACTGTCTATACATGTTTAATCAGCATCTTTAAGTAAATTTTCAAGGAATTACTTTTTAATGTTTGCTTCATCTTGTATTAAGAGATTTTTATGCATGTGAACAGTTGTATGCGTATGCATACTAAATTTGCAACAAAATTTCTTACCTTTAGTATGTTCAGCTGTTTGCCTGTCCTAAATCACATGCATACCCAACACAGTAGTTAGGAGGAGGGGTCAGGCAGAAACAGCCCTTAAGCTGTCTGTGACATAGCTCTTGTACTTTGCTGATACTGGTGTTCAGAGCTTGGCTGGCTGCTGCCAAGTCTGCACCTGCAGTGCTGCTTGATTGAAACTCTGCATGTATTCCTCTTAGTGAGAACAAATAAATAATATCTTCTGTTATTTACCAAACACCAGGATTACTTCATAACCACAAGTAGCAATCCCTCTTCTGTGCTAATGTTCTGTCACTTCTACCTCGTGCACAGAGGATTCTCAGGCTTCATTCCTCAACAGAAATGCCATCTTTTTTTTCTCCATGCTCTATCTCAGGTTTAATTTGCTATATGGAGCCCTTACTTAAAATGCATATCTGGTATTTTGATTATGAATTGTCACATAAACAGAGTGATTGATTAAAGTAATTTACATAGGAGCATTCATGGTATTTCTGAGCAAGGGAAAATACACAGAAGCACATGGCACTTAATTACATTGCTTAACAATAAATGTCAAGTTAAATCTTTTTAAAAAAAGATGAATGCTATACTTAAGCGAAGTGCAATTATATTTCTATGGTTTGAAATGTTTTACGCACTGTATATATTAGAGAGGCAAAGATATTAACACTTCTGTACATGCAGAGGTGCTGACAGATTACAGATGCTTCGAGGCAGGCTTTTGTAACTGCCGTCAGTTCAGTGCTTGCAAAGGGAACTCCTCTAATGTGCTGTTAATCTGAGCTCATTTACTTGTATGCAGTGGCATTTGCATACAGGCACACTTCTTAGAACTGATTGAGAACATGAAGACTAGTGGTCCTGATTTGGTAAATTGTTGCGTATAAACAGGATTTGCATTCAAATTAGTGTTTTATGTCACAGCCTGATTATACATCCCATTTTAATAATGTTGAAAGAATGGCAATAGTAGATTTCAGAAAGCTACTTCTCTGATTATATGTTCCAATTTTAAGTTAATTAAAAATGTCTCTTCCCCCTTTTTTTCCTCCTCTGCTGATATTTAGTAACACCTGAAATTTTTTCCCTCATTAAATAATGTGTGCAGTTCTATAACAAATAGAACCTTCCAAATTATATTCAATGATGTGTTAAATAAAAGCCTGTTGTACTGGTTATGTACTGCTGTGGGAGGATAATGAAGAAGCAACTGACCTCCACAGTGTTCATCATCCTCTAATTTTGTTCTATTTTGCAGCAAGTAGGAGTCTACAGAGTGCAATGTGGTGAGTTGGAGAGCTCTCCAACCTGAGTCTGAGCAGGTCCATGTGGTTACAGGCCACTGTTCACTCCTGGGCAAAAGCACTAGCTCAGTTCTTTGTAACAGTTATATCGATGTCCTTGTGGTGCAACTTAAGAGTCTCAGAGGTCTTAGATCTGTTTGTACCCTAGATTAGAAATAGAGAGGAAGAAAGAATAAAATTATGAGGATTTAAAAAATGTTATTTTTAATAAGGAGCAGTTTTCCAATCCAGTTTGCCATCTGCCTTCCAAAAATTGTGCTGGCACAACTCTGAGGTGTGTGGAAAATAATTTTCATGTATATTTAACACTTGCACACCTAGGTGTCTTCCTTGTGTTTTTGAACTGATGTGAGAAGAGCTTGTCTTTCTGCTACTATGCACGGCAGCAAAACATCCTTTCTGCTACTGCTGTGTTGGTGTACCTTCTATGTTATACAATGGGACTATTTATTTGATGAAGTCTAAGTTTTTCAATCCATGAATTTGAAGAAAATACATAAAATAAGGTGGTTTCAGTGCCATAAATTAAGTAAAGTGTTATAATATAATTGCACTACATGTTAACAGAGTATTTTTTCTGTTGCCTAGCAATGAGATGTACAATGGGGTTCACCATGTGCTTGAGATTCCCTGATTAACTTCTGTTTTCAGAGTTTTGTAATTTTAACACAAATCATTACTCGTAGCACAACACAGAATATTCTTGTTTGTTAGGGAGTCACTTATTTAAGGAAGCTTGAGGCAGAAAGCTCTGGTACCTTCAGATTTCTGAACTCCTCTTCCATACGTGGTAAATTTTGGAAGTAACTTACCAAGCAGCAGTTGTTTTGTGCATTTTTCTACTGGTAAGCTTTTCATTAAAGTGTACTTTTACTTGAAGATGAGCGTCTGAACAGTACTGGCATGGGTATGGGTGTTTTGGTTGGGGAACTGTGATGTGTGCCAGGTAGAAGCTTCACATGGAGCTTGATGAAGGAGGCTAGTGATTGAAGAACCTGAAATCTGGAAAAGTGAAGAAATGCCACAGCATGGTCCCAGAAGGACACCTTGTTCCACAAGAAGAGCTAATATACGGTCAGGGCCAGCAACTACATATGAAACTAGAAAGCTGAAACTAGAAAGCTTTTAGCTATGGGAAAAAGAGCTATTTTTCGTTCCAGTCACCCCTAGTAAGAATGGGTTTTGAATTATTTTGCAGTACTCTGTGAGGTGGTGGTGGTGCTTCAAGTTAAGCTCATGCAGTAAAAGCCTGGAGACTACTCAGTATCCCAAGCTTTTCAACAACCATAACTGTTTTGTGTAGACTTAAGTAGCTGGAAACTCAATCAGAATGATACAAGTGGCATACTGCTCATCAATATATTTTAGGGTTGCATCTTGCTGAAAGGCAGAAGGCAAAAAAATAGTTAATTCGTAGTTTATGTAGAAGCATTTAAGGAAGGAGAACGTGGTTACTGGACTTGTAAATTTGGATTTAACAAAAGGTGTCAGGATCGTACTTTATAAAGACACAGGGGAAAATAAATGCATTTTGTTATCCTTTTTATAGCATAAAATCCGCTGTACGTTTGTGTTCCAAAATGGTTGTGATTATTATGAGAGATTTATTCCTGCATATTTAGATTTCTATGTATGTAGATGTTTTTAGTTACAAATCTTTAAGAAATTTGTCTTTACTCCTGTTGTAAACTATTGCTAGCTACTCTATTGCTAGCATCTATATCAGCATCTATATCATTTACCTTTCGATTTGTCACCTTTATAATGGTTAATTTTTAATTAAGAAATTTAATACATAAATTTAAATTTCACACCTTTAAGTGAGCAGAGTTAATTTTCACTGGAAAAGGAGGCATCTGCAAGGGTTGGCACTTATCTTGTTTTGTAATTAGGCAGGATTAGTTATGAAAAATGTAGTAATTTTTTTTAAGGATAAACTGGATTCTCTATTCCACGCTTAAGTTTCAGTATGTACATTTTGCACATAAGTGAGACTTATATATAACCCCTCCAGGGTTGTATAGTCTTAATATGATTATGAATGCTAATTATTTAAGAAATCTGTTTGGCATATGTTGTTTCATTGACACAATATCGACATTATAAAATAGAGATTGATAATGTAAAAAAGTGAAGTGTAATTTTTGCTGTGGTTAACATAAGCAGCATTTTCTGTCTAGCTAGACTGCCTTAGGTACCATTCAGTCTCCTGCAGCTTTTATTTAGGAAGAGAGAAAAGGGAGGTGTGCCTGAGATGAATTCAGGCACACCTGAATTCAGGTACACCTGAAGACATCTAATTTAGATGTCTTAAGTCAGAATTTGTAAATAACCTTCCCCATCCTCTTTTTCCTGTAATTGCTCCAAAATCTTGCATCTTCATCAGTCTGCCCTGAACCATTGCTTTTCTCCCTGGAGTACTACATTGATTAGTGGTCTGGATTTAACATCACTTGTGCTTCCCCAGCACATCGTCATCTGTACAAGGACTGAATGAAAATGAATGAACGTTTCCTTGACAAAGTCTAACACTCCAGAACAGTAACTGTGGACAAGCAAAAAGAAGTTGGTTGTTTTTGCTGTTCCAGTGACACTGAGGGAAGGAGTAAGATAAAAGAGAAGGTGAAATCTCATTCTTGCTTGGCATTTTCCTTTTGAGAGCAGCTCAGAGACTACATCTGTAGTCTGAATCAGAAACATAGAATCACATTGTCTGTGTGGAGAGAAATGTGTGGGGAGATATTTTTGCATTGTCACTATTTTTAATGGTTTTGATTTCTAAAACTCATGTACTGCAGAGGCAGAAGACCTCATATCATTATCGCTGCCTAGAAAAAGTACACTGGTATATGCCTGCACCATGTCAGAGTTGAATTAAGGGTCTCCCAAAGCTTAGTTAAACCACTGGGAAATGTTTAGGCAAATCATGGCTTGACTGTACGTTACGTGGAATAGTACTATTTCCTTTCCCTGTGATAGGGAAGCTGCACCACTCGACAGCCTCCAGCTCATGGAGAGCCTGTGTTGCAGTATGTGGTGCTCCAGGAAGAGTAATTTAGCTCACCTGGAAGTCTGTGCCTGGCCAAGAACAAATAATTACAGAATTTCCAGATTTGAGCCTAGTATCTTCAATGGTCACTCTCATTTGATGCCTAGCGACTGGTAAACTTGTTTTATTCTATGATGTTTTATATACACTGTAGGTCTGCATAATTATGCCCAGTGATTTTCATTTAACAAATTTGTTTTTTCCAGCAGCCATTTTTCCTGATAAAAAATCAGTACCAGTGGTTCTCCATGCATGAATAACTTGACAACAACAAACCAGGAAAGGATTACTAAAGAGATTATATATAGGTTTCAAAGAATTGATAAGTAGCAAGCAGAATTGGTCTAAAATTGATGGAAACAGTTCCAAAGCAGTATTTGTTACACAACAAGCAGCATTTTACTCAAGTTTTATGTAACACCTGCTTCTAAACTGTGATTAAGCAACTGTGAAGTAAAAGGCTTAAGTTGTTAATTTCCTTTTTGGGGGAAATGGGGAGGGAGGTGAAGAGTTCTGTAAGGATTATATTCAGAAAGGTATGTGCATAGTTTTGAGTGATCAGGAAAGATTGGATGTTTTCTAAGAAATGTTTTGATCTTTTACTGGTAGTCTGGCTAAAAGGGTCTCTGAGTATCATTCTTCCAAGATGTCCTTGGTTTACGTGTTCTACGTAATGTGTTGTTATTTCAATCCTTGTTTCTTGTGAAGTGCTTTAAGTAAAAACACTTCAAATGTCCAAAATATGTTTTTATTCTTTTCTTCTAGGTTGACTGGGGTCAGCTGGACTATTTAGTAATAGATATGCCACCTGGGACTGGAGATGTACAGCTGTCAGTCTCACAAAATATTCCAGTTGCAGGTATGTGTATTCTTTCAGTGTTTATGAGATTTGAAGTTAGTTTGGTGGCATTAGATAAGTCTTTTTTTTAAGAATACCAATCAAAAATTCTTTTAATTGCCTTTCAAGACAATTCTTTTGTCTACACGCTGATTAGCAACTCTGTCAGTAGTGTAGTGGTGAGAAATGCTATCAGCGATTTTTCTACTTGTCTGCATTAAGATTGTGTTGCTTTCTTTTAAGGGAAGTTTCAAAAATACCCAGAAGTCAAGTATATCAGTATTCTGGAAAGAAAGGCAGCTATGCCAAAAACTGTTAAGGCTAATAGTAGAAAGTATTTTCTTTGTCTCTACCTACTACGTACTAATGCTCATACAATAAAATAGTTGGTCTTCATGGTTGCTTTCTAATTAGAAGCTGACAATGCTGTTAATGCACAGCATTTATTCGGTTAAACCATGCAGCGCTGTACTGCACTAATGCATTCTTTTTTTCTCATGTTGTGAATTTGACTTTTTTATAGGGGATTTAAACATTGACAAATCAGTCTTGAGGTATGTAGGTTGCCCTCTAATCCCATTGGCTTAAGCAGGAGTTAGAAATACTGCTTCTGAAAGGATGCTTAGGATCTCGTGAGATCTAATAGATTGTAATGGTTTGACCTGTCTGACATACTTCCAACAGAAGCAATTGTCAACAGGCAGTGTAATGAATATTAGGAACTGAGTGATAAAGAGACAAAGCAATCCTTACGGTTCCAGGACTAATTCAAGAGTTGCTGCAGATCTTTACCAGGAGGGTAGTGCAGCGCTGGAACTTCTTATCCAAAGAGTTTGTGGGATCTCCATCCTTGGAAAGTCCCCAGATTCCACTAGAGGAAGCCATGTCTAGCCCTCTCTAGTGCTGCCAGTAGATGACCTCCAGAGACCTTTTCCAAACAGATTTATTAAATAATCAGTGGAACTGTTTGCTCCACTGCTTTGTGATAACAGACAAATGTGTTGATACAAAAAGAACACCTTTTGAGCAACGTTCACTGCTCTCATTTTTTTTCCGGAGTGCAGACTGGCTCACATGTGCAGGCAGCTGCTGGCTCTCTCTGGTACTCTGTTGTCTGTGCTTTGGTGATTGTAATGCACTGAAGTTGAGGCACCAAACCTTAAATTTGTAGAACTATTTCACTTGAATGTAAAGCTTTTAACGGGCTGCCAAGTAACAAATAAAAGATTGTGTATCTCTACAAGTTCACTGAGTATGATAAAAAAAGGGTTAGTTACACACATAGGTAAAAAGATTGGTAGGAGTTGCAGGTGTGCCCGTGAGTAAATGCACTAGAGCTAACAGATTTTGAGACACAGACCCTGGTTTCGCAGCAAATCATCACTGCTGTTATGGCATAGTGAACACTACAGGAGTGAAGTGAGTCATTTTAAAATCGGGCGGCACCTAGTATCTTTACCGTGTAAGGGGCTATCTTACATGATAAAGACAGTTATCCATGTATCTACAAGACAAAATGTCTGAAAAAGTTAAATTTAGGGTTAAATCTGTGCAGTGGCATCTCATAAACTTCCATGATGTCAAATTTAGAAAAACATAAATCTTCTGACATTTATATGAAGCCCAAATATTAGGGTACATGCTAATTCATTGGCAATGCTTTTGACTCAGAATTGTTAATAATCACAGAGGGTTCATTCCGCTGTCTGTAATTGTGGTGAGTGGTGGAAGGTTTAAAAAAAAAAAGTCAGGTTTAATGAATTTTTTCCTGTAAGAAGTACGAGTCTTTTACTGCCTTTGCTTATCTGTGACCTCAAACATACAGTAAAAAGAAAACCATGATTCATACCCATTTTCTTAAATAATCATAGAATATCCCAAATTGTAAGGGACCCACAAGGATCATCGAGTCCTACTCCTGGCACTGGTATTAAGTGTTGATAGCATATGTGAGTAGCAGAGCAGGATGGTCTTTTGTTACCAGGTTTTGAAGCAATGAGGTATAGCGTGACAGTGGTGTGGAAGTTTTTAGTATGGTAGAATTTCACGTTAAATCTTAGACATAAAGGTAGAAAAAATATGAAATTCAAGAGGTACGTATTATGGGTTCCTTTAAAGTATGATGGGTGTTGATAATTGCTGTTCACTACAGTACACCTAAATTTCTGTTATATATGATTGTCAGAAGCATGTGGCTTTCACACTTGCTGAATCGTATTTTGAGGCAAGTCAAGATAGACAAGACATTGATTTAAAGGAAAGAAAACCACCACCAATACAGATACAGATTCTCTTCATATGCCCTAATGGAATAAATTCCTTTCCTATGTCTCTTTATAGACTTGACTATGGCATTTTTTGTATAAGCGTGGGCTTCTACAACTTCCTAGCTGAAGACTGCGTTTTGAATTGAATTCTGAAATCACTTCATCAGTACTATAGTTGCTCAGTTCCATTTATTACTTCACCAATCCTAACTTCATAAAATTAGAATGATACCATCACTTTACATTTGCCTTCCACATGAGTTGGTGTAGTAGAGCATGTTAGCTAAGGTCAAAACTCATTGTAAAAACAAATGTTTTGTGCTTTTGAAGAAGACGAATGTAACAGACAAGGAGTGATTAAGATTTATAATTCCCTGTGTTCTTTCTGACTCAACGAATTTCAGCAATTTATAGAGTTTCCTCTGCTGTCTGTTTTATTTTTGGTTCTCATTGGAAGAGCTTGTTTTTGTGTATTACAACTTTAACTGTGCTTTATTCTTTCACTCTTGTTAATTGGTTGCTGTCTATTCAACCGTCCTTAGCCTTGTTTAGCATACCTTTATTTTCTTCAGCCTTGTTGCTTTCAAGGATACAGAAAACGATGTCACAAATATCAATGATGGTGTCCTTGGAACAGCCTATAGAATTCTGCTGTGTTTTTTTTTTTTTTTTTCAATGGGCTCCACTGTTGTTTGCAATTCACGTTTCTAAGCTGTGTGGTGTCTTTATTTATTTATTTATTACAGAATGTATTTGGTGTTCTGCCATTCTGCTGCTTCTCCGTTTTTCTTGTTCTTTAGTTTTTCCTTTGAGGATGCCTTGGACGGTCATGGTATTAGTAGCATAATTTCTTTCCTCAGAAACAGCATGTATATATCCCAGTTAAGTACATTTGGAAGTGCATTATCTAGTTTGCATGAAGTTGTCCTTTGATTTGCATGCATGTGTATGTGAGATATAATATTTACATTACATTTTCATTATTTATCTGTGGCTTCCTAGGGATAGACAGTGTAGAAAAGTTTTATTTTGTCTCTAAATAAATGTACAGAACCTGCATTAATATTTTTGCCAATCGCCCTACAAATTTTTCTGTGAGTCTGAGAAAGAGCACTGGCAAATGTGTTTTGTTTGGGGAGGGTTGCTCAAATGTGACATGAAAAACTGTAGCATTGCAACATTTGACAATGAGAGGGACTGTTAGGATGTGTGAAAGGGTATTGGTTTTTAGAGTAATTTTTTCACCTGCATCACAGCTACCATAATTTTCTTGAGTCATGAAAAGATGAGAGCAATGTGCAATGGATAAAAGCAACACAACAAAATCTGTCACTTAATTCTGATCATTAAACAGAACATCAGCCTCACACAACTTGATTTGAAGTGGCAGTTTTGTGTATGTATTTTCATTTTGTAAAAGATGATGACCAAGGTTACTACAGTGACTGTTGTTTTTATTATTCATAGCTACCCTTCCTAGGAGAAGTCTTATTTAACATATTATTCATTAATCACCTGTAACTTTTACGTGTTTGCAGTCATTCTTCAACTAACTAGCAGATGAGAAATTATATGACAGCTTGAAAATGGGATATATATTTTTCTTCCACCACTACTCCTTTCTTTAGATACTTTCCAAATAAAAATTCTGGGTCAGTCAAGAGAAAAAGGCTTTGTTTATGGTCTGTTGCTACTTACTTTTTCTTTAGTTCTACTTTTTTATTTCTATTTTTTCAATTTTTGTGTCCAAGATACCCAGAAGCAGGCTTTATCACATCTTCAGCATGCATGGGAAAGTTTGAAGCTTCCTTACACATTCTTCAGCATTTAATATGTAGGAGTGTTCAGATGACATCGTGATGTTTAGTATCAAAATGTCTTATATTTTGTGTGAACTAATGATATTATGGAGAAAAAGGTCTGTGATTCCTTTACATTACCTGTTTGCTGAATTGAGAAATCTAAGCATGTACATTCTTTCGTTCAGATAAAGGAGCCATAAATCCAGTGAATAAATAATAAATCCAGTGAATAGGAGCTGGAGAATGAGCTTTCCTAGACATAAGGAGAGAAGCTCTTCATTCTCTCTCATTAGAAAGTTGATTCTGACCCCCAGGACCGAAGGCTATCTTGATAGCAGAAACTGCATGGGTAGGAGAAAGTGCCTGCCTCTTGGAGAGAGTGTCCTGACACCCTGTTAGCACAAGTACTTCTTAGAGAAACTAAATTGTGGAGACTGTTAACTATGTTAGGCTGCCTGTCACCCTTTCTTTATTAACATTAAAGTGAAGTTAGCATTAGTAAAATGCGACAGCTTGACAGCTGTATAGGCTGACACTCTGTCCCAGTTGACAGAACTGGCTCCAGGTTAATAATGGAATTGTCATTTCATTTTCTAAACTTTGTCATATCACTCTCTTCTCTGGACATCAAGATGCCATGATGGTGAAAAACATTAGAAGTACACACCTGTCCAGTGGGAAGTGGACTGAGACAAATAATTACAGATCTTACTGAACAGTCTCTTAATAATTACAATGATGACATTTGGACTGAACTGCATAAATAGATGTAAATGTAAAAGGTTTTGTTTTATTTCAGTGCACTTAAATTTCCCATCTTTGGGAAGTAACGGTTTTGGTTTTTGCCTTTTTTTCCTCTTCTATTCCCCCTTCCCCTCCCCACAAAGCATCTTATTATAATAAGCTTATAATAATAAGCTTAAAAAAGGCTGTTACTGAAAATCAGGAAAGACCATTAGTCAAGATGAGCAAAGTGAAAACAATGTATATGCTATTTATGTGTTTTGTCAAGTTCCATAAAAGCAGAAGTGTTGTCATTGCTAGCCATACAGGGAATTACTTTCATCACCTTTTAGATTTAAAGCCAACACAGTGCACAGATCCTACCTTCTTTTTGTTGCCTTATTCCACAAATTAAGTAATTTTTCCTAAGGGCTGTAACTTTCAGCAATATGTGGATCGTAATTATCTCCTGAATGTCTTTTGCAGATAACGGCTGAAATACTTACCAAAGGAGTTTCTGTTACTTCAAATACATATTTTCAAAGAATTGTAATTAATAATTCTTTTTTGACAACACTGTTTTGATAGATAGGTTTAAATGAAAACAAAAAGCTTATTTCTGTCTGTACTGATTAAGCTTTAAAAGTCATAGCAGTATTTTCTCTATTCAGATATGTTAATTGAGGAGAAAAGAGTAGAAGAATACTACCAACTTGAAGAAAGTTGGCATTTTTAAATTCTGAAACACTTCATTGCATGCTACATACCAACCTAGTAAGCCAAACGCTATTTATTCAATTATATGTCAATGCCACACATCTCATGTTGTAAACAACTGTAGACGATAGCAGTGTGTGTGCCACTGTGGTAGCTTAACACTGATGGCCAAGTAAACTCCATCACACCATGCTCTTACTTGCCCTCCTCAAAGGAAGAGGGGGAGAAAATAGGATGAAAAGGGGCTCAAGGGTTGAGATAAGGACAAGGAGATCACTCACCAATTGTCATCATGGGAAAAACAGGCTCAGCGTAGGGAGAGTAGGCTTGTAGTAGGCTAGGGCAGTGAGAAACTAAAAGGAAACGGAAAGCATCCCCACCGACCCTCTTGTATGTCTTCTTCCCGAGTGGTGCTGGGGAATGGGGGTTGCAGTCAGTCTGTGATGTTTCATCTCCACTGCTCCTTCACGGTCACTCTCTGCCCCTGCTCCGCGTGGGGTCGCTCCCATGGGATGCCGTCCTTCTCAAACTGAGCCTGCGGGGGCTGCCCACAGAAAGCAGTTCTTCAAGCACTGCTCCCACATGGCTCCATCCCACAGGGTCCATCCATCCCCCAGGAGCAAACTGCTCCAGCACGGGTCCCCCACAGGTGGGCAGCAGCTCCCCCCAGACCCCCTTGCTCCTGCGTGGGCTCCTCTCCACGGGCTGCAGCTCCGGCCCGGGGCCTGCTCCTGCGGGGGCTCTCCATGGGCCACAGCCTCCTCCAGGCCACATCCACCTGCTCCACTGGAGGCTCCTCCATGGGCTGCAGTGTGGATATCTGCCCCATGGAGCTGCTTAGCTGAACTGGATCCTGCTTAACATCTAATAATGTACAAAACCAGCAAGATCCAGTTAAGAAGCACTGAAAACGAAGAGGAAAAAAAAAGGAATTCCACATAATTTTAAAAAAGAAAATGACTTTTGTTTTCTTTTTAAAATTTTCCACGGTGTTGGTATGGAAAAAGACTGTGATTTCTGAGATAAAGGTGTCTTCTTAAATTAACTGAAATCACAAAGTAGGTAGGTATGGCAGCATTCTTTTGTCTTTTCTGAAGAGAAATGATCAAAAAAACCCAACCCTAACCAGTGCAACCATACGAGTTGCATGTAGCATATGCTTTGATTGTAGGTATATCTGTATTCTGTCAGTGCTCTTTGTGTAAGTGTCTGTTTGCCCCTGGTTGAATATCTCTTACTTTGATGCAAATCACAGTTGCAAGGCATCTGATCTTTCCTTTTAGTTTAACAATGATTTACAATGTTTTTCTCTGTTTCTGAGCTAGCTTTTTTCTTTTATGGAGGTTGTGCATTGTTAGTATCTACAGTAAATTTTTGAAGATATTTTATGGAAGCCGTCTGAGTTTTTTTTTAAGGTAAATTTTACTTGATCTATTTTTGAATTGCAAATATTTTTAACATTAGATTTTTATACTTTTTTCAGATAGCTGTGGAGATTTATTATTTCTTTCATGCTATATTCTGGTATTTTAAATAACTGCATGAAAGGAAAAGCAAATAGGTTTAGGACAGATTAACAACAACAACCAACCATTAGTCATAACATTAGGATTTTTTTAAATTGTCAGTTGCATTTGTCCAGCTATTTGTATGTTTAAATAGTGTTTTTTCCTTTGCCAGAAAAGCTGTAGTTGACAAATGAAAATCATCATCAAGGTTATCTTAGCTTTGGATGGTCTTAGCAGTTAATCATGAAGTGCCTAACCCAGTAGACTGTACATTTAATTTAGAGACCAAAATGCAGTATGAGTTACATGTTAATGGCTCAAACTGTTTTAGTATTACTTTAAACTTAACTCTTGGCTCGTGGATATTTGACGGATTTCCTGTCCAAGCTGAAGTGAGATCATGTTCAGTGCAAGTTCTTTGAATTTTATTACTCTTTAAAAAATAGTTTCTAGGTATTGAGGAAAAAAGCTGTGATGTACACAGGCTTTGAAAACTGAGGTTCTCAGAGGTCTGGCAATAGTGGCTGAGTGTATGTTAAGCAGCACATTTGCTGTAATTGCTTCTTTTTTTTCCAGACCATTCTGAATAGGAAGAATAAACAAGCATAGAGTTCAGCTGACAATTACAAAGGATAATAAAAATCCATGTGAATAATGGTACTGCATTCACCCTCACCTCTGGGGAAAAAAGTTAAAAACAAGTTTGTGGACATGATTGAAGTATTTTGTGTTGTGTAGTTTTGTTGTTGGTTTTGTTTTTTGGAATAGGAGCACTCTTTTCCCTAGCTCTCTTTTGATTGGCACCTCTCAGAAATTGTGAGAGTTTTTTTAAAAATCATATTAATTGTCAAAAGAGAATATTTGGACTTTGCTCTTGCCTAGTATAATGTGCACTGTAATTTGGATGTAAGTGGCAAAAGGCCTTGAAGGCAGGAGGTGCAATGGAGTAAAGCAGAAAAATGCTAATTCAGACAGCCAAAGAAAAGTGCAATGTGGCAATGTGTCCGTGAGGGAGTAACTTCTTATTTTAGGCATGTATTTTGTAACTAATGCTTGTTCACAGATGCTACTACAAATATTTTCAGTGCTCTAACAGTTTACCAAGTAAATGTTATGTATTGGATGACCCGTGTATTGTTTACCACTACCAAAATCAGCATCTTCTTTATGGCTTTCTCCATGTGATCTAGTGCAAAATGGATGTTACAATACTTACTGGCCAGTTGGGTGAGGGCAATTGAACTGCAGGATGACAGCTTTGTCCAGCTACTGATACTCCTTTGCTCAGTTTTTACAGATGAAGTTCCTGTCAATAAGAGTATAGGATTCTCCCTGAGCTTGCTGTAAAATTCATGTCCTCTTTTCATGTGGGCAGGGTGGTAGCGCCTCAGTCTCTGATTACCGGCTAGTTTGTGGGCAGAAGAGGATGTGTGGCTGTTGGGAACATACACCATCTGAGCAGCTGTTCAGACTCCTCCAGGAAGGTAAGAAGCAGGCTGGAGATGGGACACAGCCAGGATCCAGACTTTAGGACAATTCTGCGCTATGATATGAATTTTAAGGATTCCTTAAAGGAAAGTCAGACTAAGGATTCTTTCGGGTTACCAGTTGCAATGAGACGTGTCACACACAACCTAAAGGAACTTCTTTATGAGGTTCATCCAAGGAGATGGCAAGTTTTTAATGTTAGTGCAACTTTAAGCATCACCAACTGAAATTCTGTAATTCTAGCAAAGACGAACAATAGCTCATTCTGCATCTTCAAGTGCAAGCTATCCTGTAATTGCAAGCATATTTTATGAAATAACAAGAAATTGCACAGAACCTGAGCAGGTCTCTGAAGATCCATAGTGGAGATGATTCTGGTTCATTAGGCTATTTATAACTTGAAAGTCTTGCCTGGAAGTTTGAAATTGATGCAATGGAAGAGGTAGCAAAAGCTACAAAAAGCATGGTAATGTGGTCAGATCAGGCCATTGGCAGCTGCGTTGAGGTCTGAATGTGGTTCCCTGCAAGTGTTCAATGCCTGCCTATCAGCAGGCGCAATTACTAGAAAAATGCAGTATGTCTTTGTGTCTTTTTCCTCCTGAACTCTATTTGTCAGTCTTTCTGGTCTGTTACTTTTCACTCCACAGTTTTCTGGGTGACATTATTTATTAAGTTAGTAAGAATCGAGGTGATATAATCCAGTCATTAATCTAATATTGGCAAGGGCAGGTTGCATTCTTAGTCATCTGTCTGGATGAGATGCACGTAGCTTAGTTATGAAGTCTGCCTTTGTAGATATCAGAGCGGGAAAAAAAAAAGGATTATGTTAAAGAGCGAATCTTTTCATCCTAAGGTCGATCTTGTAAACTGAGTTTATCAGCTGTTTTTTTAGACTTGCCTGTTTTTCTTCACTGGCTTGAAAGAGAGCCTAAGTGATTTGCTTAGGTACAAATTAACTGTATTTAAGGCTTGGGGAGATTGCACCTTGTGTCTTGTAACCCAAAATGTCTAATGCAGACCTTAGTGATACAGGTGAATGTAGGTGATGTTTTCTCTACGCAGAAATTAAAGGTTTTTGCAGTATTTCTCATTTCCTAAGCACCAGTCCACGAGTAGGGTGAGTAACAGTGCACCATGCGAGCACACCTTTCTTTTGCTGGGGATTAAGCACCTGGGGTTTTAAGAAGAAGGGCAAACATCAGGCTGCTGTTAGTTCTGTCTCTCTATTTTGCATGCTAAGTATTAAAAATATAGTTAGCATAGTTTCTATTAATGCAAAGTGCCTCAGCTCTTTGACTGAAATACAGTGAAGTTACAAGAAGAAATGAAATGCATGAATAAGATGTGCCAGTTAAACCTAAATGTGCTTGTTAGATGCGTATGTTCAAGGCATAGAAATTATTCTTCTGCACACAACTGTGAAGATAGAATTTACACTATATTTTAATGTGCGATGTGATAACATTATAGTTTCTGGAACTTCTCTGTTCAATTTGTCAGCTTTAGTTTGCATTATTTAGACAGGCTTGTGTAAACATTGCATGTATTGCTTCAAGAGTCATGCTGCGTGCATGAATTCAGTCGTATTTCATTACTTTATTGATCAAAATAACTCTACTGTTTGATATTCCTATTAACCACGTAGAGCCAAAACAGCAAAGAAGGTGTGTGCTGTGTTCTTTCTTGCCCGTCATTTGAATTGCTTTCTGAATTAAGTATGCAAACTTATTCAGCAAAGGGGAACACTGAGGCAAGTCTCATTTGCCACATTCTGTTGCTAGTTGAGGAAATAATGCTGCTAATGATTTGAATTCCTGAACTTCAGGTTGGGTTTGCTGGGCTAGCAGTTGTACCAAAGAGACAGAAAATGCACTTAATTTAAAGAATGTTGTTATAAGTCAGTACAAGCTCACTGTGAATAAATTTAGTCTGGAAATCAAAAAAAGGTTTCTGACCGTAAAGGTTCTGGATCTTCTCCATAATAAACTTCGCAATCTGCAATTACTTTTAATAAGATTTGGACAGGTTTCCTATAGATACCAGCATTAGGAGTGGACTGGAGCCAATGACCTTTGAAGTCCCTTCCAGTCCTGTGGTTTTGTGCCTGAGTTTCAGTTTGTTTGCAAGGAAATAATCACTCACCAAACAGGTATTTCATAAATAGGTCAAAAGGCTCATCAGATTCTGCAAGTCAGTAAATCACTGGTAACTGTTTGTAATATATTTTTTTGAACTTATTTTCGTGTTTCTAGGTTATTTTAAGGATTTAATTTTCACTGAACTATGTATGAATAGAATTTAAGGTAGGAGCTCCTGAAGAACTGTAGTGTACTGCTTTTCTTTTCCAAATTAGCGTGTTCAGAATTGAATCAGATTTACTTCTAATTAAAAAGTAAATTGAATCAATAATTGAATATGGAACTTAGCTTCATTTTGATGAAAGTTGGTGGGTAGTACTTCCTTGAGACCACCTTTAATTTACATTTTACTTCAAGAAATGTAAATGAGGAGATGTCCTGGATCTTCTATGTTGATGTGAAGTAAATCACTTAATGAAGATACTGTTAACTAGTTTGGGCCCCAGGGAAGTGCTTTAGAACCAGAAGACAAATCCTAATGAAATTACAGTAATTTTAAATAGCCTTCTTTACACTGCTTATGAAAGTGTCAGATGCTTAACTAACATGACTAGTCTGATTAGTGCATACTGTGCTCTGCTTTCTTAAGCGATTGTGCATACAGTCTAAGTGAAGTTTTTTTTTATTGCTGCTGTTACAGTTACCTCTGTGGTTATCAGAGGCAGCACCTGTGGTCTCGCTTCTTTTTCTAAGAAGCACTGTCCTCAGTGTCAGTAGAAGGATGTGATACCAAATTTCAGTATTCTCACAAACAGGAGCAACAAAAGTAACTTTAAAAAAATTTACTAGAGGGAAATAATGTAGTGGTTTTGTTCCGTAATCCAGTTCAGAACAAAAATTAAAATAGTAGAGAGAGACCTATTACACCCTCAGCACCGGCTTCTTGGTTATGTTGCCTTTCATTCTGTGGAAAAAGCCATCCAAGTTATCCACAAGCTTAGTTTTAACTCACATGTGACAGAAGTTGAAATTTTTGTACAGGGAGTTTGTGTTCAAGGCAGCCTAAACTCTGCAAAATACCATTGAATCTTTTCATCTTTTGAGATTTTCCCTTTGGGTAAGGTTCTCTAGCAACAGGTTATTAGCGTAAAACAAAACAAAACAAAACAAAACCTTTCCCAAATAAGCTGTTTATGGTTATATTGGATGTTTGCATTGTGCCTAGTTTGATTTGTTTAAAAAAAGTTGTTGGACCAGAAAATGGTCAGTTAAGTTCTGCTGACTGCATGTTAACTTCTCCATGAAGATATACAGAATGTTAACTGAGCCAATATCTTTTTTTAAAAAAAAGCAGAAACAAAACCTGCCATGTGAAACAACTACTGTGTATGTGTGAACACATAAGACACAAATTCTAGTTTTCTAGTTTTGTTTGAAGAGACAGCTATGATAAGCACTTTGTCTAAGTATTGGAAGATCTTTATTGAGCCTAAATATGTAGGGTGCACGCATTTTGTGGAATTAACCCTGTATTTCAGCATTGTCTGTGAAGTGTAACCCCACACTTCATTGGAATGACTGGCTAAGGTGTTGTAGATGTAACTGGAAGCGTTCTATGTTATTCTTTGCTGTGTCATTGAAAGCAGGTCAACTTGGGAAAACCAGCAAATTATTTGGATGCCAGAGTTTTAGAGAACAATAGGGAAATTGCATTTGCTTAGTACATTACATATGCTGTTCAGTTTTTGGACTTGTGTCTAATATTATGTAAGGCAGAGATTGGCAGCTTTTCAGGAGCGAGGTGCCAGATTGTATTTTTCTTTTGCAAATTAGAGGTTAAGCACACTGGTGGAAAACATTCACATGTGCTGTCAGGCAATGTTTGGAAACGGCTGACTGTCACGCAGATGAGATGCCACCATGCAGCACATGGCTTGCACAGGGCTGTGGTGAGGGGCAAGGCTGCCTGTCCCACTGCTCCAAACTGGGAGGCCTCTTAGGGACATCAAAGCTCCCAGTATGCAGTCCCAGGTGATGACTAGGGAAATCTATACGTGTCTTCCTTTGACAGGTACACCAAAGGGTGGCAACTGCAGGCCCATGTGTCTGAAATTATATATCGTAATTGCTTTCAGCGTGAAGGTGGGCACAAATTTCTCCTGTGAGGTTAATGTGATACAACTTAGCAGAGATATTTTTATAACATACTTAGGAGACTGGCTGATCACTGTAAAACCAGAACTAATCAATTGCTCACTAATGTGATGCTTTATAACCCATTTTTTAAAAATAGGGATGGATATGAGCATATTATTGATGCAAGTGTTAAGAAAACAATATTTGAAGCCCCTGAGCATATGCAAAAAGATGCAGACACAGCTCTTTGTGAAGTGATAGGGAATATTTTAACGGCAATATCGGTTTTGCAGGCTGTGTTAGTCATGAAATGATGTAACATAGTAATGTGTAGACTTCCTATGTTCTTACCTCTAACAAAGAGCTCTATCTGTTCTGAGTAGTTAATAATTCTTAGGAGCCCTAATTATCAGGGAACTTGGGGTCATGCCTGACTGGTGAGCAATAGGGCGCTATTTTTCCCCAAACATTATGCAAGTGTGTATGCATCGGTCTATTTTAGAATCATTCATACAGCCACGATCATGTTAGACTTCCTTGGTGCTGTGCCTGGAATAACTGGTTTCAAGTTTGTGCCTGCCAGTTGTGGTATCCGAAAGCCCAGCAGGTTTAGAAAGAAAGAAGCTAATGGCAGATAGCTGCCTCTTGCTTTTAGTGCAAGGTTTGAGGTTAAATCAAAAGCTTTCAGATGGCATGGAACAGTTACTGTGTACGTATTTCCAGAATATCACCATTGCAAATTGTGAGCGTGTGGACCATGTTATCGTCTGTTTGTGGTCATATAACAACTAGAGCCATTTTCTCATTTAGAAAATATAAATGTGTTCTACGTAGATATTTTCATCTTATATTTTTCTAAGTTATTTTTATCACTCTGCATTATATTTCAGTTGTTTTTATCACTGCATAATAAAGAAACTGTAATTTTATTTCTTAAAAAGTATTGAACAGCCAAAATATTTAGCGGTTTTGAATCATAATATAAACTTCAATGATGTTTCATGTTTTCTTTTCCCAGGAGCTGTGATCATCTCCACTCCACAAGATGTGGCTTTATTGGATGCACGCAAGGGAGCTGAAATGTTTAGAAAAGTCCATGTACCTGTAAGCATCTATATTAAAAATACCTATAGATTTTTTTAAAAACGTGGAAAATTTCCATATGCTGTAATAGGTGAACAATCTATTCACGAATCATTTTAATCTCATAAATTCTTGTTTGGGGGAAAAAATAAATTAGAATCTGCCTTATATCTGAATCAGAAGTTTACTTTAACAGAAGGGAAAGAAGAATTTTGTCAGAATTAGGTGGTAATAGTATTTAATTTCTTTTACAACAGTTTTTTAATCACCTGGAATATGTCAGACAGCTAACCAGACAGAGATGATTTATAAAGCCATCTGTGTTTTCCAAATACATTGTCTTACTATATCCTCAATATATGTTCTCTTCATCTCTGTGTTAGAGCTCAAATTTGAAATTTCTTGAGATGTGGAAAAAAACACCTTCATTTTAAGAAGGAAATTTAAGATTTTGGGAAGATATGTGCATACCTAATTGTCACTTTGCCTTTTGAAAGGCTTTGTGACTGTTACACCAGCAAGTCCATCTTTGTTGCTTTGTTTCTCATTAGGCTTAGAGTTAATGTGGTAGCTTGCTTGTTTGGGAAATGAAATGTTTAAAACTATCCCCAATATTCATGTGGATTGAAATGGAGGGAAAATGAGGAAATATTAGAAAGGTAACAAATTTGACTTGATTTCTTGTTTTTTTAATATTCTGGAAGTTTTCACTGATAATTGTGTTTTTTCACTGAACTGGTTTGAATTAATATTTTAGATCTAAATTGAAGAACTACAAAAAATGATTTGAAATAATGTAAGAAGCATATATTTTTGTTTATTATTCTTATATTAATTTTTAAAAATAAGCTACTAATTAAACGGATTTTCTAGGTAAAAATTTGATTAAATTGCTGTAAGGTCTTGACAGTGTTACAAGTTGCTAAGTAACTGAATGTTATACTCTGGAGTATGTTCACGAAGAGACTCATTTTTCATTTGAAATGTGCATTTGATGAGAAAATACAAACTGAAATGCTTCCCTATTTTAAATAGCAAAGAAAAAAAAGCCATTTACTGTACTTAATTTAAAAAAAAATGTATATTTTATGGCTTATCTGTGTGAAGGTCACTTCTACTGTCTATTAAGAAAGGGAAATTTCTTGAGTGGCTAGTGCATTCTTTAAGTTTTTAGAAAAGCAACAGAAATCGTGAGGAGACTGCTTTGCCTTTTTTGTTTTAATTTACAGGATAGATTATCAAAAGAAATAAATAGATAAATTCCTTATAATTAACTATTCATGAAGTATCTTTGCACCAAAATGAAAGCAGCATTTATTGTTTGCTATTAAAAAAAAATACATGCATACATATATATAGATACAGATATACATGTAGATATGACAGAAGAAAAGCATATGAAATGCTTTGTTTTGATTTTGTTCGGATTTGCTAAAATCATGCAAGACGATCTTCCTCATATAAAATCGTATTCAATTTAGTACTTCACTGAATTTTCCTTCCTGTAAGAAATTATCCAGATTTCTTTCTAAGTCAGTTTTCTTCAGTGCTCCTTGAAGAGAATGGCTTCCACAAAATCATGTGTTCTATGACCAACTTGGCTGCTGTTTATTTGACTGCTGGTAGATAGGATTTTAAGTATCTGTTTAGATTTGATGGAGTCCTCAGATCTGTCTTACTCGAATGATAAGCCACAGCAAAGCAGTTGTGCCAGATGCTGAGTTTGAATGCTCTCAAGCCAGTCATCTGTTGTTATTTGGTGCTTTACTTTTTTTCTCACCTTGTATGTGCATCAGTGTAGATGTCTCATTTACCTCAGTGTTAAAGCAGATCCTGCTTATGTATTACATTTAGTTTTAAGTCTAAAATAATAATTTCAAACCTGGGGTTTTCATCAAAGAGGTGAAATATGTGGGGCCATATTAAAATTGTGTGTCCTAATCATGCAGTTGACTCAGTAAAAAAATCTGATCTTTAAAATCTTTTTTTTTTTTTTAAAAAAAAAAAAGCAATCGCAGAGAGTCTACTTTCCAAAGAAGTTGAGAGTCTGCTAAGCTGTGAGTCATTGAGTGTGCTTGCTTCTATTCCATAAACCGGAGTCTCCCTTGTGCACATAGGCATCTATACACCACCTTCCCATCACTGCTTCAGTCATTAGTTACCAGAGCCTCACATTACATCCATACAGTATTACCAAAGTAAAGTCACAGTTGTTAGCGTTGTTTGTCCCGTACTGAATTAAAATTAAATGACAGAAGGATTTAATTGAAATCTGTCATTGAGAGTCAGCATGGGAGCCAGGATTACAGTGCAGGTCTTACTTTAAGTCTTAGGACGTAGTCATTAGAGGAAGAGTCCCATCTCTTGCAAAGTGCAGTGTACCAGGTAAGGCAGGACGTGGTGAAGTGATACTGGCTACTGTCACCACGAACTCTCAAGACTTTGTCCCATTATGTGAGTTTAGCTGTCATTTTAATAGATCCTAGAGGCTTTCTCTGGGCTGTTGACAGAGAAAATGAAAAAACCCACATTAGTAACTTGGAGTATTTAGGAAAAAATTGCCTGTTTTCACATTCTGAAATTGAGTTCAGTTGGGTAGGGTTTATGATAAAAGCATATCCCTGAAAGCAAATGAGAAGGCTTTAATTAAATCTGCAACTTTCCTCGTAGCTTCCTTGAGTTGGAAGGATTCATTGTGGATTTCCCAGGTTTCAAAGAAACTGTGTAAATACAGCTATGTATTTCCTTCTAAGATGTATAAAAAGTTGTTTAATTAGATACGTACTTGTTGGTATTTTTGTAGCTTACAGTACCTAGCCAAGATTATGGCTTCATATAGGGAGCTGCAGTTAGAACTAAAAATTTCTTGTCAGAAGAAAAAAACTAGGAAGACAGAAATATGAATGTGCATATTCACTTGAAGCACTAAAACATCAAGTGACATACTTCCATAGGAAGTCTATGGCAAACTGGAATTGTAACCCTCACCACTTCAGTTCAAGTCAGACTGGAGTCAGACCTCACCGCCAGCTGTTCTTAAAGTACAGGGAATGACTTAGGTGGGTTTCTCAGGCATTCTTTCTTTGTATAGAGAGAGCAGTTATATGTGGATTTGGGCACGATTTGTAGTTTAACCAAAAGGTTAGTTGAATGTAAGGAATAAGTAAGCATTCAGAAACAGCGCGTATGCAGGTCATTGATAATGAAAAGTAAGTTGCCTCTTACTTCTTGATGGATGTCTTTTTACAATTCAGAAAAATAATTTGACCAAATGAAGTTCAGTATTGTGACTGTCTTGTATTCTGGCACCATAGGCTAGCTCCTGTACTGTGGAGCATCTAGTCATAGTTTTCATGTTGTTACTGAGCCAAGTTTGCAGGGAAATGCTCAGGAAGAGGAACTCTCTATGGATAAGAATCAGACTCGTAGGTACCTACGGGATAGTTTGTGCAAACAGTCAGAGCTGCTTTGAAGCTTTTCCAGATGTATTATTTGAGCAGGGAAATGAGTTATTACTCACTGTATTAGCAAGACCAATTACTTTGTCTGTAGATTTAAAAGCTCTGAAAACAATAGTGATATCTCTTCTTTCTCTAAATGTCTGCAGAAATATGCTTGTTAAAAATAGACTTCAGCACTAAAGGTGTGTGTGTTTGGACAGATTGTGTATCAAATTGGGTATTTATAATTGGCAACTAATATTCCAAAAATCTATTCCTATGCCAGAAGAACAATTTATACATCAGTAATCACTGTACATGCACTGCTCACTGGTTGGATGACAGATAGGAATAAAGCTGAGAAAGTAAAAGTGACTGTGTAATGCTGAAATGTCATTTGCTTTTAGAGAGATTTGTTGGAATGGAAACAAAAAAGGACATTGAATAAGACCTCTAAAACTGATTTAGCATTGGGGATACAGTTGTATCTCAGTATTTGTGGTAACTGTGGCAGAAAGACTTCTTCAGTTATTAGGTTATCTCAACTAACAAAAGAGCTGAAATATTTCTAAGCTATTTGCAAAACAATAGTAGACTACATGACTTTGATTATGAATTCACTGTATCATACGTGTTGTACAACTACATTGAGGAGAACAAAATGTTCAAAACCCAAGACATCTGGATGTGGATGAATTCATTTAGAGCATAAATATTAAGATCTTTTTTTCCTTTGTTCTGCAGATAATGGCTTCCCTGTATCATAGTTAAAATGCTGTTTTTTTTTCCATCAAATAATGTTCCCTCCAGTATTCTCCAGTTTGTCAACACAGTGAAAATTCCATGACCTTAATTTAAGGAGAGCAGGATGAATGCCTCCTCAGAGGTCAACAGGAAGAAGACTGTGGCTGTACACCCTTGTTACACCTTTGTGCCATGTACTCACACTTAGTATGCCATAAGTCATATTAGTTTAAGAACTGGATGAAAAAAAATATCTGTGGTGATGTACCAGCAAGTAGAAATTTGTTCCTCTTGCTTCTCTAGCAGTCCCTGGGAGACAGTGGGAAATGAGGAAACTGTATTGTTAAATTCAAAGTAGGTAATCTCTCTTTTTTTAAGTGTATATATATATATATATATATATATATATATATATTATTATTTTTTTTACTGTTCCTTAAAATGTTCCTTGCTGTAAACCCTTTGAGAGCTTTACATAAATAAAGGAAAACACAGAAGTTGGTATGAAACACGTAACAGTGGTACGTGTAGCTTAAAAAAAAAAAAAAAAAAAAAAAGGTATTGCCTTTTGATCAGTTTTAACTTTGATATATGGAAATTTTTAAGATATTGTAAATAACATGCCTTTACTTGCAGTGCTACCTCCATATTCTTTCAGTTAAGTCTTTATTTTCACTTCTGGTGCCAAAAGTTGTACGGCCACTGTTAATTGATTAACTTAAGACTTGTTGCTTACATTGAACCAACATCCTTTTAGATATGTTTCATTGCCACAGAGGATACATTACTATCCTAATAACTTTGCCAAAGTACAGAACTAGAATGTTCTGGGAAATTTTAGAAAGCACAGAATACCACAAGGTATATAGCAGCTTTTCTGTACTTTAAAATATAATCATGTTTTTACAACTCAGCTATAATGTATGTGACATACTTAAGTAGCATAAAGATTGTGAGATGAAATTGAGTAGCATGGAACCTCTTAAAGCAAATCTTTTGTTGATTAGCAAAGAGGTAGAAATTTTCAAGTGTTTTTGTGCTGTTGTCATCACTTTTGAGAAGTTCTGCTCTACTTCAGTGAACAGTCTTGTTTACTAGGTGAATAAACTACGATCAATTTTATCATTAGCATTATTGTACATTGTGAAAGAAGATACTTTTGTGCCTGATCTGGCCAATTTTCAGGACATATTTTGCATGTATACTGTTGAACACCTGGCACCAGCAGAAAGGTACCTAATACATGTGTATTAGATTTTTATGCTGTAGTTTTGCAACTTTCTTTCACATAATTATTTCTGTTGTTTGACCTTTAAAATGTTTCCTTCTCTACAGAAGAATAGCAAATCTGGTTCTTTTTGTAAACATTTCACTATAGGATAATTTACGAAAAAATCTTGAAAGCATGTCTGATTGTCATTTCTTGTAATGGTATGTTTTTATTTTGCTCCTTGAAATTGCAAATTACAAAGCTATAAAACAGTACCTGAAAACTCTTCCAGTATTCAGAGTTCAGGAAATATAATATACATCTCCTCGTCTGGGAGGGGGACCTCTTAGATCTGTTCAAGAGGTACTACTCTTGACAAAGAAGCTATAATATTTGAGAGATATAATTACAGAAAATTTTAAATAATGTACAAATGATAGCAAAACTGAGACAGTAAAAGCTGATAATGATTTGTTGATTCTGTGTTGATCATCTCTTCTTTGTTGTCAGCGATGAGTAACAACTGATGCTTGAATCCCAGGTTTCAACATTACTTCTTTTTAATTCAACAGGTTTTAGGACTAGTACAAAATATGAGTGTTTTCCAGTGTCCCAAATGTAAACATGAGACACATATTTTTGGAGCTGATGGTGTAAGAGATCTAGCAAAAACCCTTGGATTGGATGTTCTAGGTAAGGATGTAGAAAAAGCTTTTTAATGGCATGAACTGAACTACAGAACTGCACAACTCTAAATTACTGTATATTCACGTTCAAATGGAATAGAATTAAAAGTCTAAGTAGATGAATGTCCCTGTTGTTTCATGCTCTGATTCTTATCAGGATCATTCTTGTTAATGGGATATGGACTGGATATGCAAATTCTTGAATTGCATCTTAAATCTCATTTGAATTACAAACAATACAGAACATGGATTATTTTGGTAATGATGTCTATATTACCTGAAATTCATTGTTATAATATGCTATGCTATCCTGTAAAATTTAGACCTTAGAACTCTGTTTGATAATGCCAATAGAAGTTTCCTTATTTATTTAATTTAAATGAATTGTGTGTGTGAAATAAATATGTTAATTGAAATTCAGTTCATTGGAATAGTTTCTATAGTTAATATAATAGTTTCTATAGCTGATATGAAGATACCTTTACTCTAGCATGGAAGCAAACACACTAATGATTATATTTAAGTGTTGAGATGAAAAGAATGTGCTGAATTGCAAAATGTTGTTTCAAAAGAAAATTTATGTTTAAAACAGAAATTGTCCATGATTAAATCATCTGGCGTGCATATAAGCTAAAATATACATCGATCAAAATGTATGTTGCTGCTTTAAAAAGGCATATTTCAACCTGTGCTTTCAGTATAAAAAAAAAAACACAGCGTAATTAAGTTGGTAAATGGGATAATTGCATGTGTTAATGATGTGTTTCCATGTATTACTATAATTATCTCAATGATTTTCCATAGCTAATTCATTAAAAGAACCAGGAAGCTCACTTAGATCAACACAAAAACATCAAGGTGTGACACAAACTTAAGATAACACAGCAACATATAATTAAAAGACATGCATTTGGGCTATCTTTTAGTCTTATGAATATATAATGAGCTGCGATCAGAGCCCAAGGGGACTTCTACAGCCTTGGGTTATGTGGATGGATGCAAATGTTCTGCAAGAAGTTGAGTCAAACATGCATTTAGATACACAGGCACAGATGATGTGCTGTGTTGTTGGTCTCGTAAATGTTTTTGTTTTATTCCCTAACAAGGCAGAACCTATTGTAATAGTGATTAATAAGGAGAGGTGTGAGAGATTGCAGGTTTAGCAGGGGATGGTCAAAACATATGAAAAAAAAACAGTGAAATTTCCCTTAGTCTAGCCTTTCAATGACAGTTTGAAGATTAAGAAAAATGCCCCACGGGTTAAATTTAGAATCACAATACTTGATCTGATTAGTATGCTCATACTTCCAAGGGTGACCATTGCACAGCAATACCATATGATATTATAAAAATTTCTGTTTACAGATTATATGTTAATCTATCCTAAATGGTAATTTTATCCTACTGCTATTGAATTGCACCCAAAAGCTTTGAGAGATTTTATCCATCTATAAATTTATTTGGCTTATGTTTTGCTGTTCTCTTTGTTCAGTTCAGGACCTAGTCATCTTAGAAGATCTAAGTTCTTAGTTTCATTAGTACCCAACAAAGTCTGCAAGCTAACAGTGTGCAGGGTAGAAAAGTATTTTCCTATTTGCTCACGCTCTGCTGCCTTTGATTGAAAACTTCTTTTATTTTTGTTTGACAGAAGACAATTGGGAGTCACCAGTCACCTTCAGAGTGTAGTTCAATATTTCAAGTATTTTTAATTGCCTTTTCTTTTTTATTCTTCCCTATAGGAAAGAGTGAGTCTCTGAGAAAGACTTTGCATTGCTAATTTTTCTCTCTGTCTCAGAAACTCCCATTTTCTTTTTTTTTTTTATTTGAGTTACCAGAACTATGACCAGAAAGTTAAGCAAATTTACATACTGCGAAGATACTGAGTACTATACACACCGTAGAATCACAGAATGGTTTAGGTTAGAAGGGACCTTAAAGACCATCCAGTTCGAATCCCCCTGCCATGGGCAGGACACCTCCCACCAGATCAGGTTGCCAGAAGCCCCATCCAGCCTGGCCTTGAACACCTTTGGGGATGGGGCATCCACAGCTTTTCTGGGCAGCCTGTTCCAGCGCCTCATCACTCTTTGAGTAAAGAATTTCTTTATTGCATTTGATCTAAATCTACCCACTTTTAGTTTAAAGCCAATCCCCTTTTTCCTATCCCTACACCCCCTGACAGAGTTCCTGTAGGCCCCCTGTAGCAGCCTTCTGTTGCCTGTAAGGTCTTCCCAGAGCCTTCTTTTCTCCAGGCTGAACAACCCCAGCTCCCTCAGCCTATCTTTGTAGGAGGGGTGCCTCAGCCTTTTGATCATCTTCAACACCCTCCTCTGTATTCATTCTAATACATCCATGTCCTTCTTGTGCTGCAGGTCTTAGAGCTGAATGGGGTACTCCAGGTGGGCTCTCACAAGAGCAGAGTAGAAGGGGAGGATCACCTCCTTCAACCTGCTGGCCATGCTTATTTTGATGCAGCCCAGCGTAAGGTTGGCTTTCTGGGCTGCGAGTGCATGTGGCTGGCTCATGTTGAGCTCATTCAGCAACACCACAGGTCCTTCTCCTCAGGGCAGCTCTAAATCCATTCTCTGCTCAGCCTGTATTGGTGTTTAGGATTAGATTATCCTGGCCCTGATGCAGGACCCTGCACTTGGCCTTGTTGAACCTCATGAGGATCGCACAGGCCTTCCTCTCAAGCCAGTCCATGTCCCTCTGGATGGCATCCCTTCTCTTCACCGTGTCGACCGCACTACACATCTTGATGTCATTGGCAAACTTGCTGAGGCTGCACTCTTTCCCATTGTTCATATCACCAACAAAGATGTTAAACTGCACCAGTCCCAATACTGACTCCTGAGAAACACAACTCGTTTGTGTCCCACGCTTGGACATTGAGCTTTTGACTGCAAGTCTTTGATTCAGCTCTTAATTCCTTACCCATCAAGTGGTCCAGCAATCAAATCCATGTCTCTCTGATTTAGAGACAAGGATATTGTGTGGTACAATGTCAACTGCTTTGCACAAGCCCAGGTAGATGATGTCAGTTGCTTGTTGTAGAAGGCCACCAAATTTGTCAAGCACAATCTTCCATGGTGTACTTACAAAGTTTTTCAACATTCTCCTCATAGAAGCAGCAATGGCTCTTTTTTTTTTTTTTTTTTCCTGAGCACTTACACTTTCTTATGCTTTCTTTGCAGTCTAAAGTATCATCAGAAAAAAATATTACATTGATAACTTCCCATCATGTCCTATAGTGGAGAACAGTATAAAACCTTCATCTTCCTCAAATCCTTATCAGCCAAACTTATGCACAGATTTTGTCTTTTTGCTTCTGCTTCATGTATCATGTTTTGATTTTTTTAATTGGGTTTGCCTTTTGCTTTGTCTTCTGCATTGCACTTTTGCCCATACATGTCCTATTATGCTCATGTTGTGCAAGCAAATCTTTGCAAGCATTGGGAAGATAAGTTGCTGTTTTGTAATAGAATAAGTTTTTTTGTAATTGTCTGAGATTGTTATTAAACTGACAGTGAAGAAGTATTTTTTCCACTAATAAAACGTCCTTGGGGAAAAAAGTGAATGTTGTGTCTACACAAAATAATGGTAAGACCTAAGCTGTGGGAGATTTACAAAGTTACTCTTATTCTGTTAACAAAAACATTTAGGGTTACAGGAAATTTTAAAGGACTCCCTTGTTTTTGTTTTGTTTTATTTTATTTTATTTTTTTATTTTAATGAGTGGACAGACTTTCTGCCTAAAGAAATTCATTCAGGACTGGGAAAAAAAGAAACAATTAAATTTGAAGGAAATGAATAATAATAATAATCATAAGAAACTGAATTTCTTCAAGCATTCAGCTCAGTAATCATGGAGCCATGTTTTTGGTCTGCTATTTATTTGGTTTTCATTTATTTTTGTGCTTGCTTTAAATCTTAACTAGATTTGTTACTTCAAAGTCTGTTTTTGTACAATTTTTCTGACTATGTTGTTTCTTCTGACTATGTTGTTTCTTCTGACTATATTGAACTTCAGTAATCTATACTGGCTTGGTGTAGATTAAGTCAACTTTGCTAAATGTATGAATTAAATTGATGGATCTTCTGAGATGCACTCAAAATTGAACTAAGCATAGGCCGTTTTGTCCACACCCATCTGTGATGTAAAATGCTGCCGTATCTTTCTTTAAAAGAAAGTTGGTCTTCAATTTACCTCATAATTATCTGTTATGGTAATGAACTAAATATGGGAACTTCATGTTTTCTTTAGTGCTAAAAAACTGTATTTCAGGAAGTATGTTCCAGAATGGACCAGGGTTACTAATTGTTTCTCCTTTAGAACATTCTTTTCCCCTGTGACAGCTCCCTGCTTGTTAGAAAGAATACAAAGATGATTTCTGTTGGAAAGAAAAAGGAACTGAATAGCTGCCTACCTTTTAATTGGATCTAGGGCGTAATAGGAGCATTAACAAATGTTGTTATTTGGAAATTAAGTATTTAAATAAGTCTTTGAATAGTGATTAAAATCTTAAAAATGCATTGAAAAGAATATACAGTGAGGAGATAAGCTGAACAGTAAGTTGCATGAGTATTTGCATGAGAGAAGCAAACTTTTGTGCGTACTCAGAATAGTTTGTGCATCTCAGTTTGTCTTTTTCTGTGTGTTCAAGAAACAATAAATAAAAAAACCACCTTTCATCATTTATTTCAAAGCCTAGTCCTTCCTATTCAGAGAAAGAAAAATCCAAAATAGGTTTGGTCTTAATCATGGATATATTAATCATGGATATATAGAAACGTCTTTGCAGCCAATTTTCATTTTAAATGCTAATTTGTTGGTATTAAGTAATTCAAAGAATATCCTGAATTGGAATTTTATTTCAAGTCACTTTAGGGCTATTTTAATGAAACATTTAAGATGTATTGTCTTCACTTACATGTATCTTGGTGTCTTTAATACAGGAGATATTCCACTGCATGTTAATATACGGGAGACTTGTGATTCAGGGCAGCCTGTTGTGATCTCACAACCTCAGAGTGATGCCGTAAGTTTGGTGCACTGTACTTAAAATAACAAAGCAACCCCCTTCCCACCCTCCCTATTCCTTTCCCCCTTGTGCCCCTCCCTCCCCCCCCCCAAAAAAAAAAAAAAAAGTAAACGGGGAGCACTTCTCATTATTGCTATTTGAAAACAAACATGTCTGAATGTAACTTAGAAAAATGCAATTCTGTAAGAGATTTTTGTCATTAAGCAACTTCGGCCTTTGTTTTGGAATGCTGGTCATGGGTTCTGCATGTGCATGTGTTTTTGCTTAATTAGTCCAAATCATTCAATATAGCAAAGATTTGATCCAGATTCTGGCATGCTAAGAGGAGGAAGGTCAGTGTCAAGCCACATGAGACCTTGCAGCTAATGTAGGTCCTCTGAAACTGTCGGTTGAGCCTTTGGTAGCGGACCCTGGAAACTGTCAAAGGATCCTATCAAAAGATTATTGGAACAAAACCTGTGTGTTGTCAGTACCTGGATTGTTTTCAGCTGAAAGTGAAGGAATTTGCATACAAGATGAAATGGATTTTTCTGTGCATTTACCATAACATTTTATTGCCAAAGGAAAATGTGGGTTGTTGAGGTGGTAGGAGTCAAATATGCAGGTCTCTGAGGAAAAGCAGTTGCACATATGAAATTTCATTAACACTTACAGAGTAAGATTTTTCTGGTTAGTATTTTTTCTTGCCTCTCTACTCGATTTTGTCCACCTTGCTCTGTAGGGTAGAGTGTTGTCTGTCACGTTGTGTTGTCACAGTGCATAGCATGATGCAGCATCACTACTCACTGCTGCTTAGACGTTACCAATAAAAAAAATAAATTGATTAATAATGATAATAGATAGTAGAATGTGTTAGAGATAAGCTAAGAAGTACATATAACCTTTCTAATACCATGATTGCTAGATACATGCCGAAATAACTTTTCCTTACTAAATAAAAAAAAATAAAAAAATGGGGGTTTGCCAGGGGCATATAATCCAGTATCATTAACATACTAATCAGGATTCTGGAGAAATAGTGACTTAGATTGTAGCACCTTATTTTTTTCTTTCTTTGTTTTCTTTTTTTCTTTTTTTCTTTTTTTTTTTTGTTTGTTAGAGAAGCAGCAGCTGTTTGTTTCTAATTGATATTTTTGTAGTCTTCGGCAAGACCTGTGCTGATCCTCTGCGGAATAACGTAGTGATCTTGAGTCCAGATCTTGTGAAAGGAATCATTCCAATCAATACTGTAGTTTCTATCTGTGAATTTTGATTGAAACTGCTAAGGTTTGAATAGATGTATAGCTTAGGTCAAAGTTGAAGCAAAACAGCTGAGCAAACCAAGATGGAAGGCTCACAGCTCACAGTATCTGAAATCTATATTAACCAAAAGTCTGTAGCCTGCAGGAGTCTGAGCCTACATACACTCAAACGTGTAGGACAGCATTCTGAAAATTAAGAAAGACAAGAGAGTCTGTAGGGTTGCCATCTGTTCCTTCTTGGACTATGTTCTTGGTAATGAAAGGAGGGGTTATAAGCACCATTTGTGGCAATTAAGTTAAATATGAAGAGGAATAAAGATTGACAAATATGTGTGACTCTGGGGAAAACTTTTAATATTCTTCTCTGCCATTGTGTCTGTGAGATAATCATTCTCCTCAGAGAATGAGGTTTGTTTTTTTTTTTTTTAGACTTTACTAATCTCTACAGAATGAAAAAGAATTTCCCTTTATTCCTGGTTTGTTTCTCATTATACATACAGAAAGTGATTGTTGTCCTCTTATATTTTAAAAGAAAAATGAAATTCTTATCACATAACTGGTGGTGGGAGAGGTTGTGTAAGGTCAGATTCTAATCTTTAATACATGACACCCATCACCATGTTCCTCAAATAAAGTAAAATTGTGGCTATTCATGCATGAACAATCATAGTTTTTCAGATAGAGAACAATGTGCACTGAGCTGCTGAAATTATCTCTGCTCTTGTCCCTTAAATTTACAGATTTTTGTATACAAAATTCTGTGCTGTCTTTGTTAGAACACACTTAAAAATGAAATGCAGTCTCACAGAACTGAAATAATACTTGGCTGATTCAGAGAGTGGGGAATAAGGATGATGATTGACTTCTCAGGAACCAGCATGCAGTCACACCTTCTAAGCTTCATCAAGATTGGAATGAAGGGTTTTTCTTAAATGTTGTTTAATACTTTTTTTTGCTTACATGCATACCACAGGGTTCACCTTCTTTTGCTGATATGTAAAAGCATAGCTGTCACTCTACACGAGGATTTTAAAATGTATAAGCAAACTTGGTTAGATACTTTGCTTTAAAGCCTCGTTTGCTTAGATGCAGCTGATAGAAAAGGGAAACTAGCAGGAAAATTGCTAACAGCTGAAATAAACCTTCCATAAAAAAAAATAAAATTATGTGTAGAAGTGTGGATGTATGCACTTCCAAAGTTCTCCATCAAAAGGCACATAATTCCTGAGATGCATCTTCTTGTGGAAAGGGTTGCCTGTATAGCTAAAGGGTGTCAGGGTTTAATGGCTGAAGTTCTATTTTGGTAAAGCTTGAGTCTCCAAGGGATAATGTCCCCAAGGAGAAATAAACAATGCTGGTAAAATGATTTTTTCCTTTGTATAACATTGTTTATGCTTGTGTTTCTGTCAGCTTAGTTGTTTAAATTATGGCTTTTTTTTAAGTCTTTATTGATAAAACTTTTTTTTTTTTTATCTGCTGCACAAGTGCGCTGTGAAAATTGAATATTGCTGTACTCACATATTAGCCTAAATAACAGGGACTAGTCCAACAGAAAGATAGCAGGCAGACAGCAGCAATTGGTAGTGATCTAAGATCCTCTACAAGAAGCTAATCATTTCTTAGTTTAATCAACAGCAAGGACTTACCAGGCCCTTCTGGAGATAATTGAGAGTCTTGGGAGCATTTCCCTCCTCCCTCAAGCTGTGGAGGTGGGTTGGCTCTCTTTGTTGTTTGCTCACCCAAACATATGTGAGAGTCTCTAGGCAGCAGAGGCTAGTAAAAGAAAATGATGAACACTGCTAAAATGGGAAAGGTAGAATAGGGAAAACAGAAGAGGAATCACTGAAACCAGGTGGGAATTGTTAGTGCTCAGATGTAGGGGAACTGCTGATCACCAAAAGGAATCAGCAGCAAAATTGGGGTTTGAAAGAGGCATTCTGAAACTTGCAGGTAAGAGGGCAGAAGCACAGTGAGAGATGCAGAACATGATTAATTCCCATGGAGTTATTTGTCCGCTACATTAATCACTAAAATCCGCAGCGAACTCTCCATCAGTACTGAGGAAAATGTAAGTAGAAGTTTAAGTGCTCTTCCACCTGTGAACACAAAACTCAGAGAGGTGTGGGGACGGTGGTTGTCTTGTGAGCTCTTCTGGGCTGAAACTCTTGGGTATATCCCAGGCTTGATGGCCCAGTGGTTTGCTACTAATACCTTGCTAGAAGAGACAGGGAAACTGTGAAGGAATGCCACTGAACACGAAAATCCCATCTATCCCAAGGTTAAAGAAGCAACTCAAGTAAATTCAAAGTACATTTGCTCTACCAGTGTAACCATTCACCTTCTAAAAGCTGGGGAGTCTTGCTCAAATAGGCATTTCAGGGAGGAGATGTGTTGGAGGCTGAGACAAGTAGGAGGCACGTTTTCTCATCTTGGCTTGGGAATGAGATGATTAAAAAAAAAAAAGTGGAGAGATGATACACCTCTAAGATTCAGGAGGATAATACATCCGAGACAGCAGAGAAGTAATAACAGAATGAAGTTTAGATTTCACCTTCTTTCTTATTCTGTTATTTAAGAAATGGTGAGCCCTCATGGCAGAAATATAAGGAGGATAACTGCTTTTGGAAAAAAAAATAAATCAGGAAACATGTAACGGTCAGCCAGTTGCTTAGTGCTTTCTTGCTGCAAACAGGGCAAACTTTGAGTTCAACCTCTTGTTCTGTAAAAATCAAGTAGATTGTATTGGAAAAGTATGGGAACAAACGGAGAGAACCAGTAATAGGTTAGGGTATCAGAACCCCAAATTGCATAGCCATTTGTAGATATGCACAAATTTATTTCTAGTTTGAGGAATTTGACTTGGGCAGGAGAAAAATCAAACTTGACCTGGAGCAAGAAAACCCAGATTTGTTGCTGGAAATCATGCTTAATGTCATCCTGTCCAGCTTATCATGAAGACCAGTGTATGGTACAAAACCCACACACACGGGGGGATGTTCTGTTATTGTTTAGTTCACATTTAACTACGTGAAATGTGTTCAGGTGCTCTTGAAAATTTCACTCATTGTGACTATTTAAAGGTTGGACTAGATGATCATCTAAGAGGTCTTTTCCAACCTAAAGGATTCTATGATTCTGTGATACCTTGGTGAAGGAATGTGCTGTCTGTAAAATCCGCAGGGCTCTTTAAGGGGAGACAGAAAGCCCGGTCAGGTGGAAAGAAGGAGCACTAGGCATAAGCAGTCTGACAGAGGAAAGTAAGTCTGGTTTAAAAATCCCTTTTCAATTAAATTAGAAATGTTACAGGCCTTAGTGTGGTCCGAAGGGACAGATGGAATTCATATTCAGAAACGCTTTTTTGTAAAATTCTTTGTAAGGGTGAAGTGTGGGTAGGGTAAAAATGTACAAGCTTTTAAAGCTTTGCAAGAAATGGTTGGAAAAAAAATTGAAATAGTGGTAGGGAATAATGTTTGCTGTTGTTTAGCTGTCATCAATAATTCCATTTAAAAAGTGGTCTCTCCAGGGTGTGGTATCTTTTGAAAGAAAAGCAAACCCTGAAGTAGAGACTGCATGATATGATTTATAACATGCCTTACCATCAAGGCTTCCTCTGAATGATCACAGTAACACTTGGCATGTGTAGGTCTGAATCCTTTGTTCAAGCTGTAGATAGCACAATGCATCATCAAACCCTCATTTACACTTCATTCTGCTGCAGAAAATGCTGAGTGTTAGGATAGTCTGCTTGAAGGATGCTACTGTATTGCATTTGAATTGCACTATTCTACTTAACCATGTTTTCTGGGCAGGATGTCTTTTTAGATATACATAAAAGCACCTGAGTGATGTACACATACAATGGCACCTTGAGGCTAGCAGTGTTTCCTGGCTGAGGCTCTATCAGAGGAAGGCTTGGCTTTTGCAGCTACTTATATATAGGATTACAGGAAATTTCCATGTCCTGTGAGTACTAAGGCTTTTTTTAGGTACTATCAGGAAGCATCCACTTTACTTAACCATCTTCTACATTGTAATTATTGTAACTTATGGATCAACTTTTATCATTTCACTAAGTTTCCTTTCTGGGCTGAGGCTTCCCTGAAGTGTGGCAGAAGTTGCCAATTCATGCCAAGAAGACTGTTACAGAGCTACCCAGAGGAAGACAGAGTAGGAAAGATCCTGTACTTACAGCAATCAAGAATTTGTCTGGGTGACATAAAGTTATCTGAAGTTGGAAGCTCATTTAAACCAGTGTTTATCATCATAGCTCAGAAGGCACTAAAAGCATACCATGGTGAAATACAGACATCAGGGGGCAGCTCCAGACATGCACTGAAGGTTGGGGTTGTGTCAAAGTCACAAGCAATTTCCATGAACACTAAAAATCCGAAAATCCGATTAAAAGAGAGTTTCATTGTTTGTTTGTTTGTTTGTTTGTTTTCTATGCTATCACCTAACATTGCTTTCATGTGGGTGGTAGCCAAGTCTAGTGTTTGTCCTTATGATGGCCGCTATTTGACTGGTTGCTTGTTGCCCATGATTGTTAGTTTTCTTTAGTAATGAATAAAGTACAAGTCCCTAAGACTTTAGTTGTGCAGACTTAAATATTATATCCTTCTCTATAGGTTCAGTAGCATTCGATATTCTAGACAGTCAGGACTTGCATAAAATATCCCTTTCAACTTGGGATATTGTAAGACTGTGAATTTTTTGGGTGGTCCTTTCCAGGTGTTGGATTCTTGTGGGTCCCTTCCAATTTGGGATAATCTGTGATTTTCCTTTGGATTGCTAAAACAGATTAATAGCCATTTTAGTAGTCTTGGAGTTCTTTAGTAGAAGTTAGAAAGCATGTCACTAAGTGGATTTAGGCTCCTTGGTGTCCTTGGCCCTCAAGCAAGTGATGGGATCAGTATGCTTTTTCTGAGTTGCTGGTATGCGGTGGTTTGGGGGAAGGCAAATGTGATACCAGCTCTTACCTGTTTTGGTTTTCCTGAGGGGTTAATGGTATTCTGTAGTTGTGCATCCCTCTTATTAGACACTGGCAGCCTCTGCAGCGAGCTGTTTGCGACCTGAGATCTGTACTTCAGGAAAAATGAACCGCAAGGCAAATTAGTAGGTCAAGCCAAGCCAATCCACATGAACAGGGCAGAGTCAGCTATAAGCTGTAAGCTCATTTTGCAGTTGTCTTAGGAGTGATGCACACATGCCTCATGGGTAAGAGTTTGAAGGAGAATTAAATGCTGTAACTGAAAGGCTCACATTTTTCTAGGATTACTATATGACTTAATTAGATGGGGTAATAAAAAGATTACTTGCAGTTTAAAGCCAGTCCATGTCTCTTATTCCATACCAGAGCAATTAATCAAGATGTTCTGATTGTGTCAGCTAAGTAGGACTCATAGGTCCTTTTTCTGACAAAGTTTATTACAAGTTCTCCAATTCGTACCTCAAGATCTGTGCTTCATCAGTGGTGCCCTCTTGGTCCTAAGATTTGTTATTTAAGGAACGCTGCAGTGTTTTCTGACAGTGTTTGTACTAGTTTTCGAGAGGTGAAAAGTCTTTCATGTGGCCATTATCTAGCTCTGTTGACTCTGAACATCACCTTCCATCTCTGTCTGCCCTTACCGCTGTTGCTCTCAGACCCGACCTGGGCAGCATTTGTAACAAAAAATGTGGTTTGTTTTTAGAGCGTTCTGTCTCGTGTGCACTTATTCATCCTCTCAATACAGGGAGAATGTTTTGTTTGCAGCTAACTGATATGTTATTAGTAAATATAAACAGTCCATCTGAAAAAAAAAGCTTTCAGAAAGAGCCTTGTAAACCACTCCTTTAGAGTTTCCAAATCATGAAGGGAAACACTGATCTGTAAAACTCACTTTGATTTTATAAAAATGAAAATGGTTTTCAGTCATGAGTAAGAACTTGTCCTTTACAATCTCTTTTGTCTTTCCAACCGAAAAGGAATAAAAGTCATTCTCCATTTTCAGTTGCAATCCCTCTTCTTTTCTTAGTAATGATGGAGGATAAAACTGAACTGAATGGGCTCTAGTACCTGTGTACAGATGCCACATTGAATAGACTGAGAGTAGGAGAAAAGGCTCAATACATATAGAGTTGTGTTTGTTTAATGAAAGGTGCATTGAGTTACTGAGATTCCCTCTAGACCTTTCGTGTCTGCTGATGTATGTTGCTGCTGAGAGACTGGCCCTCACTCATAGTTGAGTGACTTGTTGAAAGGCTCGAAACAGTTGATTTTCTCAAAGACTGGTTACTGGTGGAGACCTTGTAAGGAAATGAGAGACTGTTCTGTTCAACTTATAAAGTAGGTATCTAGGAGAAAAATAAAATAAAATAAAAAAAAAAAAGCTACTTAAACAGCTGCTTAGGGTGCATAGGAGGTTAAGAGACTGCTGGTAATATTTGGACTAGGTAACACTAGCATGCCGGCTGCAAAGAGTTGAAACTAGCCTCCTGTTACTAAACGACAGCTCAGATAAATGGCAAGTGAAAGTTAGTGTACATAAATGTGAAATCATTGCCCAGACACTCGTGAATATTCTTGGGGTGGGGGGCACATGGAAATGTTATTTACTGAGATCTTGACAGGGAACACGTAGGGAATCAAATCTCCCAAGTGGGATATCTGTTTGCTGTCTGGATGGTTATGGAAGTTTCTCTTACAAGGGCTCTTGTCAATCATTAGTGTCTTAGCTGCCTCAAGTGAGACTCCCTGGACCCCTGTTCAGCTCAGTTTTCACAGTGGAGCCAGTCCATGATCCTGAATGAGTACTCCAGCATATGTGTGATCCATAGCTGTTGATTATCTGTGCACAAAACATCTCTAATCTTAACTGCGTACAAAACCACTGTCCCTGCAGCTGCAAGAACAATTTCTGCTGTGTATTTACAGTTATCTATGTGCCATTTGGTCAATTCTGGAGCAGAAACTGCCTGGGTAGTCTCTGAAAGGGGCTGGGTTTTGCATTCAGGTTGTTAATTAACTCATTGAAACTTATGAATTGATCTGTGCAAAGGGGCAACTGCCTGCAGGACTTTTCAGTGTAGTCCAAAATTCCCACCTGGAGAACTCCTACACTAATCAGTGTAAATACTTATGTGCAAAGGCAGTTTGATTTCAGTCAGTCACCTTTTTTGAAGTTGATCTGTTGTTCCAGATTGATCCATTATCTCATCTGTGCAGGTGGGCTAGCTGGGGACTTGGTAGACTCCCCAGGAGATTAATAACTAAGTGTACTGGGTGTTGCACGTGGGCACAACTGTATTACCCAAATGCACTGCAATAATACCTATAGGACTAGTTTGGATTTTCCTATACTGTGGAATGAAATCTTTTTGTTCTGTTCTTCATAAAATAAAACCCACTGTTTACTCTCATTTCTCACTAATTTTTTTTTCAGCTACGTGTTATTGTGATCATTGGTCCCTGGGCATTTGGCCTATCATAATGTAGTGCAGAATAAAAATATTGCAAGATTTTAGATGCAGTTCTTTTAAAGCTAATATCTTTTTTTCTTTTATTTTTATATAAGTGACTGAGATTTTCTATTGTGTCTTTCTGTGAGTGACCCTACAGTGCCACAGCTGTTCTTCGTAAGTGGCCTGGTGGACCGGAATGATTTACCATAGAAATTGAAGGAAATATAAGTGTAGAGAATGTAGCAGAATTAAACAGCAAGGGATATTACAATGAGCAAATATTTACAGCCCACCTGACTTGTAGCTGCGGTGTTCTCTTTGTAGTGCAGTGTCTATTCCTTGCTTCTCAGGTCATCTATTCTATTACATGCACAATCTTTATGAGGTCTTGCAGATTATAACAGCACAGGTCTCTTGGGAATAATTATACTTCCTTTTATTCTCTGGAATGAATTAGTGTGATCTAAATAGCCGTGAGGGGTATAGGTTGTAGATTTTTAAGCATATGTGATGTTCACAAAGTAAATGAAGAAATATTGATATCTAATTCTTTTAATTGGTGCTATTTAACAATGAATAAAGGACTAACTAGGACAGAATAATTCCCTTGTAGATATTTTGTCAATTTATGTACTAAGAAATGTAAAAGCTACTCTGGAACAAGAGCCATCTTATCTGTGATACAAAAGGCTGAGCAGAATTCTGTTCCTCAGAATCCCTTATAAAGAATCTCCAGTTATAGATGTGCTGCCTGGATTTAGCCCTGCCTTATAAGCATGCAAGCTGACACAGGGCTTAATGGT
The DNA here is from genome assembly GCF_964035555.1 of Netta rufina. Taxonomy (NCBI): domain Eukaryota; kingdom Metazoa; phylum Chordata; class Aves; order Anseriformes; family Anatidae; genus Netta; species Netta rufina. Next base: position 21,199,439 of record NC_140128.1, on the reverse strand, counting down.
TTTAAGGAAGCCTCTTACATGTAGTTTGTGAGAGTCCTAAAATAGAGCATTATGGAGTAAGCCTGTGGAGGAAATACACATGAATGGTACTAGTCTTCTGTAGTTTTCTGAGTCTGTTCTAACCATAATCACCATACTATTAGAACTGCATTTTAATTTCTTTAACGATAAGTATCAAGAGAGGTTACAAGAGAATAAAACTATCTAAAACACACTGAACTTTAGAATGGGAAATACTGCTGTTTGGCCAGATGTCAGAATGCATTATAATTCTTACTTAAAGTAAGTCTTAGCTTTGTCATTGTACAGCTAGAGGATACAACGCTGATCACAGCTTAAATCTTATGAGTTACAGATATGGATTACACACTTGACTTTGATGCAACTGCTTGCATGAATAACTTGTGTGTCCAGAGCATTTCAGGATTAAGGCCTTCACTTCGTCTGCTGTGCGTTTAATCTGTTATCTGCATGTAGATGGTGTCTGCGTTCCTTACAATCTCAGAAAATTATTTGGTTTAGTCTTAGGAGTATATGAGCACTGAGGCTGGGAGTGCCAGAAAAGAAAACTGACAGGCAAGGAGAGAAGCTTAGAAGAGAGAAGATGTGCTGGGACCTTCTCGTCCTGCCCCTCAAGCTCTGCCCTCATATATTTGTCAGTTTATTTGCTGTATTAAAGGCTCGTCAGGACTGCAAGGTCTAACTTGAGGTTACAGTCATCTACAAGTTCTGCACAAGGGAGGCAGGGGAGAGCAGCGCAGTAGGGAATATTCTGGTGATTTCTTCTAGTTATTTAAGAAGGAAGAACTTCCCCATTTAGGGAAGGCTGTCAACATGGGCTGCAAATGCAGGCTGATTTGAGAAGGTGAAGTGGTGCCTTGGTTACAACGTAATGGAGTAGAAGCAGGCTGAACAGTCGAAGTTTTGTTTTACTTTACAACCACAAAGGCACAACAAGTTCAAATTACAGATAAGGTATAAATTTGTAACAATGAAAGCCATCTCTGAACAGTGTAGATGATATGCATATACATACACATTTAACACACAGAAGAGACTGTTTTACTTGAAAATCTTTATATCAAGGTCAAAGACCTTTCTAAAACTTATGTTCTGTTTTGACTGTGAGTTAGTGAGCTTGATAAAGAAATTACTGGGTTTTCGTTTTGTAGTTTGTACTGTGTTAAAGGCAGTTGCTTTATGTATCTTTTGGCATTGCATTTTTGAATATTCAATGTTAGCCCAATCACGGTCCCAGCCACGTCATTTTTCAGAGGTGATAGAAGTAAGCTTGAATTGTGTCATTCCTGATAGTCTTAGGGTTTTGTCTTCTGCCCTCCAACTTAGAGCATCCTGCCAAGTGCCACAGGTTGATGTGAGAGTGAGCTTTTGTAGGGATACTAGTATTGCAGAATTAGTTCTTTCCAATACCCACTTTAGCCTCTTGGAATGATGTCCTTTTTTTTTTTTTTTTTTTTTTTTTTTAAATCCTTAATGACTTAATTCTCTTATTTTTTTTATTGGATTTTTTTTCCCAATTCTCTATCTCAATCCTGTGTACAGTTCATCTCAGTCTTTGAGGTGAGGGGAGTTTATAACTAATAGGACCTGTGGGACTGGAGTTTCCTTCCATCTCAGCACCTCTCCTCTGGAAGAATATTGATTGTTTGCTGTTTAAGACAGATTGTTCAGTCAAGCTCTAAGAATAATACTAAAGTGTTGTACCCCCAGTATTTTAAATAATGCTTGTACTTACTTTATGTATTAGAATATAACTTTCCTGAACACAAAACTAGCTGAATAGAACACATTTATTATAACATTTTTCTTTTCCTTTGAATGTGTGAGAAAATGTATACTTAACAAGACGTATTGCTTTATATAGAAAATGAAAGGTTCTAAGTATATGTTTCTGTTTTTACAGGCTAAAGCATATATAAAGATAGCTATGGAAATAGTAAGACGACTGCAAGTACCTCCAGCTTGAAGTGTTTATCACAAACTAACCACCAAAGCGATCTTCTGGTGTGACTAACAAGAGTCCTGCTACTTAATTCTGTGGACACCAGTCTTTATGAAAAACCTTTTCTGGGAATTAATTTATCAGAGTTTAAATTATGGTTGTGATATTTATAGGTTTGCAAATCATTATTTGGCCATGTCCAAATGGATTTAAGTATGCAAAAGATGATAGACAATATGTAACTGCTGGATTGTAACGTCATCGAGCAAGAAGGGATAAAGTACATCTTTCTGATGAGCCCTGTTCTAAGGTCAGGAATGGAAAACAGCCTCTCCAGCCAAGCAGAATGATGAGAAGGATGTCAAGATATAAGACCTACTTAAAAAGTGACATTTGCAATGCTATAATTTCTGTAAATTTTTGTTGAGCTTTTTACTTGCTTAACCACCAAGCTGACCTTAACCTGTGCAAAATTTTAAGTAGAAAATTCAGTTATGTAATTGCAGTACATGTGTGCATTCATCTTTAAACAAATAAAAGATAGATCTGCATATATTCTGAAGAATTCTTATGATGGATCATGAAAAAATTCATTCGTTATTGGATAATGTTCGATCATGAGGTAATTCAGTTTACTGGGTAATGGATGACATGACCCTTAGGCTTATTTCTTGACTGCTTTGCATTATAATAGACACAGACAGAAGACAAGGTAACTGAGGTCTTTGCTGAAAACGCCAGAGCTCAGTTTGCCAGGGGATGCAAACATTCAAGATACATTAAATTCACGATTGCATATTCCTCTTACAGTGCAGCAACTTGGAATTTAAGTGTAAAGATACAGTTCTGAAGCAAAGAAAACTTTGGTCATCAAACTGCACGGCCTTCTGGTTTCCTTTTTTTATTGCCTTACATTCTGTGATCTTTATTTTTGTGTTGGTGTGTTGAAGTAAAAGAATATGCCTTCAGGGAATGAGTTCCCATTCACAGTCAGATGTTGGAGCTGACATTTAGGCTTTTTCATCTACTCAGTAAAGTATAAGCATCCTAAACATACATCTTAACCAGACTGGGAGCTTAACCATACTAAGGAGTTCTGCTATTGATCTCTGTGGGACCAAGATTTTTCCCTGTAGTCCAAATAATTATTCATACATTTTGAATTAGTTGTTTTTCCTTACTGAAGTGATACAAGATAAAAAGTTGGTATCCATTTACATTAGGAACATTAAAATCATATTACCTGGAATTTAGATGGGAAAGGTAGGACTAAATTATGGGTTGAATTTCAAACTTAGTTGATTTTGCAAATACCTAAGTTATGTACTCCTAAGCTATATTTTATTTTATTTTTTCTTCAAGTCTGTTTCTATACATGTACACGTACATGAGCCTTCCCTCCTATGCACTGTCCCATGAGATCACATATTGGTGTTTTGTTTTTTCAGTCACATGTTAGCCCAAACCTCTAGAGTTGTTGCAAATATTCAGATCCTTTCAGTTGTTTAATAGATTTTACAAAAATTAAAGGTTTGTTCTTTATTTTATTGTTAACATTGTTTTTTAATGATTTTTTTTTCTGTACATATTTATTTTTGCTTTAGCTATTGTAATAGTTGATATGTCAACAAGTAATCCTATGGTGGCTTTGGAATAGTAGAATGAAAATTTTTCAGTGGGAAAAATGGGAAAAAGATCATCTTCTGAACCTCACTCTAAAAAAGTTTGTGTCTCTGACACCCAGTTTATGTTGAGTGTGGGTGAACAATGCCTACGCAGATACAAGGTTGGTTGTTTTTCCTTTATCTTGGTATTTCTTGGGTAGTTGATGGTTGAAATTTGCTTTAAATGTCCCTTTTAACTCATTTTTACTTTTTCTCCTCCTTTAATGAAGTTTTGTCTTTGCTGTGTTGAATTTTTCACCTGTAGAATTATTTTAATGCATTTTTATCAGTGAAAGGGGTTATGATTAAATATGATCATAATTCACTTCTAGCCCAATCTGAAAATTCATGTTGAACATTTTTTGGAAGGATTGCACAATATAACAGGTGAAAGGTGATTTATTGATTAGAAATTGTTGGTCACTTAAAATATATTTAATTGTACAAAGGACCATCAGAGTTAGTAGGACATTTTTGCATTTAAGGGTAACAGTGTTCAAACCAAATTTAAAATAAGAATGTATTTGCTTTACTTTCCCCATTCTCATGGGTGAAAAAGCATGTTTTCCAGTCCTGCTCCTGCAAAGGAATTGAAGGCTATTGACAGGATGTTATTGCTACTTACTGTTACAGAAACACATATTTGGTAATTACGAAGTGCACTGTTAAATATTAATGACTTCTCATCTTATGCTAGATCATAAAATCTCTGATACTCATTATTGGATTGGAGGGTGCATCAGTTGGAGGCTGAGCAGGAGACACTGACATTTAACCATACGTTTATAAATACAGGTCATAGCCTTGACACACAGCAGTGTTTGCTCTTTTCGGCTCCAATGTTTTACTTTCATCTCTGTGATATTTCCTACTGTACTGCTACATTTTTTGTTTTGGTGAAAGTACTAATCCTGACAATTGGACCCATCTTTCCTAAACTGCATGGTTAGGTGCTCTTTGCTCAGGAGCAGTGGAGGCTGTTTTGCAAAATTACTGTGATCATGAGTTACCAGCACAGAATTACACAGGTCTTCAGTGCTTTAAATTGCATTTACACACTGCAGATCTCCTGGAGAGGTATGGGGACAGAGGGGGCCGTCTGTCCCTGCCGCCTCCTCTGTGTGCAAGGTTCCCCAGGCTGCCTTGCAGCACTGCCCTAGCTGTGTGAGGGGGCTGCAGTTGGTTATTTTTCGTTCAATACACGGCCCTTTGGGTAGCAAACACAGTTGTTTGCTGATAATTCCTGTTGTTTCTTGGGTGGTGGAGCCTATAGGCTGTCTCTTAACAGAGTGCATTTCCTGGCTTTCAGAAATTACACTTTTCCTCAAGTTGAAGCTCAAAGCAGATATAAAACTGTTCGGTGAAGTGTTTTGCTATTAAATTTTCAGATTGCTGTGAGCTATTCAGCCACGAAGCCTATGGTTTGTGCATTCCTGCATGTGTTGCATTTCTCCTCAGAATACCAACAACACTTTTTAATTGTTCTTTGAAGTTATGAGAGGAAGGTAGTTTACAAATCAATTTTTTCCTCATTCAATTTGAGTTCAAACTACAATGCATTTCAGTTGCTGTGATTGATAATTATGGGGATGAAATTAGGAAGAGAAGCAGCTTATCTTCAGTGAAGTAACAAAACAAAAAGTAATTCTGAACTGGCTTCAAATTAGACTCACTTGGATCCAGTACAGCAGGTGATTTCCCCCATAATATCCTTCCCTGAGTGAGTATGGTTTCCGTCTGGACCTACTCCAACTCCCTGTTGGGTTTTCCTGCTGGTGCTGCTGTTGGCGCTGGTTAGAGCAGGCTTTGGTCTGATGGTCAGCTTCGTTCTGGTTGTTACTGGGCCCCGTACTGTACACTGCAGGCTGCAACCAAGGGGGAGATAAAAGGGAAGAAAGAAAATTGTCATGCCAGTGGTTACATCTCCAGGTTCCCAGAAGACCCTTCCTTACTAATACTGGGCCTACCAGGGTGAGAATACGTGTGGGAGAGAAGCAGCAGGAGAACAACAAAGGAGAAGCCTCTGTTGCTTAGGTGAAAGATTATAGAGCAGAATCGATTTGCAAAGGCACCTCTGATGCTGTGCAACAAGATAAAGGGGATTTAGGTGCTCCAGCCGTGCAGGGCTTCTGTAATAACAACCACAGCCCTAGGACTGTGAGCCCCAGACTTGATGTCTTGGGTACTCCTTTAACAAAGGGAGCCTGGCACTGCTCTGTCTCTCCAGGTGTCCTTGGTGTGGGTGGGATCTCTATGCTTACATTTCCACACAGATTGCACTGAGGGCACAAAGACATGTCTCGTGCCTGGCTTTGGCTGGGCAGATTCGAATCCATTGCTTCTGAACTTAGGATAGCTCCTCAGGCATCCGACTTAGTCTCGCTGAGGACAAGCAAGAAACATGCATCACTTCCGATAAAACCATACTGCTTGTGGAAGAAATAAGGAACTCAGTCCTAATCACAGCTGACACTTTTATCTTAATGACTTGGGCTGGACTCTGATCCTTGCTCGCAGCATTGCTGATGAATTTTACTGAATCAGTCTGTGAACAACACACCCAGCCAGTCGTTAGGGTGACGTCTGGCTCTACAGATGCTCACAGGCCGGAGGAAAGGCGGTGAGGTTCCGCTTTTGGTTTTGGTACCTGTGCACCAGCTGAGCTTACAGCCATGTCTGGGCCCCTGTTGCCATTGCTCGTATCTAGCAGGAGTGCTTCCTGCTGGAGATGGGTACGCAGAGCAGCTCCTGCTTAAGGATGCGTGACAGTAAGATGAATCAGAATTGCTGATTTAATTTCAGAACTGGCTTATAACGAGAAGAGTTATTCCTCATAATGAGGATTATTTTTTATTTTGGCAGCATATCAGCCAAGTCACCAGCATGTCAGAAACTTATCAGGGAAACAAAGCAAAAGAAAAAAATGATTCAAAAAGTAACTTTTAGCTGAAGTTTAAAGACTTTCTTTTTTTTTTTTTTTTTTTTTTACTTTTTTTTTTTTTTTGTGAGTTCTGTTTTACATTATAAAGACATTAAGTCTGAAAGAAAGTATATACAAAGGTCTGTATTTTTCCATTATCTTTGCATGTGCAGTGACTCTTTCTTGTCAGCGTGAAGAGGACAGGCATGGTTTGTCATTCCTCAAGCACCTATTGCTCTGTTTCTCTGTTTATATGAGTCTGGATCTGAATACCCACTTTAATCAATGCAAATAAATGGCTTCTCCTAGGGACTACGTGAGCCTTCAAACAAGCTAATGGGGAGAACATCTGTTGTCCTTTAATATTGTTTGGAGGACTTGCAGATTTATTTGAAGTGCTTTCACTCGTACCAGTGGGATTTTCTAAAACTTATTTCCTGTGGTCCAGGGGTTGTTTCATCTTTTCCAAGAGACAGACAGAAGACTTCTCACACTTGCCTACCCAACGTATGCTTCCTGCTACTAAATAGAGGTCTATTTTGAGAATATAACCTTCATATTATTTTTGATAGTGTTACTTTGTTTATAATAACCTTTTATAACCTTTTTTTTTTTTTTTTTTTTTTTTTTTTCATGGCATTAGACTACTTTCCCCCTTTTCCTTTAAAGGATTTCCTTTTCAAATTAACATTGAAGAAATACTATAACATAATTTTAAGGCCCAGCTTGTCCTCTATTTGGTTGAAATAAAGCAAGAGAAACTTATTAAACCAAGCTTACACGCTGCAGATACGGAGTGTTCCTCTGGCACGTAAATGTTACAAACATTTTTACATTAAGTGAAACAGTTAAAATCAACCAAAGTTGAAGAGCCTGAACACTTTCCTGCTCCGCAGTGAGCGTTTTGACAGGGATGTGAGACCTGTTTCGTAGGGTGTTCAGACAGGCCGGGCTGAGCTGCGTTGTTTTATCTGCTGGATCAGGAAGTGTCTGCACACCTCCTTCTGAGGAGGGATTTCCATACAAACAGCCTTTGTCTCTGCTACCTTGAGGCCTCTAATTAATTACATTCTAGATTGAGCCAGGGAAGATTTGGGTTCACACTCACCACTTCCTCTTGCCAGATAATGGGACCCAATGGCTATTTTGGAGAGTTACTCTTTAAAACGAGCATTAAAAGGCTGGGAAAAGGTGCCATGTAAGCATCTAGGCTTTGAAAACTCAGTCTAATAAACCTGTGTTTATTTGTGAGTGTCAGCACTGCTGCCACCTCTTTTGTAAAGCCTTGCTATCCTAAGCTTTTAGAAAACCTGTGAATTTGTGGCTTGTTTGCGCTTTTAAATCAATGCATGTTTTACAGACGCATTCCTTATTTAACATAGATACTGCTGTTTCACTTCTGGCTTAATTTCTCTACAGTGTAAATAAAACTTTTTCTGAAGCAGATTTCCTTCACTATTAATAACACATCGAGACAGCTCTTACTCTACAGAAAGAAGTGATGGCACTGAATGCAGAAGATGCTGAATTCCATCTTCCCTATTGGGTTAATGTAGGAAATCACTGTCTGTGTATGCTGTTGGTTTTGTTACACTGATGGGAAATATATCCTCACTAATAGAGAATGAAACTGCTGATGAAGTGCCTTTTAATATTAAGAAGTGGTAGTTCCTGAATGTTGAAAACAATACACATCAGAGTACTTTATTTAAAGTATTCCTATTTTACACTTTCTAAAGTTCACCTTTTAAGTCAGACAAGTGTAGTAATGAAGACGTTTGGACAAACTGCTGGTGCCGTGGATTGCTTTCCAGTCCTGAGCAGTTCTGCTGTGTTCACACAGAACGACTCACACATCGGTGTCTGTGTACAGGATGCGCACATGAGTTTGCAATAGTGGATGATAAGGGGGAAAAGTGATGAAGTGCCAGTATTCGCCTGGAATGACCTAATGCCAGGAAGTAATAGGAGTTGGTTTAGCACAGCAAAAATACACGCAGAATTAAGTTTTTAGTGAAGGCAGATGGGTAAGGGCAAAGCAGGGGATGCCTTATTAGCTTGCAGATGTGACTGGCGTATGAAAGGAAATCTTTATACTGTCAGAAGAAAAAAAAAAAAAAAAAAAGAGAAAGTACCTGTTCTACTTCTGATAGAAATGTGCAGATAGAGAATATGTGACCTGGAATGCCTGGCACCCCAGGGACTACTGATCCTGGTGCTTCAGAAATGTGGCAGGACACAATAATTGGATCACTGCAGGTCATGGGGAATCCTCATCTGTGGCACTACTTCTTCATGGTAATGAAGCTATAGAAATGTGTATTTATTTACAAGGCAATAGTTAAAACAACAACATTTACCATAAAATGTTACTTAAGAAATTAGACCAAAATAAATTAACCTGAAATTTCTTCTATTCCGATCCATTTTTTTGGCAGCACTATGCAAACTGTTTCTTGTTTCCTTTTCAGCAGTTTACTGCTGTTGGTTGTTAAGATAAAAATAAATAAATTATGTACAGGGCCTCCTAGGGGGGATTGCATGCTTTGAGGTGACATTGTATAATATTCTTCCAAATAAAATGATGAACAGTAGGGTTGTTCCCTATTTTCTGTTTTGTGTTGGGGACCTGCAATAAGAAAAGATCCCCACTGACTGTCATTTTGGGTAGTTGGGTGGAACTCCTCTAACCAGTAGCTGGTCATATCTTGACAGTACAAACACATGACCCTTACAAAGCTCTCTTTTTTCTTTTTTTTTTTCCCCCTTCATGAATGTCTTCATTAACCTTATCTTCCTTGGCATGGGAACAATATCAAACTGGCAGATAAAATGCAAAGGGCACATGAGAGGCGTGAGTTAATTGTCACAGCCAAGGATAGAAAACCTATCTACACAGCCCAGCCACTAGTGCAGTGTGTGCGGGCACCGATACCGCGGGAGCCAGCAGCACGGAAGTGGTGCCACTGAGGTTTCACCTTAGGTGGCTCCCGGCTCATTCTGTGATTTCATCTGGAGAAAGTTACACCCTACTGTGACAGCATTAAACCTTTAGACTTCATGTTCCTATTTCCCTCACACAGGAAATGACTCACTCAAGTATTTGTTCTTCGTGTTGTGATCTATTCTTCCCCGAAAACTAGGAATCTGTTTACTTTCTGATGTATCAGTGCTTCTTATCAGACTATAGTGCCTATATCTGTGTGCCAGGATTGGCGCTGGTTGCTATTTATTAGTAGTTTGTGGGTAGTGTGTCTGTGGGAGCCCAGAGGCTGTGTAACACTTCAGAGCCCTGCTTTCCCCTTGCACCTGACAGGTGTCGTGGCCTGTGATCACTGCTTTGATTTGCTTCCCGCTGAAGTAGTGTGCTTCGTTACTTGTAGGTAGTGTTTTGTGGGGCCCTGCATTTGGAAGTGTTACCACTGCCCACAAGAGCTGCGGGTCAAAGGCTGCACCAAGAACAGTGCTGACCCCCTAGCCGTGACACCTTCGCCTCGTAACTCTGGTGCTTTGGGAAGAGCCTGCTCGGGCGCAGGGAGGGGGTAGAAATGGCAGTGCCATCTGCCCGGTGTGGTCTTGAAGGGCTCCTTAGGGCCCTAGGCACCCAGATAAGTGAGGGTCAATAACAGCATATGAGGAAGTAGCCTTCCATGCTGTCTTCAAATGTGAAATTGGAAGCGAGGACCTGGAATCTCTGTGCTGTTTTCTGGCTTTTTCACAAGGAAGAGCCCTCCTTTGAAGTGGTGTAAACTATGGGTTTTAAGTTGCATGGTGTTGGTAAACTGTGTCTTTATAAAAAGATAAGTGGGTCCCTGTGCACATTTTATCTATACCTATGGCTATGTGTTATTTTTCAGTTAGCTTGAATATGCCCTGATATTCTTGTGTCATCATACCATGGTTGCCTGCTGACACACTAACCACTGATAATTTCAGTGCTATTGCTTGCTGCACCATTTTGTAAAGTAGGTAATTATTTTGCAGTACCTCTTCTGCTTTTCATTGGGGCTCTACAACAAGTTAAAAATAACACTAAATGTGATTTGTTTATTAGCTAATTGTATATTTTCAGAAAACCTTTTTCTTAATTCTAATGTCTATTAATCAAACAATACCTATGAGAAATGTCTTCCCATTTTGCTCTGCTTAATTGTCCACATTCTTTTGAAAGAGTGTATTATTCATAATCTCTAAAAAGAACTTCTCTTTTAAAGAAGTGATAGCGTTAACATGTTCAACTGAAAACCAAGACTCAGAACTGCTGGCAGTACAGTTTTATAGTTTCTGATGAGGCACATGAAATGCATATTTTCTGTGACCTGTGCTCTTGAGCTGAGTACCACTGAAATGCAAAATAGTAGAGTCTGGTATTCATGGAAGTGAGGAAGTTGTAAACATAAATGCAAAGAGGGTAATTTGTTGTTTGCATTATAGCAGAGAGATGGTAAGAAGTTGCCTGCATTTCAAAGCCAAGCGATAAGAGTGGTGATCTCACTGCAAACTAGAAATGTTATGACTTCTAATCTCTGATTGTAAACAAGAATTCATTTAGCTCCTGTGATGTGTTGTGGAGAACCAGATCATGGTCTCTGTAGGTGGCCGGTTACTGCTTGACAAGTCACATGGCAGTGAAGTTTTCTAGCAATTAACGCCTTCCTCTTTGAGCAGATTATTGCATTTTAAGATCTATTGATTGGCATTTCTGTATACAAACAATTTTATTCAACTGCTGAAATTGCTTTAAATCCCATTCCTGAATGTTGACATGCAGGAATTTTGTCCCGTAAGACATCTATCTGAGTTTCTAATTTGACAGGTGGTCCAAAATAATTGACTAACCTCCAATTTGAGGGGCACACTTTTGCTTATGCATGGGAAGGCATAAATTATAAGGTGGCACTGATTCACCATCTTGTGTAGGAGACCTCATCTGGGCTCACTTCAAGCTCAGCTTCTCATAAGGGAGTTTTGAGCACTGGCGCACTTTTAACAAGCTACAGTGGAAGATAATCTTGTGCAGCAGGGACTCTGCAAGAGCAGAAATACTGTCAAGGCTAATTCATCCTGGAGCGTATATTAGCTGCTCATTACCAGTGTTTGTCATTATGTTTTTTCAGCTGTTGTTTTGAGGTAAGCACAGTCAAGTGATCTGACAGCAGTAAATCGCACTTTTAGAGGGCTAGGTGCAGTTAAGTGTATTCCTGGCTATTAGGAGTCATCTGCAACCTAGCATCTCCGGGGCTCAGCGAGGGGCTGAGCATGGGGAACCCCATCTCCTGGAGCCTGCAGGGAGGGCACGGCCCAGCCCTGCTGCTTCGCAACTGGAGTCCACCCTTAACTCCCTCTGGATTCGAAGTCAAGGTCAGGCTTTGCAGATGGCTTTTAGATCGTGAACAGCACTGCCTGCCTGTTCCTTGGGACTGGTTAGAAATGTGTGCGTCAGATGTGTAAGATATGGAGGAGGAGGATGGTGACAGTTCTCTATTTATTTATTTATTTATTGACAGTTCAGCATCAGAGTAAAGTCACGGCTCTAAACTTTTCAGCAGCTCTGCACAAACATTTTTGTGGCATTATGACTACCGTTTCCCAATCCTTGTGCTCCATCAACAAAGTTGTTCGTTTCATTAAGTGGCTGTACAAGAATGAACACATAGCTGTTCGTCTCATGATTATCTAATTATCTTTGATACAAATTAAGGGGATTAAAAATTCAGATTATATTTGTCAGAAATTTGCTGAACTGTTTCTTTGCAATTTATCACAAATGTAAACTGCATCTGCAGAGAGGCAGATATGAGAAAAATAAGCACTTATCTCCCTTTATTTCATAAAAATTTTCCCCTCCATAAGCCAGTGACTTTCTTTTCCTTGACTTTTCTTTTGTCTTTCATAATTTAGAAAGTAGAACTTCCCTGCTTCTTACCATTTTCTGCTTTCTTTAGACAGCCGGATTATTCAACTGGGAACATTGAGCCAGGTCTTACAAGCTCTAAATAGCAAGAGACTTTGGAGCCAGCAGCAACGTTTGGGGGAAGACTTCAGAATGTGCTAACCCCAGCAGTACATTCATTTGAGATAGATGCAGTTATTTATCTCTTTACCAGAAAATGCCCTTTTTTCCTTGGCTATATCCTCACAAAAATACCAAGAAACTTAAGTTCCTTATTTGTTTCACATTCAGTGCTGCTCCATGCAATATTTTAAAAGTTTTTTTTTTTTTTTTTTTTTTTCAAGACTTTATTGTTCTAAAATATGCATACATTTTTCTTTACCTTATCAAAACAGAACTGGTAACATTCAGGCTTCAATTTTCAAAACTGAGTGAATTGTAACTTTATTTCATAAGGACTGCTATGCCCAATTTTTGTATGTTGTTATTGGTCATTATTAAAGTTATTTCTGTGCTTCCTATTATGTGCATGAATTTGAAATGCTATGACAAAAATAAGTAGGTGTGCAATTGATTTAGATCTCTTGCTAAATATTTAATGATAGGATATATACCAGATATAATTGCTTCTAAATTAAACTGTAATTGATTGTGACTGCTTTTGTAATGTTCTCTTCTAAAAGCACATTATTTATATTTCAGGATATGCTGTAATTTACGTTTATAACAATGTTATTTTGATCTAGTTTATGCTAATACTGAGATTTAAAAAAAGACAGGGGGGTGGGAGGTGGGTGGAGAAATCCTCCTCTCCCTTTTTAAAGCACAATAGGGGTGGCTAGGTAAAGTAACACGTGGGTAAGAAATCAGCCTTGCAACCTCTGCTCTTTGTGTCTTGTTTGAGATGGCTTGATCTGATGCCCCTGGAGTCTTCTGAAATCTACAAACCAGATAGATTTGTCACAACTGTTATCAGTAGTGGCAAAGAAAATTCTCGCTATGCCTTGTTAGATGTCATCTGAAAAATCCACTTTATGTTATATTGCTGAAATAAAATACAAGGAGATGGCATACATCACAGCTTGGATTAGGTAGCTGTCGCCAGGAGGAGGAAACTTGGACTTTAGCCCAATTTTGTAATGTTACGAAAACATACAGGGGGAATGGAATGACTTCTGTCTCTAACACAACTACCTTAAACTGCACTTAGTACAAAGATACCATTTTCATTTGCATCTAAAATGCTTGATGCCTGCATACCTGGAAGGTATAATATTTCTGCAGAAAATACCCACATACTCCAATTTGGCGTACAAAAGAATGCCTGCTCCAGGGAACAAACAGGTCTGAACTAACTGAGTGCCTATGAAGAGATGTAAACCCTACTATCAAAATTATTCAGAAGCTTGTACACTTCAGATTCCTCTGTGTCTATAATTTCAGTATACATTCGCCAGTAAGGCATTTGTGTAGCTACTTTTATATAAAGACACAACATTGGTAGATTTGTGTATGTATTGTGCCTAATAATGCTCCCCCTAAAACCGGTATGCTTTCATAGTTGCTTTATGTCTTCACCTGGCTGTAAATACCCAAGGTAACTGGCAGTAACGAAGCATTGCTGCTGGCGCTGCCTGCACCAGTGTGCAGTGGAAGTTGCTGCTGCGCCTCCCTTTCAGTAACCCTGAGTTTGTTCTATGGAACAAAATGTACTTCCTAAAGAGCTGTAAGATAAGCGATATCTTCAGCTGTTGTGCTAAAATAACCAAACGAAGGCCCTACCTCAACACTTCTGAAGAATTTGATTTTTTCCTGTTCCTTTAGTTCAGAGCACTATTCTTTTCTCCTCATCACCATCCTGATGGTATCTTCCTGAGTGATTGCTCAGTTACTTTTTCTGCTCTACCAGAGATAATAAGAGAAGGAAAAAGTTTGTGATTTATTATTGCTTTTACAGAACAATTAAAATACTTTTCCTATTAAAATAGTATTATTTATATTGGATTAAGCTGGCTAGATATGACTCATGGAAGAATGGAAATGCTTTTTTTTTTCTTTAATGGAAGTTCACTATCATTTGATTTGAAAAATAGAGAGTGGAAATCACTTCTAAAGAGGAAAGGTCCTCTTCAGCATGTAAAAACAAAGACTGCCTGCCATTCTTTAAGAACAATAGTTAACTATCCATCACATGTATTTCCAAGTCACTTGGCACAGGCTATTTTCCCCATGCAAACAAACATCTAAAAATACTTCTGCTTCTGCTCATTAGCATAAACACCTTCAACAACACATTGAAAGTGACTTCTACATCTGGTTGCCTTGTAATTTATTAATAAGCACATGCTGTTTAATAAATTATTTTTTTTTTTTGTAAAAAGCATTAAGAATTTATGTTTGGGAAATTGTTTTTATTTTTATTTTATTTTTTTCTTTTTAGACAGGTAGTTGGGTGTTAGTAGTTGGGTGTTTTTTTTTTTCTCTTTGTATCTGCTGTAGATATCTATATTTTCTGTCAGTATACCTGGTACTGCACAAAAGAGGAAGCTTTGCAAAGGTCAAGGAGAACGTACTTTCATGACAATGAGACAGAGAAATGCAGAACAGGGAACCCAGCCCTGGGAGGTCATACTGATTGTGAATAATTTAAAGAAGCAAAATCTGTGCTCAGTTTTGCCTCATGATTTTGCACTGGAATGGTGGCCTTAGTCTGCAACAGTCCAGCCGTCAAGGTTTTTCTTCTAGTTGTTACTGATTTTATTTTAGATCTGGTTAATTGGAGTTAACTCTTTTACCATTTGGATTTGTGTTTCAGGGTTGCTTCCTTGGGGCTTGGAGCTTTGATAAGCTAGTTACAATCTCTGTTTCCAAGATGCTTTTATGTGTATCTCTGTAGATGCACGGCATACCTCCTAGAGAAATTATAATGATTATCAAGCTGGTACAGCCTGTATATGGCCTGTCAGGGTGTCTGGACATTCATTGAGTATTGATTTTCCTGCACTATGTGAATTAATGAAAAATTTTAAATCCGGAAGTCTCTTACTGACATACTGCTTTAAACAATACTGTAGAGAGAGCATTATCAAAACAGGAATCTGAGTGATTGACAAAGGAGTCGGCTGTGTGAGTGCTTGGTGCCTTTGCAGAGCTGGAACAATTAAAGCTGAGCAAGAAATGACAGGGAAGTGCAAAATGGCTTTTTATCCAAATTGAAACCAGATGATCTAAGAAACCAAGAGGTTCCTCTCCTGTGACAGCTTTCAAATAGCTCTCACGGACTTCAGCTGGCACCACCTGATGCTATAAAGAGAGAATTGTGTCATTGCTGGCCTTTTCTGGCTTTATTTCCAGGCGAAAAAAGAGGTTGGAGTGGCTGAAATAAAGTCAGCGTACATTTTCAAAAAGGTTAGTATTTTAAAACACCTGTTATGTATTTCTTGATGTGACCTCCACTTGTAGGCAAACAAAAGTGAAGGTGAGAACAGACAGCCAAGAGCTAATATTGACTCAGTGATCCCAAGTTCAGTACTGCCAAACCTGAATTTGCAAACCATCAGGCTGCACAAAACTCATGATCTGCTTAGGGAGGGTAATAAATAAATAAAAAAATAAAAATTTTCTTTTTCTTTTCCTTTTTTTTTTTTTTTAATTTGCCTACTTTTTTATTGAGGTTGTATTCACGAATTTCTCTCTGCAACTGTGGAGACTAGAACCTTGCTATTTTGTTTTAATGAATACTAAACTCCCAGAGTTGCAGTATACAGGAGAAAAAAATAGGAGTATTTTAATTTAACTGTAAAGTTGGCAAAATTGCATGTTGTGGAAATGCAGGGCAACAACCCATTGCTATTAAATTATTGGTTAGATACTGACAAAAAGGATTCGTTTTCTGCAGCCCTATTTTAATGCAGTTGCTGTGGCCATTGGCTGAATAAGGCTGTAATCAATGAAAGGCTAATCAATGAAAGAGGAAATCCTGTGACAGCAAACAGACTGGCTGCAATGCAACAAACTATAAATATCAAGTGAAATACGATCTCAAAGAGAGTGACTCTTTGAAGGGGTTCACATCTCCTGAGTTAGCTAGACCAAAGTGAAAAAATGGGGGACTCTGCTGAATGTGTACACTCTCATGCCTGTTAACATCGTACAGACACAGAAAATTACCCTTCTGGAATGCCATCCTTTACCGTAAACTTCATATTTACTTTTGGGGAAGGCCCAAATCTGTCCTAATGGGTGCAGGTGCTGCAGCAGTAGCAGGCAGCAGCAGGGTGCTGGCTGGGTGGTTCAGTGCACGGCACCTAAACTCCTCCAGCACCTCGGTGAAATGGCTACTGCAGGCTGCGTGCAGTATGTGAACGGCTGTAATTCCTGCTCCTTTGTACCGAGCAGACCACTACCAACAACACTGACACTGAAGTAAGCTGTATTTCTGATGCACCAAGAGAGCTGGCTGGGAACCTTCTGTAAAAATAATGTTTCAAATAAATATATTAAATAAATAAATATTGACTGAATAAAACCCAGCTAATTTTCATACTAATTTAAATTTCTCTTCTTTCTTTCTGCCTCCTGTCCTCCCCTCCCTCCTACTGCCTTTTCCCTTTTGTTCCTTCAGTTACCAGTACTGCAGTCTTCCTATGCCTACGGCATCTCTCAGTCCCAGCTTTGCTTCCTTCCTGACTGGCATCAGGTGTTCAGAGATGCGGGAGTTACTTTGTATGGCTTACACACAACCTCTATATCTACCTTTTCTTTTTTTAGCTATGTAATTACTTTTTTTTTTTTTTTTTTTTTTTTAACTCAAAGTATTTACAAACCCAAGCTCTCTACTTCTGTTTCCCCAGCCTTGGGCTGTGCTTCTGCTGGGCTTGTAAATATTTTAAATCAAAAGCTTCTCATTTAATTACGTATTAAGAAATTCTGCTGAGCTTTTCCCCTTCTCTTACAATCGTTCATCTTGATAATGCTCCTAATGTCCTCGTATTCAGGCAATATCTCCAATGTGCATAAGAAACCTGAAAGGTGAAGGGGAGACTGATTCTTATGAATTCACTTTTTTTGACTTTTTGTTCAGGGTTTTTCTTCACACGAACTGCTTTCCTATTTGTACTTCCTCAATTCCTTCTTCCTTGGTCTGCTAGCACAAAGAGCTCCTCAGTAACAACACCCTTTGTGTGTGGTAAAGGGCAAAGAGGTGAGATACTTCCGTCCAGGCTGGAGGGAGAGAGATGAAAAAAGGACACACAAGGAAGCATTTTCACAGCATGGACACTAATAACTGGTGCCTGCTAAACACTTACAGGTCGGTTCTTCTGGCCAACTGTCTTGATTACAGTTGCCAAGTGAGTCAGTATGTTTTCTCTATAAACTTAGAGGTATGACCCAAAGAGGCTCCTGTGGCAAACGACAGGTCTTACAGTTGACAATCAGATAGATTCCTGCTCTGTTCATACTGTCAGTCTCTTGCCCTGAAATCCCAGAGTTGCTGACTGCTCACCCAGACTAGGAAGTCCCAGTTTCTCAAAGGACCAGCCACTTTCCATTCTCATTAGACGTTGGTGTGCCTAGTTTTGACCATACTTGTGACATATCAGTCCCTGGATGCTCCTTAATCACAGCATCCCCAGGGTTTCTGGGGATTTTGTAACCATTTTGTACATAAAGGATATTTGAAACACTGATAAGATCAGCAAGCAAAAGCTGTTTGGGAAACCAGGAGAACCACTCACTCCATATCTGTGAGAAGCAGTGCTTCTCCCTTCCCCAGCTCTCTTGCATGTTTCAGCTGGGGTAACCGACCTCTGGTATTTTCAATCAGATCCACAGCCGCCAAAAGCAGTGACCTAGAGTTGTGGTAGCTTTGAGGCTGAAGTGGTTGTTGTGAGACTGGGTTGTGATGCTCCCAGAAGTGGTGGAGAGAGAGGAAGAGATGTAGAGAATAATGTCTGCTAATTTATTTATTTATTTATTTATTTATTTATTTTCCCCAACTTCTACTGACTTCCAGTGACTGCTGAATGTCAATGCTTTTCCCTTTGGGTCTGAAGGACTATTGTGGGCATTAAGGAAATGGGTTACTTGGCTCCAGATTCCGGATGTCTTTATTGCAGAGGAGAAGTGGAGAAGACAGACATGGTCTCTTCACTCTACTGTCCTTTAATAAACCATAATCTGCTTTGGAAGCTTGTTTCCATATGCTAATAAAATAGAATTGCAGTTCTGAAAAATGTCAATATCAGCACAGTAAACAGACCTTTAGCATGCAAAAAAGAGATGTTCATAACCTCTTACACTCTAGTAATCACTGCTGTTAATTAATAAGTCTCCGTTATCTCTAAGTTGAAGTAATACTGCGAGCTACTTGTGCTTGCTGCTTAGCTTTACTTTATCATCCAGCCATTTGTCTCAACAATGACTAACCTAGATGCCAAGTCCATATGCAAATATGTTCCCCTGCTCTTAGGGGACTGTTAGTTAGCAAGCTGCCCATTTAATTCTGAACACGTGGGAGCTGCTGTGTAGTGTGAATATGCTGGCCCAGCAGACTTGTTTCAGCGCCAAAAAGCTTCACAATCAGACATAATTTTTCAGTGTCACATTACCTTTCAGAGAACTCTCCTGACATGTACAGCCTTTTGTTTTCTTCTCTCTGAACCATCATTAGGTGCTCAGAGATCCAGGAAGTGAAAGCTACCCTGAGAGCTGGGAGTCCTTTACATGGCTTGCACACAGTCTCCGCTCTCTTCCAACTCTGAGGTGGAAATGACCAGGAAAGCATTCAGTTGTCACATTTTCACCATTCCCTTTAGTTTTACAATGGCCTCTGAACTTGGATTTTGGAGGGTTATACAGCTAAAGTAAGACACACACACACACACACAAAAAAAGAAAAAGAAAAAGGAAAAAAAAAAAAAAAAAAAAAAAACGAATTCTTTAGTTAGGGTACCAGTATCATTTGGTATCTAACAGTATAATGCCAGGTGTGATACCCTAACACACCATACAACACGCTATCCCTATGACCCCAATTTACAGTGGGGTGTAACCAAGGAGTTTCAGCCTGATCAGGGACAAGCTGCACATACCACTACATCAAGCTATAAGTGCCTTCAGGCCCCTTGGGTGGGAGGACAAAAGCAGTTGTGTCTCCCACTGAGGTGTCAGAGAGCTCACCAGACTGGAAACACCAAATCAATGTATTTTACAGGCTCTTATCTGGTCTCTCTTCCCTCAGCACAGCTCACTCTTCAGGCTGCTGTGGGCAGTTCAGTGATAACAGCAGGCTCCCCAGGGTCCGTGGCTATTGTGGGGCAAATGGAGCTGAGTATCTTTACAAGAAGCAGAAGGTGAACAGATATTAAATAATAAAGTAAAAGGTAAGAATAGGGCACGGTGCTGTCATTGCTTGTATTAAATCATGCCATTGATTTAATCTTTGTTCTGTTTTGCCTGTCCCATTTTTATGGATTATATTATTGGCTCAATATATATTAGATACTACTGTAGCATTGCACTGACATAGCTTTGCCTACCTTTCCGTGGGGCTCTACAGCAGGGAAACTGGCAGGAGCTTTGCTTCTCTTCAGCATTCATGCCCATCTTTATGTGTTTTGTCATTCGCTGAGGATGGAGCAGTACCCACTTAGTGCTGTGCTCTGGTCAGCCAGGATGAGGTCTGTTAAAACAAAATAAAAAAAGGCATTTTTTTTTCCTTCCTGTGGGGCTAAGCCACATTCTGAGGCTTGAGCTTCAGCAGGGTAGTGAATGGGACTTGGTATTTTAAAACTAGACAGAGTGCGCAGCCCTTTCACAGTTCGTGGTATCATGGATGGTTGCACATTGTGCTCCTAGCAGTTTATTAGTCTGACGTTTCACTTGCTTTCACATTTTTGAATGGAGAGTTCTGCATCTCCAACAGGCTAGGGAAGCCCCAGAAACAAACGTAGTATTATGTATGATTGGAAACTTTGGGTCAGATCTTTTTCTTTTGAAAAGTGCTTATTTATTGAAACTGAGTTGTGCAGAGACATTGATTTTGGGTTGTTTCCTTCCTTCCTTCCTTCCTTCCTTCCTTCCTTCCTTCCTTCCTTCCTTCCTTCCTTCCTTCCTTCCTTCCTTCCTTCCTTCCTTCCTTCCTTCCGTAGATTATGTTTTTATATAACCCCAATTTTAGTTGGTATGAATTGAAGTGCAAAACAAAAAGAAGAGATAAAAAAAGAAAAAAAAAAGAAAAAAAAAAAAGAATGATACATTTTATTTTACTGGACTTTAATGATGTTTTGTGGGAATTTCCCATTTTTTCACTTCACTTTGGAATTAAACATTTTTGGCAACATCAGCAGTTCATGCAAGAGTGTGGCAGCAGTGACCAACTTTTGCTGACAAAATGCAGAAAGGATGCCTGGCTCATGGAAACAAAATGCAGGAGCCTTGCTGGCTAGTCTTGGTTTTGGAAAGTCTGATGGGAGACATCCAGTAACTTTCTTGTTTATCAATTGCATCTCCTCTGCAAAAAGGAGAGGAAACAAACAGAGTCTCCAGGCAAAGAAAGCAGAAGAGGGGAAAGGGAAAAAATAAAGGAGAAAAGGAGTTAATCAAGTTTGTACAACAAAATGGTAGTAAAATTAGTGACAACTTTTTAAAATAAATAAATTAATTGTGAGCAAGTTCAGGTGAATGAGCAACATGTGACTCAGTGCTGCTTTAAACATGCTGAAAGAAAAGAGGGGGTAGCCATGATTAAGAGGCTACAGGAAATGAAATTACAGAGAAAAGTGTGGGAAAAAAAATGAAGTAAGATTATTTTTGAGTAATTCTGTGGAAACTAACAGTGCGTCTGGGTATGAGATGCTATTCTTTGTGTACTGAGAAGGCAGCAAGTGCCCTGACTTTTGGTACATTTTCCTGTCTACATTTAGGGTGTGGTATTGCCCTAAGTCTGATTGTAGGAACGGTCTATACTGTTTTCTACAGTTTTAACTTACCTGGCCACCATGGATGTCACAGAGCAGGAGAGTCATACAATTATTCTTTAATTACATGATTAGTTAATAGGGTTCCTATTAAACACCATGTAACTACACCAAGATTACTATGTAATTACCTTTAGTGGATCTAAAACTAATTAACATATAACCTGTATTCTTGCCTTTTGGTTCTGAAGGCTATAATCTTGTAATGATATGGTACTCACTGTGTTGTTATCCTGCCACTACATGCTAATTTCCATGTAGTTAAATGCACAGTAGTTTTCATACAAGTAATATTTGTGCACTGTTACCAGTTGTCCTATAAACTTGTGCACCTGTTGGCTTTGACAATGACTTAAACCAATTACATTTTCAAATTGCCTTTGTGAAATGCTTTTGTTATATCCCTTACTTGCTGCTGTGTTGTAAACTCAGCTGGATGTGAACTGTAAAAACAATCATGAGCTAGGCGGCTTGATTAGTTTCATTCATTTCCTTTATGGCACCAAATCTAGTGCAAAATGTACACATCCACACCATTGATGTTTACAGCTCATTCATGGCTAGCAATGGGTTCTGGGTAGTAAATTCTGCAGGTAATGCACCATCTCAATGATCATAACAAAATGATGTGTACTTTGTATACTTAAAACTAAGGGTCTCTGTCCAGCTAAGGAGTTTTAGCAGAGGTAAACTTTTTCTGCATGTTGTTTCTCTTTTAAAACTCAATTAAAATACTCATTTGAAATACTGGTGCAAGCAAAGCTAGCTTGGTTTAAAAACAGAGGCTAGGTCATATCTTTTACTAGACGAATAAAAATATTTTAAAAGTGTTGGCTCTATCTTTGCACATATATAAGAGCAAATTAACTGTGTTTGTTGTGCAGTGTACATTTTGCTATCCAGTTTCTAACACAGAGCTCCATTATAGTTCTCAGCTGGGATAGGACAGCAAAAATGACAACTATAAATATAGTTGGTTTTATTTTTGTGATGGGTTGTTGATTTCAGTTTTTGATTTTGCTTGTTTGTTAATTTTATTTTGTCCACTCCTGTTTCCTTTACTGTGGTTTTCCGTGGCAGAATAAAACTAAACATAATTTTTCCTTGGCCAAGAGCTGAGCAAACATAAATTGTACTTGGCCTGTATAGGACACAGTATTTCACATCTTATAAATCTGTGTCACTTTATACAGGAATGGTGTGAACTACAACTGTTCCTCCTTCAGCTTTGAAACTTACCCAGTAATTTGCTATTAAAATGAACAGTGTTTTTCAGGGATTGCCTCTTAGCTACAATAATAATTTCTGCACTGATAATTTTTACTGTGCGTAGCATGTGATTTTAGAAGCTAATGCCAGTTATTAGGATATCGGTATGTACATTGTCAGTGGCTTTTTGCAATAGCTCTCCACGTCATCAGTCTTCATGAGTAGTGCCAATAAAGACAGAGTTTGGTCAATTAGACAGCAGCAATATTTCCATTGGATCATTTAAAACATTAACAAGAGGAGGAAAAGTTTCAGGTTAGTAACTGGGGGGAGGGCAGTTGTCTTGCTATTTTTACTTGATGTATTGTTTGCAAGCAGGAGTTTGGATGTACAATGAAGCTATGCCTGAAGTCCCAGGAGTTACATGTGTATCTTATCCACCAGCAGGACTTCCACGACTCTCCACATAATGCAGTGTGAATCATTCTTGGGCACAAGCTTCTCATAATTTCAAATCATGGAGCCATTTCAAACATTACAGATTTTTTTTATTTTATTTTATGAAGATGTCTGTCTCTGGAGACCCACAGGCCATTCCAGAAAGAAGAATGGGACTGTAGGGACTGCCTGAAGGCTTCCCCCACCCTTCCCAGACTCAGGCCCCCACATCAGCCCAGAGAGCCTGCAGCAGGGCCGGGCTCCAGCTCCCCACAGCCCTGCCCTGCCTGGCCATGGGTCCCACTGACCCCAGCCCACCCGTCTGCCCATGTCCTGGCCTGGCCCAGTTCCCAGGAAGGTGCCCCCTGGTCCCCTGCTCCTGGCTGCCAGGCCCTGCCCTGAGCAACCTGCACGGGGAGCACCCACTGCTCCTGATGCCCTGACCGCAGGCAGCATCTGTCCCTAAAGGATCCTAACAGCAACAAAGAGCTGGAAAAGCACCTGTGGAGCCTGTGTTTCTGTAGCTTTGTAAAGGATGATTAATGCAATCAGAAGAGAGAAGAAAGCTTTGGTATTTTTTACATAGCAGGGATTTTTTTGGCCACTGCAGACTCATGAAGATTGTAATGCCATTGTGGGGGCTCTCTTCTCTCTAAGTCCCCCTGACTTCCTCTTTTGTTTGGCAGGAGCCAAAATCAGGGCCTTCATTGAGCCATGGGGGACCCATGACAGACTTGTCCATGAGGGTTTCCACAAGTGTCCCCCAGACCATGCAGGCTGACAACAGGCTAGTGCTAGTGCTCATGGATGGATCAGGAGGGACAATTTGCCAACATGCACACAGCAATGTGCATCCAGACTTGATGTGATGTTCGCCCAGTATGTCTTCTGTATAGAGGCAGCCAGCATGAGTCTGAGGTATGTGAACTTTGTGGCTTATCAATCTCTTGTTACACCCATCCACCCACTTCTAGGAAACAGTACTTGATGTTGTGATTTGCCACAAATGTAGTGATTTGCTGCCTGCACCTGTGTCTGGTCTCCCACCATGCTGTCTTACCTTCTTCCCCTTGTAACCTCCTGGTCTGGGCCCTCTCCAGCTGAACTGTCTGGTTCATGTCTGTCTTCCCACAGACCAGTGGCTACCCAACACCTAGCTACTGCTTCCCCACCTTCTGCAACACTCCCAATATGTTTTACAGGTTTCTCAGAACCTAACGTAACCTAGAATATACAAATCTAATCTAATCTTAAAAAAAAAAAAAATGCTCTATTGTTCCCTCCCTTTGCACAGATGGTCTTCTAAGCCCAAGGACAGGGTGACTGTGAAGGCGTTGGCATTTTTAGTGCGCTGGGTAAGCCTTGTTGGCAAGGTGGATAGGTTGTGGTCTGGGTCTGTTTAACTTAACTCCTCTGTACCTCAAATTGTTTATGCCCTGTTAGCAGTCTGTTGTCTGCAGGTGTAACAAATATACTTTACTTTCCCTCCTTCAGGCTGCTGATGAAAGTACTCAGTAGGAGCAGACCCAGGCAGCCACCTGCAGATTGTTGCAGATCTCACTCCCAATCTCTCT
Source organism: Netta rufina (assembly GCF_964035555.1). Lineage (NCBI taxonomy): Eukaryota > Metazoa > Chordata > Aves > Anseriformes > Anatidae > Netta > Netta rufina. The sequence continues at coordinate 21,174,797 of NC_140128.1, read as the reverse complement.
ATCTTTCATTTTGGCAGTGAAATTCTGATGTTTTTGAGTATGTAGTTTGTTTCCAGCTAGTTCTGCACACATCATTGAAAAGTTTAATCTAGACTATATTTCCCCAGTCTGTTTGTGACAATGTCGTGCAAGAGAGTGTCAAAAGCCTTAATAAGTCAAGATATATGACGTGCGCTTCTTCCTTTCTATCTGCAATGTCTGTTTCTTTGTCAGAGAAGGAAATTACAATAGTTTGACATGACTTGTTCTTGGCAAATCCATTATTGGCTTTTACTCATCCCCCCCCCTCCCTTTTTTCTTCTAGGTTCTTAGATGTAGCTTGTTTATTTAGTTCACAGTTTTTCCAATAAAAGTGTTTTCACTTCAGAAGCCTTCTCTGATTTTCTTCTTAGTTACATCAGTTAGCTTAATAAAATCCATTCTCTCTCCCTATTAACCATTTCTGACCTATATTTCTACACATATGAGCTACAAAACTCTGCTGCTGGTGGTTTTTCCCCATGAATTAAAATTACAGAAGCTGGTCTGAAATTTCCTAGCTTATCCATTCACCTCTTTTAGATAAGAGCATGGTACTGCTCTGTTTTCCTTTTCTCGGACCTCACCACTTGCTATCCATGAGCTCCAAGGAAAACAGTTAATTAACTCTTAATGCTCTTGACCTTATTTCACCTCCTTCTTTAAGTACTCTGTGATGAAAACAGTGTGGCCAGGTGAAGTGGAAATGTCTTCTAATGTCCTTTTTTTCTCTTCTAGGCAGAAATATTAAACCATGAGTTGCTGGTTCTACTGGTGCTAGCAAACTGAATGCAACTGAAGGGATTAGATGCTTTGACCTTTTTCAGATATTCTACTGATGGCTTCCTCTGTGTAGGAAACCAATTCTTTTCTTGGTCTTCTTTTTGCTAATAACCTATTTTTAGAAATACACTGTTGTTGCCATGGATGTTTCTTCCTAATTGTATTTCATTCACTGCTTTTCTGATTTTGTCCCTGCCTTTATTTTATATCTATTCTTCTGTGGCCTATTTTCCACATTCAGTATGTTCCCCTCTTAGGCTGTGGGCAGTGAAGGGGTTGTGCTATAGAGGCTGATAAATAGAGATGAGTATGACCTTGTACTTAAATGTTCTGAATGTTTAATAAATATGTGAGATGCATATGTATAAAAACGTGTAGCAATTCAGATGTGCAAGTAGGCACAGGTTCAGTGGAACTAGAGTTACAAAAAGTCTTCCTGAGTCATGTGTGATCTTTACAATGAAGTGGTTGTTGTTTGCAACAGACAATGTCCAGCTTTGTTGTATGTTGTTATTTTGGATTGATGGTGTGATTTATCATTTCAAAGCAGCTCTAGGAACTGAGATGAGGCAGCAGCACTGGAGAACAGAAGATTCTATTGGCTTACAGGAAAGCTGCAGGATCAACTTTGAGGCATCTTTTATCTCTCAGCTTGTATCAGCCTTCATTTTCCTCTGTCATTTTTCTCTGTCTCACATTTCCACTTTTCTCACTTCATCTATCTTGAGGTGTCACAAAACTTTGGAAGCCCATGTGGAAGCTGGAAAGCCCAGCATATCATAGGCAAAGGGAGGGAGTTAGCAGATGCTCCCCACTGCAGTGCCAGTTAGTGGGCTGTGCATGTGCCAGTGCCTCTGAGGTTACTGTGGTGGTACTGGGACCACTGGCTGAGCTTTCTTGTTAGCAGAGAACTGGCTGCTGCCTTAATGATGCAGCCCTGCAATGTCCTCCTGGACACTGTGACTCAAAGCAGGAGCACAGCAGGACCATGTGTAATGCCTGAATCTGGGATGCCTGCACTAGTCTTAGGGAAGCAAATGAGGAGAGGAGCTTTGGTTGTCCAGCCCTGCCTGACCTTGTTGCTTATGCTTATTTTAAATCTCTAAAGGTGACAAACCTCTGGACGCTAGCACCATTGCAAAAAGGGGGCAGAGATCCTTTACCTGTGAATGTTCTGATTTCTGCTTTGAAATAAAAGGTCGATAATGGAGCTACTTTCACCTGGGGTGCTTGGCTGAAATTTGAAAATCTAATGTCTGATGAGAGGGTGAATGCAGCACTGCCCATCTTTGTGATCTACTAAATAACTTACGGGATTCTTTGTGCAGCTTGCACTGACATTGAACCACATCTTAGTGAAGAACCTTTGTGTGTCTCACGATGAGATCAATGTTGTTTGGGGCAGACTCAGTGCTAACTGTCAAGTTCAGTTCAAGATGTTTTCTGCTGTCTGCTTTTGCCTTGTGTGCCAGTTATAGTTTTCTTTTGTACACAAAATCTGGCAGCCTGGAATCTGTCCTCCCTCCCTTCCTCCCTTCTTTCCTTCCTTCCTTTTGTTGGAGAAATCCTTGTGACTTGAGTTATGGTGATTCTGGTGATTCCAGCATTAAATGATGAGTATAGACATGGTTGCCTAGACTCTTAAATGCAAGTGGAGGCAAATCCGTGGCATATAGTAACTTTGAATCTGGAGGCTCTTTCTGGGGTTGTATATGGGGATGTTAAAAGAACGACTTCCCAAAAACAGAAGGTTAGGAACAGTGACAGTAAGAATGAGTAGAGTTCACTTTTCATCAGAATGTGGAACTGTCTGTGGCATAAAAGCTTAATTTCTTTAAACGTCTGTTCTCACAAGAGCTCCAGCACTTTGTTCTGAATGGAGATATGAAAACATCCTAAAAGAGCAATAGCACCAATAGCACTTGCATTTTACTTGTGTCTTAACTGGAGCTGTGAGGTGACCTCTTGACCATGTGCTGGTTGCTGATGAAGCTTAAGGAATATTCTGGGTCACAGTTTTTCTTCTCTGTATGAGCAGAGACATTTTGCAGTGTCACTCTGACAGGTTCAAATGATAACAGAAATACTGAGGGCAGAATCTCTATTTTCATTTTTTATTAGTACTGCTCCCAGATCTCAGACATTCATATGGGACAAGATACCTTGGTTTACCTCCTTCTGGGTTGGGTGCTGTGATGTTGATAAAGTAGCAACAGTGTTTTTGAATAGCATTGAGTAGAATTGTCTCAAAGACAAAGTTGTGTAGCATTTTAATTTAGTTTGGAATTGTTTATTCATCTATAATATATATTTTTTTGTCTTCTGTTTTATGTTTGTCTCTTAACATTTTTCTCTTAGGACATCTCTTCTACCCTTGTCTCTGAATCTCAATTGTGAGCAAAATACAGTTATCTGGCAACAGCTGTGTGCATGAAGAACTTTGCTGAGGAGCTGCTCTGCCATTTTTCAAACATTTTCTGTTCTTTCTTTCGCAGTGACTCAGTAGGCACAAAATCACCCTGAGCACTATGATCTTTTTAAGCTATACTGTTATTTTGCCACACTTGAAATAAACATGCATAAATTGTTTAGAAATTTCTGTTAGCTATGTGTTTAAATAATTTCCTCCAATAACTCACTTGAATATTCACCCTGCAGATGTTAAAAATGTAGGTGTCAATATCATCTGCTTTTGCTGTTCCCTCCAATCTTATTATGGAAGTATTATTATGCCATGATAATTTACAAGCTACATAATTTAAGTGAGTATAACCCTTCCAACTATATATCTTTTACTTCCTGGATTACTACAGAAATAACTTCTGGGGAAAAAAATGGTGAGCCCTACCAAAGAAAAAATGAAGTAGACATAAATACCAAATAAATAATATGGTACTTGGACCTATCAAACCAAATTCGACAGAAGACTGTTATGAAATGTACTCTGACTGATATATATATATATTCATGGACAACATAAGACTGCTGCAACAGAAAAAATATGCACTATTTGTGAACTGCTCATATTTTAGATCTAGATAGCATTAGAATTCACCTCAATCTGCTATCATACAAAGCTATTACTGAAACAAACAATCACTAGAGCCATTATTACATTTTCATATATCTGGCACAATGCTTGAAGAAGTACAGACATAGTATAATGCATTTCTCTAAGCTGTAGTAGGATGAACATATTTCTTACCAGCCTTTCTCATTGGTATTTCACTGCCTGGGTATCCTGAAACCTCTACAGTGTCTCAAACAGATGCCAAGGCAATTATTTCTCTCATTTAAGCAAAATAAATTTAAGTTTTCATTCAACTTCCTAGCTACATTAAACTAGTTATGTACCCTTAGGTTTTTGCTTATAAATCTTCCAAGGGTCATGTCCTCAGTGTGAGCTAGCACTTATAGAGCCAAACTCAGAGTTCCTCAATAAATTTGAATTAATGTCTGAGTCTTTGTTGTTTCTCTAGTGTGCATTTGATAAAAACTAAGATAGTGCCCTACTGACAATATTAAGGCTTCAATTTCAAGATGAGACATGGACTGTTTCTTCTTGTGACTCTGCTACATTAAGTCTGCAAGACTGGACGATCGTGCTTTGTATTGATGATATCCCTCACATAACAAAGCTAAGAAAACTAGCCAGAACTGTATTCATGCTTTCCCAAATATCATTAAATAGAAATCATATTTACATGAGAATAAGACATGACAAAAGGCAGAAAAAGTGTCAGATTAACAAACCAAAAGACATACCTGTTTTCATGAAGGTGCAATGGGAGTTTGGGATTCTTAAGTAATTTCCAAATGCAGAGTTTAGCAGAATTCAAGATATAAATTAAACATAAAAATGGATTTCAAGTACAGAGTTATTATAATGCCCATAATGAACAAAGTGTTCATTCTTTGGAAAGAATATTAAATCTTTGTGCTTCTGTATTCTGGACTGTCTTAACAGTTTGGGTGAAAATCATGTCCTTTTTCTTTACCCGTCAAAATGCTAGGTGTTTAATCTAAGCTAATCTTTAAACATTCTCTGTAGTATCAGGGGAGAAGGAAAGACAAGAAGCTGTTTCTTTGACATTTTAAGGCTCTGGTTCTGCAATGAGCTCTGTATTTATCTGCACCAGACCAATACTTCATCAGGTGCAGACAGCAGGAGCTCCACTGATCATGCAGAGCTTAGATAAGTAATGCCATCAGTGGGAGAGGATGGTTGTGCTCAGTACTGCGGGCCAGGGCAGGTACAGAATCAAACCACACAAAGCTCCTGTAGGACTGGGACATGAATATGATCTATGCTGATTACTTTTCTAATATCATCTGTGTCTAGACAGATGAGTACGCTCTTGTTAGCTGATGAGTTGTGTTAATGGCAGTGGTAGGAATGTGTCTTCAGACAACCATTTACTTCCTCTGAGAACTGCATTTATGATGTTTCACGAAGACTGTACACAATTCAATAGATGCTGAAAAGCCTCTGAATGTTTCTCATAGTCTCGATGTTTTATTTTAAATAGCATGTCATTTACAAGAATCCCAAAGACGGATAGCTTTCCCTGCTAGCTTGCAGTCACTCTGCAATTATATGGAACAGACGTTGAAATGATGATGGTGGCATCTCACTGCTACATTTTGCTGCTGCTATGATCTAATGTATTTCAGCAACAAGCAATTCTCCCTACATTTGTATTCATCAGATGTAGACATTAACACACTGTCACTTCTATCAGCTATTCTCAGTTTTTTTTTCAAACATGAAAAATGTTTTTTAATCCAGAAAAAAAGTGCCACTATATTGCTGTAAATGGAAAGGTGGAAGTTACCCAATGCAAAGGTAGAATGATGCGTTCCCATTTAAAATCTTAGCCTGATTGTTAAGATATTTATACAGACATTTATGCAGCCAAGGGTGCCGGGCCAAGTTTCGCAGGCAGTATGCTTAGCCTGTGTTGTTCTCCGTAAGCATCTGCTTCTGACAAAAACGTGCAGCTGAGATGCACACTGACATTTGTTTAGTTTATTGATGATGGCTTAAAAACACCTGTTGAGGTTCTGGCCATCTTTGATCAGATTGAAAAAGGAATGAGAAAAAAAAAACATATATATATATATATATATATATATATATATATACCAGCTTTGATTCACAGATAGCATCACATGAGTGCTACTGGAAGTAATCTCTGGGAGGTTGCAGTATTCCCTAAATATGCTGTATCTCCCTGTGGGACTTGTGCTTGTTTATTTCACAGTGATATCACTTATCCTTAGAGAAGTTCACAGTTCACAGCACATTCTGTATCTCCTTTTTTAATCTCTATAAAAGTCTGTCAGGCTGGTTATTATAATGGAACAAAACACGGAGTTCTAGAAAACAAAGAAATGGTGTTTGCTTGGTTTTCATCCCTGTGGTTGTAAATCAAGAGGACAAAGAAATATTGAGAAAGCATGACACTAAAAACATAAGTAAAGACCAGAACAGAGAATTTTCTAGGGGTGATTTTGATATTAATACACATGGAGAGACCTGAAAAAACAGGGGCAGTTTGTTCTACCTATCTATACATTTCTTCCTATATATCAGGTTTGCAAACATTGATGGCTTCATATTGCATAGAAAGTTCTTTTCACACTTCCTTCTGGTTGAAGATTTCATTTCTTGTACATCTCTAAAAATATACAGAATGATTAAAAAAAAATCTGGATGCAGCAATTTACCACCATGCTGGGACTTCCTCTGCATATGCTCAGTGTTTTAAAACTGCATCAGCAATGAAAAACTGCACACGCAGCATTTATTACTGGCCTGCACTAACTCCTCAGTCAGCAGGCAAAATTTACCACCAGATTTTTTTCCCTCTTTTAGTTTGTACCAACCCTGCACCTTTGTGCACTCTACGCAGCTGAACAGTCTTCAAGATCAAAGCCTCATGACTGAGCACAATCTTGTTCCTGGCATGTCATACCAGGCCCTTTTCTGTGCAAGTGCTTTGATGCAGCAGCAGTCAGGAAAAATAACAAACCAAGAACAAACGGAGAGAGGAAGGAGGCAATGCAATGCTTTCTCATGTCTCTAGGCTTCTGCATTAAAGATAATATGAGCAACCCTCCCTGGTCTGGCTAAGTTTATCTTCATTATCTCTGTTTTCTTTAGTTGCTGTTTCTATCAGTCATACCTCGAGACCTCATTCTCATGTTTCTTTTAAATACCAGTGGAAACATACAGGCAAAGAACAAGACTATTTCCAGCTGTTTGCTGTGTAGGAAGGACAGCATGCTCATCAATTCACCCAAACTTGCACCTGGCCATCAGCAAATGGAAATGTTCTGCAGTATATTGTGCAAAACCACCAGCTTGGGAGGTCTGCAAGAACGATGTTTCCCTTCTGTGGAGCTCTTCTTTGCCTAGGAGTTGCTATCCTCAGTGGTGGATGCTCAGATCTGAGACTCCTAGGGGACCCTTACTTTGCTCTGTACTGCCAGAGGAGGCTGTGACATGGGACCAAGAGTGGGAATCACTGGTGAAGCAACTCAGAGGGAACTCAAAGACTTGTGAAAATGCAGGTAGGCATGGCTTCCAAAGTGAAAGCTATTGTGCACACATTAAAAAACAGAGACCTTAGTGAATACCCCAGGAATTCAGTAATGTCAAAAAACATGGGGAAAAGAGTAGAGCCAACTTCGAAGTAAGTGAGAGGTGATACAAGGAAGTACAATGAGAATAATTTCTATTTTAGGTGCAGCTTGCGGAAGGAGCCCGACAAAGGCTTTCTCCTTTTTTCCTCCTGAAAATTGCTGTTGGAGCAGTAAGACTGCTAACACAACGGCTAGTGGTTACACCGAAATACCACATTCCTGCAGACACTATCTTTCAACCTCCAAAGTGTGGCAGGCCTGTGGACTTGAAAGTCTCCTCTCCACAAAGACGACAGAGATGAATGATGGCAAAGAGAGGAACGCTTTCCATTAGCACCAGGGAACAGGCCTGAAGGTAAAACCTAGGAATCTGTTTGTGCAGCTGCAGCAGCAGCAGCTGAGATGTAAGACAGTGCAGGAGGAGACATAATTGCCAGGTTTCACAGTAGTGCTGCAACTTCAGCTCGTGGGCCCTGCTGCGACCTGGGGTGTTGTGAGGAGGCAGGCTTTAGCTGCAGACAGCTGAAACCCAGGAAATTGTACGGGAGCTTCACAGCCCATGTCTTTGGCCTGTCAAGCACATTTTTCTATCCAAATTCTGCAGGTGAAAAGGCACTGATTTAAAATTGAAGAATAATAACTTGATATTGAGCAGATTTATGATCTCTCTGTGCCTTCAGCCTTTGCCTAGGGGAAAGCCCTATTAAGTTCATTAAAAATTTGCATAAACTGAGATTTTCGGAATGAATAAGAATGAGGATTAATATCGCTTTTCTGTGTTTATTTATAGCAGCACTTTATATACTAGATGGGTAACAAACTCTTGAAGATAGTGAGGAGCTCGCTCTACAAAAACAAAAACTGGATTGTACTTACAGGGCCATACAATGAGCAAAACACTACAAAACAGCTACTTCACTTCAAAGATTTCTTCAGTACCTGCGTCTACTGGCCTGTCTGTACAGATCTACCAGCTGGTGACCAGTATGTTGACAGCCAGTGAGGAAAACTGAGATTTTCTTTTTTAATTGGATTGATGCTTTCTTTACTTTATCATGAATTACTCTAAATAGCTGATATTGCACAGTTTACCTAGACTCACAGATGCCCTACTGTAAATACATATTTTTCTTATTGTTGCCTTCTTATCTCTTATTTCTTTAGGTTTGCTATAATTACTTAATGTATCTGCTCTTAATTACCAAATTAACTATGAGCAAATTACTTACTTTTATTTTTACTTTTTTTTTTCTTTTTTCTTTTTTTTTTTCCCATGATCTAGAAACCAGCATATGATTGGGAGAGTGGTTCTCTAGCATGGTTGCTTACTTCCATTTCCCTACCATCTTCAATTTTATCAATAAAAATACCTTTGATGTCTCCTTTGCTAAACAAGCAGTAAAATCCTCCTCTGAATCACAGGTCATGTTACTGGGTGTGGGCAATGCCAGGCTTCTACTTATGATTTCTTTATATTAATACAACCGTTGTGTTGTCATATCAACAGGAATAAGTGTTGATAACAGATAGAGGATTGGTTAAATTCCACGAGTGACTGTAATATTTGTGCTTTTAGAGGTGTTGCCTGTAGTAATTTCACTTAAATTTCCTAGCAGCTTTCCAGCTTCAATTATTGGCTGCCATCACTTGTGTAGAAAGGCTGGAATTCAGTCAAATAGTATGAAGGGGATCCAAGTACCCTGTGTCTATTATTTTCTCAGTTAAAGCTTTTTCACAGTTTGACATACCAGTTCTTCAAACACTGACCCAGTAGCAGGACTTAGTACTTGCATCAGCATTTAGGAAAACAACAACAACAACAAAAATAAAATAATAATAAAAATCCTTGATGTGTTGTCATTAGAAGATCTAAGCTGATACATGTTATATTCTCTATGAGCAGTCTGCATCAGGTGATTTTTAAAGTACTGTATTTTCATTGTTAATTATCAGTAGATCATTAGAAAAAGCTGGCATCCTTCAGGATATCACATTAACCATTTCTTAGATGAGCATGTTTCTAATTGGAAGCCATGTTAATGAATTGATTAAAGGCAATCAAATCAACCCATTTCAAACTTTACGAGACTTGTAAACAGTGATCTGAATAGCACCTACTGAATGTGGATCATCATTAAGCATCTTCATCCTGTGTTATGAAAAGTTAGGGGAGTTTTCCCTCCTGCCTTTCATGGAAGCAGGCTGGAACATGTTATTCTGCCCACAGTGAAGTCAGCATCAACACTGGCAGACTCTGCGTTCATTGCAGGAACATAATTGTCAACAGTTTAACATCCGAGAAAGCTGAACGGGGAAACACCATGTTCTTCTCTGCTATAAATAATAATAAAAAGCAATAGAAAAATATTTTTTATGTTAACATATTTTGATTCAGGAGAAACACTCACAAATGTGTTTTGGCTAAAGATTATAAATGTGTAGCATAAGCACTTTTTAAATTGTCTACAATTGTGCAATATATATACACATTATTTTATTAACTTGGATCAGGTGTAGCTTGTTGTATACAAGTGTAGTGATTTGTGAACCAAAACCAAGACTGTTTTCCTAGAGACAACACTCTTAGATACCACCAAGTAGGTAAGACTTACATTTATTATCATTATTAAAAAAATAATTATAGTACTTATACAAATATTTATATCCTGATTTAAACTCATACTTTAAAATAACAATGAATGTATGTTTAATGAAAGAATGTACGTAATGATGTAGAGCCAGAGAGACTTTTCTTAATTTCCTTAAAACTATCTCCTAGATTAAAGCTTGTCTTTTGGTTAAGGGCAAAGATGAAGAAGGTAAAGCCAAAACTCTAATCCAGATTGCCTCTCAGAACAATCCTTTACATGCCTATTTTTCTTTTTCTATTCTCCTTCTGTTTACAGCAGGTAAGGGAAAGAATAATAAGTATTAGACATTTTCCCCATGAGGGAATGAATGTCACTATATAACTCAGCAAGGTCTGGGAATTCTGCCTTTCTAGAATTCCAGAAGTTTGGAAATGTAGCTCAGAAATTATGAGAATTAAATATGGAACAAAAGTGATGAGCAGCAAATGTGATCCACAGAAAATGTCCATTTCCATAATGAATTGTTTCAGTCCCACTATCAGCGAAGGAATGCATTAACTGCACAGGCTGTAATAGAAACAAGAGAAACTTCTTTTTTTAGTGGTGCACACAGCTGCCAAACGTTTTATCACATCACAGACATTCCCCACAAGTTGTGTATATCCTGCATGCTTGGGCTTTCTTATCGCACAACATCGCAGTCTGTATTGCGCTACATACTGCTCAGCTGCTTCCCTTTCGTAGGGGCTCATATATTGCGTGCTTTGCCTTGTGCGAGGATGAGGTTAACAGTCTTTTAGTTGCTGCCTGATATGCTGCTACATCTCCTAACTTCTCGGTGTAGTTAGTTGCATTTGTTCTTACTGAGCATACTAGTTGTACTTAGTCACCCTGTTTAGCTGGGACAAGCACATGATCCCCCTGACTGTACATCTTTGCTCAGTGCTCTCCATGAAAGCCAAACACAATCAGAAAAGGCTTGCTGTTCCGCTTCTTCAGTTATACCACCCCATTTCTTCTGTGTTATCCCTTTCCAAAGCTCTATATTCTTAAATTTTCCAGAATGTTATTTCTATGTGCATTCAGACTTTGGTCACTCTGCTTCCTCAGGCATTGTTCTCTCTCTTGGCTTTATCTTCTGTCTTCCCCTTATGTTCCTGATACACCCTAAATAATTCAAGGTACACTTTATCAGACCCACTGCTGTATGCTGTGACAATAAGGAAATACAAGCATATAAGACATATTCCCACTGTGCACATTTTAAATGCACACATGCAAAAGGTAGAATATGCTCTTCCCTCTTAAATATTGGTGAGGAACAGTGAGCTGAGAAAATGGTGATAAAGGTTCTCTGGAAAAGTGACTAAGATTGGGTCCTGAGGTTTTCGTTTTCTCTAGGGATTTATATAGTGCACTGCAGTGATGTTGCCACCTAGCATAATCCTTTGCACCACAGCTGAAGGAGAATGTTCCAAGGCAGAATCCAAGTTTCTCCTTCATGCACACTAATGTTGTTTTATCTATTGACGTTCATCTGAGAGATGACCCAGGGGATAAAATGAAGTGTGTGCAGAGGTCCATCTTCCTTCAGTGCTGCAAAAAGCTTGTTTTTTTCAGAACTGGAGGTCCATCTCTGGGCATACATTGCCTAGAGCTTTACTTTATTGGTGCACTTTGTTTTGCTTTCTATTCTTACAGTCTTTCAGGCTTTCCTGGAAATAGTGCCTGGAAACCTTTCCCTTCTGGACACTGCTCCTACCCTCCCCCACAGTATCAGCACATCAACCCTGCCAGCTCCAGCTTTAAGAATGCAATGTTCTTGGGAGTTGACAAGAACATAATTTGTAGTGGCATTTCATTGACATACCCTGCACCCCAAGGGTCAGGGTAGCAGCCTGCAACAATGTGGCCTACAGAAAAGCCAGTAAGTTGCTTTGCAAAATCAGTAGTGCGCGAATAGCCAGCCACTCTCCTCCCTCTTGCTTCTGCTCTGTCTCCAAAACATGGAGTTCCCATCTGTCAGTGTTCCTCTAGGGCACCTTGTTTCTCCATGTAATCTTGCCCACCATTCTCTTTGGCAAGGCTCACCAGAGGTCTCTTACACCATTAGGGCAACTTGAGGTGGACAAGATCTCCCTTATTTTATTCACACTCGTCATTCTTTGAAGAAATCTCTGGGCATCCCTTTTCATAAGGGAAAACTTGTTGAGCAAGCAGCAGGTAGCTGTCATGTCCATGCCTTGCCTGGAGGTTAGAGAATTAGCTCAGTAGAGCCTGAGATGTGAAATTCAATACAATTTGACTGCCTAAACCCATCCTATTTCTTTTAAAATCCTAACCTTCACTTGTGACATATTTTATTTTTTTATGCTAGTTAATCACCTGGACAAGGGCCTTTCAAAGACGTTATTGTGGGAAACCTAAGAGGCTCTGTCTCTAGGCCTGGGATTAGGGCTGTGGCATAGTGAGCCTTTTAAACCCTCTCATCCATCCTGGTCACCTTTTAAAAAACACAGCCTGACCAACACATGGTTAAAAGAGAAACCCAAGCCCAGGGACCAGCTTCTGTTTCCAAATCTTCAGGGCATGCTGTAATGACTGCAGCTACATCAGAGTGGTTGTGGGTGCTTGAAATCTCAGCTAACAGTCCTGGCTTTGAGCTGAAGAGCAGGATGGGTTTATTGCGTTAGTGCTCCTAACCTCTTTCAGTGCAAACAGATTAGTTTAGACTGTACTGGTAATGGCTTAGCTTGGTTGTGCAATATAGTGATGGTTTTCATGCTTTCATATTCTGCTTCTCATCACATTGAAGCAGCAGGAATTTACTGCTGGGAGCAGCTGTGACATATTTCTTTCTTAAACTGCTACAGCTGTTTCCCAAGCAAACTGAGGAGCTTGGCACTGACACCCCTGTACTTTTCCACTCATACAGCCTTTGAAGAGGAAGGTCAGACTCTGTTAATAAGCCTCTAGACCTCTGAAAGCTGAGGGACTTCCTTGCCCATTAGAGAAAAGGCATCCTGGCCTGAGCAAATGGTCTTGCTGTGTGAATGAACAACAGGTGTACTGTTAGGCTCTGGTCTCAGTCCCAGGTCTTAAATACCAACACGCAATCCAGAATCACTTCTGGCTTAAGTCACTTGACATTAAGTCTTCTTGCCCTATCACTATGACAGAGACTGAGCAGCTTTTAGTGGTAAAGCCAGCTCTGGAAAATGAGCACAGACTGCGCAAGTACCAGGAAAATTATGGAGCTTGCCCCTAGAGCAATTGCAGCCATCACCATAGCTGAAAGATTGCTGTTGTAGCCTTGCAGAGGCAATGCAGCAGTCATGAGCAGGTTTACGTCTATAGGATTCAAGTCTTACTCCTAAAATCTGTACTCAGCATAGATTGTACAGGAGATTTTGCTGCTCTGGATTGCCTGTAGCTCCCTGGAACTCCCCAGGAAAGCACAGGGCAATGGGGCGGTGTGGAGACAGCCAGGCAGGACACTGGTAATGTTAGCACAACAGCTCTGTATGTGCTATAGAGAAATATTCTGCCTTTTCATCTGAATGATTGATTCTCTCTGTCACCCCTTCTAACCCTAGAGAGGCAAAACAATCCAGACGAGAGACTGAATTGCTGAGCATTTGTTGAAAATAAGAGTGAAGCTAATAATTACTTCAAACTCAGCTTAGGAGTAAATAGTAGTAATCAAATGAGATGGGGATAGAATAGAGCCCTGTGCCTATAAAGGGACAATATGAAAAGAATAACAGGGGCTTTATACCATCATCATAATCAAACTGAATGAGTGCACATTAGCCATCACATTGATGTTAATAAGAAGTGAAATCTTTTTTTTTTTTTTTTTTTTTTTTTTTCTGTATGTAGATTAACTAACAAGTAAATCCCATGCATTAGTAATAGTGGAAATGCTTTGTTTAAGCCAAAGAAATCAGAAACCGTAGCTCTCTACCACCCATCCTCATGAAGAAACTCAGCAGCAAAGGCTTTTCAGCCAGCATGGAGCAAGGCTGCACGCAGGGCAGATCTCAGCATCGTCCAGCCCTCCAGCAGCATTCAGAGGCTGACGCAGCAGCCAGCTGCCCATCCAGCTCTCCCAAGGCTTGGCAAGGCCGCCAGGGTCACCACAATGCGAAACCCCAGCAAGTTGTTCTGCAGTCACTTGGGAAGTGTGGGTTACAGTAGCAGGGAAGGCAGATCTCTGCAAGAGGAACTACAAGTATTTGAGCCCACAGGGGTGTAAATCTCTCTCTCTCCAGTTAGTGGCTGCTCTAACTGCTTTGGGACAGCAGCCAGCTGGATATTGCATAGCTGTACTCCTGTCAGGGCCTGGGTGCTAGGCCTCTTTCCAAAGCCTGGCAATTAAACCAGGAAAACATTCAGCTGGGGGATAATTTAAAACTTTAACTGTAGTGCTAACCAGAACAGGAAATGCCATCGTTTAACAGCATTGGCAATGGCCGGTCGCTGCTGCTCACCCTGCAACGAAGGGAGAAGCGTGGAACAAAGTGTAATGCTGGGCATAAATCTCTGCCCCCCGTGAAACAAGATGCACTCTTGTAGATGTTTTACTGGGTAATTTCAGCCTAATTGTAAAGAAAGAGAAACCAAGAGGCCTCTCTACCATTCCCCCAGACAAGTGGTCACCCATCTGATGAGCACTTGCAGGGGCTCACTGAGCTCTCGTGCAGGGTCCTGCCAGCCAGCAGCTGGAATAGGATTGCCACCCACTAGTTATCTGACAGGAGGTGCACTGCTCAGGGCAAGGACAAGGAGAGAGGAGGTGTTCGGAGAAGAATCTCTGTCATGACATGTCAGCCTGAAGGAGCAGCAGAGATGGGCTGTGCTCACTGAAGTGAACCAACTGCCCATGGCTGTTGCTCGTTTCTGACAGGGTTTCAATGCAATGTTTTAGCATGCTGGTAAACGTCAGACTGTAGGTGAATCTGTTCATTTCTGATGGATTCTCCTGGCTTGTGAAGAAGCATGGAGTGGTTGTCAAGTGTCTGTATGCGTGTAGTCCAAGGAAGACCTGATGAACTTTGCTTTGAACACTGCTCTGCTATGAAGCAGTACTGGTATCCCTACGGGAGCAAAGGCTGCAGCCCAGGTCTTCCCTGGATGTGTTCTTACTGAGAATATTATATTTTTCTTTAAGCTCTTTGCTCTAATGAATATTTAACTGTTTTATCCAGGCTGTTTCATTCAATCTCCTCTAGCAGCAGGCAGTGGCAGTGCTAAATGGCCAGGGAAGGTTTTGAGAAGGAAGGAGGTAGCGTTGGTAGCAGCTGTACAAAAACATAGCTGGAAGCTACTCCTGCTTTCTCAGAATATATATATTTTTTTCTTTTCCCTTCTGTTTTCTGTTCCCTCCTCAATCTACTGTTTCAGCAGAGCTTGACGTGTATAGTGTGTGGTGGAAGGAAGAGGGAAAAGCAAGGGAGAGCTCTTGCCCTTGCCCTCGCTGCTCTGAATTACTAACTGCTCACTGAAGCTCAGACAGGTTTGGAGTGCTGGGGGCCTGCCACACTCTGAGTGGTTTTATGCCTAGTTTTGCAAGACAGGAGTCATGTGACATGGGCATTGCTGTCTAGAAGAGGATGTAACTGTGAATGTTTATGGCAGTCTAGAAGGCAGCAGCACAATCCATGAGCACTCAAGCTCCAGCCCTTGTGCTTGTATTTCTTGCTGGGAAGGCTAGGCTGTTCCCTGGTCTGTCAACCGGTGTCTGTGAATGCCATTCTGAAGCATCTATTTCTCTCTGTGAAACATATGAAACTGTGGGCTCAGGAACAGGACTCACTAGGCAGCCAGATGTCTAAAAGTTATGCCTTACAAGGTTGAATCTAATTCGCCTTTAGCAATTAAGCCCTTAGGTATTTCTTTTATACAGTACTGTTTACAATTCAGCAAGTACGATTAACTCATGTCTCAGTATCTATAGATAAATAATGCTTTCTATTTGCTTAAATCCCTCTACAAGGGCTCGCCTGTTTGAGACTTCATCAATAAGGCTGGCAGGGTGACTGCTGTATGTTCCTAATCCTTTAACCATTTGTTTACAAACAACAGTTGGGTGTCTGTGCTGTTCAAATTGGTCAATAATAGGAGAAGTTAACAAAGGGCACATAGAACAGGATTCAGTTTTGACTGTTTATTTTTCAATTTCTAAGAAAATGAGCAATAATTCCTGTTTTTCAGGAATTTATATGCCTTAGTGTTTGTTGCCAGTTCCTTAGCATTCTTTTTTGAGAGACTTGCAGTGGGCACTGTCAGAGTCTGAGTTGGAGAGACTGAGGTGAGACGAAAACATCTGTTATGTACTTGGGGATATCTTGAGTGGAAAAATCTTGCAAACTTGATTTAACATCACTAATGTGATTTTAGTTTTAAAGCAGTCTGTATAGGTAGTTCTCATTTGTGCACTCTCACTCCCACACCTCAGCGAGCAGGCCAGGTTCAGCCTAACTGCATTTTGTAAGGCAACTCGCAGCACAGATTTGAGCACCTTCTGTCACACAGCACATACCTATATGTCTATGCAAGTCAGGATTCCAGCCATTTAAAACAGATATTGGACTGCACTGTCTGATATCAGTAGTATATTTAAACTGCAGTTAAATTAGATTAAATCATCATTCATACATACGCTTTTCTGTCACATCTTAGTGGTAACTATCAATTTAGTAAAATTTGGTTAAATGCACATAAAAATCATCTTATCCTGAAGGAAAATAGTAGCGGAAACCAGCGGTTTTCAAAAATAGCTTGATTTTGTTTGATAGCTATTTGGAGTACCAAGTTTTAATAGATATGAGCATTGTCTCTGTGGGAAGATGCCTGAGAGCATGTTCAAAGGTACAGGTTTAAAAAACAAAATAATACACAAAGCCACACAGTAGTACCTTAAATTTAATAGCCTATAATATTCTTTACTGAGACTCTGTAAATGCAATAACTGTTGCTACATGCTTTTTGGTTATTTTTCTGGAATACTGTAGTGTTTTTATAAGATTGTTTAGACAGATGTTCTTCCTTTTTTTGTACAAGAACTATTTGCTCTTTTGAGGCTTAGAGATATTCCTTCTGATGTTGAATTGACATCTGGTCTCTGTGGCAGGATGTTTGTAGGTAGAATTGCCATGGAAATGCAGCCATTGAATGATTTAAGTACACGAAGTTTTAGAATTGTGGCAGACAATACATTTAGAAAAACATAAATCCTGACCTGTATTAAACGTACCTCCTAGTGAGTGTGAGGATTTAGGGAATTTCAAGATCAGCTTTTCTCTTAGAGGTTTCTGCTGCATCTTGAAAGCGCAAGGACAGATTAATCTGATTATGAATATGACAGTTCTTGAGAATCTCAATGCTTATATAGTGATTTTCCTCTGAGAGACTCAAGTCACAGACTAATTGGAGAGTCCCTGAATCAGAGGGAGCAGTATTAGATACCAATACTTACAGATGCCTGGTCGTGAGACTGCTCTCTCACGGCTGGTCAGTCCCTTTGCAGGGATGGATGAGCATGGGAGAGGTCACAGCAGTGCTTGTCCTCACTGCCCTGTTCCGCCGGGATGTCGCAGCAGGATAAAGGGTCAGACTTTCATCGCTTCAAAGAACACTTTTGTATTCAAATCAGTCAGCATCAACAAATACTGAGCTGATTATCTGCGGTATCTATTGACCATTAATTACACTGTTTTCACCCTTTCTTCTTCAGATATTCAAAGTTTTACACTACAGAACCTGTGTCTTTCCAAAATGCTGAGTTCCCATGCTCCTGTCCAGAATACCCACAAGAATATCCACAGGAATACCCATTCCGGTTGTGTCACGCTCACTGTGCACACATTTAGTGTCAGACTGAGCATGTTCAGTTTTCATCCACTCCAACCAGAATACCAGCCACCCAGAAAGATAGCCAAAGCCTTCCTCTTACATCCAGGATGACTGGACAGACACGTCCAGAGTAACTTGGACACACAGCAGCCAAGCAAAGATCATTCTGTGAAAAAAGCAACGTGGTTTCCTTGAGCTGTTCAAACGTCTTTACATGGACTGCCTGCAGTCAGAGAAGAGAAATTATGCTGTGCTTTTCTGTAAAGACTGGTGCTACCATTCTTTCACAGCAAATAAAGCTACTGTCTGTCTTGTATCTCACATTCCAGCAGAAGAGGAGATCCCTTTAGCTGGTATGGGAGGGCCAGTTCCACCTAGACCAG
This sequence comes from Netta rufina, assembly GCF_964035555.1. Taxonomy (NCBI): domain Eukaryota; kingdom Metazoa; phylum Chordata; class Aves; order Anseriformes; family Anatidae; genus Netta; species Netta rufina. The sequence continues at coordinate 21,156,517 of NC_140128.1, read as the reverse complement.
GTGCAAAGCAGCCTCAGTCCCCTCAGATGGCTGTTGCATAAGGTATAAAGTCTGTTGCAATCATTTGTCTTTCCTTTTAGTGATTATGAGTTCCTATTCAAGTTTTCTCAATTTAGGAGCAAATGAAAGATGTGAATGAACCTTTGCTGCCAGTAGAAGAGGACAAAGGAAATGTAGTGTTGAATTACCCAATGTGTAATGGCAAATGCTGTCGGAAAAATACGGTGTCTGTTGTAACCTAAGAATCTGCCTAGGTCTGGTGCAAGAACAGGGTGTTTGATAAGCAGCTCTGTGTTTACGGATTTCCTGGCTGAGCAAAATTAAACCCTTTACCTGTGTGTGCTGCTGGGTTTATCTTTGACAGGATAGTTCCCTGCAGAATTCCTGTTCTTACTGGTTTTACTGGTGTTTGTCATTCTCAGTTTGAACGTATAACTGGGTAGCAGGCTGTCTTCCTATTTCAAAATGCTGAATGCTAATAGAAGATGAGACTACTCATTAATGAGTTTTGTATTCACTGGATAGTTTTCACTGTGGAACCTCATTATTTCAAGTCATATAGATGTCCTCTAATAGGAATTATTATACTGAATCCTATTTCTTTCATGTGAATTTCCATAGGTGCACCATTTTAGGGCACTATTTTGGGTATGAGACAATTGAAATGAAAGAGTGCTATTTAAATTCAGTGCTTCTTAAGGACAGAGAATCCCTTTTCAAATTGTTCCTAGTCAATCAGCTAAAAGCCTCTTTTTTTTATTATTATTTTTTTTTTCCTAATTTAATGGTGGCTCCAAAGAGTTAAATACATTCCTCTGGAGCAATGCCACTGAGACAGATTAGATATTCCAAGCAGAAGCAGGTTCATTGTGTAGTTTGCACATGTGAGACAGTATTATTCATGGTGATTTTATCAAGAAAAGATACTGAACTTCTCAGAAAATAGTATGTATTGGGCAAAGTCGTGCAATTCTCATTCATGCTTGTGAACATTTGCACAAATAGACCCATTGACTTTCCAATGAAAGTGTTTCATTATGATCATTCCTATTACAGTGATCATTATGTGATTTGAAATAATAAAGCACCACAGCCTCATTGACTTCAGTGACACTACTTGGTCCACCAGCATGAGTAAGGGCTGTGCAATGTAGCTAAGAAGATCTTAATAACAAAACCTCTGTTACCAAGTTAAATATAAGCCCCACCACAGCCCCGCCATGGAATAGTCACAAAACTGAGCGGGTGCACCATTACTCGCCCACACTCATCCCCCTCCAGTTTTTCTTTCGGAACAAAACCAGCTGTAACTAGAGGCTGAGTTTTGCAAACTGAAAAGAGCTTGTAGCAAAAAGAACAAAGGTGCTAGTGTGCAGAAGCCACCCTGCAAAGAATGTTGGCAGGGGACGAAGCCAGACCCTTCCACTACTGTAACCTTAGACTATCATTTGTTGATGTTGATGTATTCCTAATAAGTGAGGAAAAGAGAACACAAGAGAAAGGGAGATGAAGAACTTAAGACCTTCTGGAGACTAAGCTTTTCACATTTTTATGGAGCCTGGCAAGGTAGAAAGAACTCTTTATAGAGTGATAATAGCATACACTGCACAATTTACCCTTATGGGTAAGTGCCATAATTCGCAGCCTTTTTGTTTTACAGAAGTGAAACCAGTAAAGCAAAAATGCTCTGTCGGTCAAGCCCAAAGTGCAGACAAGTATGGAATCATGGCTCCAGTTCCTGAGGGAGCTGCTGCTTCCTCACTGAGTGAGCTGTTTAGCTAACAGATGAAGTGGTGTGATCTGGAGCACAGCAGAGCATTACTTCAGTGTGAAAATGCTTTGGAGTTTGGGCTTTCCTTGCATACTAGGAAGGAGTCTCAGTGAACAGAAAACACCATTTTAGTAGTAATACTCCTGTCTAGGGAGGCAGAACCTGATGGATGGATTAGTCTATGCTCTTGGGTTGAAGTGTTGTGTTTTTTTTTCTTTTTACTATAGCAAAAGAAAGAAAAAAAAATCTCTTAGACATCCTCTAATGCATGAAGAAACCAAACAAAGATCCATAAGGAGTCATTTTCTACCTGAGAATCTCTAACCAGCTCAGAAGTATGCAGTGTCTTTATGTCCATTTGGCAAACAAATTGAGACAGAGAGGAGTTGTGGCAAAGCACCAGCACCCACAATTTGCTGTCTCATTCTCTCTTCCACCAGAACATAGCATTAAAAGGAGTTTTCTATGTGGGTTTTACAGTAGCCTTTGACTTCGAATGGATGAGGTGGAAATCACAGCTGCAGTGAAGTCAACAGCAATTTTGTCCCTCGCTGTAGTGTCCCAGTTAAGTAGCAGATATTGTAAAAATATTTCACAGCCATCAACTCTGTATGAATTATCAGCAGCTGTCAGTTTTTTATGCTGAAAGATAAAGGCCAATAAAAGCCATGGTATCTTTTTAAGTTATAATGCTATAAGGATGAAAAATTCAGTCCATTCCAAGGGTTAAACCCAAGCTTCTTCTCTAAAGTTTCTATGGCAACTAGATGCAATCTATAGTGATATTGTAGTTAATGAAATGTTTCTTCCAGACCAACAGGGCAACATGTAGCATTCGGTAATGAGGGATGTCTTTGGGGAAAGAACAGTGGCATCAAAGCTGCCTTCTAGCAAACTATATTGCATGCTAAAAGCCTGAGGTAAAGTGTGTCCTGACATCCAAATTCCCTTCTGTTTATTCATAGTGCTTCCTTCATGTCTACTCTGATGAAAAGAAACTCTGGTAATAAGAACATTAACTGAGAAGGAAGAGAGTAAGGAAAGAAAAAATATATGATCACTTTTGGTAATGCTACTGAAATTCAGTCTATCATTTTTAATTGTCATAATCTTTTTGTGAAGAAGCTTGTAGATATTTTTGCTTGAAAGAGATTTAATTTTCATTATAAATGGAATAGCTAAATGTGGACATTTTATGTCAACATAATGTATCATATCTGTATATATGTGTATGAATCATATTGCTATAGATTAAGTCTCTCTGCTCATCTTAACTTCCCAGAATCTGCAAGCTTTGCTAGACTCAATGCAAAACCCAAAACACAATTTCAGCCTAGATTCATCCCATCAGATAAAAGACAAAGATAAAAGATTAAGTCTGTGCAGGTGTGTATCTGAGAGACGGAGGTAGCAATTCAGGCACAGCATTCTGCACCTGAGTGGTGACACAAACTCCCCTGGTGCCCCTGGTCCCTTATGGCAGGATCCTCTGCTGCCTGTTCCTTCCCTGTGTGCTGGGGAAGAGTCCTTCCCCTGATGCAGGGGTCAGAGGCAATGCTTAGGAACTGTATGGTGGCTTTTTTCCATGCATGAGAAGGTCTCTTCCTGCCTCTGCTCTGGGGCAAGACTGCTTAGTCACCTTTCTGAAGCTGTAGACTTGCTTACAGGCTTGCAAAAAATCTCACAAATAAGTAGGTAAATATAACCACAGCTCTCTTACTTTGGGTGTCCCGGTTTAAGATGCTGGCCATTGGATTTCTATAAATCCTTTCCCCACACACAGGCCTTGGAGAACTGTATTAATAAGCAATCCATCCATGCCTAATGGATATGTCCCGTCTGTCTTCAGTGGCACATGAATGCAAGTGCATTTTCCTACCTGCTCTCATAGCATGAGAGAAAGTAGGAAAATATTCTCTCCCTGGTCAAAAAGAAAAACAGATGAGAGCTTTAATTTGCTGGGATGAAAATTTGTTGTTTTGTATGAATATGCTGTGTTTATGTTGGGAGAGATACACGCTGTACGTACTGTGCTGTAGTAGTACTGCTATTGTAGCTATGACAGCCTAAGGACATAATAAATAAATATATAAATAAAGCAAGCAAACAGGGCCTCCAGCACACAAATTCTACTTCAAGGCTTGGAAACTGGCTCAGATGCTAAACCGCTGGTCTGCTTCTTCCAGTGCTGTCAACTGATCTAGTAAGAATAAGCACACTTTTTCTTTCCACTCGCTTGGCCTTGCTTTCAGATATGTATGCAGAAAAAGAGAACAAAACAGGTTACATTTAATAACAATTCTTATCCTGGAAAATGAAATGGATGGATTATATCGGCTAAAGGGTTTCAGAAATGTACTGAATAAAGACTTCAGAGCTTGGCCTTAGGGCTATGAGGAGCAGGTTTGTGCTTGGTGCTCCCACCAAGAGGCAGACCTGAACCAGGCAGAGGGGCTGCAGATGCTGTGCCATGATTTCTTAGCCATGAGGTAGATGCTTCTGTTCTGTTTCTGCGTAAGCATTGCTGTACAGTGAGAAGATGATGTCCTTTTAGCTGGACCTGTCAGGGGTTACCAACTTTGTAGGGTTGTCTCCATCTGGTATTAGACACTTTGATTTAGGCATCTCCATTTGAGGATTTTTAATAAATCTAGTTTTAAGTGTACAAAATGTAAAAGAAACCCTCATGGCTGTACCCCTGTCTCTGTACCATTAAAACACAGTGGAAGATAATAAAAATATCTTTTGTGGAGTGCTGGATAAAAAGCAGTGTCTCTTTAGACAAAATTAGCAAATATTTATTTTTATTTTACATTCTTGTTCTTGGAACAGCATTAACAGCCTTAGGAAATGAAGAACTAGGTACCTTAAAATGTCCTTGTGAACTTTATACAGCCACTTAAAATGAAGCACAGTAGTAATTTATTTCCAAAAGGTTGAACTTAGTAAAATAAATAAATAAATAATGTCAGTTAGTGAGGATTTCCTTCTTCTTAGCTAGGTTATAATAAACTGTATAATGTGTTTAATGCTTGGTCTCTGCTAGGCCTTGTGCACTCTGTCTCTCCTGTTGCTCTCATGTTCTCCTCTCTCCACTGACTACCAAATACACTAACAATTAAAGCATTTATATCTGAATTGGTGTTAGATCCAGAAACTTTATTTTGGCGCACAAGGATGATATTTGCCATTGTTTTAACAGCTGCATAAGAAGATATTCACCAGCATTAAGCAAAACCAGTGTTTTCAGCTTTCTCTTTATTTTGGAAACTGTCTGGGTCACTAAGGTTAAAACAAAATGGTGCAAGCAGTAGTTGATATGCTGGAGAACGGGATTTGTTGTTAAAAATGCTTTATATTAGTAATAGTCTTCACTTGAGTTAGATAGTATGCTGATGGAAGAGTTGAACACATCTTCCCCAAGGCTGTTCTAAAACTGTATTTTTCCAGCCTTCAGTTGTGTCAAATACAACATCTCAATACAGATCTTTATCTGCTGTTATTTGTCTGAGGTTCAGATTAGTATTTCTGTTTGAGATTTCACCTCTGTAAAACAAAACAAAACAGAGCACTGAATACAGTCCATCAGGATCACAATGAAAACTTGTGTCATCAAAATCTCAATGTGCAGTTCACAGGAAATCAGAGCCAGTAGAGCATTTTAGCAGGATAGATAGTCATTTTGGTGTCGGGGTGTTGCGTGTGTCAGTATGGCAGCTGTTGTGCTATGAAAAGTTCTCTGTGCATAGAGCCCAGGCACAAATAAAGCTGACCTAGAACCATGCTAAGATTGCTGTGGCCAAAGAAGTGAGGCTCTCCTTCATGAATAAGTCAACTTTGAGTTGAGTATTTGTTTTGTGGTAGTAGAGATTTCATGCAAATTTCATTTGGTAATTAGCCCATAAATGTTTGCTTTTTCCAAAACAGTCTCAGAGTAATTACTGTGTATGAGCTGTATATTCAGTTATCAGGTGAATTATGTATTTCAACAACAGAAAAAATTTTCTTTGAGATGGATTATGACTTGACTTTGCCATGAAAAGTGTTAGGAAGCTGAAGACGCTGAATATGGGCATCCAGAACAGCTCAGGCTATTGACTTAGGCTGGCGAGACCCTGTCCTCTCCCACCCTGCATGGATCCTGGTGCTCATGTGCCTGCATTAGTGAAACGTATTGTTTTCAATGGGAAAGGACCTGGAAAACCATGGAATTAGAAGGCTTCTGCACCTTTGCACACTAGGTAAATCTAGGTATGTGGACGTATGTGTGCAGCTTTTGCTTGCCTTGCTTACTCAGTGCCTCCAAGGTCTCTTACAGTAACTTGGCTGGTACAGAGCTACAAAAAATAGCCTTGTTGATTGGAATTCAATCCAATCTTCCTTGGTATTTGACACTGTACAGATAGAAGATAGGCAATAGAAAATTCCTTGTTCAGTGTCTGCCCTTTCCTGTTCTTCACAAGACATTTTAGGACTATGGCTAAAGAAAAGTATCTTACAGCACAAAGAGGCAGGAATGGTACCACAAAGCAGCACTCACACAATCCCTGCCCCTTCTGTGCCATAGGAAAAGTATTGCATACTGACTGCAGTTTGTGATGTCCCATATTGTTAGTAGAAGTGACCTGTCCATACTCTTTCATTATTAATGTTTTTCCTGACTGAGCTGAAAGATTATGGACTTCATGATTTTTTTCAGCACATCATTCTCATCTCAGTGAATCAACCACTATAACACTGTTAAAACTTATCATTTATCAAATGGGCACAGGACCGAATTCAGATCTAGTGTAAATGGATACAGAAAGATTACTGTACAGATTTTCTGGGTCACTCTGCTTGTCTTTTGGCAGTATAATGCTTCTTGTGAGCTGAGCCAATTGTGGTTGGCATTGCAGCTCTAACAACATGAGATATTAGTGTATATTTTTTTACCACTGCACCTACAAACTCAGTGTACAGCAGCTTTGATGAATATGATTGCAGAAATCCTGAGATGCCTGTAAGAGCACTGTAAGCACTATGATGGAGAAGGATTTTCTTCAAAATACTGCAGATGAAGTGTATATACAGGGAACTAAGTTTGGGTCCTGAGCTTTACTGCTTGTTCACTAAACCAGAAGAGTTTGTGTGAGTTTTACATAGAGGACATGTTTGTATTTAAAAAAGGACACTGAAATATGTCTTGGAGGCAGAAGCATAGGGCCATGAAAACCAAATATAACGATGCTTCTCAGACACAGGGAGTCCTGTCATGATAGAAGGCCAGTTGAGGAAGGAGGCAAAGATGATTAAAATGAATAAATTGCAGCTAGGGAGCAGGCCCTCTCTTCCTCCTTACATGCTGCTCAGTCACCGTAGGTATGAAGGTCAAGGCTCTTCAGTATTCCTCTGCCTGTACTCAGTGCTGTAGCTAACAGTTTGTTTTACATGAGGAATTCTTTACTTCCCCAAATAAATAAAACTGTCTGTATTAGCTTTGTCCATCAAAAAGAACATGCACAGATTTGTGCAGATCTTGACCCTACAGGAAGCTGTAAAGATTTTCATTTTTTTATCTGTCATACTCACTGAGTAGAAGATTTAATAAAATGAATTTAGATAGTGCCAGTTCCTGTAATTTAAGGAAACAATTCATTATCAGTACTACGAAACTACAGGTATGCTTTCTATAATCCTTCCCCTGGAAAGACCACAGTGTGATGGCCTTCCTAATACCTGGGGGTGAAGGAGAAACTTCATCTTGTCTTCCAGGGTTGTTTTATATTAGTTCCTTATATTTATATAAGTTTATATTTATATTCCTTATATTAGTTTATATAGTTTTATAATAGCTCCTTTCTTAGGAAGCTTTCTGTAGTTTTTTTTGTTTGTTTTCTAATCCTATTCCAAAGCAGGCATTGCACCAGAGCTGGCCCAAATGGGTAAGTTATTGAGATTACTTATATGCATATTATGCAAACTGCATATTTAATGGCTATCCTCGTCAGCAGATAAAAGACCTCCAGCAGGTCCATGGGCCTATCTCTTGCAAACCAGGCCTGGAGGCGCACCAGGCTGCGAGCTGGCACTTACTGTCATGGACTGAAGCAAAACTCCATGAGAAGCTAAAGGCCTTGTACAATGCTGTGCAAACACACAGCTGGCTGAAAGGTAGGAGAGAGGTGGCGTGACAGGAGCAAGTAGATTGCTCCTGCTGCCTTCAACATGTGTTTGTGGTTTGAGTGTTATGTTCCTTGAACCTCGCGGTGCCTGGGGCAGCAAAAAGGGGTTTTCAGCCTCCACTGAGGTGCAAATTCCCTGCGTGGGAAGCGAGCTGGGGTGCTGTGTACCCCTGCCCTGCCATTGGCAGGTCACACCAAACAGCTGAGACCCCAAGCAGGGGGTGGTAGGAACGTGGCTGTAGTTGAGGTGCCCTTCCCTGATTATGCTGAGAGCCACCACAGCCTCAGGGGTGCCACACACCCCGGACAGAGCACTGCCTGCATTAACCATGGCATCCCTTGCTTGGCTCCAGGACTGGAACCAATTACTGTGGTCATCCTGTCATTTTATTGTGTGAAACTATACTACTTGGTGTGCACAGATACAAACTTTTTTTCTTGAATATTCTTCTGCCACCCGTAATGTCACTAGGTGACCTAATTCCTTCATTCACACACATTTATTTTTAGTGAATGTCAGATAAAATAAGAGCACCATTGTGCGGCAAAGAGCAAATCAACTGTATGAACTTCTCTCCTAGATGTGAACAGTCTGTGGGGAAGTTAATGTCAATTTGTAATTACAACATCACAATATTTGATTGTATTCTTTTTGCATTTCAGATGCAAGGGAGGTACTACTGTCTACTCTTAAATACGTTAAATAAATACAAATATATAGAAAATTACTTTTGAAATATGTGATTTAAGTGTAAAACAGCTTAAAATAAAGTTGCTACTCACCTATAGAGGAGAAAAAGAGACATTAATTCGTATAATTTGGCACTTAATTGTCATAAATGTTATTTAAAGAGTCTAATTATAATCATGCATATCTAAGTAAATACCTGGAGATAATTTAGCATTCGTAAACTTCTTTATGCTAATACATTTATATATTCTAATATAATACATACATATTTTGTGTGCATATAAATCTCTCTATATATAGCTCTGTACTTATACCACATACGTGCAATGTCCATCAACAGAGAGTCATTTATTGTATGTTTATATCTATTGTAGATTGTTCTATAACAGTAAGTCTTCTTTTCCTTCCCCTTTGTACATACCAGGCATGGTAAATATTAGACTTTTTCAGCCTTGAGTCCAAATATGCTATTTAAAAATAAAATTCCTTTCAGTTTCTTTACATGTAAAACAAAAGCAATACATACATATATATATATATACACATGTACACACACACATATTTTTAACTACAGCATTCATAATGATATGGTGAGGCTGAACACCTTTCTGGGTGCAGGGAAGAAGACTCCAATGAAGTGAAAAGAGAAAGTTGGCCTCAAATATTTCCTGTATATAAAGTTTTTGCTGGTAGAAATTATTCAGTGTAAACAAATTTCAATTTGAAAAGAATAGAAAAAAGAAACACTTAACTAATAATAGCAATGGAGTAGGAAGATAAATTACTTGAAATTGAATAATAGATAAGCTAGTTATTAAAATATATATATATATTTTCTATCAGGAATCTAACTGTTAGTTCCAAACAATATTTGCTATATTAGTTCCAGGTTTCCTACAGGTCTGTGCCAATCACCATCTAACCAGTGATACACTGTTAAGATTCTCTAATGTTAAATCCCAAGCTTTGATTTGTGCCAAGAGCACCTGCTGTATTCCAGCAGAACAGTGTGACTGAACCCCCGGCTCCCATGAAGCTGCTCTCCCCAAAACCTCACAGAGTTTCCACCCAGGTCTGAACTCTGTGGCTTTGCTCTGTCAGTCTGGGCATAGCTTTTGCTGTCCAAATGACAACGCTTGATTCTCTTCATTGTGTTTGCCATGAATTTTCCATTGAGAGTAGATATGGAGATGGCAGGGAGAGCAGATTAGCTGTGTCAATGGAGAAATAGATGCAGTGTAAATAGTGGGATCAAATTACAGATACCTTTCCTTTTTTTGGGGGGAATGATATTTTGTGCACTGGATTAGTAGCAGCAAAATATTCAAATTTACCTAATAGATTTCTGGGGCCCAGCTTTAAGAATTTTCTGTGCTAAACTTTGCATTGCTCATGAGGAAAACAATCAAAATCATGTCTGAAACAGAGCTATGTGAAAATAGCCTTGAGTACTCATTTCTTAATGCCCACTTGTACTCAATTAACTATAGCAACTTCTGCTTCATGTTACTTGCCATCTGCTGGTCCTCAATTAGGCTGTCCCCTGGGAACTGGGCTGCAAGGATCTGCCCTGGCTGGTGCCTGCTTATGGCCATGCTTGGTCCTCGAGGCTCCTGTGAGAGTGCTCAATGCTGCAAGGTTTGCTCAGCCCAGCTCTTAGTGGCTCTCCAGAGGGACCAAGTGGATGGAGTGGGCTCAGAGTGGTCGGCAGAGAACAGTTTTCTCAGTGGAGGCAGCACCTGTGCCAGTCTCCCCTGGGGTATGATGCAGCAAAGAGGGTGGGAGTCCAGTGAATCGTGTGATGCGATAAAACTATGTGAAAATGATACGCTGTTCTGTAGCAGCTGGATGTACATCTAATCTGCTGTGTGGTAATCTGTTAAAATGCCCAGACTGGTGGATCGGCCATTATGTGTGGTTCTCACACAGAAGCTATGTCAAGGAAATTCATATGGGTGAGAGATTTTATTTGTCCATAGAATGGATTTATCCCAATTCCCTTTGTTACTCCTGCAACAATACTAAATAGATAGTGTTAAGAAGGAGAGCTCAATGAGTAAGAGGTTTGTGTTCAGCTAAATACTGATGGCAGCTAGAGTTATCCTTACCTGGTAGCACCAGGTGGGCTAAAAGGGGTGGCAAACAGACAGCCTCACGTAGTTTCCTCTGTGCTGGAGAAACCTCTGCCTGTGCTAGCCACCTTTGCTAGGCAGTGCCATCATGTTCATCTGGGTAAAGCATCAAACAAGCGTTGACAAAAGAGTATTTCCCCTGTAATGTTTGGCAGGAAATAAACAGCTGGAGTAACTTGTCAGTAAATTCTTATTTCCTCAATAACATGCTGATAACAATGAGAAGAGGAAGGAAAAAACAAACATGCCTGCTATAGTTGACATAATAGGCTAGTTTCTCCTCTCATGATAGGATCATATAAATATGGTGATAAATGCTACCATTACCAACGGGTATTTGGTTTGCAAGACAGCAAAAACTTCCGGCTTTTAAAAAACATCAGCTGGTCTTCCACTTTTCTGGTGTCTATTTCAATGGATAAGAAGTTGCTCCAGGATTTGTAAACATATTGAAAAACTCTGATGTTGTATCAGTGAAATTCTTACTGCACTTCGGCAGAGAAATTGCACTCTGTCTTAGTGCTTGTAGTTTAAGCTAGAACTAGTTTTAACTAGAACTATGGCACATATGATATTGTTGTACATCATTAGCAATAGTATCAGTTTCATTAGAAGACATACTTTCTCTAGATTTGCCAACCACTTCTCACTTGGTTTCGAATCAGATGCTTTACAGAACTGCAGTTAGTGTAGGTGTACTGCATTTCCTGTGGCTAGAGAGTTGGTTATCTTAATAAAGGAAAAGATTTTGTTAGTCTTTAGGTGAAGTAAGCTCCTGTTATTTTCCATTCCATTTTCACTGTGTCTTCAGATCTGTTTTTTTCCGCTTTAAAACTCTTTCTAAAGCTTTACATTTTGTTCAGATCAGTCTAATGGGCTTGCAGTGGCCCTGACTACTCTTCTTTCTCCTTCCCTGCTGCCTCATATGTAGCTACGACCCATGTGATTGTCATGTTACTTGGTACTATTCCATTTGATAAGTTTATTACTAATACTTGCCATCAGACCCACAATTTTCTGTGCCCCTCCTTTTCAAATTCAGGCAAGGAGATGACCTAGCCCTTCATACCTGGAGATTTGTTTCAACTTCAAGACAAGTTCAAGAAGCTTTATTTTCATATCCTTTCTCCAACCCATACCTCTTTAAATTTTGGAAAGAATCTGTATACTCTTAAACAACTACCAATTCCTTCCTTAATAATGCAACTAGTTTTATATTTCCCTGTTTTTCAGTTGTATAGACTAAAGGACATTGTTTTCATTTCCTCTGAAAGGTCCAACCCCTCTTTACTACTGATAGTGTTGATTCTATTCTTACACCTCCTTGCACCTCCTTTCAGTAATGTTTCTGAGAGTTTTCCTACCATTTGCTGCTTTAGTGTATCAATTCAATGTAATGATATTGCAGCCTTCCTGAAGAAACATCGTTTTGAGCTTTTTGCCTGGCTGACTTAACCGGTCCCCTTACTTCCTCAAAGTTTCTAATTTTAAGTCAGGAACTTCAATGTTATGTGTGCTGCAGCTCTCACAGTAACAGTAGTGTAGTTGACACCTCCATGACAGCTTCGAATTAGGTTATTAGGTTATATATTAGGTTATGGGCTGCTCTAACTGAAGAGGTTTGGTTTGGCCAGGCTAACTTACTCTTGGTGGGTTTTGCAGCCTGCCCCAAGCTCCAGGCTACTTTCCTTTATCTCCAGCTATTGCCTAAGCTTATTACAGTCTGTTGAATTACAGCCTATGCTTTTTGTTTGTTCTTCCATTCCATTTAAATGGCATCAGCTTCAGATCATTTAATTCAAAGTTATTTCCTACAACACGTTCTTTTATAAATGTTCCCACTACTAACAGAACAAAGCTTAAAATAGAATTGTCTATTTATTTATTTTTTTTTTTAACAACTATTTGATGAAAATATCTGTTGGTTATTGTATCAGGGAATAGCTGGCCTCTGAATTATTAGTGGCATTTCTCTCAATCCTTATGCTTGGAAAGCTAATGTCACTTACAATTTGTCTCTTTCCAGAACCACAAGTTTCTCTTTATGTACGCAGGATCTCTTCTAAATAGTGCTTGGTCAAAGGGAGACTGGCTTGGACTAGATCTCATTTTGTCACTTGTTCCCAGGCAATAGCCTCTGTTTTGGCTGCTTCTTTTTCTAGCATCTGAATACTTGGCTGAGTTTGCTCTTAAATATCTTCGTTTCTCTGTGATGGAAAAGTTACATCACTTGTTCCCGATCCAAGAAGAAACAATAGATGGCTATTTCTTGGGTGGGCTTTCCTCTCCACTTTGGTACCCTAGCATTATCTCTCATTATAGAATCAACCCTGACTCTGACGAGCTAATTTCCTTTTGCATCCCTTCTAACTGGTAACAAATGCCAGCAACATTTCTCTACATACCTGGCAGAGATGCTAGCTGTGACAGTGGCTGCTGGTAGTTGAGAAAAATTGTTATTGACTCGTAGTTGAGAGGCACTTCAGAGATGTGCTCTTAGGTATCAGGAAGCTGAAGCATAGCAAAGCAAGCTAGGGAAAGTTCCCTCCAGGTCACAGAATAAACCCCATCCTTGTTCCAACGCACCGTTTGTCCACCCATGACCCTTCAGTGAAAATCAGAAGAAAAAAGGGATTCTTAACAAAGTCATGCTGTATTTATGGAATTCAGTTTGCTTATTTATTTACTTATTTTGTATTCTCAAAAATTTTACTAAAAGAGTGGAAAATTGGTGTCTAGAAGCAAAATTGGAGAAAATTCAAAGCACAAATTTAGAAGTTTTCCTTGCATATTCATGTAGAATAAATATTCCACATTTTGTCACTGTGTGTCCAGGATATTTTCTGCCTGAATTCACAGACAGTTTGTGGGTTAGTTTCAGAAAATGTAGTGGACCATCAACCACTCTGTTTAAATAAATGTCAGAATATTAAGAGGAACTGTACAACACAAGGATTTGGGTTCATATTATTTTTATTTAAATATCTGTGAGAATGATAGCAAGTTCTATCACTCTTTCTGAAACATCTTAAAAAAAAAAAAAAAAAACAAAAAAACACAGGGCAAATAAACTTCACTAGTTAGAAACTTTCTGTGTAGGATTTGATAAGGAGGAGGGGGAGTGTTTTTGTGCATCTTTCTCACTCATAATGTGCTTCCACTTGAATGTGAGGCCTCAATCGCTCCACTTAAATTGCAGATCAACCCTCACCATAATCACCATTTTCATTTAAAAACAAAGTTTCTATTATTGGTATTGATATAAAAAGTTGTCCATTCAGAAAATCTAAACCTTCATAAAACTGTTTATTTTCAAAGTTAATACAAGCCATTTTCGTGAATGTTGGGCACTATCTCTGAATCCATGTGTTGATTCCTTTTTCCTCTTCATAAGAAAAATAAAAGAGGAGTGTAGGTGAAAGAAGGAGAGGCAGAAAGTTGAGAAACCTCTGCTTTGTAGATTGCTGATAGTTTTCTGAAGAGGTTGCTGGTGCCCAAGGAGGTTGTAGAGAAGTTTAACCTCCGCAGTCAACAAAATATTTCAGCGATTTCTAATCTCAAAGAGAAACCCTTTCAAATTAGTTGCTTTTTTCTATTACAAAACCTGCAGCTGGCTCTTCAGCGTGCTTTGCCTGATATATTACGGTAATCAGTTTCCTTATTTTTGCTAGGCAGCAACCACTCCTTCAAAACCCCTACCTAATTGAGTGCACTATTTTGGGGTGTTTTGTCTTGCAGCTGGGAAGCCAGACTTTTTGTCAGTAATTTGCAGTCTCTGCTTATGAATGAAACAACTTCGTAGCTTCCTCAAGCTGGGCTTTTGGAAGCTATTTATCAAAGCATTTTTCATAGTTCAAGGCAGAAGCCTCCACTGCGGAAGTAATGAAAAACATTTGGTAACTAATGGAATTTGTTGATAGTACTTTTTCTGTTTTTAATCACAGAGGTGGTCTCCCGCTGGGAGTTTCCCCCGTTACATAAATCTTCCTTAGAGGAGACATTTCATGTCTCTCTCTCATAAGACATCTTGGATTCTCTAGATTCTTTCTGGAAAGGTCTTTCTTTCCCTGCGACTTGCTTTTTTTTTTTCTTGTTTCTTTTCTTTTTTTTTTTTTTTTTTTCTGTAAAAACTATAAAATTTCAATATTTTTAGAAATTTAAATTATCATCTTTTGTTTCCTGTCTTCTCCAAGGCATTAATTTTCTTGGAATTTTATGATTTCTGTTAGTAAGGTTTAGTTCTTAGCCTTGCCTGCCCTTTTGCCTTTCAAAAATATTGCTGTGCCCTTTTCTCTCTACCACAAACTGGCTGAGACAGATTTTCTCAAGCCCTCTCTATTTCCAATTTAGGCAAGCCACCAGGCTGCACCACTAACTCTTCCTCAGTTACGATTGTTTAACCAAAATGCTGTATTTTCTTATTCAGCTATGTCCCTGCTTCCCTCTAGAGAAGCACTGCTACTCGTGATTGCAGGGATGGCTGCAAAACACTATGAGGTGTCAATTTTTCCCTCACCAGCCATGAATGCACCTAATCACAGCCTTCAGTTTGATTATGAGAGCTAGGATGAAGACTGGCTGAAGGTGGAGGACACATGTAATGCATGGCTATTTCTGTTCACAGACATTGGTGACAGTGGGTAATATGGTCTTTCTTGGTAAGGAATGACCATTTCAAGTCTTTGGTTGGCTCTCTCCTGCTTTGGCAGATGCCCAGGACTGATGGGTGCAGAAAAGGCAGGCATGTTTCTGCTGAGGTATGGGACTAGAGCACCAGGGAATCACCTCCACTGCAGAAGTCCCACATGAGGGCTTTGCCACAGATCACTGCAGGCAGGAAGAAGGACACTAATTCTAGAGCCAATGCTGTCGCCATATGCAGCAGTACAGGACTCGTTGCATATTGAATAGTTAGAAGTTCAGTAGACTGAAGACTGAAGGAGGAGATCTCTTTAGACTATTGAAAAATTGGAGGTGTTAGAGATCTAACCAGAGGCAATAAAAGTCAAACTACTTTGTCTTCCTTTTTTCTTAATGTCTTACCTGTCTCTTACCAAAATTTGACATTTTAAAGGGAAATAATGACCTCTTCTTCTGACTCTGGGAGCATGGTATTTGCTAGACTACTGGGGCCACAGAAAGCAGGCAGTTACATACTGGTTTGCCTTCTACTTGGATCTTTGCTTACCTCCAACTGGTAAATAATGGTCCAAGAAATCATTCTTGTGGTATTTATAACCTCTTTTGTAGAAATGAAAGGTGTCTTTTGTATCACAAGTGCAACAGAATGTAGAGCATTCTCAAAGGTTCTTGACTTTGGTAAAAAGACCTTTGCCCAGGAGACAGCCTAATCTTTTAAACTTCCTAACAATGAGCCCCCATTTTTTTTTTTTTTTTTTTTTTAGCTAATCCATCTTTGCCTGCTGGCATAATACTACTCTTGATAATGAGCCTGTCGTCACATCAAGTTAAAATGTATCACTACAATTAATTTCTTTAAAATATATTGTTCAGAGGATAATGAGAACTAAACTCGATTTTAAAGCTGATCAGGCAGTGCAAGACAAGAATCTAATTCCTTTCATGAAAACTGACAGACTTTTACTTCAAAACCAACTATACTTCATTAAAACTGTGATAAAAGCCTGCAAAGTAGAGTTGAAATATTGCAGCTGTGAGTTCTCCAAAGTAAGAGAAGAATTCTTATATTGTTTCAGTATGACACAATGTGTATATAATGGATTAACTCTATTTCCAGACACATTTGGAATTGAAGTATTGATTTTCTTCCTTTCTGTTCATGTAACTAATGGAATTTAAAGCCAGACCCAGCAATGGATTTGGGTACCTTAGGTGGAATTTAGGTGGAATTTAGATGCATAGTTCCAACATTTTAGTGCTGAAAACCTCCACCTCAATTGCCAACTGATCCTAAAGATACAAGAATTCTTATCTTTGTTTTAAGGCTTACCGGGCATTTTTTGTATGAGCTTCAGTCTGTCTCAGTTCTGTGCCCGTATCTTATCAAAATCACAAACTAGAGAGTAGATGCTTGTCTTCTGAGGGTCTTGAGGTTGTAGGTATTTCTGGAATGCATTTTTATATTTCTGACCTCTCTAAAAATAAATAAGTGATAGTCACCACTTTCTGTTAAATCACGAGATAAAGTATGTCTCTTCTTTATAGTACCAGAGTGACTAGGGCATTGAGGTACCCTTAGAGATCCAGACTTGGTCCCTTCCTCTTCAATACTTGAGAAAATCAAACAGTGTTCTCAATGCATGGCATCTTCTGAATGGGGAAAAATTAAGAACTGAAGAGGAGTAGGAAAATAATTAAAGATTTCACTGAACTAAGGAGAAAAAACATAGGAGGTGGCAGATCTCTGTGACTAGGAAGTGAAAATAAACCTCATAGATGGTAGTGAGGTAAATTCTGCTTCCACACATAGTTTTTAATGTTTAATGTAAAACACTATTTTATATTATCCAAAAATATTTTTGCCAAAGAAATGGATTCAAAGCAAATTGATTTTAGTAATACGGTGTTATTGTCAGAAGTGCTGATATTTTTTTAAAATTAGTTTTTATTAATGGCAAAGATGCAATAAAATTTCAAACCAATACAAGAAACATAGAATGTGGTGCATCTATCATGTGTTCATAGGTTGAAGCAATAGTCTGCCAGTTAAACTCTAGGGCAAGTAGTAATACCAGAAAAGTGACAATCTCATCTGTATGTCACGGAAATTGTGAATCAGGCAATGGTTGAAACCCACTATCCTTTCAAAAAATAAGCAGCTCAAATGCATTAAAATTCTACGTATAGTATTTTTATTAATAAATGTAGGGAGAGGTGTCTTACAGTTTAACACATAGAAGTTACAATTACTTAGTAATTATTTCCTGTACATAATCATTCCAAGGACTAGCATCTTCAGCTCAGCAGCCTTGCGGAGAATGGGTGAACAGCTCTGGGTGAACACTCAAACACACCTACAGCATGATATTATGGAAAAAGCTGGCTTACTGATATTTCAACATGTAATTATGTGGCTGTTCCTGTGAAATACAGTGAAACCAACTTGTCAGGCATGGAGGAGGTCTATACAGGGGGTGGCATTACATCTGGGAATCAAGATGATTTTAAATAGGTTTTGTTCATCAGAAATGCATATAGTGTGAGGATGATGAGGACTTGGCTGCTAGATGCCAAAATGGACTGCTGAGACATCCTGAATGATGTGGAAAAATAAAATGGGAAATAATTAATGAGGCTGTCTCACAGTAAAAAGAGGAACTTGGTGAAATTAGGTCTTAGAACAAATAAGAAGTAGTTCTGCAATTGTGTGAATTCAGTTGTGGAACGGTAGATGTTGTCTAACCCAAAAAGGATTGGAATAGTCTATGAAAAATGAGTCTTCTTAACATGATAATATAGCTTCAACATGTAGTTAAGGAAGCTCTTCTCTTCCTGAACTAGGGAAGTTTCATTCAACTTGCTTTTGTATTTTGTCTTTTTGTATTTTGTATTTTTGTATTTTGCTACTTGATACATATTTCTCCGGTTGAGAGAAGGCTGGCAACATGAAAATTGTTGCTGAAGGAACCATGGTAACAACTTCCTTGAACAAAAAAATATTGCAAAAATGGCTTATAAAAAACTGTGAAAATGAAAATAGAGACCCTCTACAATCTTCCTCCTCAGCCCAATCAAAATCTGTGAAAACTTTCCAAGTCTTAAACTTGGAAATAGCAGAACTGCCTGTTTCCAGAGATGTTACCTGCAACAGGCTTATAGTTCTTGTAAGGCCTGCTGCAATGCTTTAGGAGTATTGTGAGACAGCCTGCAAATTAAGTAGTTGTGAGCCTTTTGTGGGAAAAGTGTGAAGAAGTTGTGGGGAGAGAAGCTTCCTTACTGGTCCGTGGTGAGAATTTTGATAACATCAATTCTACCTAATCTTAAAGCCAGTAAGTTTTTTGGTGCAGCATTGAGAAGAAATGTTCATTTACAAAAATAAATGAATTCCTTAGAATCTTTTTTTTTTTTTTTTCTTTTTTTTTTTTTTTTCTACTGCAAAACATGGGAAGCATTAAAAATAGCACTCTCAATGCTAAAATGTGTCTGCTTCTTCTGAATACAAACATTTTCATATAGGTCTAGCCAGAATCAGGAAATCCTCTGAAGCTATGGATTTAGTGATTGGTTTGTTGTATTAAAAAAATACTGAAAATACTACTGAATTCATTGCCTGATCTGCCAGTAAGCACTATATGAACAAAAACATTATTTGCTTTTGTGAATCGTGTGTACTATTGGTTGTCTTTCCAGTAGATGTGCAAAGCTATAGAAAAAAAAAAAAAAATATATATATATATATATATGTAACTTGGCCCTGTAGGTCATATTCTGAGTTTCTGAGTGAATGAGCTTTTAGAAGTGGAAGTTTTGGTAATTTAAATTTACAGCAACCCAATCTGAATTTCAGGATCATACTTGTTAAAATTTCACCATGACAGACTCCAGATGGCTTAGCTAGTGTAGATGTAGAATTATTACGTGTGGTAGTATGGTCACTACTAATAATGAATAGAGCTCCTCTGTCTCTCTCTTCAGAAGATCCTTCCTTGATGCTGAAAACATGCAGTGTCTCTGCCTTGAAGGAATTAAGTCATAGGAAAATACTCCCTGGACTTTTGAAACTATCCCTTTTAGTCTTTTTCAATATTGCAATTTTTCCACTGTAATTGAGATAACATTTTTTTCTTGTTTATAGTTAGGTCTTTTAAGAGTTCCATTGATTTTCTGTCTTCATGTTTGCCTTTAAACACAAAAGGCTCAGGGTCTGAGACCCTCTGATCACGATTTGGTAAGAATTAAATCTGAAGTTAATCCTGTCCAGTGGATCTATTCTGCAGTAGATAACCTTGATTCCTGTGATTATTACGGCTGGGTGATAATAAATATGTATACTAGTTTTGTATCTCTTTGTACAGAGAAATTTTTTCTTGTTTTATGAGAGCCCAATACTGCAAGCTGCTAGACACTCCTGGGGAAAGTAAGGGAGGATACTCAGCATTTTCTGTTGGTCAGTTGGAATATTTGAGACCTTTATGCATTTTGAGCTTTTTGTAATCTCCGTGAGGTGCATGCTTAAAGCTGCCAATGCACAAAACTTACCTGTCTTTCATGAAATTTCAGCAATAAAGTAGTTCTCAGAAAATATCCTGAACCGTTGACATGAAAGGTAACATCTGTCTAGTTTCCTCCGCAGCCACTTCAGTGAAATGGGAAAGTATTCCTGATGAAACACAAGTGATACCACTATAAAATTCACCTTAGTTACCCTGCCTCAACTTTGGAATTGCTTGTTTTGAATGACCATTGCAGACATTCTTGCTCAGTTGCATTTTTTCAGCTCACTTAAATCCATGTGTGTAATGTAATGTAGAAAAGTGGTGGAACTCCAGTTAATGAAGCCAGTATTTTGGGCTAACCTGACCCTCTCTTTCTTCAGCTACAGACACTTTTTAAGAATTGAAAGGCACGATAACAATACTGCTTTTTAAAACATTCATGTTGAATTATTCATTACATTTTAATAGAGGATAATCATATGCAACAGGTGTTTTTCCTCTGGCTTGTTGCATTGCAGCATAACTAGCCTCCAGTTATTGGCCTCAGGGAAAGAAGCAGTAGAACAAATCAGCCTTATTTTAAAATAATTACTGCAATCCTACAGTGCCTGTCAGTTGTTATTTTGCTGTTTTATGTCAATGTACAGTACATGTAGAAATAGCACTCTGAAACCAGGAGAAAAAATAGAACCTATGAAATTAAATTTGAGAAAATAGCTTGTGGATTTAGTAAATACGATTCCAGCAGAAGTGAAGGGCCCCTTCCATACATTGTATTAAAATCTTTCTGAGCAGAGAAATAATGAACAGCTAGCATGACGATAAAAGGAATACGGATTATTATAATTTTGCTCCAAATAATTTCTAGGATATAAGAACGTATTTGGAGGCTTCATTTTGTGGCTTTTACATCACAGCACTTAAATAAGATTAAGTTAATTTAAACAGGATTAAGTCAAATTTCAATAGGAATTGAAAGCATGCTTTAACCAGTCTGATTCTTTCACATTTCTAAAATACAATGGCAGTTAATAGGACATTAGTGTGATACCTAAATGATAATTGCTTACCTATATAAAAGTAACTGATGCAGCACCTTTCCTTCTGCTGGGTCCTGGAAATTAACAAAGGGGAGATCCAGCTCGTTCCCTCATCAAACACACATGCACTTATAACAGAGTCTGTGGGTCTTTGGAAAGCATAGGAAGGAATCTCTCTGAATTTAGGCCTCTGTAAAATTTACAGAAAACTCATATACAGGCTCTCCACTGGATGTGTCATTTTGGAGCAAGGCTTAAAGATCAAAACCGTGCCTGGGCATGGTCACCACTTGAACTGACGCTTCCACCCACTGCTCAGGCTCCAGGCCTAAATACTCTCTGTCAGATGCCTACTCGGGAAGATACTGCTTGCTTCAACAGAGACTGGTACCACCACTATTTCTGCAACACACGTAGATGCATTAAGAAGGTGTAGTTCTGATACCCAGCTCCGACCCTCCGGAGGGTAAGCCACCCACACCCAACAGCAACCACCTGAGACAACCTCTGAACAACGCAGTGCAGTTCTTAGCATTGGTTTAGACCAGGGAATTAAGGGGCATAGTTTTTTTTCAGGTGTGACAAATTAACTCGGAGAAAGCTTAGGACACACGCTATTGAAAAGTTGTTGTGCTCTGTGTATTTTTTCAGTCTGTCCCAGGCCAACTTATTAGCAGGAGTGACACCAAAGGAGGTCTGCTCCACTGCAATGCATTGCCTTTAAGAGGTGCATGCAGCTTTCCTTGAGCTGGTGCACTGTGAGGTAGAATTGTTCCCTGTCGTGAAAGTAGACTCAGAATATGGAAAAATTATTCCTCTATCCTCAGTTCTACCCAGTGGAATTTAAAGACAAATGAAGAAATGGTTTAAGATTAAATTTAAGGTTATTAGACTTAGGTAAATATATAGACTGTTAAGAGATCTTTGGCAACCATAAAAATGATATAAATGTTTTTGTTATGGTTTATTCTTGTAACCTCAAAGCTGATAATCTTTTAATAACCTACATCTCTGCAGAGTTAGGAACCCAAGGACAATTCACTTGTGCTACTGCATGAGACTGGGAAGATTTTGTTTTTACTTTAACACGTGGACATAAATTTTTTATAATTTTCCCATTGCCCCTCACAGAAAATTATTTTCAGAGCACATAGTGCTATCCAAAAATGTAAAGGGGAGATAAAATCAAAATTTCAGATGTGGATAGTATTATGAATAAGAGAATATTTGTAGAGAAGATTTGTTGGCCAATACCCTTAAGAAAAGTGATTTTGAACTATAAATATTAGGGAGGAACACTATTCTCCATAGCTCTTTTCATAATCTGCAGCATTTTCAGTATTGTTTCATTACGTGATGACTGCATGATATATCAGCATGTAGGTAAATGATAACCAATACAACACACTTGTTCTACTTGTTTTAAATTCATGTCTTTTGCTATTTGGTACAGTCAGCATGCTAACTTTTTTGAAAAAAGTAAAGGTACTCCAGTTAGCTTTCTACACACTTATAGACAATTAAGAGGAAATAATGTAGTCCTTGCATTTATTCAGAAATAATAACAATAAAAAGCATTTAAAATGATAATGAAAGCTGGCAAGTAATCAAATTTTATAATTTTGTACATTTATTCTTAAAATTATTCACTAGTCTTGTTTTAGTGAAATATATAGATAATGAAGAGTAGAAAATAGACTTCACAGTTCAATTAAAGATAAAATAGAAGACACTTTAAAGGTTTTCCTTTCTATTCCACTTCTATTGCTGTATCTGTCCTTCTCAATTTCAGAGGGAAGCAGGAAGTCAAGTCATTTCAGCTGTAATAAAAAGGCACTTCCAACATGTGCATTCCCATTTCTCTCTCTTAGCTCCATGTGAACATTTATTTCCCTTTCCTTCAGCCAGCAAGGAGACACGCTGTGGGCCTGATTCTCATCTTTTTGCAGTTACTTTCTCCAAAGTAACTGCATACATGCCCATCAGTGGTGTTATTTTGAGCTATCTGAACTGTCACAGAAATCAGAATCCAACGCTACAACCCTGCTAGGAGGTGGAACAGCTAAGTAGGAGCAGGCATGCACAAAATTCATAACAGCTGGCCCTTTTCTCTTGCTATTTGCCTCTTTTGGAAGCTTCACAGTTTGTCCTGATAACTTGTGCCACCAGGAGTGGGAATCATGTACTTATTCCAAAATGACGATTCAGTAGAAGAAAGCAACATTGTTTTTTTTCACCAAAATTAATAGATGAGCAGCTTAGATCCTGATGCTCAGTTTCTTTTGAATTGCATTACTATGGGCTACTTTTTTTTTTTTTTTTTTTTTTTTTTTTTTTTTTTTTTTTTCTGTCAAGTAAGACAGAAAATTTCTGGGGCAATGCAATTTCGAATTACAGAAGAGATTTGATTTGCTAATGTCTCTTACAGTTCTAATGGTGGATGATTAAAAGTTATTTAGATGAAATATCAGCCTAAGTGAAGTTTGTTACAGTAGATCTTCCAGTTGTAGGTCAAGATTTGATAGATCTAGCCTGCATTTTCATTACAGACTTTAAAAGACATCTGCCTGTTCCAGGACTCCTTATCCAATACTGTGTAAGTGTACAGACTGACTACAGGAGGCCTCTACTTCTCTGGAGAGATGGACCTCAATTTAAATTTTTTTGCCTCTGTTAGAAACAACGTAATTGAGGTGCTGTGAGAAATCTGGATCCTAGTGGGATACTTAAAATGCTCAGCAGGTGTAGGTATTTAAAAGCTCAGTAGGAGGTGCCTATGTGCATCTTCAGTTATAAAAAGATTTGAAGGAAACATTTTCCATGTTTAAAAAATGCCAATTTTCAAAATAGAATGTAGACTCCTAGAGCAATGTTTGAATTCATAAATTTTACTCTGTAGACATTTTCCATGGTTTTGATGTATTGCATCTATCAGTTACTAATTAATTTAATGAATATATTGAATTATAAATTCTTCTAAACTCAAAATCTAAGCCGTGATACTGTCCCACAAGAACTGTTTTTTTTCTCACCTGTACAGGGGTCTTATTTTAATCTTTTACAAGGTGCATCTGTGGAAGGAGCAAGCACACAGCTATTCAGCCAGTATCTAATGGTGACCAGTGACTTCTGATTGCCAGTGACAGTAATAATTACCCATCAGGGTCACCAGAAGGTATGGGCACACCATGGGCACACCATCTTCTGCTTGTGTTTCAGCTTTTTTTTTTTTTTTTTCTTTTGGGTGGGGTGGAGGGTGCCTGAAGCAGCCATTGGCAGAGTATGTGAGCTGTGTGCCTTACTAGAGAGGATGGTGCGTGCCTGTCACCATCATCATTTGCAATAATTAGCAGAATCCTAAGAAGTACAAGCAACCTGGGAAGCTTGATTGCACCATGCATCAAGGAGAGGACTGCTCAACAATTTGCAAGTCTTTTTAAATTAAAACACCCACAATCAACCAAAAAATTACTTTAGATGGAGTCTTGTGTTCTGTGTGTTTGGTCAGGCCTACCAAACCCTAGGTTAACAAAGTAAATGAAGGTGATTTGACAAGGATTGTCATTTTAAGAGAGAAATCAAACAAAATAAATCAAATGGATCACTGATGAAATTAACTTACACATATTTAAGCTAAGCTTTGATTTGATCATGCTCAGCATTTCTGGTCCATTATGATTATAGGGTCTGATTTGCCAGCTCTTTATTCTTGATTTTTGCTAAAGAAGGAGGTATGCCATATGTTTCAGACCTTCTGTTTTAACTTAATGCTAAATTAACCTTAAATTATGGGTTGGATCTCATTACATTTCTGATTCCCGAAATTAAAAGTGTGTCTGAGAAGCAGAAATAGAGGTCGGGGAGAGAGAAAGAGTATGCAAGGGGGAAGGTGAGCAGGGAGCAACATACTGCTCAAATGTCTCTAGTAAGAACAGTTTCTAGTGGTGGGAAGTAGTATGTTACAATGCTGTCCTTAATTATATATATTTTTTAATTTGTGAATGTTTGCCAGAGATTATTATCATACTATTTCTCATCAGAGCCAGAGTTCTAGTTTATCAAAGTGTCAGCATAAGGACTAACACTAGGGCAAGTTCGCTGCAATATGGTCAGGCTGCAAGCTCTGTCCCATCAACACACTCACTAGAATGAAACTTATGTCTGTAGCTAAAAACATTTTGTAGAAATTACTTGAAAGCAAGGGACAGATTTTACAGGGATTTAACCCTAAATACTTTAGTGTGGTGTCTATGATTATATTTTTCAAAAACATCAGCACCCCTGGCACTGTTATTTTACCTGTAAGTATGCATACGAGCACTTTGAGAATTCGTAGTCATTCGTCTCATTATTTGAGAATTCATTTTCTTTCCTGTGTTATTGTATGCCTGATATTACAAAGTGCATGGCATTTCTTAGTTGAAGGGGCTCACAGGACAGGGAGGTGCTACACTCCACAGGTGTCTCCAGATCTTTTCCTTAGACCCTGCCTTCACAGTCCCAAGGAGAACTCCATCAGGATTCATTACAGTTCCCCTGCTCCATTTTTCAATTGTTCTGATCATCAAGAAATTAATCACAAATATTAGAGACTTTCTAATTATGATGCATACAGCAAATATGAGTATGCATGGTCACTCTTTTTAGAAATTTAATTCATTTAACAATAATTGAAAGAAATGCAGAACATTGTACCATTTTCCCTACCCCATCCCCCACAGTTACTCTGCACCTATAAACTTGGGATATTCCTTAGCCCAAATCTTGGTTATATTTGAGCTTTAAAAACTCTCAGGCTATTTTCAATCTTTTATATGTTCAGTGTATTCATGAACATAGAAATGCAAAGTTCATGGCTCAAACAGTGTTGGGAACAAAAGGGAGGCAGCAAGATGAGGGGCTGAAAATACCAATGAACTGACATTCATCATTGTATCAATGGCAGCACTGAGCTGTACGGACACCTGCAGTGAACTCCTTGGCAGTCTAACACTGAATGAGCACAACAGACGGCCATTACAGAAAGAGTTTGTAGTTTGTAGTGCTTTTTTACAGATTCCAACTCTCACTTTGCAGCTCTGAATCACAGTAACATTCCCATTTACGTCATTTAGCCTTGCAGAATAAAGCTAAACGAGTCATTTTGGACTGTAATTCCCACAACTCTAAAAGCACCATTAATACAAGCAATCTCATGGACTTCTCCTGGTACCAAATCTTCCCAAACCTTGCTATAGGTTACAGAATCACAGAACAGCTGAGTCTGGCAGGGACCTCTGGAGGCCACCTGGTCCAGCCCCCTGCTCAGGCAGGGCCACCCAGAGCAGGGTGCACAGGACCACTTCCAGGTGGCTTTTGGAGATCTCCAAGGAGGAGACTCCACAGCCTCTCTGGGCAGCCTGTGCCAATGCTCCAGCACCCATGCAATAACAAAGTGCCTCTTGGTGTTCAGACAGGATCCCTTGTGTTCCAGTTTGTGCCCATTGTCTCATGTCCTGGCACCACTGAAAAGAGCCTGGGTGCCTCTTCTTTGCCATCCTCCCTTCAGGTATTTGTACACATTGACGAGACCCTCCCTGAGCCTCCTCTTCTCCAGTCCCAGGCCTCTCAGCCTCTCCTTACAGGAGAGGTGCTTCAGTCTCTTGAATATCTTCGTAGCCCTCTGTAGGACTCTTTTCAGTATGTCTAAGTCTCTGCTGTACTGGGTGGCCCAGAACTGGACACAGTACTCCAGATACAGCCTCATGAATGCTGAGTAGATGGGAAGGATCACCTCTCTTGACCTGCTGGTGATACTTTGCCTAAGGCAGCCAAAAATGTCATTAGCTTTCTTAGTGGCAAGGGCCTATTGCTGGCTCACATTCAACTTGCATCCACCAGTACCCCCAGCTCCTCTTCTGCAGAGCTGCTGCCCAGCTGGGTGGCCCCCAGCATGGTGCCTGGGGTTGTTCCTCCCCCAGTGCAGGACACCTTCCTTCTTGTTGAACTCCATGTGGTTCCTGTCAGCCCAGCTCACCAGCCTGCCAAGGCTGCTCCAGATGGCAGCACGGCCTCTGGTGGGGCAGCCACTCCCTCAGTTTGCTGTCTGCATATTCTCTGAGGGTGCCCTCTACCCCATCCTTCACGTCCTTAATGAAGGTGTTAAACAGGCTGGACCCAGTACTGACCCCCCGGGTGACTAAGCAAAACTTTATCTATGTCTATGAATTGTTTGTTTATATCAGCAAAGTTTTTACTTTCGGCATTTTTTCCTCAACATTTGATTAGTGGAACTGAAGTAAGCATTTCCTAGGATGGCAAATAAACACATTTACAGATCTTGGACTCTCTGCCTGGACGTTATAGTGAAAGACATACTGGAAACTTGTGGATGGATGAGTGGATACTGTTCTGTGTGAAGCACTGTGTTGGAACTCATGTCCTGGGCCTGAAGTGCTTATGCAGATAAAGCAGTGTCCATTGGAAGGCTGTAGGAGCTTTGCCCAGGCAAAAGGTGATGGAATGGTCCCAAAGGGCAGCCATCTGCAGGGGACCTCATGGGTTAAGGTCACTGCTGGCTTTCTATGGGAGAGGGATCAAGGATCTTCCAGCAGGAGTACTTTCCTGTGACAAGTCTTTGAAGGGGTTTAATTATAGAGATCTAAAGTATTTTTGTTTAATAAAATACAACCCACCTATGTTTAAAAGAATTCTATATTTCCTGCCACTGAAGGGATGCAACCGTTAATTCTAAAAATTTTTTTTACATTTTTTTTTCTCCTATGGCTCTGGAGACTATCAAATCTCTCCTGTTACTTATTTTTCTTCCTTTTAGAAGCATCTTTAAAATGCTCAGTGTTCACTGGTATTTTCTTCAGAGCAAAGACTTTTCTGAGGAGACAATCAAATGGTAAAATGCTGCATGATCCAAAATTGTTAGTTTTAAAAGGAAAGCATTTCCCTCTTTTTGAAAGTTTTTGAATTATTACCAGCTCTTTTCTGTATCAGCTATTACAAGAACTATTTGGCATAACCAACAATTAAGAAAAGAAAAAAAGCTAGTTATGGAATGAAACTCCCTGAAAATAAGATAATGCAAAAATAACAATGAAAATATGTTCTTCTACCAAGTCTGTGCTCTAATTTGAATTTTACTTTGTTCTCTGGGGCTGTGAGCAGACTTTTATTGCTAGATGAGGTGTTTTGTCCGAGATTTGAACAATACAGCATGATACTGGACTCAAAAGTGAATGTAAAGAATTGAATGCTCACCTATGGCTCACCTATGTAATTAGTGCCTGCAAGACAGTAGCATCTTGGTGACAGGATGAGGGGGAATGGGCTAAAGTTGCGCCAGGGGAGTTTTAGGTTAGATGTTAGGAAGAACTTCTTTACCGAAAGGGTTGTTAGACACTGGAACAGGCTGCCCAGGGAAGTGGTGGAGTCACCATCCCTTGAAGTCTTTAAAAGACGTTTAGACGTAGAGCTTAGGGATATGGTTTAGTGGGGATTGTTAGCGTTAGGTAGAGGTTGGACTTGATGATCTTGAGGTCTCTTCCAACCTAGAAATTCTGTGATTCTGCGATTCTGTGATTCTGTGATCTTGCACTGAGTGATGTATATGTAGGTGAGGCCATGTTGAAAGAAGATGTACTTGAATGTGACATTTTTTGCAGCTAGCATTGCTTTTTAGGAGAATTCATAGGGCTAAGGATAGGGTAAAAATATGTTTTGAGTAAGTATATGTAGCATCAAATTCACTGATTCACTATCTAGGTTTCAATGGACTGTGAAAACTTCAGCTTAGCTGGAAAATTCTGTTTACCATCTTATTTATTAGGACTTGCCTGCAAAAGGCAGGTTTACTTGAGCTTTGTCCAAGGATGAGAATTCAGCTTTAAATAGACTTCATTTCCGTAATAAAAACTTCTGCTGAATAATTCTAAGTCTGATTTTACGGCTGTGTGAATATGTTTCTGTTATTTCTCAACTGAGCAGCTTTACTAAAGCTCTGCCATTTCATTCCTGGTCGTTTTGAACGTACATGATTTCATTCTGGGGGGATGTTGTAGAACTATGCTTTGAAAACATACTGTAAATCCATCGTGCAGTCAGCCTAACTGCCCCGTCAGCACAGGGTGCAGCCTCCTTTTACACAAAGTGGTTTACCTGCAGTCAGAGGCTAAAAAAAGGCAGCCCTGCTTTCTTTGCCTCTCTGTCACATGTGTTTCCACTCTGTCTCTAGGACAAAGTCAAGGCTGAGACGTGACTAAATTCAGTTCACCAGTCTGACTGAAAACTTCGTCTTGCTTTGGAGTGACTGAGTAGGCTGAACGTAAGCAAAATGTGGGGCAGACCCCAGTCTGCTCAGTTTAAGTGTGGTACAAACCAGCAGTTCAATAGCGGTTCTTTACTCTTGATACTCACTATATCCATAGCAGCAGGTTTTGAGCTGATCTGGGTTTGAGCTCTGAATCTTCCCTACCTGTGCCGGACCTGTCCCTCTTGACAAGACAGCATAGGGGCCATATGGGAGTTTTGGCTTGAGCCTTGGGCCTGTTTGACAGCACTGTCACGCTCATCTGAGTACTAGGACTTACAGCGGGTTTCGTGAGGCCAGACTGAAATGTGTGCCGTCACATGAGAAGGGGCTGGGCAATGCAGGCAGCAGTGGAGTACCAAGGGCACTGCGTTCCCAGTGCAATTTCAGTGGGCTGCTTGTAGCAGTAAGGGAGGGAGCGAGCCCCACAACCCTCTGCTGGTGTTTGCTAACTGTCTATGAGCTGTAAATACCTGTAGTATACCCACAACAGTGTCCCACAGTAACACAAGTATATATATTTATGCAATTAGAAGACAGTCATCTGCCTGAAGGACCTCTTAATTATTTTTAGACCTTTTCCCTAAAATGAAGTAAAATTGGTGTAAATGGAATCGTCTGAAATCTCTGGAAACCTAACCTATCCTCTGCTGTAAATTTATATATAATTTGAATATTTGGATTGTGCATACAATGGCAGCCTAGCTGGGGGGGGGGAAGGTGTTTAGAATTTAATAAGAGGTATAACAGAAAAAATGTTGATATGAAAAATAAAAGCTTTGTGTTTATGTAGAGGAGAAAATGAGAATTATGAGAATTTATATTAAATTAGGTAACTGGAAATATGAATCATTTTTACCATCAGTAGAAAAATACTTGTTGGAAGTCAGTGAAGCTGGTTAGCAGGGTAATTTGTCTGAGTATTACCGAATGAGAAACAGAAATAAGATACAGCTTTTTTTCTTAAAAAAAAAAAAAAAAAAAAAAAAAAAAAAGAGCAAGTAACTGTGCAGTTGCTTCTTTATCATTCATAGTATGGAATGCATATTAGTCATCTTAAATGCTGTGCTGGGGGAGTAGACACTTTAAAAGCTTTCTTCCTCTTCTGGAAGCATCTTGGAAAATGAGCATAGAAGGAAATCCCTAGAGAATAATAACTATCATGTATATAAGAACATCCTATTGACTGACTAATTGGAAGGATACTGAAAAAATTCCCAGGGCAAATGATCTAGAGCTCTATGACTTTTACAGTCAATACTTAGAGCAACTAATTTTTCTTTTAATATCAAAGAAATACATTTAAATTGAAAATACTGTGTACCAAGCTTCCTAATCTGACAATGGTTCAAGACCAACCAGTGACAGTGAAGAAAATGGTAAAATTAAGCACGTGATAGAAAGGAAACAAAAAAATCCTGTAATGAAAACATGGCTGTAAGTTCAAAGCTGCTTACTGCTGAAACATGTGAGAGTTTATTTCAGTAGGAAAAGAATCAAATGCTGTATTTGACAATAAAATGATTGCCTTAGAAGAAAGAAAATGAATGCCTCACTTCTACAATGCCTTGTCCGAAGAACTGGTCTCTCTTCTGCATTTCATTTTCATGCCACCTTCTATTACAACAAAAGTACTGTATTGTGAAGCTGCAAATACAATGTCATTAAAGAAGGGCATGTAAGCAGAAGCTGATAAGGCTTCTCTATTCAGAATAGAAAACATGGGAAAACCCATGAGCCTTTCAGGGGAGGTATAGGGAACAAGGAGAGGAGCAGGTCAATGAATCCAGCATTTCACATTTCTGGAGGATTCCTGCATCAGCCTTTCCCTATATCTCATTTAGGTTCTGGTATCTCACCTATTCATCTCCCCACTCTGTCTGTCAAATTTCTTTCTCTCCAGTGAAGCCAAATTCAAGGAAATTTCAAGATCATCTTCAAGAATTTACCGTGTCGACTTCCAGCTATTTAGAGCTATCCTATAAAAAGTACTAGTCTTTGTTATAAAACTTTTATGTGAATATTACAATATCTGCAGGGAAAAAAAAAAAAGAAGAAAAAAACCCCATACTTTAATTGTTACTAAATAGAGTCTCATAGAGCTGAACCAAATAAGCTAATTTCAATGCCTAAAAAAAAAAAATTTATTTTTTTTTTAATGATGAGCTGCAGTTTTGGTAAAAACTAATACAGATGAACTTGAAAAGTGTACTCTAAAAGTGTACTTGAAAAGTGTACTTGGAAAGTTTGTACTCTATTTTTCACAATTTTGAAGTCCTATTTGTAGCACAAGTTACAAGTTTGTTTTCAGAGTCTTTGCAGTGACAATATCTTACACACTATGAACTGATAAGCCAGGAAAGCAAAAATGAGTTTATAAATTCAGTAGGCTGTACCTGCCTGTAAGTAATAAATACAAAAGAATATTCAGTTTTGCGATACATTAGACATAGCACATACCCTTTGTACCCTTCCCAGGGAGCATATACTGTATATGCTATGAAAGATTTACATGGATTGGTTTCACGTAGTATCATGGTTTTCTCGATGTTATGTTTTTGATAGCTTGTATATATAACTTTAACATGGGTTAGAAGTTTGTTTTCATCTGGAGCTCTGCTACAGCTCTGCCTATCATATAAACACGGAATTAGCATGGCTCTCTTCAAACTCCATACACTTATCCTCTAAGTCTTTCTAGCTCAGACTATGATTGAACAGCATTCTGCTATAAGATCCTGTGTTATTTCACTTCATCCTAACATTTCTTTCCCCTTGTCAGCTCTTTCTGGCAAATACAAATGATTTGCATGGTGAGGAATGGGGAGGGGAAATGTGAAATAAGCTGTCCTTCTCCTGTCAGGCCCGCTAACTTCCGAGTCCCATGCTTACGTCCAGAATCTAATGTGTTTGAACAAGGGTCAACAGGCATATGGAAAGTGACAGACAAGCAGGTTTGACCTGAAGGTGTGGTCAAAGTTATTTTTTTCTTTTCAGAGGCATTTTTTTTTTTCAGAGTTCATCTGTTCTGTCAAACTAGAGAATGCTGGATTTCATTTGGGAGTCTGAGCCCCCTGTAACCTACCTTACCCAGGTGCTGATATCTGCTGGAGTGCACCCCGGGCTCCCTTTCTAAGGCAGCCTGTGACACGCAGAGGCACTGCATGTCATATGCAGATGTATCCCAACATTGCCTACAAACAGGGCAACATATCAGTGAGTGCAGCTCACTTGGAAGTCTTGATGGCTCCTTAAATCCTACCTTCTCCTCACACCTTGTACACACTCACCTTTCTCAGGTACACATTGTAAAAAGCCATGTAGTCTCCCTATGTGGCACCATAGCAACAGCAAAGCACCAAGGAGCAACCTGAGCTCAGGAAGGATTCAGACACTCATCAGAATAAACAGAGATGAGCAAGGATTTATCACTGCTCTGGCAAGGAGGCTGTCTGACAGGAGTGTGTTCTGAACAGACAGAGCTGCCCTAGGCTGGCTGCTCACAAAGCAAGAGCTGTGCTTTAAGTTCAGAGAAAGTATGTCCACATCCATGACACTAAGCTTTACAGGCAAAATGTCTCCAAAATCCAGTAGACTCATTGGTAGCTGGTTTCTCCTCCTCTCCCATTCCTGAGGAGCTGAAATCGGGCCACATGCACCAGCTAGACAACTGAAGAGGAGCTGGGTTGTGGTATGTTTGTACAGGTATTAACGTCTTGGGAGTGGGGAGCAACGGTTGTGTAGGTGAAGGGACACCACTCTCCACAGATTTGGGTCATCTGATAATGATGGGCAAGTACCAGCTGGACAAAGACATAGGCAAAGACATAGCGCTCTTGGGGTGGAAAGGAACCTCTCAGAAGTGACTCACCCCTTCTCTATCCATCTTCTTGCCCCTTTTCCTGGGCAAAGCGGAGTTCTGGGCTGCTCCTGCACTGGGTGACTCTTCGTGTTGGGGACAAGCCTTGGTGGGTGTAGTCAGATGGCTGCCAACCCCACCCGGCAGTGAGCTGCACCACAGCCAGCTCTGCAGTGCTAGAAGGCATTTTGTTCCCAGGGGACATAAACCTTCCCAGGCTGCCGGTGACATGTGCAGAAAACCCTCCTTCCCCCTTCTATGCCAGCATGGATTAGCTGCCATGGCAGCATTTTCAAGTTGGTCTACACAGTTACTGAATGCAAACACGCCATTCAGATTGGTAAACAATTACCTGGCAGGACTCTGTTATGATTACATGGCATGATCTGGCCATGATCAGGCACTCCCCACCCTAACTAGACATCCTCTCAGGCACTTGCCCCTCCTTCTGGCCCCTGCTTGAGTCATGGGCTTGTTGAGGCACACGTTAGCACCCCTCCCGAGGAGCTCTCTGCGCAGGGCCCTGGTCATGTTCTGGTTACTCCATCTCCTCACTGACAGCTCTCTAGCAGGCCTGAGTACAGCTCTGTGCAGTATCTGATGACCCTAGGAAGGAGAAGGGAATCCTGACGACCCACTGGGACAGTAGGATGCGGTGGTGACTGCTGATTGCCTCCTGTGGAAGTGATCCTAGGCAAAGGGACAACAGCAGGGCTATGTGCCAGGTTTGTGTTAGGGCCATGTCCCATCCATTTGTCTCCCAGCTCCCTGTGCCCTCAGGCTCTTGGTGAAGCACTCCATTGGTACGACTCAGCAAGGTAGGTCCTGAGAATAAGGAAGTTGAGGAAGGCAGAGCTGTTTGTAGCTCACTAGGAGCACCTGAACCATAGCCCAAGGACCACAGCTCTGCAGGGGAGGTGGGTAACTTGCCACACTGCATCTGGAGAGGGCCATGCTTGGCACTGGGTTAGTACCGTGTGTGGCTTCGCCCTTCCTCATCCAGGCACTGTCCTGGCTAAACAGAGACTTCTGGCAATGACAGTGCTGGGTGGTTGCTCTTAGCTCCTCTCACCTATGCCTGGCACTCCAGAAAAGTGAGACTGGTTTGGACTGTACCCAAAGCCTGGTCTGCAGTCAGAGGCAGGCCTGGGCATGGGGCAGGGTCTGCAAATTGGTATGTGCATCTGGGAGCAGTCAGCAGAGAATGGGCACAGCCAGAGGAGTCACTTTAATTAAATACCCTGTATCTATAAATCGTCTGATTTTAGAGCATATTAAACTGAAATTAAACTTGCAATATATTGTTACACAAGCATATTCCGTTTCCTTTATGTCCCATTATAACTGTGTGATTAATATATTCAAAAGTATACATTACAGTGCCACAATAATGAACAGAGCTAAATGAATATAAATATCTGCAGTAAAATAAGTGAAGTCCTGTGGTGCAGTGGTAATGTTAGTCATTTTTGCATGAATAAATGAAGGTACAGTGTGAAATTTCATAACTGCTGTGAACCAAAGCCTCCATCCTGCATGGAGGGTCTAATTTTTGCAGGACTAGTCTGTACTAAGTAGTATTTGTTGCTACTAATTTAATGCTAAGTCACGGAATAAACCTTTTTGTACTTCTATGATTCCTTATCTCTACTGTATTCAGTTTTCATTCTTCTATGGAAATGAAAGATTGAGATTTAATTCTGACAGAATCAATTCTGGATCTAAAAATCAACAGAGAAGCACCTGCTGTAGGCTCTTACAACAAGTGACTCAGCACTTGTGGCCTAGTGCTGAGAATCCTCTGATGCTGAATTTTATTGGGCAGATTCATCGATTTTTACAGCTGGGGAGAACAGTACTATTTGCCCTCAGGTCTTTCATAGCACAGACCATAACTTTAACTGAATTGAGAGAATTTTTCATGAATGATAAAATCTTGATTGGTACGTATAGTTTAGTAAGATACTCTGGAGATTAAATACTAATTTATTTAAATATCTGCACCTTATTTCTCTTCCCATTTATCTGTTTTGATCATTTTCAGCCACTGTATCTCTTACTTAAGCTGGCAAGTGGGGGAGTATCTGTTTCAATAGATGCAGGATAATAAGTCATCCAAAACCCCACAAATGTTTTAGTCAGTGCAGAAATTCTGCATAAAATATAAAGGGAAGTTCATGTTGGGATAATATAGGTTGTTTTTTCATTAAAAATAAGGGTATTTGGGGTTAATTCATTATGTGTTATCTTTAAAAATATTTCTTCAACTGGTTATATAAACTCTTTTAAGCTTTTTTTTTTTTTTTTTTTTTTTTAACTGTTCTCAGTTTCTCATTGGAAGTACTACTTGGAAAAAAAAAAGACTAAAACCTTAATTTCAAAAATGCCATAACAAAAATATTAAAGCAATGCTGAAAGTCATTTAGCTAATACTGAAATGAAATATTCTTATATCTTTAAAGTTCTCCATATTTCTAATGATATTATTTCTTTTTTTAAGATACATTTGTCACCTTGTACTGAAATTTATAATTTTATTGGTTCTTCTGAAATACTGTTTCACATCAAAGGAATTGATTAATGAAATAAAAAAATCAGTGACCAATAACCATTATTCTCTTGACTACTAAACTGACACCTTCATTACCCAATCTTCTCCACTGCAAATACATGCAGAGCTGACAGTAAGTCAACTCTTATGTATGTTTCTGAAGCACATTAGAGAAGTACAGAGTAAGACAGGCTTTCCAAACTTTTCCCCAAGCATACAACTCTTTCCAAAGTTGTTCAGATTTAAAATGCAAATTCTCAGAGTACTTTCCAGTACTTTTATTACCAAAGAAAAGCTCAGAAGTCACAGTAATGTTATCAAATGGATTGATACTCATAAAATTGGAGAATCATGTAGCTTGTAAGGGATCTCCAGACCTTGTCTGGAACAACAGATAACTGACGGCAATCCCCTGCCTGCATGAAGATTACTTTAAGCCATTGCTTATATTCACATGTTATCTGCCATGAACTTTGAGCCTTTGTCTGAGTCACTTCATGCCAGGTAAGCAAGTGACAGCTTAAAAAAAAAAAAATCGAAGGCTGTCGGTCTTTCAGATGAAATTTCTACATCTTCCTGGTATATCCCCACTTCATTTTAAAATGGTGTAAAACAACTCAAATGTATTTCTAAATGTGCTGTTGAGGGTTCCTTCAGCATGAAGGAATCCTGAGATGCCTCAAAGGCAGCTTTGTGCCTCTCTTTGCTGTTCCTGCCACAAGGACTTGTCAAGATTAGTTAGGGGGTGGAAAACTAAAACATGGTCATTCACTCCATGATTGGTGACTGGTTGGGAGAGCTGTAGTTTGTCTGCTTTAACAGAAGAATTATAGGCTGTGTTGGGGCTTGCTTTGACCTCAGGCAGCTTCTGGAAGAAGAGGAAGCCATTGGTTGCTGCCTTCAGGGGTGCCTGGAACAAAGCCAGGGATTCTCCTTGCAAACCTTTATATCCCCTTTAATCCAGGCTTAGCAAACTGCAGAATCCAACCTGAGGAATGCTGCTGTGATGGTAGGTCAGGAATAGAGCCCTACTGCCAGGCCATGGGAGCTTCAGAAACAAACAAAAAAAATGTTTGGACATAAAAATGCAAAGGGAATTAATGTAAGTTGCCTGCATCTCATGTGAAGTGCTCTCCAAAGCAGCTACTGAGCATTCTGTACTGCCTGAAGGTTTTAAGAGTTCTTGGCTAAAACTGTAAGTAGGAGCAAAAAAGGTCACAAATTTCTATGAGACAGCTGAAAAGTCCTCATCCACACATTCTTCTAGGAATCTGGAGGCAGTAAAAACCATTTCTTACTATTTATCTTGCTGATTATTGGGAGGGGATGTTAAATCCCTGGGCTAACTACTTTTTTTGACAATTAAAAGGACATTGTCCTACTTTGGGTTCAAATAAGGTTTTAGTTAAAAGTGTTTTGTTCTTTTTGGTTAGTGTACTTCTGTGCTTCTGTCTTCAGCAGGTTATACTTGAGCCAGTTTTTTGTGTTTTTTTTTTTTTTTTTCTCCTCTTTCAGACATTCAGTATTTCTATTTTTGAAAATAAAGTTGCGAAAACTGTGTCAATGTCAAATACTGGGTAAAAACTGACACAGGTGATGGTTTCAGAATGTGGTTTTGCAGGCTTGTATAATTTTTGAAAGTGATTAAAAACAAGAATAGAAATTCCTTTCCTGATTCTTTTTTTTTTTTTTTTTTTTTTAAGTAGGTTTTCTTTGTTCTGCATAGATCCTTGAAGACCTTAAGCAATCCTGCTACAAACCTAATTTTATCAGCATTTTAAAAGAAACGCTTGTAGAAAATTTTCATTTAAAAAGTTGTTTGGACTACTTTGGGACATAGCTTTATTTTACTCATCTACAGTATTACCTGATCTCTTAAAATGAGGATATAATTTTGCCAAATTTGGCTAAATGTTATGACAGCATTGGTCAGGTGCAAGGTGATGGCTGATGATACTCCTAAAATACTCAATATGTCACATGAAGTCATTACTCCTCTGTAACATATGGGTCAGTTTAGGAACCTGATAAAAGTCCTGGTCCTAAACTCTGGATTTGACAAACAGAGGCTTTTAACCTATATTATGACCAGTGAAACTACTGTTTTTATTTTCAGGAAAACATGAGTTTAAATCTCAGCAAGAGCAGGTACCGTTACATTGCATTACTTTGTGGTGACTTTCCTTAACATCACTTCTGTACATTCTGCTCACTCTGTCAACATATTAAAGGGAGGAGAACACACAAGAGAAATAAATAGCCACAGGACACTTACTGTATATGGAGGGACTGAAGAAACATTTAGGGTTGAGTAGTTCTTCTACCTGATTCATCAAAATGTACCATAGAAAAAATTACTATTTTCAAAGTTTATTGAAAGTGACATCAGCTCACTTAAAATACTTAATTTGGGGGAGAAGAACGACATTTTGAACAGCAGAACTACCTAACCCTCATTTTAAAATCCCTGATTACATTTTCAGCAAGAGGAAATATTCCTGAAAATGAACACTTTGACCTGTGTTTGGGTAATTTTCAATATGACGTGTCACATATCAGGATGGCTTACTCATCGGGATTACATACCATTTTTAGAGTTGGGGAAGCCCTAGTGAGTTTTTGTACCACTTCGCAGTCAGGCTGCATCTTAATCTGTTTCCCTCTTTGTATGACAAGCCTGGATTTAATTCTTCAGCCTTATGAAGTATGTATTGGAGGACTTTAGTTAGAAAACAGGGAAGAGAGTTA
This sequence comes from Netta rufina, assembly GCF_964035555.1. Lineage (NCBI taxonomy): Eukaryota > Metazoa > Chordata > Aves > Anseriformes > Anatidae > Netta > Netta rufina. The sequence continues at coordinate 21,118,125 of NC_140128.1, read as the reverse complement.
AACAGTTCATGTTTCAAAGCAATAAATTGAAAATTGAATATCCATATAAAGGTAGCACTCTATTCATAGTTCAAACAGTCAAGGAGTCTGAATGGAGTGAAAATGCTCAATTAGATTACAGCATAAAAATAAAGAGATAGTCTGAACTGAGTAAAACTACTGACATTTACATTAAAATGTAAAAGGCTATAAGTACAGTCTATATGTTATTGAAATGCCTCAAGATTATCATACTTAAAAAAAAAAAAAAAAACTTCTGGGAGATTTAGTCAAAATCCACTTTTATGAGAAGGAATGAGATGACTAGGCTATTTCTTAAATTACCAAGAAATAAGGAGAAACCATATCTGACACAGGGCAACATATAGCAATCATTTGACAGATTACATTTAAATAAGATAAACTAGAATGTTACTGACTTAATTTCTCAATCTACAGTTGAATCTTGTAATTTTGGAAATGAAAACAATTGGTAGTGATTTGCTGTTTGATTTGCTATTGTTACATTAAGCATACAATTCTTCTGCAATTTATGAAAACTGAAATAGAGCAAGTTGTTTTCAGAGTAATCTTACTTTAGCTGTAAGAGCAAATGAAAGAGAATTTAATAACCACTCAGTGGAAAAACAAAACAAAACAACACAAAAACACAAAAAGACTTATGGTAAAGCTATATGCAAAGGAATCAATTTTCCTATAATCTCATAGATAATGAAACACATGCACTTATAAATCACTGCAAATTATTTTAAAGTGAATTCATTACTAGCTTTGCTTCATTCAGGTTGTCTAGTCGGGATTGTTTGAGAAATTAACAACATAATCTATAGTTAACAGCTACTATACTGAAATTAAACCAGATATAGTAGACACCTTCCTTTTTAGAAAATGAAAACTGCATCCTTTTGGATTCTACAGGCCTATCTGCAGACTGTATACTTAATACACACTTAGTCTACTTACTGTAGACTTAATATACATATGGAAACTCAAATCATTCAGCTGTAAATGGCTATCAGAAAACAAAAGTATGGAAAAAAATAATGATGACTTTTACTTCGTTTAATGTCATATCCTCTTATCTGTTATACAAGGAGAAGCTGTGACCCTGTGATCACTGAAGTATATGCTGAACTTTACAAACTTCACTTCAAACTTGGCTCAAGAGACCTAGCAATGTGTTTAAAATTAATGCATACAGGGATGCTCAGACTATTATCTTAAAGAAAAGTAATGACAGCAAGAGCACCAAGCATATTTCTGATGGTTTCCAGGCATTTTACAGATATTAAATTAATGAAGCCTAACAATAACCTAAGAGAGATGATACTGTAATTTGTTTGTGGATCTGAGCTGTAAATCTGAGCTGTAAAAATGAAGAGCTAGTTACAGTAAAAGGCATTAGCACCTATAAATTTGGTGCCACAACGTAAAACTTGAAGGCACGTGGTGTTACAAATGGGATTCAAAACCAGATGAGATGCTCAATATCCTCTTAGAAATTCCTGCAGACTTGCTATTCAAAAAAAACATCTGGTGAATGGAGAGTGATGAAAAGATGCCCAATGGAAGCCAGGGAAGCCACCTTAGAAGACAGATAGGCAACTATACCTCCTAGTTCACAGATCTAAGCAATGTTGATTTGCTTTTTCTGAAGTACAGCAGAAAGTGATCTAGGAAAACAAGAAAGTGTGTATTTTCAGTGTTGTCTTCAGCTTTTCTCATCAAATGGAGAGTACTCAGACTTGTATCATTTACTTCCAATCAAAGATCCAAACCACAAGGGAAGAGGCACAGCTGAAGAGTTTCCCTTGGAGCTTTCTCTTGCAGCTGTGTCACTGGGCAGAAGGGAAAGAAGGACGCCTGTGACTACTAAGAGAGTAACAAGAGCCACACTCTACCCCAGGACTTAGGGTACTGGCTGCAAGGGAGGATGCCGAAATTCTGATCTTCCCATCCATCCCACATTAGACAATCACTGGAGAAAATAAAAAGAAATGAACTCAAGTATTGAGCTGGATCTCTATTCAAAGTTCCCGTAAACCTAAGGGAATGCACTGGCCAGTATGATACAGTGATCTAAAAGCAGGTTGACTGGGATTTTCTGCATAAGTTTGTGTCCTGTTTTAGATAAATGCATCATTATTTTTTTTAATTTGGCCCTAAGCGATTTGTTGATTCCACATAGCAATTAAATGGTGAAACAAACACATGCTTCTCTACCATGACCAGCAACTCCAACTCCTGCAGAGCGTCCTTGAAATACATTTTAAAGCCCAAGGCAGATTTGAGCAACTTGTGTGATGTACAAAGGTTTGGCAAATGGCAGAGGATCTGGCTGCTTCTCCTGAGAAAAAGGCTTTTTTTTTTTTTTTTTTTTTTTTTGACAGCTGACAGAAGACTTGAATTTGTTCATTGTCTGGCCTGCATGTCCCAGTCTAAGGTGGGGAAAGTGTGTAAGTATATGGGTAAGAGTTCTTTCTGTATCTGTATTCTTGACATAGGTTTGGCTCAGCTCTGCAGGGGATTATTTGCCACTCACTGCTTGCATCTTATTATATTAATGAATCATATACATGCATGATGGGAGAAATCTGGATCCTAGCGGAGTTATTGGCAAACATCCCACTGACTAAACAGGAGACTGAGTTGAACCCAGTGCAGAATAAGGATATGGACGGATTCCTGGGGGGTGTTTCTCAGGAAAAAATGAGAAATCTTAAACAAGGCATCCATTAGCTACCCCATCAGTCCCTTAAGTGTTCCAGGTAATGCATTTAACTGGAGATAGAAATGAACTGTTACTTTTATTGTTTGGATGAAACTAAAATGACTTAAAAAGTGAAAATAAATGTTTGTTTTTAAAGCAAAGAGCAAAATTAACTAGTCAGCTTTCCAAATGCAATCTACGTGATTAATGTGTCTCAAAATACAGACATTTCTATAAAATATTAATTACTTCAGTTCTGGACTGTATTAAATTACACTTAGCAGTGTTGAAATTCCTTCCCTATCTTTTATGAGTAAATATTTCTTTAATTTTTTTGATCATGGAGACCACTTCCTGTGTAATTTTACTCTTTTTGCTAAAAAACTGACTTGTATGCCAGATACAATAGAAGTCCAAGGAGCCTCCTAGGAGCAGAGATGACTTCTGTGAGCAGGAATCTGTGGAATGTGCTTATTTTTGCTTATAGCTCTCATGTCCAAACTTTCAGACACATGGATGTTGAAGATTGACTTTTCTTTTAGATTTTATTTTTTAATAGCAACATAGCATCATTGTAGCTTCTCTAATTTAAATGGCTTACATAGGCAAATCCATATGACAGTTATAAAGTAATAGAGCTCAAATGCTTGATCTACCTCAAAATACCCAGAATGCATTTAATTTTATGTTTTACCAAGAAGAAAAATTCCCCTAATTGCAAAAGTAATTTGGTGCCATAATAGCTGTGAGATGTAATAGGGTTTATAGTCTATAAATACTTCTGTTACTTAACAAGATTATTTTCTGTTTTCCTTTCAGTCTTATTACAGATGAAACTTCGTATAGAAAGACTAGATTATAAGATAACAAAATGGGAATAATGATAGCTACTGTTTATTAAACACCAGATTTTCTCTTATTCATGTGTTCAAAGATAGAGAGGAGTGCCACACCTCTTTCATCTGCACAACAGATTCACTGTCAGAAAGGAAGAAGTTGGCAGATTCATGAATAATGCTGAAGGAGGAGAGCAGCTGTTTAGTAACAAAACAGTCTTAGTAGCGCCTTTCAGCCACTTGCTGTACCATTTGACATGGTGCTTGCTGAGTGTGTGTGCGTGTGTGTTTGTAACTGGAAAGGCGAGATGTAGAAAAAAAGACCACAGTGGCAGCACTGATTATCATATTAACGAAGTAAATATATCATTTTTTGGTAAGAGGAAAGTAGTTTAAGGTTTTAATTATGGAAGGAGAGAACCACCTGAAAGGAACCTTTCCTCTGGCTCTTTTTAAACTTCCTTTTGTCAGCACAAAGTACCTACAGAAGGTATTGTGCCACTGCTGCTGCTCCTGGAACACCCAGTCAGGTAAATCACGGCGTTAGGACAGCCAGTAGAAATTTTGCCATTCATACCGCCTGGATAAAAATTTTACTCTATGACTTTTCTCAACTTTACTAATATTTAAAAAAAAAAATCACACACACAAAAAAAAACCACCACCACCACCAACAACAAAAAACTATGCAACCTGAAATGACAGTGTAAAAATTACCACGGAAGAAAGAATGGGAATTAAAAAAATCAACAAGGAAAAATCCACAGCTGATAAAATGGCAAGGAGTGATTTTCAGGCACCAAATGAGAAAAATATCCATGTTGTTATCTATTGGTTTCCATAAATGTATGTGCATGTAAGTTGTTCCTACTCAGAAGAGTAATTCCCTTGACTACAGTCTGTAAAGTCTATGTATAGAGAATGGGAAGAAAAGGCATGTTATCCCAAATTCATACCACTGGGCAAAAGGAGAGAACTGCATATCTATTCAAGTCAATTAGCATCTATTATGAAAACACGGCTGTTCTGCATTCTTCACACAGGCTAAAGAGCCTCATATACTTCTGGTGTAAAAAACACAACACGTGCAGGAACAGTAGGTTTATAGAGGCTGTATTCCATAGTTGTATTTGTGTGCAGTTGCCCAGGACTACAAAACACATTCTTCAAACCAAGGATTTAAAGATCCCAAGGTCTGCTGTTGTTTTGTTTTGTTTTTCCCCCAAATTTGGGCTGTTATATTTTATGGCAGAAATTATCTTAGAAAAAAAAAAAAAGAAAGAAAGAGAGGTGCACAACATAATATCAAAAACTCCATTACATTAATGAATCTAGTTTTGCAATTAAATGTGTTCATACGAAACCCATTAAATCATCTTGCAATGACAACAAAAGATCTTTTTCCTGTTTATTGTAGGTGTATAATAACTTGGGTTTTTATTTTGGTACGCCTTTTAAGACACATTTGCTCAACTGACGGTGTTCATGCATATGTGTTTTAAAGTGTGATTTGGATGTAAAGTATTTGGCACAGGAATATGGAACCCATTTCAGAGTCACAGTTCAGAATTCAAGATTTAGGAACAAATGTTTCTTAATGTTTGGTTAAATTACTTTCAGCTCAAATGGCCCGAATTCTTTTAATGTAGTCTGAGCCGACTACATGCTGGATTCATACTACTGGACAAAAGGAGAGAACTGTGTGTCTCTTGAAGGCAATTAGCATCTATTAGGAAAATACAGCTGTTTTGTGTTCTTCACACAGAAAAATGAGCCATATACACTTTGGGTGAAAAAGTGTTACACATATGCACAAACAATAGATTTCCAGAGGATGTATTATTTCATAGCTGCGTTTGTTTGCCTTTGCCCAGGATTCTAATATGTATACAAAACAAAAGGCTATTCAGTTTCTCTAACCTTTAACACAAAGTCTGGCAATCCTTTCCATTATACTTCTTTCTTAGGTCTTCCTCTAAGACCAGGTGAGGGAGGAAACAAAGAGTTGTAGCCCTATAATTGCAATTTGTCTTGAAATTATTGCAGCCTACAATCAACTTATTGGTAATTGGTGAGCATTCTTTATTTCTGTCAGATTTGCTGTTCAAGATGATTTCTAAATAAAAGTAAAAATAATTAAAATATCTTCATAAAGATAGCCCCAATAGTAGATTTATATATATAATGTAATCAATGGTGTGATGGTTTCCTCATTGAAACCTCTGTTGGTAAAATGAACCTTCCCCCTTCTCCTGTGACATATGCTGCCTTTAAATTTAATCAGATGCTTGTAATTGGGATAAAACAGCTCTTCTTGTGACACTAAAAAACTGTGGTGTCTGTCAACTTTTTATTAGAGAAGGAAAGGTGCTTGCCCTATAAAGAAGACTGCTTTGAAGCATAATGTTTAGTACTGTTTCTTTAGAAACAATATTTTAGGATGTTTTCCTTGTAACATCTAAACTGTTAATATCTGATAGTACATCAGCGTGGTTATTGAAATCACCTTGATATGTTTGCAATTTGACCAGTAATATTGTAGTCAAATGAGGAGATATATTATTCATGCTTTGTTAGGTCAGCTGAACACATTTCAGCCCTACTGTGTTTGCAATCATCTTGACTAGTGTCACAATATTTTCCATCACCTCTCCCAAGGCACATTTAGCACCTTTTTTTTTTCCCCTTTTACAAAAAGAAATTCTCAATCATAGCTTTAAAGCAAACAGGCAACTGAAATCCACCCATTTCTTCAAGCTCTATAATCCCTAAGGCACCTGAAACAAAAACATATTGATATTAATTATCTAGCAGAAAGCAACCAAGAAAATCTTATTCCCAACTCTCTCTTCTTTCTTTACTCCTACACCCAATGTGCCTCTAAACAGAAAACCTGAGTAGTGTGAAACCACACAGGGAGACACGATGATAGCACAAGCAAGCCTTCCTTATACCCAGAGTCCCCAGGACTCTTTTGTGTATCTTCTCCTCACAGCCCTCTCCTTGTTCACCTGTGATAAGGGTAATCTCTTCTCAGCAGCTCCCAGTGCTTCACTCACTGATTTTTTCAATGAGCAAGCAACAGGAGAGGTGTTGTTCACAAAGATCTGCCCTCTTTTCCCTCCCTTCATCAGGCGAACATCTGTACCAAAATGAGGAATCCAGTCCTGCGTGGGTGACAGCAGAAGCCCCTGCCGGCTGGTGAGGATGCCATGGGCATGCCTGTTGCAAGCCTCTGGTGAGGGCTGTGGGGTGCTGTGGGTGCTCTGCTGAGGGCAAGGCTTCTGTGGGGCCGAGCTGGAGGTAAAATTACCTCGTTATAAGTGAGGTCCCAAACGGAAGCAATTGGCTATTTCCTTCCCAATGCTGACCTGGGCAACAGCTCTCCTGAGTGTTTAGGTTTCACTTGTGAATACCAAAGTGCTAAACTTACCCTGGAAGGTTTTTGTTTGTTTGTTTTGGTTTGTTTTATTTTTTCCCCTAATTTAAAACATAAGGTGTGTCTGGCTAATTTTTATTTATTTTTTTTTCGGTTAACATTTAGGCATAGGACTGGATTCTAGGTCTTTGTGCACTCGCTCTTCCCCCTGCTCTGTTGCATCTTTCTGTGTTCTGGGTCGTCCTGGACCTCAGGAGTTGTAGACTCTGTATTGCAGTGTGAAAAGTAGTTTGGCTTAGAAAAAAGGCAAGGGGTCATGGCACAAAGAGCTGATTATGTGAATGTGGTACCTGCCATTGCAGTATTGGTGTGTGACATAAATGTTTTGATCCCCAGTCTAACTCAAATCTTGGGACAGCTTCCTTTGTATGGCAGATGCCAGTTCATTCTTTCACAATGATTTCTTGTGCGTTCCTCAGGAGTACAGGCAGACAGGAAAAAGAGCTTTCTTGTATAACACGCTCTGCTGGATGTCCCTCTGCAAACTACTTACTTTTTTTGCCCCTGCAAAGTGAGAATTTTCCTGGTAGTACATAGAAATATGATTATATACCACAGTGTTGGTCCACAGGAGTGATCTGGATGACAAGAATGTGATCTGTAGGCACTTAAAAGATGAGGACAAAAAAAAACCCCTTGCTAATCAGTAGCAGAAGTACTGACCACACTCAGTTCCCTTTCCTACGGTTTGTCTACACACTGCCAACTATAAGGCAACATAATCTAAAATAATGAATTTTGTAGGAAAATAAAAGTTTGGATCCTGATTTTCTTACAGACATGAAAGAATTATGGTTCTGTCAGTCTCAGTTACTCAAACCATAGTGCAGCTATGCAACAAGAAAACAGTACAGAATTTTGTGAGTATACATAGAATAATTGTGACGCAGAAATCATTAAACTAAATGATGATTTCAGTAAACACTGATGCATGTAGCCAACTAGTATAATGTAGTGCATTGACGTATTCAAATACTTACTTCCTTTTGGTTTTCAGTAGATAAATATCATTATGTTGCACATAAAGTCAATAAAAACTTTAGGGAAGAGAATCTTTCTTAGTTTATTTCCAAAATAATTGACTTGTAGAAACCAAAACAGTGGTCTATGGTTAACTGATTGTTTATTAATAGCAGTGAAGTGAAGAATCCTTTAGAGAAAGAGTACTTCAGGAAAAAATTGCTTGATTTTGCATAATTGAGGTTCAGGGTAATGACTGATTATGCTCCTGACTTTCCTTTTGAAATAGCAGATCATCAAAATGAGTCAAAAATGGTGAACAGTGTAGTAATATATTTAGAAATGAATAAAAGATTTGCTTTAAACAATAAAAATAAAGAAAGTCAAGGATAGAGTCGAAGAAAAGAGTACAGAAAGTTCTACCTGCTGTTAGGCAGGTGCACTGATGACCAGGGAACCACTAACGTCAGTGAGAAGCTTTCCCCTTAACACTGTGGAATTATGCAGTGATGGGGCACTCTTAGTAAGTGAATGCATTTATCTAAATGACCTGTATTAGAAACTAAACATTTTTTCCTTAGTAGTTTGAGATGAAAGGGTAAGCATTTACACTAATATTTTGACTTCTCTTCCTGTGTACAAATGCTCGTACTTGCAACACAATGAATTAACATGAGTGTAAGCAGTACAACAATTTCAAAGCATGTGAAGATTTTCTCACAGAGAAGGTGCTGTAACACAGATTCTTCAACTGTATGCAAAACAGTGTCTTTTCCTTGAAGTAAAACAGACCTGGCAATTCTGTTGTTTAATGAAAGATGTTGGGGAAAAGGTCTGAAAAGCAGCTTGTGGTAAAATAATTTGTACAGACTTCGTGTTCTACAACCAACAACAGCACATTGATTTTTGGTTGTGAACACCACTGAGATTACACAACTTGCAAGTGCAAAGCAAGCCCTGATCGGAGAACAAGGGCGATTAAGGAAATGCTGTACTCTTGAGAAGTGCCTGCATTGCTGAATTGATTTGTGGTTTGAAATCCCCAAATTCTAGAAGCATGGGGAAAAAGAGAATCAGCTCTTTTCTCGTTTGGCCCTGCTCAGTGTAAGAGACAGAAGCAGTGTGGGAAAGGGTGGATTGCTGCTGCTGCTGTTGTTTTTTTTATTCCTAAGGTCATGTTGACCAAGAAAACAGACAGAAGAAAATGATACATTCTTTGCTCACCTTGCACAGGTGTTTAGATGCTTACTTTTTTGTGTTTATAATCAGCCCTTGCACTATTACAGTTCCTAAGTGGAAGTCAAATAACAACAATAGTTACAAATAACAAATATTGTATATCATTAATGACTTTTTTTTTTCTGAGTTTCTCAAGGTTTACTAAAACATTTATCTAAAATGTCTTTCTGTATAACCAACAAAACACTAACCTATCTAAATTAATAAACAGATTTCCTTATAATATTTTATACCTTCTCTAAGTTGTGAGGTCCCCTGTGTTATTTCACATTCAAAAAGTCTTTGACCAAGTTGTTTTCATGCTTCTTACTGCTTCATTAGTGACACGAAACTTTAAGCAGCTCTATAGCTCTGATTATTATGATCTCATAAGGGCATAACACTACCTGTATGTATTCTATTTTGTTATGGATTTTCAATTCCCTCACCAGTGTCCCTGTGAAATTTTATAAACCTTGCATGTCTCCTTAATATGGCTCTGAAATGGGCTGTGTGTGTATCGCCGCCCAACAGTTAACATTAAACTGTAATGCTTATAAATTTCATAGAATCTAAGAAAAATAGTGTGTCATAAATCTGCTTATAACCCTGCTTGCTGGTTCACTGGCCATAATTCTTGACTTTTAGTAGCTTTATCCAAAATCAAAGGGTTTAATAAGCTCTGCAAAATCATAGCAAGCTGCCTGATGTAGCCTGCCAGAACTTTGCATGGTTCCTGGAAGGCAACTAGCAAATGGAGTTTCTGCACATCAGTTTCCTCTTATTGCAGTGATCTGAAGTGAGCAGATCTATATGAAAATCTCTTTCTGGCTTTACATCTATTATATTGAATTTTTAGGCAATATTTAGGGTCAGAGGCAGAAGGATCAGCCAATCTAATTCTGCCTGGAAACCTGTTCCTTTCGTTCACCAAGGACCACTTTTGAAGCTGCTGCTGTGTCTGCTGGGGACTAACATAATAAGAAGCAACTTGTGCCTTCTGCCTTTCACCCTGTGTCTGTGAAGAGAGTACCTCTGTCATGAAGAGTACCTCTGCCTTCCCTGTAACAAAGGGTATTTCCTTCCCCTTCTAACTGAAGCAATCTGCACCAGCCTTCTGTGCTTCAGGTTTGAGCTTGACGGGAAAGGCTTCCTTTCTATTCCCAAGCTCATGTCCAGCTTCATTACACTTTATATATATATATATACACACATATATATACATACATGTGTATATATATATATATGTATATATATAAATGTATATATATATATATACACCTATGTAACCCTACTTGCTTTGTCTGAGGTTTTTAGTTTTAGCTCACTTCAGTTGTCAAATCAGGTTTGAAATAAGCAATAGAATCAATCCCTGCATGAAGTCTTCTACATGACAGAACTTTAAGAACATTTTTCATATTAACTGCTTAAGAAAATTAATGCAGAGTTTCAGAATTATAAGTCTCATTCCCTAAAACTTCTATTTCATTGAAATAAGAAATCCAAAAGATTTTTTAAACTAGATATGAATATCAATATAAAGCTTTATTTCTGGTAATCTGAGATGGGATTTTCATGCCCTGACTTGTATGTATAAGGTGTAGTTTGAACAAAAATAAATACAAGAAACTCTCAAAATAAGGCAATTCAAATTGGAATTAACTTATGATTTTAGGCTTGTTTAGCTTGCCTTTTGTTTTTAAAGAAGACGTGACTACAGAAACTCTTTCGCAGACATTCCAATTACAGTGTCAAAGAATTTTCTATCTCGTTAGTGAGGACATAACTAAGAAAATATCTCTAGAAATACTCTCCTATAAGGCAGTGTCTATGTAAGGCTGTTTGTTCAAATTTAACACCACAGGGTTTTGCTAGTTAGAATTTTCTCAAAAAAACAAGTTTACAGACAACATGTCTTAAGATAGGGCCTGAATTTTTAACCTGTTCATTTAACTTCTTAATTTTCATGTGTAAAACTGTGAAATGTGCGTGCACCATATAAAAATGCACAGAACAAATCACGCAGTGATCAAATATTATTGTTACAAGTAACATGTTCAAAACTTTGAATGTGGCATGGGTAAGTAGCATGTTAATTTGTTCTTTTGTATGTATTCATGAAAAGGATGTATACATCCCTTGTGCCCCATGTCTCTACCGCTCCGTGCAGAGAGCCAGCTCTGGTGGCACCACAAACCCGCGCTGGCTACTTCAAACTGCCGTCGTGTGAATGCTCCACAAGCATTGATTACGACCCAAGAAAGCCCTGTGAGGTGGGAGATGGATGTGACCTTCCATTAGCCATCAGCAAATTGGCGGCATGTGGAGATAAAGGTGAAATATGGCAAGTTGGACTCCAGAAGTTTCCAGGTGCCCGGTGCCATCTGTGAACCACTAGGCTATGGCCACCTTCCGAGCCATCTACCTCCGCAGGCCTCAGAGCCTGCTCATGGTGCCAGACCTTTATTAAAGCAAAAAAAGAGACAGAAGTGGTATGTTGTGTTTTATTTGCTAAGCCTGGAAATCACAGTGAAAAGCGCCAAGCAGCCTGGCAAGGGGGACGCAAGGCTGGCGGCGGGGCCCTTTGGCGTTCTCGTCTCCTCCCCACCGGGCAGCGGAGGACTGGGGCCGGCCCCGGCCCCTTCGGGGATGTTTTAAACTCCGTCGATCTGCCCCCATCGCTACCCTGAGCACCGAGCCCCGGCTCGCTGCGGGCACGCTTCGGGGCGGCCACAAGCCCGTACGCGTCTCCGCGGCGCCTCGGCCTAGTAGCGCGGGCGGCGGCGGGCCTAGAACCCGCGACCCCCGGAGCCCCGTCCCCTCCCCGCGCCACCCATGCGGCCGCCGGCACCAGGAGCGGGGCCGCCCGGCGCGCGTGCCCGCACGGGGAGGGGAGGGGAGGCGTAGGGGGGGGGAGCGTCGGGCGCGCGGCCGGCTTCCCGGTGCCTCCAGCGGCAGCAGGAAGAGGCGCTGCCCCGCGCACGCGCAGCTGGCCGGGCGGGCGGGCGGGAGCGCGCGCGCTGAAGCCGCGGCGGCGGCGGGCGGGCGGGAGGGGAGAGGAGAGGGGAGGGGGGAGGGGAGGGGAGGGAAGGGAAGGGAAGCTGCTGAGGTAAAGTTAGGGGGAGCGAGAGGCGCCGTCAGGCAGCCGGCAGCCGGGGAGGCTTCGGCGGCCGCCATTACTGAGCCGTAGGGCGCCGGGGAAGGGAGCAGCGGGGAGGCGGGACGGGGGCTGCGGGCTGCGGCGGCGGGCCGGGGAGCGGAGCCGAGCCAGCCCCGCGGGGACGGGGCCGGGGCTGGGGCTGGGGGAGCCGCCGGCGTGGAGAGAGCGTCCCGGGCATGCTGCCGCCGCCGCCGCGGAGGAGCCGGATCCCGGCGGCCAGAGGTGAGGGCAGGGGCCGGCGGCCCCAAGCCGGCTGCGGGGGAAGGGGGCGGCACGGCACGGCCCGGCCCGGCCCGGCCCGGCGCGGAGGGGCTGCGGGCTGCGGCCGAGGCCCGGCCGAGCGGGGAGCGCGCAGGGCAGGGCAGGGCAGGGAGCGGGGCGGCCGGCCCCGGCCAGGTGCTGGAGGCCTGGGCCGTGGGAGGGTCCGAGCCTGCCGTGCGCGGCTGCCAGCTGGCCGCGGCTCCCCGGGGAGGGAGGGAGGGAGGCAGGAAGGGAGCTCCCCGCTCCTCTCCTCTTCCTTCCTCATTCCCTCCTTCCCCTACTCCTCCGGCTTCCTCCCCTCTCCCATTCCCGCTGCCCGTCTCCTCCTCCCCCCCCCCCCTTTTCTCCTTTCTCCGTACTTCTTTCCCTCCTCGCCGCCCCCTTCTACTCGCTGCTCCTGCTTCTCCAGTGAATCTGAACAGTTGTCAGTTCTCCTCCTCCTTCCTTTCACCTTCAGATATCGCTCGACGCTAAATTTAAGAAAACTTCGCTCGCCTAATGATGTGTGTGCGTTTCTGTTTTTCCACCAGGTGGATTGTAAGCCTTTGAAATAGGGTAGCCAGTTGCAGTGTTGCAGCTCTCATGCGTTTTGAATCGCTTCAACCAGCATAACCTTTAGACTCTCTCCACCCAAGGAAAGCACCACAGATAGAACGCCATAGTGTTGAAAATACAGGACGTAAGGAGTATAAAGCACTATTTTCCTTGAAAATAGACTGTTTGTTCAGAGAAGGAGGACATACTCGTCACCTTCCCCCCCCCAGAATCCACCCCACCCTGGCTCTGTAGCCCCCTTTTGCCCTCTCCTGTATCGCTTTTGATAGCAGTGTGGAATATTTCCTTAATAAGTAGGAGGGGAACGTTTTAAATCTAGACCAAAATAGGCCTGTGGGGGTATATGTGTATTCTTTAGTTCAGTGTCATGCGGATAAGTGGAGGATTTCTTTTTTTCTTAATCAAGATCTTTGACAGAAATTTAAAAACTCTACACTGCAGAGTAAAGGCAGTAAAGAGAGAACTGCATTTGCTGGTCAATTGAACGTCCATTTTAAACCTGTGCATTGGAGCCAGTTACAGCATTGATACTTGTACACTTAGTTCATAAATGAATGAGGAATTAGTAGGCTGCATTTTTCTGTGCTGTCTTACCTTCCTGAGGTTCTTCAGTATGATAGCTGTTTTCAGCAGTGACATCAGTGACCAGAGTTACATGTTTTCTCAGGAAAAAAAAAAAACACGTTTGTATTTCAAACTTGCAGTATGTATCTAAAACTAGGGTGTTGCAAATAGTCATCCAGGTGTGTTTTTATAAGGGTTTACCTTCTTTTGTTCCTTCTTTGAAAATTATTTTCAAGAAGTGTTACAATCTTTTTATAGTATTCTACTGGAACTCAGTGTTACTAGAGCTCTGAAAGCATGATGTCAATATAGTAAGATAGTAGATTTGTTTTTTTAAAAGGGTCTATGGCACTTACAGTAGCAGAAATTGTTTAAGCATTTGTTACATTATCACTAGCTTGGTGTATTTTGTAACAAGTTATTTTAAAGCTTGGAAAATACTGAACTTAAATAGTATGCTTTTTTTTTTTTTAAAGTATCCCCATAGGAAGTGGCTGCCAGTGTTGTGTCGTCGCACTCCCCCCACCCCTCAAAATAAAAATAATTGCAACCAAATGCCTGCTGCTTACCGATATTGGACTTTATTTTAGGTAAGGCATTGCATGTGTAACGTAATCCAATTAAATACCTCATGCTCAGACGGAATTGTTTTTAAAATCCTATATTTAGCACTAGCAATCAAATGCTGCACATTTTTGAGGTTCAAGATAAACTGTGTTTTCCTGAAGCTATAGGTGCTTTTCCTTGTTCAAACTTTGTAGGAAAGAAATGTGCAGATCATAATAACAGATTGTTCTGTATAAGTTTGGGAATTGTTATTTGAGTAGATGGTACAAAACTAATTCTACTTTTGTTTGATAAAGATTTAATATCTCTATAGAGAGAGATTGACAGAACCTTAAGACAGAAGATAAATCCCATGTGCTGGCATCCTTCGAGAATAATTTGCATAAAACTTTAAAACACTCCACATCATTGTTTTTGGTAGGCTAACATGTGGCGTGTCCTTAAAATTACGCATGTCAGGCATGCTTCAGGGATGATACTGTCTGACCTTTACTGAAAGAATGGAAGTTTGTGAAGCCAAATGTTCGGTATTAGGTACTGCTGGCAGAGTCACGTTGGTTCGCAGACTGAAAGCATTACATCCATAAATGACGTACCTACGAGAGTAAAACCTGAACTGTGTGTGCTTACTGCGTGGTAATGAAAGGCTGCTGCTGCTCAGGGGAGCCTGCGTTGGTCGGGAAGAGTTTCCCGTGCTGGCGAGAACTCCTGGGGCTTGCCTGAGCCGCACGGCCGCTAGGGGGCTTTGTAGGCATGGCTATCCTGGGATAGGCGCACCAAGCCCGGGCAGGCTCACTTCATTTGGCTGGCCATTTTAAATGCACGGTTAAAGTAAGCAACGCATTATTTGACCTAAGATTCCCGTTGTTTTGAAAGCGTTTAGCCACGCTTAGAAGAAAAAAAAAAAAAAAAAGTTTAGTTTCAGGTAGTTCCAACAACACTGAGAATTGTGTGTGAGCACTGCCAAGATTTTTTCCTTGTTTCTGTGTTAGTAATAACTTAAAGGAGGCACAGTACTTTTGTTTTTTTCTCTGAGAATTCCTAGGCTAGAAGTCGGTGTAACTGAGGTGGAACATTGTTGTTTTTCCATTGGATTAAAAAAAAAAATAGTAAGGGTATTAATTTTACAGATTATTGTTTGAACCTTGTCATCACTTCCTTAAATCTGTGGATTTTAGTGGGATATTTAAAGAAAACTGAGCTCAACATTTCTGGCAGGAAAAACTGAAGGAATTGCAGTGAAGTTATTTTGAATTCAGGTATTAACTGTGCTTTTTAAAATCATTAACACCTACCAGAAACTGAATTAATCAGTTGGTGGCTATTTCTGCACATTGCATTTTATGGTAAATTAGAGTTGTTTCTTTGGTTTTCAGTTACGGTTCCCACACGTTCTTGCAATGCTCTGTCAGCTGACACACTAGCACTGCAGAGGAATGTTTGCATTTTTAAAAACGTGAAACTAATACCTACATGCACAGCTTTAGAAACGTGTACGGTTTTTACATTGTAGTATTAGCTCATGTAAGTTAGCTAATTATTAGGCAAAATATTATTTTCTACTTGCACATGGCTTTTTATTTGCTGATTTCATGAACAACTTAAAACAGAAGAGTCCTCATTTTGCATAGGTAGGACTTAGGCATCTGACTTGTACAAGGTCAAACACCAAGTTCCTGTTTGAATGAAGTTTCCAAACTAAGGGTGTCAGTACCTAGATTCTGTACAGCGGTTCCCCATTAAGCAAAATAACACAAAATGATCCAGATGTGTGGATCAGTGAAATTTTATCAAGCTGACCTCTGCCAAGATTTTAACTCCTCTTTGCAGCAGATGGATTTTAGCCCCGTTTCTCTGCTTATCTTGTTCCATTCTTCCTCATCTGCCTCATTTTCTTTCTTTTTCTATCAGTTCTGTCTTGGATTCCCTTTGTAAGATTTCTTCCTTTCGTGCTTTTGTGTTCTTCCTGAATAACTTAGTGCAGGCTACCTGATCAGGTTATTTACAGAGAAACTGCTGTGAACACTATGTGTGTCTTCAGTAGCTTTTCCCGTGGAAAAAGGATTATGAGTCTATTTTTTCTGTAAACTTGTACTATTTACTTTGCTGTTGAAAGCTTTGAACCTGCATTGAATGCTCTCAGATATTCAGAAATCTGTAGATAAGTCACTTGAGAGGCCTAAGTTCAGACTTGTGCAGTGATGATTATTTGAGCTTCTGAAGTTTACCTGTGTATTATACCTTGATCTAATTTGTGCAGTTTGTTTTGTGTTTGCTTTTTTTTTTTTTTTTTTACTAACAGCAGCAATGCTAATAGGTGCCCCTGGAATATTGGATTCCAGCTGAGGAGTGCCGTTCTCTTTTGAATTTAGAAATAAAAGCCTTGATTTAATTCTGGGTAATACACCAGAGGTCTTCAAAGTATTGTTATTAATAGGAGAAATTTATTAAACATGGTAAGATCTTTGAACTTCTGTTTTTAAACCCAGTTTTGCATTGACTTTTTAATATGAAGTTGAGCAGTCAGTTTTTCTCTTTTATAAACTGATTACTTTCCTTTTGTATACAAAGGAGTATCTAGTACCTGACTTCTTTAAGGATGGCAGGTGAATGTCATGGTAACTAAGTCTGAGATGAATACCAGACCAGTTGGGGTAATCTATTCTCATCTTCCACTTACCTAGCAGGACCAATCACCCTGCTGTTAAAACTCTGTTCCTTTGTCAGTCTGTGGCGCTACCAAAGACACTTCAGGTCATCCCTTGTTACCATGCCGTTAATTGCTTGAGCTTATTTCCTGATGTGCAGTCTGATTTTTTTTTTGGACTGGTACTTGCAGAATTTTACCAAGGAGCATTGACTTTACCCTTATTTTTAAATCAGATTTCATGTACGGGTAATTAGTGAAGATTACTGGTACTTGTGAGAGCACAACTACTGGCCTGGTAGTGAAGATAACGGGGCATGGTGAGAGATCAGGGCCTCAACAGACTTTGGTGAACTATGATTGTTGGTGAGATCATATTGGTGTACTCTGGACCTGATTTAGTTTGTAAAAAGGATTGTTTTGAAGATATTCTTTTATGCTTGTTAGAGTAAAAAAAGATACTTGGAGGAAAATACTGAATGTGAAGTAACACAGTTACCTTAAGCTACATCAACATTGTTATTAGCTCTTTAAGTGCCAATAGTTGAATTGTTGTTCTGCTGTGTTTTGGGTAGATAGGTCTTGGGAGTTCGGATACCCTACTAAATATTTTCTAATCCTAAATTTCGTTTCTCAAAGTGTGAAACGAGGGCTGCATCGGTATGAAAAGTTTGTCAGTAGTAACCTGAATCTAAACCTGTAGCTTTCTTGAAGACACAGTCCTTAGTATTTGAAAGTGGTATGCATTCAAAACTGATCTACAGGCTATGTCCGTGACATTTAATGTGTTTGAATTGACTTTGTGATCCACAGTGGAGTTTGCAGTAATTTTCTCTCAGTGTATTCACACATCCTGCAAAGCAGACTAGGCTGGGATGGCCCTTCTCTTCATGTGTGCTTTTTTGTTATTTTCTGCTTGGCAACCTAATTTACAAACACTATCACAGAACTGTGATGACTGAAACTAACCCTGACAAGTAGTGGTCCCTAACTGTTGCCTCTACTCAAAATTAGTGAGTTGGAGGATTGAAGGGAACCACTTTTTCCTTCCCCTGTCAGTGTTGTTTTCAGCTGCTTGGTTTGCTGTGGGCATGAGCAGTTCTCCTGCCACGTTTGTGCTTCGGTATTAGGTCTGCAGACGGTAAACATTTTTAGGTTCAGCGACCAATTTCAGAAGGTATTCAGAAGTAGTCCAAGTATTTGTGTGTAAGTGAT
Source organism: Netta rufina (assembly GCF_964035555.1). Classification (NCBI taxonomy): domain Eukaryota; kingdom Metazoa; phylum Chordata; class Aves; order Anseriformes; family Anatidae; genus Netta; species Netta rufina. The sequence continues at coordinate 21,099,993 of NC_140128.1, read as the reverse complement.
TTCTTTGCCTATGGACCCATCTGCAGCTTCCTGTGCAGCTGCAATCACAGAATAGTGATAGGTGATGGTATTTTAGTATTTATTAGCTGCTGATAATATGATATCCTGTGCTAAAGTTTAGAATTCTGCTCAAAAGACTTTGAGAGACTTAATAGAAAATAAATGGCACCAGTGACTGTAGCAGGTCATGTGGTGCCTGTTTTTAAAGAGCTTTCTCCTGTGGCAGAGTGTGTGGTGCCCACTGGGGCTGGTGCCCCCAGCTGCCTGCATGCGGGCAGGGACGCTTCTCCCCCTGGCAGCCTGACAGCTCCACCAGGTGCCCAGGCAGCCCCTCCGCTGTTCCTGGCTCCTGTGGGTGCAGGGCAGTGCCACACACAGCTGGGAGGGCACGGCAGGGATGTGGCTTGACTCCTCTCTTCTCTTCGGCGTGACGGAGGCTAGCCTTAAAGCAGGGCCAGGCTTAGCTCAGGACTGCTGGCATGCTAGCTAGTCACTGTGATGTCTGGTACCACGAGCTGAGAGCTACAGGACCAATGTGGCGTTGGTATCCTGCTTATCGCTTGCTTTGTCCAAAAGGATTACTAAAGCTTAAATTTTTTGCATTACCTATATTATTTCCAAAGCAAAGTAGAATTCCAAAGAATATAATTGTAATGAACCCCCAAAAAATTAAACAAGAAAAAGCTTTGCCTTACTTTCCTGATGTTACGTTTAGCACATTTCCATCATGGTGCTGCATCTCGTTTAAAAATGACCACTTTCCTTAGTTAAAAGTGGTGTAAATCATGCTCCAGTCCAAGTGCCTCAAGTTTCTTTCCTTTTCTTTATGATATGTGCAGCACTGACCCAGCACTCAGTCTGGTTTTGTGTGGTTGCAAACTGAAGAAGTTCCGTGGAAGAGACCCAATTTTGCTTACTTTATAGCAGCAGCCATGCAGTAAAATCTACGCATACCAGGGTTATACTAATAAATTAGTATCCTAGTTGAGAATACAACATATTCCAGTAAAGTTACGTTTTCAATTTCTGATTTGTCACAGTCAATGAGATCATTAACTTTAGAAATGCTTTCTTTTTTTTTTTTTTTTTTTTTTTTTTTCCAGGTAAAAGGGTTTTGAGATACTCAGTAATTTTTTTAGTAATAAAACTTAGATACATATCTTGGGGCATACATTCACTTTATGTATTCTGCAGTTACTGGCTGTACTGACTTAATCTTACAAAACTATATTTGAGATATTTTAAAAGTTCCAAATTCTGTCAGTAATTAGTGATTTTTGTATCTCATATTTTGTGTGTTATCTGAGACACTGTATTCACTTTTCAGAAGAGGCTTCTGCAGCCTAGGAGTTGTTAAAATATCAAGCTGAAGTTATGAAATCACAGGTCCTTAGGAAGAGTTATGTCCTCTGTCTGTTCCAAGTATTAATAGCTGTGTTTAGAGAATTTAAACCCTCTAGGTTTAGAGGAAGATCCAGCTTGGGCTCTGACTTCTGAATTAGGTTTATAGTTTTAAAATGAGGGAAACAATTCTCATGCACAGGTTAAGAGTTGTACCTTTTCTGATTGCAGCTTCTGCTTTCATTATTTTGAAATTGCTAATGAATCTTACTTTTGTTTTCAGATCCCTCAGGGAAGGACTTACTGAAGGACACAGTTTAAATGTGTGACATCACTGCAGAAAGATCACAGCAGGATAATCATCTTGCTTTGCACCTTGTTTTCCTAAGGGTAAGTTTGGGCTTTAGGTCTTCATAATCTTGTGTTTAAGGGGGAGGGTAGGTGAATAAATACCAGGTGATATGCTGTATTTTCTTAAAACTACACTGGGAAATCTAAAAGCCTGTAGAGATGAGATCCTACGGCAAGATTGTCGAAGGTCAGATTCTTCCTGCAGTGAAGTCATACACTTTGTGTTCCATAGTTGGTCAAAATCCTTCTACATGTAGAAGTGCACTATTATTTTCAATTCAAAGACTTAAGTAACTTGGAGAAAACAAACAGCCCCTCCTTTGAATCTGTAACAAGGAAAAAGCTGGGGGGAGGGGACTCGGAGTATTTTCATTTTGTTATACTGGATTAGTCAGATTGAAAGATTGAAGTAATGTAATGAAAGTACCTTATTGTGCATTTCCTGTGTGTATGTTTCAAAATTGTACAGTGCATTTAAATTAGTAGTATACCAAAAAGAAGAATCTTCCATTTAGGCAGCAATTCAATAATGATTACATATTAAATATGAAGTGATTATAATGTTAGATTTTTATCAAGTTTATTACTTAATTAAAATAGATCTCATTCTATGACTTTGCTTTGTCAGTGCAAAATAGAATATTATTTTTTTTAGAAGAGCTAGTTTTAAATATCTTAAGTGATTCAGCTTCCACTGTTTTGAGAATCTTCCATGTCAGAAATTCTGTGAGAGGGTAGAGTGTTTGTTTTTGCATTGTAAGTGTCCCGTTTCACCTTACTCTTTTTACTTTGTCTCTTAAAAATGTATTGATTGGTTAAAACATTTATTGCTAGAGAAGGAAGAACCCTTGCTATGTGAGGATGGAGGATGTAGGGGGTATCTGAAAGTATTGATTGCTTCTTGTAAACTAGTTGCAAATAGACAGTGTCTTCCTGATTAAATGAAATAATACTGTGAATGAAGATTTTTGTGTTCTAGTTTAGTCCACATCAAATCTGTATTGTGCTGTGGTAAATGGAAAACATTTTATAGCACAAATGGTGACTGAACTTCTCATTCTAATAGATTGAATGATGCTACTATGATGAGCTTTGCTTTGGAAACAAAACACTGGGTTTATTTGTAGTAATATAAACACGGCTTTTACTAAGTATTTTTGTTTCCAGAGCCATCTTCTATTAGCTCTGAATTCTCTGTTTTATGGATATAAAAATATACTGGAAGAAGTAAAAAAAAAAAAAAAAAAAAAAAAAAAAAAAAAAAAAAAAACAGTCTAAAATAAGTTCTTTCTGTATGTCTTTGTGTAAATGGATTTAAAACAAACAAAAATTACTAAAAAGCATCATGTTTCACTTCTTGCAATATGAAAGCTATTCAGTATAAAAATTTTTATTTTCCCTTTCATTTTGCAATGAAATTCATGCTTCATTTAAAATAAATAGTTAAAAAGGTGTTTTTCTTCATTGTTTCCATACCTGAAAGCTGTTGTTTGTTTGTTTGTTTTTTTTTACATATATTTATTTCTATATTGTGGTCATTGAACTTTGTTACAGAGTTTGTTACATAAAGACTATGCTTTTGATCAGAAGTTCAGATTTCTATTTGTGGGTGTTAGGCTGGAAGTTGGAAAACTGTTGACCAGGCATTGATTCTTTATAGCCAAGGTATTGAAAGTCCACTTTCTATTACAGTGTGATACAAATATTTCTCTTATTACTGCGTGCCATCAAGCTCAGGTATGTTTTAATGTTTGTGACTCAGTATTGAGGTAGATTTTGAGAACCTTTTGGGTGACAGATCATGGAATATCATGAGTTGGAAAGGACCCACCAGGATGGAGTCCAGCTCATGGCTCCACACAGGACTTTTTTTTTCTTACCGAAGAAAGGTACTACAGTACCACTCTCAACAAATTGTTGATAAGAATGAGAAAAGTAGTATTATCAACATATATTCACAATAGTTAGGGTTGGAAGGGACCTCTGGAGGTTAGCTGGTTCAGTGCCCCTGCTGAAGCAGGAAGACCCAGATTGAGTTGCCCAGGATCGAGTACAGATGGCTTCTGAATATCTCCAGTGAGGGAGGCTCAGCATTCTCTCTCAGCAGCCTGTTCCAGTGCTCAGTCACCTGCACTTCTCCTTCTAGAACTGCACGAAGTTCTGTCAGCCCTTCCCTGCACCTTATCGAGGTCTCTGTGGAAGGCAGCGCAGCCCTCTGGTGTATCAGCCAATCCTCCCAGCTGCGTCATCGGCAAACTTGCTGAGCGTGCGCTCCGCCCCATCATCTAAGTCATAAAGGAAGATGTTGAACAGTATTACACTGAATATTAACCCCATGTGTACACCTCCAGTTAGTGGCCCTAATCATAGTCTGCTGAGTCTGGCCATTCAGCTATTCATTTTTTATGGTTTGAGTGTAGTGCAATTGTTTCTAAAATAGTAAATGTCTTTCCATTTGCATACTGCAAATGTATGCAAACAGTATCTTCTGATTAAAAGATGAATGGTACTTGTTACAGCAGATGTCAGCTTCAATCAAACTTCTGGAACCTTGTAATAATTTTGTGGAAGTTTGTGTGTAGGTAGAGTTTCTTTTAACAGCTATTCTACGTTTTTGTTTTTGCTAGAGACAGAAGGACTGAGTGACTTGTAATTTTAAAAACCTCAGAGTTAAGTCTTTGTTTTTCTGTATTAGTATCTGTATACCAATGTTCGTACTTAGTACAATTCAGGTTAGAAACTTCTCCTTAAAAACAATTTACTGTTGGTATACAAATGAAGTAGTTTACTTTTGCAGAATAGCTACCAGCTGAGTCCCATTGTCAACTTCCTGGTTTTACAGCTTATTTTAAACATTTCTTTGCTGAAACCTCAAACCAAACCTTTCAATGCACACAAAAGTAACGTGATTCGTGCAGGTAAGCCTGCTATCCAGTGGAAGTATGAACATGAATAGAAGTACGTGTGCGTGAATATTTGGTTGGGTTTAGAGTTGTATTTATATTGTTGTATTTATACTTGGTGAGAACCAGCTACTGTAAAATTTCACTTGCCCCTCATCCCAAGTAATAAGATGAATTCTGAAAAAACAACAAATGCTTTCTGGTGCTCCTAAGTTAGGAAAGAAAACAGTAATTTGTACTTTTCAGATGTATGCTGATCACCTATCCAAACAGATGAACCGTTACTGATCTATGTCTAAAAACTGTTCACTTTTAATTCTATGATATAAAAACGTTAATGTGAGTTAATGCTGAGTTCAAGGTCACATTTAAATTAGTTGTGGAATTTTCATATACAGAGAAAACCATTTCAGAGTAAGCAAGTAACAGTGCTTTATTTTTTTTTCCTCTTATGAATTATAGAAGGGAAATACCTTCAGCCTTTAACTTTTCTCCTCTTTTTTTTTTTTTTCTTTAGGAAGATGATCTTCCTTGTCCTGAGTATTTGAAGTTCTCTCAATGACGAGCTGAAGCAAGAACAACTGAAAGCTCTTTCTGAAACCCTGGATATACAATTTCAAACTTGTAGGAACATTTCCAGAATGAAAACCACATACAGTTACCTTGATAATTGCAGAAGGATGAGAGGAAAGTTATGATGGCAAAAAACAAAGAGCCACGTCCCCCATCTTATGCTGTTAGTGTTGTTGGACTGTCTGGAACTGAAAAGGATAAAGGTAACTGTGGAGTTGGAAAATCGTGTTTGTGCAATAGATTCGTTCGCTCAAAAGCAGATGAATACTATCCTGAGCATACCTCTGTGCTTAGCACAATTGACTTTGGAGGAAGAGTTGTTAACAATGATCACTTTTTGTACTGGGGTGACGTAACACAAAGCGGTGAGGATGGAATTGAGTGCCGAATTCATGTTATTGAACAGACTGAGTTCATTGATGATCAGACTTTCTTGCCTCATCGGAGTACGAACTTACAACCCTATATAAAACGTGCAGCTGCCTCCAAACTGCAGTCAGCAGAAAAACTAATGTACATTTGCACAGATCAGCTGGGCTTGGAGCAAGACTTTGAGCAAAAACAAATGCCTGAAGGGAAATTAAGCATAGATGGTTTTTTACTGTGCATTGATGTAAGCCAAGGATGCAATAGGAAGTTCGATGATCAACTTAAATTTGTGAATAATCTCTACATTCAGCTATCAAAGTCTAAGAAACCTATAATAATAGCAGCAACAAAATGTGATGAATGTGTGGATCACTATCTACGAGAAGTTCAGGCGTTTGCTTCAAATAAGAAAAACCTTGTGGTAGTGGAAACATCAGCAAGATTCAATGTCAACGTTGAAACTTGTTTTACTGCACTGGTACAAATGATGGATAAAACTCGTGGTAAACCTAAAATCATCCCCTATTTGGATGCCTATAAAACACAAAGACAGCTAGTTGTTACAGCAACAGACAAGTTTGAAAAACTTGTCCAAACTGTGAGAGACTATCATGCCACTTGGAAAACTGTTAGTAATAAACTGAAAAACCACCCTGATTATGAAGAGTACATAAATTTGGAAGGAACAAAAAAGGCCAAAAATACATTTTCAAAACACATAGAGCAGCTTAAACAGGAGCATATTAGAAAAAGAAAAGAAGAATATATTAATGCATTGCCAAGAGCTCTTAATACTCTTCTGTCAAATCTTGATGAGATTGAACATTTGGGCTGGTCAGAAGCCTTGAAGTTAATAGAGAAAAGGCCTGATTTCCACTCCTGTTTTGTAGTGCTTGAAAAAACACCTTGGGATGAAACTGACCATATAGACAAAGTGAATGACAGAAGGATTCCATTTGATCTTCTCACCACACTAGAGGCAGAAAAGGTTTATCAAAACCACGTGCAGCATCTTATATCTGAAAAAAGGAGGGTGGAAATGAAGGAGAAATTCAAAAAAACTCTTGAGAAAATCCAGTTCATTTCACCTGGACAGCCATGGGAAGAAGTTATATGTTTTGTAATGGAGGACGAGGCATTCAAATATATCACTGATGCAGATAGCAAGGAAGTGTATGGTAGGCATCAGAGGGAGATTGTGGAAAAAGCCAAAGAGGAGTTTCAGGAAATGCTTTTTGAACATTCAGAGCTGTTTTATGACCTGGATCTTAATGCAACGCCAAGTTCAGATAAAATGAGTGAAATTCATGCAGTTTTGAGTGAAGAGCCTAGATACAAAGCTTTACAGAAACTTGCACCTGACAGAGAATCTCTTCTGCTTAAACACATAGGATTTGTTTATCACCCAACTAAAGAAACTTGTCTCAGTGGCCAAAATTGCATGGACATTAAAGTAGAGCAGCTACTTGCCAACAGCCTTCTGCAGCTAGATCATGGCCGTTCAAATTTATACCACGATAGTGCCAACATAGATAAGGTTAATCTTTTCATTTTGGGCAAAGATGGCCTTGCACAAGAATTAGCAAATGAAATTCGGACACAATCCACTGATGATGAATATGCATTAGATGGAAAAATATATGAATTAGATCTTAGGCCTGTTGATGCAAAATCCCCATACCTGTTGACTCAGTTGTGGACCTCTACCTTCAAACCACATGGTTGTTTCTGTGTGTTTAACTCCATTGAATCTCTGAATTTTATTGGGGATTGCATTGCAAAAATAAGGGCTGAAGCATCTCAGATAAGGAGAGACAAGTATATGGCTAATCTTCCATTTACGTTGATCCTGGCTAATCAGAGGGACAGTGTTAGCAAGAATCTGCCTATTCTGAGACATCAGGGACAGCAGCTGGCTAACAAATTGCAGTGTCCTTTTGTAGATGTGCCTGCTGGTACATATCCACGTAAATTTAATGAGACCCAAATAAAACAAGCTCTGAGGGGAGTACTGGAAGCAGTTAAACACCACTTTGATGTTGTAAGTCCTGTTCCTACCATTAAAGATCTGTCAGAGGCTGACTTAAGAATTGTGATGTGTGCCATGTGTGGTGATCCATTCAGTGTGGATCTCATTCTGTCACCCTTCCTTGACTCTCACTCCTGTAGCGCTGCTCAGGCTGGCCAGAACAATTCTTTGATGCTTGATAAAATAATAGGTGAAAAGAGGCGCCGCATACAAATCACTATATTATCGTACCACTCCTCAATTGGTGTAAGGAAAGATGAACTCGTTCACGGATATATACTGGTCTATTCCGCAAAGCGGAAGGCATCCATGGGAATGCTTCGTGCGTTTCTTTCTGAAGTTCAGGATACGATTCCTGTCCAGTTAGTGGCTGTTACAGACAGCCAGGCAGACTTTTTTGAGAACGAAGCAATCAAGGAACTCATGACTGAAGGAGAGCACATAGCAACAGAGATTACTGCGAAGTTTACAGCTCTGTATTCATTATCTCAGTATCATCGTCAAACTGAGGTCTTCACGTTGTTCTTCAGTGATGTGTTAGAGAAGAAAAACATGATTGAAAGTTCTTATATGTCAGACAGCACAAGGGAAACAACACACACAAGTGAAGATGTTTTTTCAAGATCTCCCAGAGGAAGTTCCCTCGACTATAACTATCCAGATTCAGAGGATGATGCTGAGGGACCACCGCCTTACAGTCCAATTGGTGATGATGTGAGGTTACTCCCAACACCCAGTGAGCGTTCAAAATACCGACTGGACTTGGAAGGAAATGAGTATCCTATCCACAGTACGCCTCTCAATTGTCACGACCACGAACGCAACCATAAAGTGCCTCCCCCAATAAAACCGAAACCCCTTGTTCCAAGAACAAATGTGAAAAAACTGGATCCTAACCTCCTAAAAACAATTGAGGCAGGTATTGGTAAAAATCCCAGGAAACAACCTTCTCGGGTGCCTGCAGCGCCACCAGAAGATATAGACCAATCTGACAACTACGCTGAACCTATTGACACGATTTTCAAACATAAAGGCTTTACAGATGATACCTATGCAGTTCCAGATGACAGTCAGAACCGTGTTATTAAAGTTCGAAATTCAATTGTTATAAATGCCCAGGGTGATGAAGAAAATGGGTTTTCTGACAGAATGTCTAAAAGTCACGGGGAGAGAAGACCTTCAAAGTACAAATATAAGTCTAAGACGCTGTTCAGCAAAGCTAAGTCTTACTACAGGAGAACGCATTCGGATGCAAGTGATGACGAGGCTTTTACCACCTCTAAAACTAAAAGAAAAGGAAGGCATCGTGGAAGTGAAGAAGACCCGCTGCTTTCACCTGTCGAAACATGGAAGGGTGGCATAGATAATCCTGCTATCACATCAGATCAAGAATTGGATGATAAAAAAATGAAAAAGAAAACTCACAAAGGAAAAGAAGATAAGAAGGTAAGCTGACTGATTTGTGATAAGACATGGCTCGGTAAACCATCTGTGTGCATCTGTATGTATAGATAATTTTTCCCCACTTCTAGTGCATTGTGAGAAGGGAAGAGTTAAAACATGCAAGAGTTGCACCTCATTTTTAAAAGGTTTATTTAAAATTTCAATGTAGCACTGCTTCATTTTGTCCAAGATTTCTATGTGGCTTGATCAGAACCCGCAAACTTGAGGGAACAAGGTGGATTGTCTGCCTAAGTTTCAGCTCTTTTCTGTATGTACATATGCAGTTTCACTTCCTTCTGTATGAGTAAGTAGAGGCAGAATTTGGTCCAAATATCTTGCCTTATTAATCATGACATTTATTTAAAAAAAAAAAAAAAAGTGCTTTATAAGTTCCTGGGTAGAACTGGTTCTTTCAGTTCTTGCAGGTCTGGCTGTTGGAATGAAGTTAAGGGCTGGTGAATGAAAGGAGTGGTTTCTTTTTAATTCTCAGTTGTCTACCAGGAACCTGTAACTCTAAAACAAGAGCATGAAAAAGAAACTTTGTATAGTGCTTGCTTACTTACTGCTGCATTTTCCTAGTGTGGGCAAGCAAATAATCAATTTGGAAGCTGTGCTACCTGTACAGTTCTCTGTTCAAACAAAGGGAACAAAATGCTTGCCTAGTATGGCTTTCTACATAATGATTTGATATTCTGCTTGAAAAATGACTATTTTTTTTTGATCTTTATGCTTGGTATTCACATATTTTAGGTAGTGTCATGATGTAGGTACTGGATGTATATTCTTTATAGTTCAGATTTTAAATTTCGGCAAGCAGTCATTGTCTTGCATGTAGACCCCATTTAATATTCAATTGGTAATTTTTCTGGTCAGTTACATATTTTCTTTCTTGTATGATGATAAGTTGACATCTTAATATTGTCATTTGTAGTGTTTTAAAAACTTTCCTGATATCTGACAGTACTGGAATAGTATTTAGAAAAAAGTTTTGCTCAAACAGAATACAGAGTTAAATTTTACTAATGGATTAAACTCTGTATTTCTATTCTTGGGATGCAGCTGTGATTTGAATTACACATGACCGATTTAAAGGGCACTAAATTTTCTTAAGGCTTCCTAGCAAGCATAAATAATGATGTCTTGTGGTTATAAAATCATATGGTTAAAAATACTTTGAAGTTATTCTTTCTGGAAAGCATTTTTTTAAAAAACAATAATTTATATACTTTTGATTGAAATGATCTTGCCATGTTGACATTGAAATATAGTGTTCATAATCTTCCTACTGTCTCAGCTGTGTTGAGTTGACAGAGAATCCCTCTTGAGTTGGATATTTATGTTTAAATTGTGTAGACCGGGTATCAGAGGATCTTCTCTTCCTGGCATTGTGTCAGCAACCCCCCTGCTGTCATTACCAAAGCCTCTGCTGTTGCTTTAGGCTGTCCGGGGCAGCTGGAGTCCAAGTTCCAGGCTGTTCTGATTTTTTTGTAGTGGGTAAGGCTCTTGAGGAGTGCAAGAGTAGTTTTGATTTTTTTCTGACATACCTCTTGCTTTTTTCCTGCACTTGCAAATTGTGGTGCAGGGCTGTTGCTCTCAAATTAGTGAAAGTCTCTAATAGCAGAAGTACAAATTATTGTAATGATGGAGAAAGTAAATATATCTTGGTAGCTAAAATGCCCATAAGTATTCCAAGTCTAGGATTGTTGAATGCTTGGTGTTTTTAATAAGTAGCATCTTTTGCATATGTTGTTTCAACTGGCATTTTGTTGGAGTAGTTGCAGTTTATTGTAATTTGTAAGCAATATACTGTTTTTTCAAAAACCTGTTTTTTTTGCAAGAGATGCACAATTTTATTAATTTTGCAACTTACCATATTTTCATGTGTTGTATTAAATGAGCATCTAGCAGTCTTTAACGACAATACTCGAAGAATTAGTTAGATGATATTTTTACTTTTGAATGTTATATAGCCCATGTGAGGGATATTAGGGTACCACTATTTACGGATTACGTGCTGATTTTTTTGAGAATTTCAACTCCATGAATGTGAAAGACATGGTTAAAAATCTGTACTACTTCCTGAATGCTTCTTAAGCCCTTACTGTTACTTTCTTTAAACTATTTGACTGTATGTAATGGTAACACAAGATACAAGTGTGGCTATTCTTGCCATAAATATCGTGATCATAAAATACAAATACCTTATAAACATAATTTTTTTTTTTAATAAAACCTCAACTGATTAAGTCTGAGGTCCTCATTGTCAAAGATTACAACTGGATGGATAGGAAGGAGGAAATGAGTTTTGACAAACAATAGGAAAAACCACTGTGGCTTTTTACCAGCCGTAGTTTGACTGATCTGTTAACTAGAATCACAGTCATGCATGGAATATCCTGATTTGGAAGGGACCCACAAGAATCACTGAGTTGGTTCAGCCCCTCATCCCCTGGTCCGCACGTATAGCCAGGGCTGCTCCAGAGCTTTGAGGTGCCTGTTTTTTGTCACTGTTTGTTAAGATGAGTGAGTTTTCCCTTATGTCTACGTGCTTTTTCTGTTTAATTATTTTTTCCCTTACCATTGATCAGAAACCTGTGACAAGCTAAGCACAGAGTACAACGTTCCATGCAACTTTGCTTCAGCTCTTTCCACCTGCCTAGTTAGACCTTTCCACCTGAGATGCATACCTGTACTCATTTGTCCCTCTCTTTTTCAAAAAGTACAAATAGCAACTTAATGGAGGTACTTTGCTGGGTTAGAATCTTTAATGCTGTAATACCGAGGTGTAGTACCAGAGTAGTATGTGTTGGTCAACACCAATCTCCTGAGCAGCAGCAGCCTTCTACAGTAAATTAATTGTGGTCATTTAACTTGATGAGTGTAAAGGTATGGTGCAAGAGAGAAAATTTCAAGACATGAAAGGGAAGTGGCCATTCCTAGAGGGTGAGGATCTTGCTGGAGTAAGCCGCCATATACCGCAGACAGAAGGAACCCCTTCATGGGTGCAAGAATCCTAAACTGCAGTTGTTGGGCAGTTGATGCATTGATATCATAAATATATAAGGCCTAAACCTCGGTGCTCCTTGGGTCTCATGGTTCCCAACCATGTTCTTCTCATGTGTAAACAAGTTTGGCTGAAACAATATATTTTTTGCTTTATCAGTATTTGATATTTTATCAATATTATCAATCAATTATTATTTATTTGTCAATTACATCATTGAAAATAATTAGTTTGACCCTAGTCTTAATTTAGCACTTCTTTGTACAGCAGAAAGCCTGTGTGGTATGGAAATCTGTAGCCATTCACTGTAGCTGCAATTAATACTCTTATTAATTATCTTTATTGTGGAGTTCATGAGTATTAAAAATTTACTCATCTCATTTAGAGCTCTTATCCTTGTGACCCCTTTAAGGTATGTTTGGTGCCTAATTTAGGCTGTGCTCTTTTTTCCCCTCTCATAAAGTATATTTGTTTTGTTTTCCTCCCCAACATATCAAGAACAACAAATATTTTGAGTCAATTTTTGCAAATGGAAAGGCAAATCCTCATCTTGAAATAAATTCTGCAGGCTTCTTGCCTTATTACATGGTAAAAAATTGTTTGCAGATATTAATTTTTCAGTTAATATATTTACTTATTTTTACTTTATAATTTATAATGTTTATATTTTCTACTATATATTTTTATATTATTTATACTTTTCTACTTCTCCCTTTACAAATTATGACGATTTTCTGACATACCATTGTTAAATGGTATTAAATCTGTTAAGGTGTTACAATTTATTTTCTTTAAATAATAGTCAATAGTTCTATTATTCAAGGACAGGTCATGTTTTTGTTTATTTTTTTCCTTTAATTTTTGTATGTCTGGAGTTTCCAACTGTATTGCTTAACTAAATCTGAAAAACAGCACTTAAAAATTTCTGCCCTGTAAACTTGTTTGCAAGCAAGATTGAACAAAGATGACGGCGAATTACTTTCTTTCCATTTCACCCCCACACTGAGGTGATTAAGATGCATTTTACTTCAAATTCATCTGAAAACTTGTCTTAATATTTCAGCAAGAAAAATCCAATAGCACCTAGATGAATTCTCACCTTTCTCTAACGATATAAGTAGTACGGGTTTGACATCTGGTTTCCACGTTTAAACATCTTAGCTCTCGTTACAATGTCAAACCTATATGAAATTTGTTAAAACCGTTACTGGAAAGTGTCAGGAACTGTCTATCTGTTGATCTCTGTTTTGGTCAGACTGTGGTAAACTTGTGACCAAGAGGAGATGGACTTAAATTTTTGTTCAACTGTTTTAGTGTAAATTCAGTGGTTGATGTAGCAAATTGCTGCTTACTACAGACTGGAAAGCATAAAGAAAATTTTATTTTTTCCCACTGAGATTCCGAGAATTGAAGTCTGTGCTTTCAATTTTCATCTATTCAAATCTAACGCTGTGCAAATGCACGTTTGGAGCCATGTGCTGTCTTGAGCCTCTGCAGTTAAAACTTGGTATAACAAACTGAAACTCCAAAAATGGCACAAGGGGAAGAAAGAGGGCATGCTGGGGACCATCATCTGCATTATTCATGTGTTGTATAGCTTCCGAGGAGCTAGCCATGAATTAGAGATTACAAATACTTCATTAAGCCTATAAAATGAATGCTGCTCATGGTACCTGGTTTTATGAACTATTTTAATAGTTCTGAAAATATTGACTCTGCCCTCCATGACCCTAGGGCTGACTGCAAATGAAGCAGGCAGAAAATTTCCTTTGTATTAAAAGTAGCAGCCAAGTGTGGGAGGTAGAAGAGAAGCGGCTGAATTTCCCCGTGGATAAACAAATGACGAAGGGAGTTCTGGTGGGAAGGAAGTGGGAGGGGAAAAAAGAAGAGTCCCTCTTGAGCAGAGAGGACTTGCTAGAATAAGTAGCCCTTCAATGAAAGGGGTTTGATAGATAGGTTTGCGCAGTTTTTCTAAGTTAATTTTGAAAAGCAATATTTCAGTGCAGTGTACTCACAGCTGGCTGACATCTCCAACTAGTTTCTCTAAAGAATGGGCACCACTTAGCTGGTTCCCTGCTACCTACAGTCAAGAGGGTTAATCTTGAGTATATTTTAAATCTGTATTTTCATGTTTTTATGCTTTTTATAAAAATAGTTGTAACTTTGAAATTAAGGATTGGATACCGTGTGGTGCTAGAATAAATGTTTTCACGTTTAGCTTGTTAGGAGGACTTCAGCTAGCCTTTTGGAAAACACTTGTTCCTGTGATTAAACTAATAATTAAAGCAGTATTGCAGGTAAATGCTTTTGGTATCAGCAACCTGAGGAAAGCTTGGGGTTCTCAGGGTTGGCATGCTTTCTTGCCAAAACATAAGGATCAGCTTGGGGTTTGGCATTAACCTCTGTTAGGGAATGAAGAATAGTTGTCCTGGGAGGCCTTTGGCAGGATGCAAGTGGTAGGACCCATGGTGGAGACAGTGAAAAACTCCGTATTAGCACATCAATAAATTATTTTAAAAAAAAATATCAAATTTATATGAAAACTGAGGATTTCAGCTTCATGGTGTTTTAATTACTGACACGAAATGGTGACACATGGAAACAGTGGTCTGAGCGTTTTGCTAGGATTAGCTAACAAGCTTCTGTGCCGCTTGTTGTCTGCTCTGGCTTGGTACCTGTTAGTTCTTTTTTATTATGATTTAGGAGAAGTGTGCAAAACAGTTTTTGTACCTAGAGTAGTGCTCGCTGTTTGCAGTATTAGGTGACTGCTGTATCGTGGTGAGTAGGTGTATTTGGCTGAAATGTCTATGGAACTAAAAATAACTGACAAAATCCTCATCTTGCCAGGAAAATCTAAAAATGTTAGAAACAATGCAACTTTTGGGGGAAGATTTTACCCACTCACATCTACCAAAAGACAAGGAAATCATAAGAGATTTTAATGCATGTGACAGGAAAGAGAAGAAATTGATACATAATGGGAAATAGCTGATAAATTTGTTATTGTAGCTTTATGTGTGCCTTATGAAATCCTGATTTCGTGTTTATGGAACAGCCCCCCAACAACCGTTTTTCCTACTCTCAGTGTTTAGATCAGCTGAAAAGAACTCCAGGTTATGGAATTCTTTTTTATTTGTCCTGTTCTTTTATTTTGTCCTAGTTTTATTTAAATTCTTTTGACAAATTCTCACTTCCCGTATTGGAGATGAAACTGATTGTTTCAGGTAGTTTCTCTAAGAAACCTTTACGCTTTTTTGAGTGTGTGTAATACCATAGTGCAAGTCTTAGTTTCTTAAACCCATTCTCCTAAACATAGGGCATTTATTAGCAAAAGCAGCCTTTATTCCAGCTTGAGAATATTTGAGTATATATTTGAGATATTTGGTATTTCATACTACATCCAGATATACACAGGTAATATTCAATACGTTTATCATAGAAATTCTGTAACATCCCAGTTTATTATTTCATTAACCAAATAGCTTTCTACTCTAACCAAATTTGTTAATGTTATGCTAATATTATGTCTTTATCAAAGAGAGTCGGCCTTTTTAAACCTGCTGAGTCTGAAATACATAGCCGGAGTATTGGTGATACTCCATTTATTCTAAGCTGGTGGGGATGTTGCACTGACCACCTTGAAAGAGCAGTAATTGCAGCTTTTATTTGCCACCTTTATTGTGTTAATGCAAGCATCTCTAAAATTATCTTACATTCAACATTTGACAGGGGTGTTTGCTGAGTTTTACATATTCTTTAGCTTTAGCTTGGCCCTTTCAGTGTCTTCTCATCAGAAATGTGTATAGTTGTTGCCTAAATAAATAATATTTTACCACTAAGGAGAAAACAGCCAATGAACTGGGTTGTGTGCTGGAGACTTAAAAGCAGGGGCCTGTGGCAGCGAGAAGGAAAGAAGAAAAGGCTGTTTCTGATCTGAAGGCAAATATGCTGGATGAACCAGCGGTATTTTATCCAAGATGAATAGAAGTTAGGCAAAGAGTTGACAGTTGGAAAAAATGCTTTCAGATGTCTGCTTTAACCATGGAAGTTAATCCTGCAGTTTTATCTAACCTTTAAAAATAAAAAAAAAAATAAAAAGATCAACTAATGTAAAACTGGGGAGCAACAAATTGCTGGAGAGCAGTTTTTTTCTAATACTTTGAAGAATTTGCTGATAAATGTTCCCTTCTTCTAAACTATTAAGTGTTGCACCTTTTGTAGGAATCCCAAATTTGAAAGATAATCCTCAGCTTTTGTTAGTCTTTTGTTACCGTGTTCAATCACAGGTACTCTGCTACCAATTTCAAGGAGCAGAAACTGTCCTAGAAACATTCCACATGAAAAGCCTGGCCCCTTAATTAGGCTCCTTAATTGAAGGGCTGTGATTAACAACAGGTCTTGTTAGCAGTTGTTCCAGAGGTTCCACAGTGCTGCAGGGTGATGGAGACACATTGAAGCTGGAGTTTCCATCTTCTCCCATAGAGCTGTACTTAAAGCCATTACTTGTTGACTAGAGCAAGTCAACAATGAGTATATGCCTTTCTAACCTGAAGTTACAGGTAGCCTATAAGGCCTGAATAAAGAAATTTGATGGTGAAGAAAATAAAAATTGAAAAGTCTAGAGGTTAACCCATTCTTCTGCACAAAGAGGTTGAAATCCAAGACTTTTCTAAGTGTCAGGTCTAGAAACTAAACGGTGGTGTGTTTTGTCTTAATAGCGAGATGTCTTCTTATAAATTCCGAAATACTGCCAACTTGGTTATCAGCTCTGTGTTTTGTGCATTTTGTTATTCTTCACTCAACATACAGTATAATTCAGAGCTTTTATGTGAAAACACAATGGCTTGTACTGTTTTTTACAGTGCATAAACTTAATAGAATGCTTGGTTTGATTATGATGATGATGTTCATTCAGTTACCACATTTAGTTGCCACTCTAAAGCCAATTGACTGGCCAATTTACATGGCCATCTCTGAATATGTTCATCAACATTCAGAGATGAAATGTGGTATCTGCTACAATATATCTCCAAAGTGGTTTTATTAGGTCAGCAGTGAAAAATGTCTCTTGGGGAAGGTTGGAGGTAGTTGTGGAGAAAAGAAAGAAAACTTGATATGAAAATTGCTTTGCAAGATTTGGCTGAGTGCAGATATCCTTTTCACTAAAATCCTGTGCCTGCAACTAAGCAGTCATATTTAATATTAGTGCCTGCAACTCTTGCTCTGAGATTTATTGCTATTCGTTCTGCATCATCATGTTTCTAGAATAGTTGCAATATAAAGATTGCTTAGTCTCTTTGACAGGCATGCAGAAGACATTCTCTTGTGATAGGAAACATCATACTGTTATTCTACATATTTCAATAGAATTATGGTTAAATTGTACTTCATGTGGATTCTTCTGTGAAGGGTGCTGAAAGTTAATATTTGTGATGCAAAAATGACCAAATGTTTTAGAAATTAGGTGCTGTTTCTCTAGTGTATGCTATTTTTAAAAGTACGTTTGTACTCAGGTTGCTATGGAGGGATTTGATTTTCCAATGGATGTGTGATCTGTTTGTTTTTACTAAGTGGTTGCAATGTGAATTACAATGTTACTTGAATGTTACTTAATTAATACTTAAATAATTCTGTTTTGTTGTAGCAGAAAAAGAAAGCTAAGGCATTCAATCCTCCAATCCGTAGAAACTGGGAAAGTAATTACTTCGGGATGCCCCTGCAGGACCTGGTTACACTGGAGAAACCCATACCTCTATTTGTTGAAAAATGTGTGCAATTCATTGAAGACACAGGTAAGACAGGAAACTTATTGGAGGAAAGACTTCCCACTTGCATACTGAGCAATGCCTCTCACTTCCTGTTTTAAAGCACTTTTAGAATCCTATCCCAGAAATAAATAACTTCATTGTGGGTAAAGTAAGTTTTAAAAAGAGTCTGTTCTCTAAATTATATGCTTAATATGTGTTTGTCTTATTTATTTGCACAAGTATTTCACAGGTTATTGAGAAACATTTGAAGTTTAATGTTTCCTGTAATTTAAAAAAAAAAAAAAAAAAAAGACTTCAGTTTGTAATATCCAATGACTTTTAACCTAGCAGCGTTCCATTCTGCATGTCTCACTTTTGCCGCAGTATGTTATGTAACACACTGAAAAGCTCTGAAATCTACTTCTACCATTTGCAGAAATTAGATACTTGATATGGTTTGTTAAGTCAACTCACTTTTATTTATTTATTTTGCGGGTTAACCTGTACTTGCATTTTAACTTGTTACGAAGAAAGCTTTACTTTCTAAATCTATGTATTTCTGCATTAGCAATACTAAGCAATTTATTTAATTTCCAAATTTCCAGCTTATTGTACAATATTAATGCGTCTTTGCACTAAGGTGAAATTTCAGCTTTTTTTCATCTTTTTAAGTGCCTTCCTGGTCATGTGTTTGAGCCCTCTTGCTTTCATCCTCTTTACTGGGGGGCCATGAGGCGAATAAAATGATATTAACTGGTCCAACATAAGATTACATTTTGGAGAAGGAATTTTTTCTGAAGCTTGGGTGTTATCTCTGCTTAGGTTTTGTTTTTTTCTGTTCTGTTTTTAAAAGTGGAGAGCACTGATTTTCACTTTGTGAGAAGCTCTTGTTAGCTCTGAAGTTTCATAAATGCTAATTGGCTACATTTGAAGCAAGTGAAGGCATAAGGTTGAATAATTGGTGGTGAAACACAAGCAGGAACATCCCTTGGATGCCTGCTGTTGGATATTGTTGAGAGCAGAGTGAAACAGTACCTGTTGTCTACGTTTCCTTCGTTCTGTGATACAATTTTAGCTGTAAGATGACAGTAACTTTGAGCAAGAATAAAACTGAAGAATTTCCTTTCTGAAATTCAATTTTATTGCCATGTATGAGAACAGTAAGCGTTTCCAAAAGGTTTACTACAGGCAGTAAGCCTGATGGCTGTTTCTGTCAACTTCTGTAGTGCATTATTACAATAATAATAATAAAAAAATAGGTGAAACCTCAGGCAGTGACCTTTTGGGAGTCAAAGATGTAAGTGTATCTGTCTTTAACCTTTACCTCCTATTGATTCTTTGCCTGCAGGTAAGAGCGGTATTTTCATCCCTCTTACTTTCTCCTCCTCACCTGGAAAAAGAATGGGGAAGGAGAAAGAAGAGGAGGAGTAATATATAATAGATGATCTATACCACTCTAATTTGCTTGCTGTTGTATGCAGCAAAAATATAGTGCAAGTCATGGTCTGAATTTATGTTCTTTAAAAATGCCTACATACACCTACTATATACAGCTATTTAGAACAGACGTTTTGCCAGTAGTGTCTTGGTAGAAAAAATAACTTGTAAAAAAAAAAAAAAAGTCTTTAGAATCCATAAGTAATATCTTAAATTTGAGCACGTGTAACTTTGTAAGAACACTTTCAAACCCCAAAATTATACATCTGGATCTAAAGAAAGTTCCTTTTTCTTGGAAGTATTATTGTCTGTTATCTGTTGACTTTGTGGGAGACCTTTAAGAGAAAATCTAGTATTTCTCTGAACGGATCATTTTTACCAGCTTGTGGAGTGAGAGAGAGAGATAATGGAGAGTAAACATGAATAGTCATCGTTTTTCATCATAATCATTAGATAACTGAAGCATCCAGTAGATCTAACACTTTTTGTCTCCTCTAATGACCTGTCTTTGAAGGATAAGGTGTTTAGTTAAGCTGCTGGTGGGTTCAGAATGTGTGGGGCTCCTCAGAAGGTGGTGGCTGGGGAGGTATTGCTTGTATGCTGGTTCTCCTGATCTGCTGCTGTGCAGGTACTGAAAACTGGAGGATTTTAATTCTGGCCGTATGTGTAAGCAGCACAAACCTTGAGCCATCTGTGTGCTTTGTGTGTGACTGTGAAGACTGTTGTCCTGCTGTTTCTGTTAATCATTTGGAAAAGATGGAACAAAGCCTCTACTTTTGATCTGAATTAGTTTTTTCTTCTCCTAGTTTGGATTCTGTATAAGGAGTTTTGGTTGTTCTTTACAGCTCCCTTACTTGGGTGTGGGAGTCTTATTGCTGATGTGTGTTATTTTTATATTAGGTTAATATTCTGTAGAAATCTGATGAGATTAAAACCATGTGTTCTAGTTTTCACGCAGCCTTCTCCTTTGATAGAACCTATTTTTGCCTTCTTCGAGAGAAGCGTGCTACAAGGGAAATTAAATTTTCACTTGCCTTGCCTTCAAGTCCTCTGCTGAAATAGACTCCCATCATGAACTTTGGTACTATCTTGTAGAAAATTTCCATGAAAACAGTTTTGGAGATGATCAGTCTGCAGAAGGCAAGTCAAGATCTATTAGCTGCAGCCTGGAGTCCAGAACAGTACCAGCTCCATTTGATAAAGCTATCGTATCAGCTGCTTGCCCCTGGGGAGTCCTCCAATGCTTCAGCTTTCTCTTAGCAAGTCAGCGTGATGTTAGTACTGACTGACTCATCAGGCATACCCGTGTTTACTATCATCATCTTTCTTTTTAATCAAGATCTGTAGTCTTCTCCAACTCTGCTTGAATGAAGCTAATCAGTATATTTGTTTTATGGAGGACAGATTTGTTTAGCTTCCCTTTAAGGTACTTAGAATCATAGAAGTTAATGGAGTTCGGCTCCTTCCCTTTATGTTATCGCATGTAATTTGCACTGTGGCTGAATTAATTTTTTATTTTTTTTTTTTTTT
This sequence comes from Netta rufina, assembly GCF_964035555.1. Classification (NCBI taxonomy): domain Eukaryota; kingdom Metazoa; phylum Chordata; class Aves; order Anseriformes; family Anatidae; genus Netta; species Netta rufina. Next base: position 21,079,266 of record NC_140128.1, on the reverse strand, counting down.
AAGAAGATACAGCTAACTTTAAATTGAAGGGCTAATCTAAAATTTTCATGTTTCCTCTCCTTGCCTCATGAAATTATAGAAGATGCTTTAGACCCACTTTTCAGAATTGTGACTGAGGCTAAAAAGTACCCAGTGTAAAATGCAGTTTTCCCTGTTTTGCTCTGGATCCTCAGATAAGATCAGAAACTGTTCTTGAAGATTCTTACTCAACTTAAACCATAAAGAATTGACAGCATGTAGAAAATGCCAATGGATTTTTCTGTTTTATCGTGGTGCTTTGGAATATCCTCACATTTAAAAACATGAGTGTTTATCAGTGGAAGAGGAATAATTTGGACAAATGGAAGTAAATCCAGGAGGTGAAAATTCTACCCTTTTCTAACTCAACAAGTTTTTTGTCGGAAGGTGCCATAAGAATCCTGTCAGGGTAAAGCTAGATCTGCTGAGAATTGCTTACTTTCGGGTATACATGTGTAGATACATACGCATGAAGGTACTTTCTGTGTGTTCCTGTTTTGGTTGATATTTTCCAGCAGGAATTTTTTGTTCTAGACTGATTTTGCTTTATGGAGTCAAATAATTTCTGCTTTTCAAAGATGATCAAGGGCTCAGATTTCTTTGGAAACTTTCCTTGATAGCACTAAAGGTAGAAACTGAGGGAGTAAAGTGTTCAGTGCTTTAGCAGATCTAAACCTAGTAAGTAATAAGCATGTATCAGAACCCCCAGTTTGGCAGCAGTGTGTACTGTTGTTGCTAATACCACAAAGCAGGGATAGCCCATAATATTTTGCTTTGTCAGCACCTATTGATTTAAAAAATTACGATATCATGTAAGATTATCTTAAATTTAATAATACTGATATTTGGGGGTAAAGAATAAGGAAAACGTGCTTAAATACTATAAACAAACTCTATGTGGGTATTCATATGTTGTCCATGATTATAGGCAAATGTTTCCTCTATCCAAGCCTTTCATTTTTGAATTCATTATAATTATAGCAGGATGAGTAATCTTTGGTTGGTTGTCAGAGCTCGCTCTTGTTGATTCTTTGAATGAGATGATTGAAAATAATTTTACCTTTCAGGTAAGTAACTTGATAATGGTGAATTATCAACCTTTCCACTAAACATCTTGGTACAAAGATACATGTTCAGGAAAATTTACTTTTCTGGTAAAGATATTATAGTATTATCTGTAACCTTTTACAGACTATGTAAGTACTTTTATAATCACTGGTGGTATTGTGTAGTGCATAACCTGCTGATGTTTGTATGCTGTTACCTCTGTCACCTTAAATCACTATGTAACTTGCTTTTAAGGGCAGCTGCTGAAATTGACTTTTTGACATTAGTAGTTATTTTCAGCTGTAGGCTTCTAAACGGAGGTTTGAGGATACAGTTCTTGTGCGTTTGTTGCTTTCTCCTGATGGAATGAATAGAAGGTCATTTTGGTACATCACTTAAAATATGTAGTAGTGTTCTGCAAACCAGATTTATGGAAATGGTCACAGCGGGGAAGCAGAGCTAGCCTCAAAATTAGAGCTGTTTCTCTACAACTATGTAGACCATTACGGTTTTTAATACATTCTTGTTTTTTCTTTGTATAGGCAGCAGAGATCAGATAATTTTTGAAGCTCAACTGTACGTTAACTATATTAATAGCATGAATTCTGTGATTGTGCATTTCTCTTTAAGAATTGCCATGTGAAGAGTAAGAAGTATATTTTTTCAGAGTTCTCTAGTATTACATGAATTTTGCATAGCTACCCAGACTCAGAAGTAGTCAATTTGGTTTGAAAGAGAGGAAAACAGGTTTCTGAAGGCTAATTAAATCCTTATTTTCAACAAAAGTAATGTTTTCTGTCTCAATGTTTTTGGTATGATTGAATTTTATAATTGCAAAACAAGGTAAAGATACCTATTGAATGTTAATTCTGTTCTAAACTTTAAGTGTAAAAAGTGTTTATTGCAAGTTCATAGAGTATTTTGATGTAGTTAACGTAGTGACATTTTTATGCTGTTTTATATGCTGCCAATTTATTTTCAAGTTCTGTTTATCTGTTACCAAACACCTACAGTTGTTGATTATTTTTAGCTTTCCCAGACTTCTAGTAATTTTGGCTAAACCTATTCATGCTAACTACTCATATGTATAAGTATATAATATATGAGCTTTTAAAATATTTAAATATTCCTTTAATTTGCTTTTTGGATTTTTTGTTGGCGTACATTTTTAAACAATAGGTGAAAAGCTTGATACAAATGACATTTCAAGTCTGTTTACCAAGTAAGGAGGCATCAAACTAATATTATGAATACTAGCACAGTTTGCCATCTAATAAATTCAGTGCTTGACTTTATGCAACTGGTAAGTGCAGCTGGACAGGATCTGGGGGGTTCTGGTGATAGACAGACCAAGCACGAGTCAGTAGTGCATCCTGCTAACAAAGGCAGCTGAGGATGTAATGGACTGACCCAACAGAAGGGTAGGCAGTAACTTGAAGTAATGGTGCTTCTTTTCTCAGGACTTATTAAAATTCATCTGAAATACTAGAAGAACGATGTAGACAAACTTGAGAGAGTCTAGCAGAAAGAGGGTCAGGGTCTGGAGCTCATGACTTGTGAGGAAAGGTAATGGGAACTGGATTGGCACAGTTTGGAGGGAGAAAGGCTAAGGAAAGTAGCTCTCTCATACCTGTGAGGAGATAGCTGAGGTGATGGAGCCAAGCTAAACACTGATGTGCATAGCAGGAGAACTAGAAACAATAATCATTAAAATTGGAGGTTCCTACTGGATGGGAGAAAAATCTTATTCTGAGGTTTATTGAAACACTGGTACATGTTACTCCAAATGTTGGTGGGCACTCTGTTCTTGGAGGTATTCAAGATCAGATTAGACAAAGACCTACACAGCTTAATCTGAATTCAGCATTGACCCTTGTTTGAGCAGGAGGTTGGAGTAATGACCTCCTGAGGTGCTTTCCAACCAGAGCAGTTCTGTGATGACTTCAATTTGGGCATCGCAACTTTGGAATTAATCAGTAGGGAGGAAATTCTGTCGAAACGCAAGAGGAGGGGAAAACAGGCATCAGTTGTTTCTTCTGAAGGAAGACTGACTACCAGACGGATGGAGGGAGGAGCACACGTGTTAATTTATTAGTGTGTGAGAATCATTAAAAGCTGTAAACAAATATGTTTTGAAATATTCATAAACACATGTTGTGCACTTGAGCTGTATTGCTAATTAAGGTATCTCTTCAAAGGAAACATCATGGGAATTATGTAAAGAATTCCTAAACAATGCAGACAAGACCACGATGTCAGTACTTCTGGTTAGCTGCTACTCTTATTCCCCTACCTTCCTCCGTGCCCAGTGACCAAACAAAATTACAGTATCTTCAGATCTGGCCCATTTTTAATGAAGTAAAGAATGTGCCTGTTTGCTTTGGCAAGCACAGAAAAAGTGAATTGCTTTTTATCGTGTCATTTTAATTGAAGTTGTTTTTTGTTTTGTAAATGAACTGGCCGTGAAGTATGAGATGGAGTAGTAGTTCATAAACTGGTTGAGAGCTTGTTTAATAGTTGGTTAATGAAGATTATAGAACTGTTAATTCAGCATTGGATGAGAACTTCCTATTTTTGAGTCTTCCTGAAAGTACTGCTTATTTTCTTCATACCGATTCCTTTTTATTGAACATTTCAATAATTTATATATTATTGCAAAAATCAGTCAAACGTTTCTGGTGCTGTTTTTGAGTGTGTGAATTGAAAGTTGTGATTCTTTAAATGCCAGGGTTTCTGTGCACAGATTAAGAACATTTTAAATGTATTTATATCATTTAATTTAGTGTCAGGCTTTTCTTACTTGAAAAGAATTCACATTCTTTGCTCTGTAGGTACCTACATTCTTGTACATCAAAATTACCGGTCTGGCTCAGTCAGGTGGAGGTTCCCTGAGTCCTGCGTAGTCTGGCTGGCATAGTGGTTGAGAAGTGGTACATTAGGTCAATCTGTGGAGTAAAATTATGGGCTGGTAGAGATCACAAAATTTACAGAGGTAACTCTGAGAATGATCATCTTGGCTGCTGTAGTAGCAAATGACTCTTGAAAAATTCAGTTGGTCACTGTAGGGGAAGGAATTAGACTGGGGAGAAACAGGCGTGCTGTGATGAGATGGCACGCGTTCAAAACGGAGGCAGTACAATGAGAGTGAGAACCTGGCTGCAGATGCCAAGTTGGCAGCTACTGTGTGACTCTTAGTCAGGCTAAATATTAGTATAGCTGTTGTCACTCCGCAGAAGGCTTTAAAATCATCAGAGAAGCTGTCTGAAAACATCTACTCTCAATACGTGGTGTCAAACAAGCAAAAAGAACTGAAAGAATTAAAGAGAACGTATGGCGAAAAACAATCCTATAGTGTAATTCCACGTTACACATGCAGCTTCAATAGGGCTTGCAGTTTGGATCAATCTGCTTTAGAGTAGAAAAGAATTTGGAAAAGATACTGCACAGGACAGTAATGGTGGCTTTTGATGTAAGAACAACTAAACAGATCAGCTTAGAAAATTTCTGAATTTTCTAAGGAAAATTTCCCTTCTGAAGGGAAATTGCAAAATAAAAAACAAAACAAAATAAACAAAAAAAAAACATAGTTTTGACAGAGTAGAGAGCTCACTTGTTAACACAACAAAAAAGCTTTAGGAAAACTTCAGATACTGAGCATAAAACCAGTATGTTTTCATGCTCTACCTTACTGAATTCTGAAAGAGCTCTCTGCCATGAGTTGTTGTAAAGACCACAATAAATGACTTAAAGGGATTTTAGCTGAATTAGGGGAGGATAAAAACTCAAATGGCGATTGCAAGTCCTTATGCAAAAGCATTCGTAGGAAGATGGGAGGATGTACCACAGAAAACTTACTCATTTCTTCTCCTGCTGCTCCTACCTCTTCCCTCAAGTATGTCCTGCGTGCTGGTGTGGAAATGGGATATTGTGCTGGGCAGGCCTTGGTCTGCCTTGTTCCTGAGGTTAATGTGGTCATGAGCTGTCAAGTTTAGATGGGTAAACTGCAATGTTATACTTGAAGATCTTGGTGTAACAAACATTACAGAGACCTGGTTGGTTAATAAAACAACAGCAAACCCAACAAAAAATATAAACTTGAAACATTACTTAAATCACATCATCGAACTTCTAAGTTCGTGTACATGTATGTACACAAACAGATTAAACTTTTTTCTGCGTGTGCCTTAAAAGAACAGCATACTAACAGCTCACCAACTGTTTCATGAGGTGTTATTTTCTAGAATATAAAAGCAGGAAAAATTATTTTTGTATGAGGAATGTAAGAGACAAATTTAGTGAGCGTAATCCAGAATTGCAGCACTCAGCTGCTGTTCTTGGAAGAAGATGCCTAAAGTTAGTAGGCATCTCCTGAAAATTTTCAGAAGTGCTGTGTTAGCTTTTATGGTATCTCAGAGCTGTAGTGGTCTGAGCAAAGAGGTGTCTACTGTGTGGTGAAATAGGGGGAAAAAAAAACGAAAACACCAGATACTACCATAGAGCATCTCTGTCTCCACAGCAGCCCAGTCCAAGTATTGAAGGTTTAAGCTCTCTTACTAAACAGCGACTGAATCAGACTTTACAGAAAATGCTGTTGCAGCAGATTCATTTCCCTTTGTGCAGAAAGAAATGGAATGGTAGTTGGATAAAGCACAGAATACCCTGGGGCTGTGGGGGATCTAACTGAGAGTTCTCCTGTACTAAACGATCCTAGCTTGTTCTTACCTACCAGTGATTTTTTATTTTTTTTTAAATTTTATTCCTTTATTTACAACTTCAGCAAGAGGAATACAAAATTTTTCTGTGACAGCATTTGGGGCGCATTTTTGAAGGCAGGTTTGAAACCCCTCCAGCTGTGGAAATCATTGAATCCCAAATTTTGCTCTGTGCCACCAATTTTTATCTCCTGCTGCTTTTTGAGGAAAGCAGCATATAGTGCTTTGGTTTTTTTTTGAAAGGACAGTTTTGGTAAATACTTAAAAGATTCTTGGCAATATGGATTTGGAAAGCTAAATGGAAGGTTTTTTGAAGAAGAAATACTCAAAAGTTACAAAGGTAGTCTTGATGGGGCCAGTAAAGAAATGTGTGTGCGGCATGAAGAGGGAGAAACGGAGTTATAAGAGTGATAATTGCCAAATGGATTAATGCAACTTTCCCAGCTGTATGAAGTAGTTACGTGTATTCTGTACTTGCAGCGTGTGAGCAGGATTTCTTGTGTTTGCTGGTAATCAACATGCTGTGAGACTGAGGTATGACTGAGGAGTTGCTGTATTGACTTGATGGTGGAAAATGCATTCAGTTACTGGGCTGTGATGGTAAAGAGCCAAGAAACTTTTATAGAGCTCTAAAAGTTTGTTGTTGTTGTTTTTTAAATAAAAACATGTAGTGCTATGGAGATGTAGCATATAGATAATTTTGTAACTGTAAAGATGAAGAACTGTGGACTATGAACTGGTTGTTGTCCTTAATGATTTCCAAATCGCCAAAGAAAAAGATTACAGGTGGCTGTGATTAGCAGGCTGGATGCTTCCGTTTAGCGAGTAGCTGTGGGCAAAACAGATAGCGATGTGATAGGATGCATAATCAATGGGGTGGAGCGAGCGATCATGAGTGTGTGTCTGTGTTTGTGTTCATAATGAAGGTGTGGATCTGTATTGTAATGTTATTTACCTAGGGTGGCAGCTAGAAATATGATAACTCAGTAACACATAGTAAGGCAAGGTAATAATGAGCAGCCTGGAGAACCTCTGCTTCCTAACACTTTGCTCCCCTCCTGACTTACACTAAATGGAGTAGTGTAATCAAAAAACAATTGGTATTTTCCTGTTTTGATAACAATTACAGTGATATAGTACTACCATGTAACTTTTTAGGCACTTGGATTTATGTTCCTACCTATGGCTTCTGAATAAATAATTATGACTGGCTCTGTTTTGCTCTGTAGTACATAACCTTGTTTTATATCTGATTTTTCCCTCCTTCTAAGGATTGTGTACTGAAGGCCTGTACCGTGTCAGTGGTAATAAAACAGATCAAGACAACATTCAGAAACAGTTTGATCAAGGTAATGCCCAAATTTATTATTTAAAGGCAAAACAACTTGAATTCACCATGGATTTATAAGATAGTGCAGTCACTGTAGATGAGTTACATGTTCAATCTGCTTTCTCTAGTACTGAGTGCTTAATGCTCTGGTAGGTTGTACTGATACAGTTCAAGTTGTAATTACTGGAGCTGTGTGTAAACTAAGGATGAGATAAAATCAGTTTTAACTGGCTACAAGATTCTAAGTGCTGCTTGTGGAATTTCTAGGTGCTATTCTAGCTGTATAAATGAGTTTAACTGCAGTCTAAAGTGCTCACCATTCCTAGGCATTAAAGCATTGACTTCCTTCCCACACGTCCCCCGAATGTAGAACTTTTTGATAATTATTTTATTGAAAGCCCTCTGAATAATATGGATTAACAGTTAAATCTTGATAATGAATTTGTAATACCACCTTCCTCATGCTGGAATGTACTGGAATATGATCAGTGAATAATGCTGTTCATCTGGGTGTATTGAGAAGGGTCAGCATTATTTTTTCTTTCTGCTTTTTCATTTAATCAAAGTTGATCCTTCAAAAAGAAAAAAAAAACATATTTTAAGAGTCCTCTTGGATATGAGTCATGAAATTAAATCTGTATGAAATAGATGAAAAAATTCCTCCTAGATGATAAGGAGAAGAAATATACATTTTCTTTAATGCCTCATTTTGTACTATTTCAGATAATCTAAATATAACGCTAGACGTCACTATATTAAATGATGTTTCAGGTGGAGTGGACTTTTGAAAAATTTTAAAATTATCTAGCATGACTTTTACAGTGAATCTAGTAGTAGGTTATATGGCAATGTAGAATCACTGTGTTGTTATTGCATGTGTTATTGTCCTTGCTTAAAAGGCTTTGTGATCTTGTTAGTGTGTCTACATGAACTCTGCAAATTGTGCCAGTTTTTAACAAAATTTGGGGAAATAGATTTTAAAACTCATTCTTGGGCAAAATGAATTATCAGAAAATAGTTAATGTCAAATAAAAGTGCATTTAGATCCACACAGAGTTAGACAACTTTATTTTCTGATCTGCTTTCTTAATACTGTCAGACTTGTTAAATTTGATTTCATGTGTGTCAAAGTGATGGTATCTTACCCACTGATTCACCTTGTCGTGCGTTTTTGACAAATATTTGGCAACATTTTCATTTCCAGCATTTTCAATAAGTTCTTGCTTTCATAAAATGCCACGAAGGATAGCTGTAGGTTTTACTTACAGTGCTGTTTAATTTTGTCTTACAGATCATGATATCAGTCTAGAGTCTATGGAAGTGACAGTTAATGCTGTGGCTGGGGCTCTTAAAGCCTTTTTTGCAGATTTGCCAGATCCATTAATTCCTTACTCTTTACATCAGGAGTTGTTAGAAACATCAAGTAAGTAATAATCTTGTTTTGATTTTATTTTTACAAATTGTTTGTCCTTATTGCTATTTTTAGTTCATTGTACTTGGAAGGGTTACCTGCATTGATTTTTATCTTGACTTTTTAATTGCTTAGATGTACCCACTTCTTGTTAACAGTCTTTCAAAGTAATTGGACTATATGATGAAGTAAACTTGTTACATTAGATTTTTCTAAATAAGTTGTGGCCTATTATTTCTAGTTTACCTAGGAAATTTAATTGGAAGAATCTCCTTTTTTTAATTCTGTATTTGTTCTGCATATGATGAAAACTCTTGGAAATCTAATGTAGTTAGGTATGTAGTTGTTAAGCAGGTGTGTACGTGGGGGAAACGCCCCTCAATTCATCATGGCTTCCATTCAAAGAAGTCTGTAGAAATCTGACATATATATGGAATATTATGGTAAATCTGAGATTTTTTTTAAATTCTTCTTGAACTCTGTGTAAGATGAAATGGTTAACCATGTTTACAAATGCTTTAAAAGTTTTAAGTGAAAATATGACTAAATTGTTCCCTTTCCTTAAAGAGGGAACATCTCTCTTGGGATCATTTCTGGGTGCCAGCAAGCTGTTTTAGAAAAGCAGTGCTATTCATTTTTTGCAGCATACAGCTGTGATATCCAATATTCTTAATGCTTTTTGTTCAAAATATGAAAATATCAGTGTAAACCTAAGGCTTGGGCCTGGACTTCATTTAAGTATATTCCCTTAGAAATTTTACATTTTTGTATGACATCTCTAAGCACTTATTTTTGATGTTTTTGCTGTACTTTTCAGGCAAATCCCTTATTTACTATGTTTCTGGTGAGGTTTTATTTTTTTCTTGATTAGTTAAACTTCAGTCAAAACATGCACTAGCTTAGAATGTATGATATAGGTGGTCTTACTGTTTTCCAATGCAATTGGAAAAAGTAGGAACAAGACAGCAACACTATTCAGAATTTCTTTCTAAATGTATGAGAAAATGTCATTTGTTTCTATAGAGATCCTGGATAGGACAGAACGACTGCATGAATTAAAGGAAATTGTGAAGAAGTTCCACCCGGTTAACTACGATGTCTTCAAATATGTGATAACGCATCTAAACAGGTTTAGTATTTTCTACTAATTTTTTTAATTTGTAACACTCGAAAAATAGATGTATTAGTAACTGTTAATTGCTGTATATCACAAGAAAGCTGAAAGAACAAATTTGCACAACTGTTGCAGATCTCATTTCTCAGGAAGTAGCTACTAATGTTAGAGGCTGATATAGGTTCGAAGGAACATGGAGGTCATCATGGTCAGCTTCAATCAGCATCTAAAATGTAGCACTAAAAACACCCACTGAATGACTAAAATGTAGAGCAAAGCTATAAGTATGGTAAATTGCTTACATTCATATCCTAAATCTTGCCTCTTACATGGAAATGTAATGGCTTTCTTTAAAAAAAAAAAAAATACTAAAATAGTCTTAATACTTCTAGATGTATACTATCTGATCTGACCCTTTAAGTGTACACCCTGCAAGTGTACAATATGCAGTCATAAAATGTAAAAAGACTATCTTTTTCTTATTCATCTAAAACAGTGGATTCTCTGAAATCCACTAAATCAGATTAACTATGTTATTAAGAGTTATGAGGAGAGACTGAAGGAACTGCAGTTCTCTAGTCTGGAGAAGAGGAGGTTGAGTGGAGACCTGATCTCTGTCCACAGTTATCTGAAAGGAGGTTGCACCAAGGAGGGTGTCCTCTCTTTTCTCAGGTGGCAAGTAAGTAGGATGTGAGCCAATGGCCTCAAGTTGCGCCGGGGAGGTTTAAACTTGGATATTGGGCAGAATTTCTTAATGGAATGGGTGGGTAGGCTTTGGAACAGACTGCCCAGGGAGGTGGTGAAGACCCCATCCCTTGACATATTTGAGATACGTGGACGTGGCACGCAGAGACATGGTTTAGCGGTAGATTTCTAGTGTTAAGTGGATGGCTGGACTTGATGATCCTAAAGGTCGTTTCCAACCTACAATTTTATTTTCATTGAGTATATGAGAAGCTTTGAAATTTAGGCACCTACTTTACACTTCTCTCAGTCACAACTATATTTCTAAAGCTTTATGAAGTTACTCATTTTCCTTTGCAAGGGAATGTATCTATTTTTTCATTGCAGTTTTGCCAAATAAAAATTCTGTTTTCTAGCTCTAAAATAGATAGTCATAATTAGAATTTTTCTATGTGTTTTTATATTGCATACTTGAAAGATGTTCTGAGGTAAAAATGAAACATCACGAATTTGACACAGTTACTAGATAAGTCACTTGAAATGTTTCAGTAGTTCTTAATGGACCAGATAGAAACTCGCATGTCACTTGAATTCAGTGAAATAGTGTCAGTCCTGCAATTGTCAGAATTCATCAGCTGGTCATCTGTTTGCATAGCACAGCTGAGTGTACCAAAAGTCTAATTGCAGTGTCAAGTACCCAGATTGCTGCGGGTTAAAGAGCTAAACGCAATTGTAAAAAATGCTGAAAAGGTTCTAATGCATGCACATACACAGATGACTGAAATAAATTCATCACAGAACTTACCGGAGGACAGTAGTGATGTATATTGGCCTTTGCTCTCCAGTCCGTTCTCATCCTCCTAAAGATGAGTGACATACATACAGGTTGCTAGTAACCAAATAATGTTTTCTTAAGTACGAGAGGCTGTCATTTTTCTCATTTGCAGTGGCAGGTGAGTGCCATTCAGCAAGAGAACTGCCTAAGCATAAGCAGTTGCATATATATGGAGGTAAATACGGGATCTTAAAATAAACTCAGACCTTTTCTTGTAACTGAATTCTTTATAGACTATATTTATTTTTAAGAAATTAACAAGTGGAGAATTATTGCTAGTATATAATAGAAATTGAAATGTGTTTTTTGGATGAATTTCTCATTAAATGAGCTAAAACACTCCAAAACACTTCTCTACATGACTGAAGAGTTCTCTTTACAAACTGCTATTTTCACTGTTTAGTTTTTATTTCACATGTCAGCAGAGTGAGAAATGTGCTATTGTTATATAGTTAAGTGTGAGTGGTTGGTGATTGATACTATTTTGGTATGTCCACAAACATAGGACTTTGTTATTGAAACAAAGAATGCAAGTACTGTCCCGATGACTTTGCTCTAGACATAAAAGACCATGAGAATGCAGTAAATAGCAGCGAGGAGATGAATATTTCTTCAGTGTGATAAGTACCTTTCATAGTATGCTAGCTGTCTAATTGTGGTTGATTAATAGTAAGTAGAAGTGAGTTTTAAAGACTTTGTTGAAACAGGATGGTGTTGTATTGACACTGGCTTTAATTTTTTCCTCTATAATGGCTCCCTTTATATGTAAGAGTTAATATGGCACAGTGTGCTTCTGAGGACTATGGAAAACATGGTTGCACAGCTTTTGAAGTCTGATCACAGGTATACAGGGTATACAGCCTGAAGAGCTGGGAGTGGACAAAGATGATAGGGTCAAGAGAAGTGGCAAGGTTGAAATACAGACTCTTCATTTTCATTTCGAATGATTATAAAAGAAGATAAAAAGACATTTGTTAAGCACTCACAAGAAGATTCTGAAGTAGTATGGGGAAAGTATGGTAGGAGTTGCAATATTTATAAAATAAAAGTAATATGAATATTGCTTTTACTCAGGAATGGTATCCCAATATCCTTTGGACCAGGTTTATTAAAAACAGGTCGAGAGGCAGTATTTGTGTACTCTCACACAATTTGGATAAGTAATGCGCGTGCTAAAATACAAGTCTATCCTTTATAATTACCACTATACATGCATTGTAAATGAGTGAAAATATTTTTTATAGCCATAATTGTAGTGTTTACTATGGTTTTCACAGCTTTTCAATCTATGGACTACAGCCAGCTGTCAGAAATTTTTGCAGTCTGCTCTTGCTGATCATCAAAATAGTCACTGACAAGTTACTAAAGTTTTTTTTCTGTCTATTTCTGCACGACAACTGTATCTCAGTTGCCTTTGTCTTGTCTACCTTAATACAAGAATTGTATTCCCAGTAGAATAGCATACTTGTTTGTCAGGTTTATTAACACCAGATGTTTCATACAACTCTCACTAGTAACTTCTAGATGAAACTGTGATGTTACTTAGAGCGCAGGGTATTTTAGTTTAGTTTACATATCTTCTGCCCAAGGAGAGTCTTATGTCAGAAGCAACCAAACCATCATGCTTACAAGTATTTTGGAATTCATCAGGCTCTGTTTCTCTCCTGTAGTTCATACAGCACCAACCTAGGGAAATTGATTCAGTGAATCCATTCATTGCAGAGCGGTAGAATTTCCAAACCTGGGCTCATTCTTTTTCTGAACGTCCAGTCATCAAAACCATGTTTACAAAGTTCGTAGAATCATTTAGATTAGAAAAGGCCTTCAAGATCATCAAGCCCAACCATTGGTTTGAGAGCAAGAGCCCATAAGAGTAATCTAGTACTTGTGTTGCATCTTGAAATTCTTTTGTTTCAACGTCTCAACGTGTTTACCTTTTTTGGGAACCTGTATTTTCCTCTTCCTTAGTGTCAGTTCTTTCCAAAGTGAACTGTTTTCCAAATGCAGTTCCCCAGCCTGTAAGAGACATTTTGTTAAAAGACTTTTGAGTTCGGAGTATTTTTTGGTGGTGGTGGTGGTTTTTGTTGTTGTTGGTTTTTTGGTTTTTGTGGTATCAAACCATTTGAGTAGATTCTGTAGATTTAGTAGATTAATTTGACCTAGAAATATATTACTTTGTAAACTTCATACATATTTCATGGAATTTTATGTAATTCATAGAACAGTAACTAACTCACCAGGAGAAGTTGCTTTTTCTTGAGGTGTGATAATGATAGACTAAGGAACTGATCTCTGTGGCACTCAGATTGATCCCTGCTTAAAGAATTGTTTATTTTTTAAACTATCTTGGTTTATATAGATTGTCTTGACATTTAATAATGTTCTTTAATTCCAGTGTTTATGATACTAGTCTGATGTGTAAACTTGTACATTAATTGGGAGTTCAGGCATAGTCAAAACCTGTCAGTTCTTCCTTATATCATTACCACAATCTTCCTTTCAGTTGTTCCTGTGAAGTTCTGGAAATCTGGAACTGAGGTTGAATTTACTTATTAATTGGAAAAACATAAGAACAAAGTAAAACAAACAAACAAACAAAATTAGTTTGCTAGGGTAGTGTTGTGCTGTTCTGCTCAACAGATTGGCTCACAGAGGGGTGTGACAGGTGCCAAACCTAACGAGCATAAGCAGAGAAGCCTGTACGCTGCACGTGGCAGGGAGAGACAATAAGGAAAAAATTCCTTCTTTTGTTGGAGCTGGACAGTATTCAGTTAATTCTGGTTCATGGAACTCTCCCCCACGTCTTTTATTGGCAAATCTGCAGTTTCATAGGGAATGGATTTTTTTTCCTAAAATTATATTGGCTGATATTAGGTAAAATGTCTTCTAATTATTTTTTTATTGCTTCACTCTGCACTTTTAAGAGCTTTAATATTTTATATATTTAAAATATTTTTATTCTTTTAAAGCTCAAATGCTGCTTTGTTTAGAAGCTTCTGTGCAAAATGTGTATGGAATAATATTAATAGTTAGTTTTGCTGATAAAATACTTGCAAAAATACTTCCAGGTGATTTGTTTTGCTTTTCCCCTACTAGTTAATAATACGATACTTATTAACTTCGTGATCAGAGTTCAGTTACAGTTGCAGTAGCTGCTGCTGGCATGTTAAATAGATATCCTGGCTCAGCCTAATTCAGCATCTTGTGAAACACAGCAAGTGACTACAAGAAGAAAATGAGCATAGAAATAATAAGTTAGCTCATTTGTGCTTGCTTTAATAAGCAGCAGATGAGTGAACCAAGTCTGATTAGACATTGCTTTGGAAGAATGCTGCAGTAATCACAGGAGTTGCAGTGCTACTTGCTTACATCAGAGAAGCAAAATAGAGATTTTGGTTCGGTGTGACTGTGGTAAGTCATAGTATTAGGAACGTTAAATACAAAAAGAAATAGAATGGGAGAAAGAGAATTACAGCAGAATCGCCATTCCAAGGGAAGAGTCTGTAATAGAGGAAAAGGTCCAAGTTGCAAGTTAGTAAGGAGAGAGTGCTAAAGCTGAATATTGAGCCTGTTCCTTCTGCTTCTTTTGTACAATCTTAGGAGGCTTCTGAGTGCATGTATACAGTGACAAAAATTGGCATGGTAACAAAATTGGATTAAAAAAAACCTTTTTTTTCTTCAAGGTTGTGATTGAATAAACAGTAATAGCCATTTTTATAAATAAGTTCTATACAACTGTATACAAGTACACAATTGCTGCAATTTAATTGTTTTTACGTGCTGAACGTTTGAATATCCACAGTCATTAAAGCAATCCATCCCTTTCCTTTTATTATTCCTGAATGGTTGTTGAAACCCGTTACCAGGGAGCTTCCATTTTGCATTAAAAAGTAATTTAGATACTCATTTCAAGTCTTCTGTTTGTACTTTTTTTTCATATTAACTAGCAATAATGCAACAAGAGGACCTAGCTTGACAAAGGCTACTAGTCTTCCTCAAAATGAGTTGGACTGGGGCACCTGCTCCAACCAATTTGCACTGATGTGTTCTTTACAGCTGAGGCAAATTCTTTTGCGGGCCAGCATGAAAAAAAAAATGAATAGATGTGCTGTAATCAACACTTGGTATTACTGGTTGTGCATTTTCTTAACATACGATCTAATGTGATCCCCTTTTCTTTGAGTATCGTAAATGATGGTCAATATATGGCTGTACTGCAGTAAGAAGCGGGTTCTGACATTCTTCTCCTAGACAATCTGCTTGACTTTATAACACATGTAAGCCTGCGGCTGGTGGAGGAATTTGTAGTTTATTATTGTCACTTCAAAATGTTGGTGTGTGTTTAAATACTTGTGGTTTGATTGCATACAATTTTTAATTAACTTCTGTGCATGTCATTCTCATTTCAGGGTTAGCCAGCAATATAAAACCAACTTTATGACTGCCGATAACCTGTCAATTTGTTTCTGGCCTACTTTGATGAGACCCGATTTTGAAAACAGAGAGTTCCTTTCTACCACGAAAATCCACCAGTCGGTTATAGAGACCTTCATCCAACAGTGTCAATTTTTCTTTTACAATGGAGAGATCGTAGAAACACCGAACCCAGTGGCGTGTCAGCCACCGCCTTCCAACACAGTGCAGATGGTGGAGCCCATGGTACCTCTTCAGTTGCCGCCACCCCTGCAGCCTCAGCTGATACAGCCACAACTACCAGCAGACCCTCTTGGTATTATATAGATAGGAGATGATTGCAGGCAGCCTGGCACTGGACAGTAAAGAAAAGCTATAGACATGCATGTTTCAGGATACAGTAATGTACTTCATATTTATGACAAAAATTCTCATCCAGCTGATTGGACATCTTTTTGTTCTATCCCGTACTGTGTTCCTCATTTGTACACGCTGCAGATAAGAACTATGTGGTAAGCATGACTGGAGAGGTTTAATTTTTAAAAGCAAAAATAGCTATAAAGTACAAAGCTGCTGCTGCATGATACTTTATTGCAATCACTATATCATTCCTGTGACAATTTGTCACAATATATTGTGAATAAAATTTTTTCTATAGAAATTTAATGATTAAAAAATTACATTTATGAAACATTCAATGCTTACAGCCTGCTTTATGGCTGTTTTTGTTATTTAACATGCTATTTTTGGCAATTTTATTCACATTCAAGCGTTCTGTGTAAACAAATAAAGCCCAGCTATAGTTTATTTTGTAATCTCCTGGCTACTTATGTGACGGTAGGCTTAGGATGGTTTATGGAAGAATGCAAAATGCACTGTTGAGAATTTTACAATCCCTCACCTTCCATCTTTACTTGTAAGTAAACCTGTGGACAGTTTGTTAAGGGTGGGTGAACTTGCTTATTATTTCTTACAGCACAATACCAAGGACATGCTTGTTGTAAAAGTGAATTTTAAATTCTGTACAAAAGTTTTGATGTTGCCTACTTATTTCTTTATGTTCCATTCCTGAACTAAACATTTTGTAAAACTCAATTCTGTAAACAACTGCATGTTTGAAAGATCATTGATGGTCTTGTAAACTTAATCTAATATATTTTAGATATTTTAATTTTTCCCACTTGGGAATACATGTAGTGTTTAGAAAATAGTTCATGACATTTTCATATAAGGTTATATAACTTTTCATACATAAACATGAACTTTGTTGTAGTAAAATTCTCTAAACCAAACAATGTTTTAATCTAGGACTTCAATTAATCTATTCTTCAAATCTATTTTTATGTGACCCTTTAAAGATATAAAAAAAAAAAAATGCATTGCTAATACATGGCAATAAATACTTTGGGTACTGACGATTAACTTCTTTGGAGTGTGTATATATATAAAATCACAAACTTGTATTCTTTTTTTTTTTTTTCCTGTGGTATGTTGTACTAAAAATTGAATGACTGATTTTTGTTTTTGCACCATTTTTTTTAATGATCTCTTTTTTCATTTATTTTCATTTTACATTGGTACCAATTTTGCTGTAAAAGAATGCTGCTTAATTTAAATAGATCTTTTGGTTAAATATTTTGTTAGTGGTTAAAAAAATAGAAGGTTACAAATTGTAGCAAAGGAGAGACCATAGATGATCACTATTGTGATACTTCATAGCAGCTTTTTTTCTTCCATGCTCCAAATACACCTTTTTAGGTTTGCAAAGACGACAAGAGTTTTGGCTCATTCAGCTGCTAGAATGTTCTGTGTAGTTTTTTTAAAAAAGCTTTATGATGGTCACTGTTGTAATCTTCACTTATAACAAGATTTAAGATCGTCTTGTATGTATTATAGTAAATAGATGATTTTGAGACTTAAGGCTCTTAAGAGTTTGACTTGCTCCATTTTCATAAAATAAAAATTGCCTTTCCCTCCCACTTATGTCCTAGGTATTGTACTTCTAATTATGACTTGGAATATCATTCTAGATTACTATGATACCATAACTCGGCTGCTGTTTTAAGTTACATGTATATTATAAATTATCTTGATATTGTGTTATATTCTTGCAATTATCTTTTCTAAGAAAACATAAAAAAAAGAAAAGTCAACCCTATTCCTATTGCAAAGCACACAGGAATTAATAGTACAATAAAGTCTGTCCTGTAAATTCTAGTATTCTTAACTTGTTCTACTTTACATCTGTTGTCTATATAGCTTTTATTTATAGTTGTCAGTCTAACATTGGCATGTTTAGCAAAGCAAATGAGACTACAAGAGTTTTATAAACTATTTCTAGGTTGCTAAAGAATTTATTTTTCTACTATATATGGTATAGACAAAGCATCACCTGTACAGGAAACAAGGCTATTTCTAATAGAAGTAAGCTTAAAAATAAATGCCAGTCATATCCATATTTAAAAGTTGTATACATAAAGTATCTTCAGTCTTTGTAATGTGAATTACATTTTGAACTTTCTATAAAGTCCAAGGTGTTTGCCATAATATTTATCTAATCTTTGAATACTAATTATTAGAGTAATTGACATTCCATTTCATGAGCTTTCACACTGAACTCACCATCAGTAACATTCTTCTTGTGTATGTTATGGCTAAATCAGGTATTTTATGGTTTGCTAAAAACTAACACATCTGGCCAAATACGAGAGTGTTATTGCATTTACCAGATAAAAACATTGGAAGAAAAATAGTAAGAAAGCACAGCGTGTGACTCTTGGCTGTCACTTGGCAGAGTTCCTGCATAGGATTTGCATTATGCAAGTGTTGTATGCAGGAATGTGGATGTGTGTGTGTATGCACTTGGAGGTGTGTGTGTTTATGTACACAGGCACATGTGCACAGACTTGCTTGCACATACACCCACAGAGTAAAGCTTCTAAAGGATACTAGGAAATTAGACCATCGTTACTAAAGTGTACAATAGAGCTTTCTCCATTATTTTTGGTAGTGCTATAATATGAGGAAGCATGTCATTATATGCAAACTCCTCATACATTGGGTCATGTAGTCCCTTCTAGTTTTAATGGAAATAAAACCAATAATAACTCTATTTTTAAAATGTGAGCATTTTTACAGTAATATCTATCTTGATAAAAATACATATGTATATTATTTTCAGTTGAGCATCTCAGTGACACTTTATGGAGTACTTTGTCTCTTTTTATGTAATTTTGGTATAGGCATTCTGCAGTGTGATGTTTTTCAATGTTTTACCGATTTTCAAGACCCACTCGAGTTACAAAAGCGCCATTTTAAGAAATGGTTAACAGATTGTTTTAGAATTCCTTACCCTTCATGATCTTGTGGAATTTTAACATATATAGTGTAAATAGATCGCAGATGTCAACTGATGTGAAAAGAAACTTCTTCTGTTGTATGTTTTCTCCATTATTTGAATACTGGTTGCTAGAAAGTTATAGATATGTTTATTTTTAGTTGCTGGCATTTAGCTTCTAATATTTATGATAAATATGGAAAACTTATCAATTAGAGATGAAAAATTTGGCCTTAGCTTCCATGCTTATTTCATTTTTTTCAGTAATTGTGATGCTGTTTGTCAACTGAAAAAGTTACATATATATAAAATTTTTAAAGGTAAAATTTTGTTCTTTGTTTATAATGTAATCCTTTGTTGCTACATCAACACAATACTGCAGTGGACTAAATATCAGTAAAGCTTATTCTGTATAAAAGATGCAATGAATAAAATACTAAGATGCTTACTGTGTATAATGTTCAGTTTAGTTGCCTACTAAATTTTTGAAGGCAAAAGCACCCTGTTTTCTCTCACATACACAGAGAAATTTAGCCATAAATCTTGCTAAACTGAGTGCATCGAATGCTTAAGGAATTTCTGGGGGAGGGAGGGAGGGAGATGGGGTGGGGAAGGCAGGAGTCTCTCTTTTTGGATCTCTTGTACTTCTTTTAAACTGCATAAATGTGTAAGCATTTTGCACACAATGTGAACTGAATGGTGTACCCCATTCTGTATGTGATGTACCCCTCCGCCAGGGTGGAGACACGCAGACCTCCCAAGTAATCAGATGGAGAGTGTTCTGTTTTTCTGTTCAATGCACAGTAAATTCTGTGGTTCTTACATTTTGCACTTGATTGAGCTGCTCAGCAAGAAAGGCTGTGATTATGGAAATCATTTTTTTTCCGATTTCTACCATGCTAGAGGAATGGTCAAAAAATAGGCTCTTTTTGAAATTGTTTCCTATAGAATTTCTAAGCCTGCAGGAAAAACTGCACCTTGAGGCATGCTTTAACTTCTCAGCATTTCGTATCGTTGGTTGTAATTCTCTTCTTAACTGTATGGGATAAATCCAACTGGATAAAAAACAAAGGAAAAAACTTGCAAGTTGTACTGCTTTAAGTTCATGCAATACCTACGCTTAGTTTGTTTCTTCGAAGTGTCTTTTGAGTACCGTGAGTAACACAGAAGTAACTGCAAAACTGCCTGCCAGCCTTCAAATATGAACAGTGTTCAGGTTTTTTTGTGAATCTTAACACCCTCAGATACTGGAAGGTTTTAATCTCTAATAGGATTCATTTTACCTGTAACTCAGTGTGAGGTTCTCAGTTAGATTGCTGTATCCAAAGACATTATCTCAGCTGAATCTGCAGCGTAATGCCATGGTGGGGCTGTACAACAGACCCCAATCTTCTGATGTACAGCTGTCCTAGAGAACCAACGCGTGAAATAAGTCTTCATCTGTGCCATTTCTTTTTCCTTCAAGTGATGTGTAGGGTTTCCATGGAATCAGAAGGGATGAATTTGATCTCTCATCATAGCTAGCGAAAGTAA
This sequence comes from Netta rufina, assembly GCF_964035555.1. NCBI lineage: Eukaryota > Metazoa > Chordata > Aves > Anseriformes > Anatidae > Netta > Netta rufina. Next base: position 21,058,832 of record NC_140128.1, on the reverse strand, counting down.
CCACTTTTTTTTTTTTTTTTATTATTGACAGTTCTTCCCCACAGATGTGAATGGTGCATGTTGGAGCCGTTACCCATGTGTTTATCTACCTGTTAGATGCAGTGTGTGTGGGGGGGCTGGTGGTTGTGGTGCTGAATTAAATGTTACTGGTGCCTAGCCAACGTGCTGGTGCTCTTATGGATTTAACATACCTGAGTACAACAATAATAACTTGTCCCTTTTTATCATTTTTGATTTAGAAAATAGAGAATTAAATACTGTTGCTGAATGCCTACAGTGCAGTAACTTGTGGTTTTTTTTTTTTTTTCAGTCTCTGAGTATGATGGTAACGAAAGGCCCTTGTTCCTTGCAAGCTGTTGAATTAAGAGAAAATGGGAAGGGAGTCTCGTGGTATTTCCAGCCAAGACTGCGTGGTATTTTTAGGTAGTGTCTGTATTTGATCTCTAGGAAACTGCACATGGATATTTGAGATGCAAAACTATGCAAATCTTGTCGTGTTAACGCTTGCCCTGGCTCTCTGTGAGCTTTACCTGTCATTAACGGTGACTTGTCACAGGCACGGAGCAAGCAAGGTGGTTGAGGAGCATTCCTGGGATGGCCTTGTCACTGCTTCAGGGGCACACAGACCTGCTCAAGGAGTACCTCTGCCTGCTCATGTGAGCAACTGCTTTGAATAGTGTGGCTGCAGCTTATATTTTCCCCTGAATTATGGTATCACAAGCCATCTTCTTTTGCTTCACAAATGAAGAGCTGAAGGGACAGCAAATGGGCTATCCTGCAGTTCTCTCAGCTGTGCTGCTGCTGAGAATTGTCAGGAGCTCCTAAATTGCTCTTGCAGGGTTTTACTTAATTATATTTAGAAAATGTATGGGATGATGAGTTTTCAGTTGAAGTTGGTTAGTAAGTTGACACTGAGTGCAGAAAATTGGTGAAGCATCTGCAGAACAGGACAAGTTGCCATGGAATTATAGATGGTGCGACCTGCCTCTGCAGTGACCACACTTACCTGGTCCTACTGACCCCATGGCAGTGCTGGGAACACAGAAGGGATCAAGAAACCTACTGGGGAAAAAAAAAAAAGTCTTGAATAACTGCTTCTTACAATACTTCACATATCAGAATTGTCTGTGGTTCATTACTGAAATGTGTATGTGTACACAGATATGTTTTTTTTAATTTAATAAAGAAGTAGATGTTGATAACAGTGGTTCAGGTGGCCAGTCTGCTGCAGATAATTGCTTACAATTCAGATATTAGGCTCTGAAAACTGAATATAAACAGGTGTATCTAATTTTGTTATCCTCTCTGTGAATTGTCTAGCTCTAACTGGTCTACATGTAATTTTGTCATTCTGTATGGTCATGTAAATAATCCTGATCCTATGTCCTTTATTTAACTGTGCTAGAGATGAAAAGTTTCTTTATCATTTCACAGATGACTTTCATAATGGCTTCTTTTCTCTCTCTCTTTTTACTTACTGTCAAAACGTACAGTTTATAACACAATAATAACATTTGTCTCCTGTACAACACTCTGGTTCCACGTAAGGTTTATAAACGCTTGTTGATATCCCTGTATCCCCTTTGGTCTGTGCATGTTTGTGTGCACTCCTCTGTGATTTTGGCTCTGCAGGACCCAGAGCAACGTGACTCTTGTCCACATGTGGAGATGCGCATTGCTGGGAGGTGGATATCACTGTCATCCTTTTCCAGTCCTAACGTGTTTAGTGAAAGAGTATTTAGGAGACAGTTTAAAATGGACGAGGGATAAATGTTATGAATTCTTAGCATGTCAGCGATGCTTGCCTGCACTGGGTTCCATTTCTGTGCTACAGGTTTGCTTTTAGGGAGTTTTCATGCCTTCAAGCAACAGTGTAAAGGGAGGAGGAGGTGGGAACAGTCCGTTCCTCTGATGTCCTCTCTAACCTCACCTCAGGGGCCAGTGTTGCTCTTGGAGAGCTCAGGGCCCAGGTTCTGTATGTTTCATGAGGAGTTTTGTCCCCCCCAACGAGTGTTATGGATTAGCATGTGGCTGTCAACCAAAATCAGTACAAGTGAAACGGGGGTATACATAACAGCTTTAATTCATTCATTGGTATCCCTGTTTCTGAAGCATGTTGCCCTGAGAGTCATCTGTTGTTGCTGTTTTCTGACATAAAATAGTCTTGATTGGCATTGCCACCATGATCTGCAGTTCTAAGCCATCTTTCCATCCCTTCGGAGCTGGCTGGATTTATGTAGCAGGATACAAGGCTTCCCTGGCCGGAGGTGCTTCTAGAGAAGTAGATGTCAAACTGTTCTCCTTAGGCTTGTACTTGGTGCTGTCAAGTATTATTTTGTTTCCTGTTGTCTTTTCTAAGAGGGCAGCTCATAAGAAAAATGAGGGCTGTTCTAGTATCTGCCAGGGGTGTATTTCTGTAGCATGATAGTGATGCCGTGCAGTAAATACCCAGGTCACTGAATGAGGATGTGAAAGTGGCACATAGAGACATGAATCCTGCTGGAATCATTTGGAAGACTATCCATGGCAGAGTAAGTGATTTGTGGAATTATTCTCTCAACCATGACTGTTCTTCCTCTTGGAAGGAAACTAATGCTTTTTTTCTTTAGGAGGCAGGTGAACTGGTGTGCACGTAATGTGATTGTCAAAGCTGAGCGCTGACCCAGCGAGGAAATGAGCAAGCAGTTTGACACGAGAGACACCCTAAAAGACTCTGCAGGCATCGATGCCCACATCCTAGTATTCAAAGTATGGGGAGGAACTAGTTGCTTCTGGTTTTCTCTGAGGCCACGTGCTTTTCATAAGTAGAGGGGCAAGGTCTCACAGCCCCCTTTGGACTTTGACCATTGCCACACTTCCAGTACTTCAATTACTGGCTGCTGTGAAGGTGTTTTTGAGCTACTGCTCTGTATATAAGTTGAGTTTGATTTCCTGAGATATTTTTTTTCTTTCCATTTACTTATTCCCCACCCCAGAGACCAGGAGAGCTGCTCAGCTAGAGTTTCCTCAACACGAATCAAGAGATGGTGCTGCAGGGCATTCTCATTTGGGAGTACTTGGCTTTAGATCTCACCTCTCCTCCTTTGCACTACAAGAATGTAGGTTTGTTAACTTCTGGGCTTGATATGAAACCTATTTTTTTTCTCCCTAAATTTTCTGAGGAGGAGTGGTCTAAGGTGAATGTCTGCAAGCAATTATTTATCTTTATGCATTAATTTATGGGACAGGTGCCCAGAGTCCAAGGATGGCTAATCTTGAGAAATTTAAAGAAAAAAACTGCTTACAACTTCTAGGAACATGCTCTCCCCACCCTTCTGATGTACTAATTAAGGAAGCTTTTAGCTATTCTTGCACTGAACTATAGTAAAAAGTATGTTCTGAACTTGTTGGGAGGTGGGGTAAATGTCTATGCTGAATTGTCCTGAAAGGGGAGGGTGGTAGGGGAAAAAAGAAACAAACAAAAAATAAAACAGTAATAAAACCCAAGCAATTGTTCTTTTTGCAGGTAAACATTGCCCATATGGCTACCTGCTGAAGTGAATTTTCAACTAAATTGGAGGAAAATATTTTCATGTGTATTTTTCCCTTCTAGTGTATTCAGTATTTTTTCTGTTTTCTGTATTTTTATATTACAAGGATATATTCCAACCATTTCTAGCATGGCAGTGGTCTTCATCACCACCAGTTCATGCTTGATGAGGAGGCCGAGCAGATGCTGAAGACAGTTTGCACCTCGCTTTCCATGTAAGAACCAAGAGCTGTAACATAAACACCTGCTTAAGGGAACTTCTGGTTTCATGTTGGATAAGTGACTTTCCTACCCTGACAAAGATTCTCAGAAATATACTTGTTTTAGCCAGAACTGCAATCTAGATAGTTTAATTAAAAACAAAATGAAGAAAAAAAAATAATAATAGAAAAAAACAACCCACACCCTAATGTGCATTTTTAATGTTGGATTGGAAACAACATTTTACTTGTTCCTTGGATGAAAACAAGTAATGGCAATTCAGTATTCAAAGAACGTTTTAGAATTAGCTAAGTAGTCCTCTGGAAACATCAGTGAGGCATCCACATTGAAGAGAACCTTTTATTGATAGTTTTTCTAATGGCATCTCAGTTTTCTGACGAACAAACAGATTCTTTCTTATGGTTTTGCCTAAGTATATTATACATGATGGCACACTGAGGCTATTTTTAAAAAACTACAATTTTTTTCAGTAGTTTCAAACACTCTTGTGCAGAGATACCTGATTATAGGAGACCCTGCATTACTCATTATTCTGGTGGTGAGTAAAAGGGATTTAGATGTCTTATTAAGGTCATATTAAAGCAGACAGCTGACGTTGTTCCTTATTAAGGAACAACTGGGATGACCTTTTTTTGCCAGACCTGGCAGAGGTTTCTCTTCAGCTGTGACTGGCTGCTGTACCTGCAACGCCCGGAGCACTGTGTACAGAGCAGGGCCCTGTCTGCGAGTAGCTCTACACAGAGAGGTGCAATAGGCAAAGCATGTAAGTCATGTCTTCTCTTTGTTCTTACCAAAAACCCGACTACTAGAATGACCTTCATAGCCTGTGCTTTATAGTTTTATAATCTGGCAGAGTATAAATGCCACATTTTCTACCCTACTTCTCAGAAATACGTAGCTGACCTGTGTTGATGCATTTGCTATATTCTCTTTTCTGACATATGCCACGCTCCCTTTAAAAGAGAAGATCTCTACACAGGCACAAGTCATACTAACTCACCGTAATGGCTGTATTAGCTCAAACTAGCAGGTATTTTGGTGAGACTTTATCTGATAAAAGTTAGACCAAGTCCTATGTTACTGTTTGGATACTTCTCTCCTTCATCTTAAAAGTGAAACCAAAGCTCCCCTTAGATGAAAATGCCTGCTTTGGTCAAGGTTCAATTGGCAAGGAAGGAATTATCATTTTTGTTTGCTAGTGAAGTCCCCACAGGTAGCTTCTTCTTGATGGGCGGAAATCTTACATATGTGCATGTACACACAGTTACGAAATGGCTTTCTGACACTATGTAGTTTCCTCTACTTATTAATCTATAATTTCTGTGTCCCCAAATGTCTCATATTCCACTATATATAGCACAACATACTGAGTTTTCTACGTTGTGTTGGAAACCAAAACTCAAATGTTCTGTAAGCACATGAATTTTTAGTCTAGGTCTGCTTTCTGAAGAACCTCCGTGTTTTATTCATGTATTTGGTATTCAGGAAGCAGGGGACAAACTTGAGGTGAGTGATTTTACTTCTGAAAAATGTGGGAGTTTGTGAATCAGAAATCAGCCCTATTCTGTATCGGTGGCAGGCGTGGAAGGAAGAGGATCAAGTACATGCATGAGATCTTCAGGTGAACATGCACTGAGCAGAAAAGAAAGAAGTCCCATTTCCTTTTGCCTCTGAAAAACAGTTGTTTTATAAATAGGTATGAAAATGCACAAGCATGAATAGACCAGTGTTTTCAAATCTAGAGATCTGATTTCATCCTTTCCTTTGTTAAAAGAACTGAAAATTATGTTCTTAGCAAGCTTACTACTAAAAATCCTTCAGTCCTTCATACTTCCCCAAATGATAAGGGTAGCCAAGAGCAAGGAAAGACCTTGCCTGACTCCTGTCACCCACTGGTCTGCTGTATACCAGCTTGCCAATGTCTCATAGCCAAACCTTGCAAGGTTTGGGGACAAGAAACTTTTCATGCTACTTGGCATCTGGCATTATCCTTTTGGTGGTGCTTCTGGGGGCCACACCAGGACAATACAACAACATGAACAACAAAAGCTTGCCAATATATGTACAATAGCTCAGAAAAAAAGTATATATATATATATTTTTTTTTTAAAGTATATCTATTGTATACCCATTTTGTGAGATTTTATTGGGCAGCCCTGCAATAACTTTTCCAGTAGCACCGTAACAACTTTCTGTGCCACTATATAAAATATTTTCCTCATGTTTTCCAGAAAGAACAAGCATACAGTAGAAACTGCATTTAGAATTGAGAAGTATTATAATAATTCTACCTTCACTCGTTACTTAATTCTTTGTGGTGATCCCTTGGAAGTGCTTTCACTTTTCTCCTTATGTGACAACCTACTTTCTTTCTATGTTTTCTCTTGGTCAGTGGTAGACCTTCATGGCCATGTAGTGTTTGTTTTCTGCTAACAAGTTTCTGGAAGTTGTGCAGACTATGAAGACTGATTTACAAACATATAGTCTTTTTAAAAATAATAATAGCAATTGTATAACATTGAGAATAATAATAAAAAGTCATAAAATAGGGAGCCTTATATGGAAATGGGTAAGAATTAGAATTAATGCAGATATCTTAAAAGAGGAAAGTTTAGTTTTTAAGTAAGATGAAGATCCATTTCAAGATGCAAAATCAAACTACTTTAGAGGAGAATGGACGCAAGTATCACCATAAGGGTTCTAGCTCAAGATATGCAAGTGGGTCTATTTCACTTGTGTCTATAATTGGCTACGTTTCTTTATTTAAATTGTACTGGTTTAATCAATGCAAATGATCATTAGGTTTTAAGAGTTACATGGATGTTGAGATACAGCAACTCACAATCCATAAGAGGTACTATAGGTACAAAAGTCACCTTAGAATATATGAATGTAGACCTTGAACACCCTTGTTTCTCCAATGGAAATTTCTCTACACTTTTCTTCAAAACCTGTGAGGTAGATTTCACAGGTTTGTCCATGTCTTATTTTAGTGGTTCAGTATCCTTATGGGGAAAAGAAGTTTTTCCTGGTAACCAAACTAAATCTTCTTTACTGCAAGATAAACTCATTTATTCTAGTTCTATTGCAGGTGGACACAGTGAATATTTATCACTGTCAGCTTTATGGTGACCTTTAGATGCTGAAAGACTGCTGCATCCTATTTCTTTCTCACAGCTTTCCACAATTGTCTTTTTTTTGTTTGTCAAAGTAACATGTTCCTGTAAGCTTTTTTTACAGGTTATGTTTATAAGCCTTTTTGTGGCTTGTCTTTTACAGCACTATAAGTTAATGTTGACAGTCCAAACTGGGCAGTCCTGACCACTCTTACTAGCACAGAGTACAGCAGTACAATATCTTTCGCGTCCCGTAGATAATGTGTAAGGCTGAATAGCCCTGAAGCTTATATTCCAAAAACCCTCTTTTTTAATACTTTATTTTACTTTTTACCAGCATACGCTTTATAAATGGTATCTTTCAAAGAGGGGGATTGATTTTACCTGAAGCTCAGGAGAGCCGGGTTCTCCTCTTGCACTGCTCCATGCACATTGCCGCACAGGACACTGGCACCGTGGGGTCCATTTGGTTCTGGGCACCTTCCCAGTACGTGCCTGAGTGCCTGGGAGATCACGCTGGTGTGGGACTTCTGTGATTCCACCTTTCAAAGAAGGCAAGAGACAGGAGTTTTTATTATTTGTCACTCCTGAGATACCAGCTATTAAATCATGCTGCAATTCTGTGATCCAGCGCTGTCATTGAGAAGGATGATAGAGAAAACACAAAAGAGACAGTCAGCCTTGGATAAAAGCAAAGGCAGCCTTTCAAAATGGTTACTGAATTAAGTGGTTGCAAATAGAAGATGTGGCTCTTCTTAAAGCACAGATACTTAATTCAGATATGTTCTTTTCCATCATGGATGTCTTGCTTTAAAAATATTAAATTGCTTTACTTAGTGAAAATTCTAGAATTAATGTTTTTTCTTTAGAGGATGCTTCTCACATTCAAGAGAAATAATTAGGTGACGTAAGTTAAATGTCTTCACTTCTGTAATACTTTGGTGTATTCACAATGTTAAAATGCTTCCTATTTCTTAGCATACCTAATTCATGTTTTATAACTCCTCATTTCTATCAATTTTAGAATAAGGATTTTCTTGCAGCATTTTTAGCTTTGTCTGCAAAGAGATATGTGCTGTTGTATAAACAATGCAAATATTTTTGGCACTGAATCCCATAATAAAGATCTCATTTAGTACATGCTAATTGAAGATTTAATGCCATGTTTCCATAAGGTTTGTTGACTATTAAATTTATGGCTCCCTTCATCAGTTTCAGGGCTAGATAAAAGCAACAATAAGAAAACAACAACAACAACAACAAAAAAAAAAAAACAACTTTAATTTCTAAAAGAAATACCGTGGTCTGAAAATCTGTGATTTGGCTTTTTAAATGCACAGCTGTGCTCCTTTCATTTTCTCACTTTCTTTACATTCACAGGAAGCTAAATCCATTGCACTGCAGCCTAGCATGTGCCTTCTCGTTGCAATTCTCAGCGATGTGGCCATTCATCAGGGTGTGCTGATCTGGGACTGCGGTACCAGTGTCCCTTGTGTCAGCTTTTGCTGATAACACTGCATGCCAAAACCAGGAAGCAGCCATTTCTTAAATGGCAAAGCAACCAACTTGCAGTACATCTATTGAAGGTAATAACTTGATAGGATTGCTTTAAGAAAAATATCCTTTTAAGAACCATATTTCTATAATGTTCTTGATACTTTATAGATAAAGCTGTGCATACATGCTATACCATGCATTTTGTGTCATTCTAGAAATGCCATATGTGTAATGGTTTAATTAACAAAAGGTTGGGATAACCATAGGACCCGTTATTTGTGAAGCCACTGCTGAAAGCAATAGTACATGCACAACATAATGTGTATATATATAATTTTTATAGGTTAGATTTGGTTTTCCCCAACTTGAAGGTGCCTCTATTGTTGAGGTACTAGCACAAGATGAATTTGTCCTCTTTCTACCTCAGTTATGTCATCAGTATTCAGCTGAGGTGCTGTTTGGGTATGGCTGGGAACTAAGAAGCACGTGTTAGCGTGCTCCCAGTGAAGACAGGGTAAGGTGCTGTGTGGCACTGGATTTGCACATCATAACTTTCATCAATGAAATCAATAACTCCAGCTTGTAAATGATATTTTTTGTTGTTGTTGTTGTTTTCCTTTGGAGTCCCTGCAAATTCCTTAGTATGCTCAAGTATTTATCCTTGTTACTCTCTCACCACCAAGAAGCTGCCACCTTTAAACTCTGATAAGCTTCTTGATGACTCACAGTCAGTGTTGTTTGCTCTTCCCTATAAATGTGCAAAATAAGCTGGGAAGTTCTTGAAGCACTTTCTGAGACTGTTACATTTGTAAATTCTTCTCACTGATATAAATCTTTTGTACAGCATCCACTACCAACAGCTTCAGTTCTGTCTGAAGTGTATGTTGGAGTGATCTGCATATTTTCTCTTCAGTATCTGAACACCTGCCTCCTTTCTCTCCCTCCCTTTGGTTCAGGTTTTGGGAAGGGAACAAGTGCCAAGTGCCCATGCCACTGTTCTGCCCTTGCTTTCTCCCAGATCTCCCCCAGCCGCATCGCTCCCCTCAATGTTCGCTCATATTTTATTTCACTATTTCAGTTTCTTCTCTCACAGATGGATTGGCTTGTATTTTGCCTGGCTGAAAAATCTCTATTCTGCCAATATCGTAACCTTTCTGCATCTCAGTCACGGTTCAGGAGATGTATTATCACCTCAGATTTTGACCAACACACTACTCTGTTCTTGAAATGCTGTTTTCAATTAATCAATATAGCTGTTAAACAAAATGGGGCTAATATGCATCTTTGGGATGTGACATTGGGATAAAAGCTTCAGCTTGATGTTCTGTCATTCATTGCTATCCTTCGTTTATGATTGTACAGACAATTTTCATTTCTGTAACTTGTGCAGATAGACCAGCCTTCAGTTAGAATCTCTGGAATAATTTTATTGAATGTTTTATTAAAATTTCAATAGAGGGTATTTATAGCATTCCCTTCATCTATGATGATCATTTGCACAGAAGAAAGTTACACGTGGCATCATCTCAGATTTGTTATTGATCAATTCTGTCTCCCACTGCGGCCAATTTCTGTGCAGCCTACGCTACAGAGCCCTGTTTTTTCCCCTTCCACCACCACCAAACCCAATAAAACACTGGATTAGATGGAAATTTATGAATCATTTTGGTGGGGGGCTCATGTTTTGAGTCTTATATTTCTTTGGTTACATTTCATTTTTAATGAGACTTCAGTTTTTGTGAGGTTCTGTTTAGCTACTCTAGACTGTCTAGAATTTAGTTAATTCATTCAGTTTTATGGAAGGATGGGTAATAGCCTTGCTCACATTAAAATATTTTTTTTTCCATTAACATAAGTAGGCAAAGCATTATCTCTGAAAGTAGACAGCACTGTTCATAGTGTTCTCGGCGTGGTATCATTTCTTACTCTTTTCCTGAAACTATGCACAAGACGTCATCCAGATTTATCCTCTCCCAAGTTTTGCCCTGTTGTGTGTCTTAGATGTGCACGTATGACTCAAGCTGAGAGTTCATTTTTTGACTGTAAGGAGAACCAGAGAATTAAGTATTTTCATATCTCTAAATTAGTTCCTCTTCTTTGTCAACTAAAAAAAATATCTTTCCTTGAGTCTGTTCATGGTCAGAAAATAAGCATGTGTAGGAGCTGGGACATAAAACAGAATTCATGTATATTCCTCTGTTTGCTGTTATCTCTGGGTGTCCTTACTGTGCCTAGAGTTTCTTGCCTGCATTGTGAAGAAAGCGGCTTCTCTTCTATCAGTGGCTGACACATATTGTGGGAGACTCACTACTGCCACGTTAAATTATTATCTTTATGAAAACAAATGTTAAGCTGCCATTGCTACTGTTTCTTTATTCTGTCAGCAATGCAACCGAGGCAAATGCTTCACTAAAATATCTCTGGCTCTTTTGTACGCTGTGTTGAGTAATGACTCTGTTGTAAACACTGACTATCCCTGTTTAATAGAATACATAAAAATAATAATCTTCACCATGAGCTAGCCTTTGGAAAGAGCTTTTTTCTCTAGAAAAAAAAAAAAAAAAGTGCTGTGAGACATACATTTAAGTTTACTGTTGAACCTTAGTGCCCAGCAAATACATAGGCATGGGAATATAAAGACTTAATGCATCAGGCCTGCATGATGGACAGGCTACTCTGTACATTACATCTCTTTTAACTAGTCATGAATCGTATTATGGCGAGAGTAATGGTTGTGTGTGCTAGAGGCTAATCTCTTGAATAGGAAAGCTATTTGTTTTATTATTCTTAAGGTTCTTACATTGCAGGAACCTGCTGCGATTCAGAAGTGTAAGGAGACAGGCTGATGACAGTAAATATTGTAAAAAGCTGTTTATAAAGAAAATAAACTGATGTGTTTTAGCACATTATTTCCATTTAGAAGATTTCCAGTGTTGCCTAAGTGCAATTCACCAGGGATAATTGATATTAATACTGAGTTTTGTTTTTGTTGGTGCAGACATTGCTACTGCTGTTTGGTGTCTATGCATACACATATTGCTATATGTTGAAAAGATTTGAATGTTTTGACTTCCAATGTGTTAAAATATTTAACATTAGAAAAATACCAAGTCACTGCCACTCTTTCTTTCTGTCCCTGCTCTAGAGTGTTATGCACATAAATATCAATCGACACAAAGATTCAAAGCTTAGTTTTAACCAGAGGGATTAAAGCAACCCACACCATCACTGGAGGTAGGACACAAAAGTTCAAAACATCTCAAAAGGAGACTGGATCTGGACACAACTCTTCTGTGTCTTAAATGAATGTTGCAACCAATTAACTATAAGATGAAAGTGAAAAACCACCACATGACCTCTTGGTTATGTTTCACGAACAATGGTTGTTGGAGACTCCAAATTCCAGGAACAGGCTCAAGACCAGGTAAATACAATCACTTGGTTTAGTCCGTATCTCTTCTACCAATGTTGTGGATTTTGTAGATGCACCTTTAATTTATCATTTTCCCCCACACAACATACAGGATGTCTGAATGCCAGTTAAAGGCTGTGCATTGTACTGGACTAAAAATTGGTGCTCCAAAATCCAGCTGTGGATCTAACCTGATTTACTTCAGGCCTCTGAAAATAAGCTGGAAAGACTTACATGGGAAAGCTTTCACAGTAACTTCTCCAAGTTTCCTGCCCTGCCCCATCCGCATGTCGGAGTTGTTTATGATTCAGGGGCTTATGCTTTAGGCTAAAACATAGCATTTTACAGAGAACTATCACTCATTTCCATGTGCCTTAAAACCGTGTTGTAATACAGCCCTTTGGGAGCTGTTTCACAAATGGTTTGAAAATCCATGCAGTGGAGATGGAGAGATGTAAGCCTGTCTCGTCCCAAGGTAATACGTTCTGGATGGTTAATCAAATCCTTCTGTTAAAGCAGCAATTGCAGTGACTGACTTCTTTTGTGTCCTTGGAGCACGTTTGGAAAACTGTTGGTTAAAAGACTTAAAAGATTGTTAAAAGATGTTCCTCTTAGAGAGGACTGGGTGCTTTGATGCAAACCTATTGTCTAACAAGCAGCCCGTTCTGGTCTGTTCACAGCACTAGGAGAGGTGGAATGCAGGGAAACTTCTTTTTACTGTCTGTTCAGTTGTCATCTGGAAAAAGCAGTTTGTACATGCTGACATGTCAGTACAACATTGGGGTATGTATTTTATATTTCTTCAAAAGTTATTTTATTGCTTTTGTCTTGGTTCTGTGACATGAAACAGGTACAAAGCAGGAGATAAAGGTAGAGGCTGAGAGACAGCAGTGCTTGGGTAACTGCTTTTCTCGCTGCATGCTGATACAGCCGTCTTTACTTCTCATTTATATTTAGTACATTGGCTTTACCTTTATTCATACTTTTTTTGCTTTGTTCACCTTTATGTGGTTCTCTTTTTTGGGTAATTACTCTGCTTTATTGTTCTTCTGTGCACAATTCCACTGCAGCTATATTTATGAAAGGGAGTTTAGTCAAACAAACCAGCTTAGCCTGTGCTCCATGGGGACTTATTAAAGTTCTTGTTATTCTTACTATTCATGTTAATGCTTTGAATTTTAATTACATTCACATGCAGATAAATAGTACATGTTCTTTATACTTGTAACGCAGGTTCTATGAATCCTGTAAAAATCACTTCTGTTTCATCTACTATTTGTTTTATAAGATTTTCAAAGGGAGCAAATTCCTCAGCATTTGGTGTGTTAAAATTCCCACTGAAGTACTTGGTCATTTCTATCTGTGCTAGATTTAACTTTTTACAGTGTTTGGTAGATAACTTTAAGCTTCTACCATATGCACACACCAGGTCCATGTTCAGTTGCATCACTCCATTTGTAGAAGGTGAATGTCGCTCCTTTGATCTCTTGTATTTTAAACACACACACACACACACATCTGCATGAAGAGCTTGAGCAATGATAGACCAAGCAAATATTGAGGCACTATGCTTGACAAAAATAATAATGCAATCATCAAGACCTAGGTAAGGTTTCACTGAACCACGGAATCAAGCAAAGAACTCTCTAATGGAGTTAACAGAGTGGTGTGGGTGTATCAGAGTGAGAAGAATGCTCTTCTCCCAAATAGCCTCAGGAAACAGGACCATTAGCAGAAGCTGGTTGAGAAGCAGCTTCATTTTTCAGTATTTTCTGAAAGATGATTTTCCTCTTCTATAGATTACACGGCTACGGACTGCCCCATTAATTTCTGTATGCACAGCTAATTCAAGTTCAGGAACATTTAAATCTTGCTTCATAAGACACACAGCAATGGGCTATGTTATGGGCTGCAGTATTTTTTCATTGAAAAAAAAAAATCTGTTTCTTGACACCTACGATAGTGGTAAGAAACCATACCAAAAAACAAACAAACGAACAAAAAAAACCACTTAATATCAAAAGTGATTTGGATGTTAAATAAACGATTCCATCTGTAAAATAAGCCACAAAACATTTAGTCCTTGAGTTTTGTTGTTTGGAATGCCTATATAGTTGTGGATTAGGAGGGAGCTTTAAAAGATTTAAAAGATAAAATCCCATAGAAGAAATTTAAGCAGTAGTAGTTTTTCATTTTTGTTTTGGTTTTCCCCTCAGAGAGAACATATCTACCTCTGACAAAGGTTCTGAAAAGTTTAATGATGTTTGTGCTTTGTGCCTTGACTTTGATAGACAAAGCTGTATATATTCTTTCTTCCCCCAACACAGGCTTATTTCAGATAGTAGCTAGAATGATGTTCAAAGGCAAAAATAAATAACTTAGGTTTTCCTTGGGCTTCAATAGCAAACCAAGTTTTCCTTAAAGTGAAGAAATTTCAGCTTCTGTAGCAGTGTAATCTCTATTTAGTTGTCTAGAATGTTTGCAGGAAAAAGAATGGCTTAAATTGCTTAAATTCCTAATGATTCAAAAACCATGCCATTCTGAATAATTTAGTCTTCTACATCTACAACAGTAGGTGAGGCAAAGATCTTTTTAACTTGTTTGCAGTGGTGAAATGAAAACTTCAACTAAAATGTTTTTGTAAAAAAAGAAAAAAAATGACAAAAAAAAAAAAAAAGAAAAAAAAGAAACACAAGTCTTGGCTTTCACTGAAAGGTCTTATCCATTTTACTTTGGTTTACAATGGACTGTTGGTGCTCAGATGAACAGTCACTATATCATAACTCTTGTAACAAGGCTAACAGGAGTTCAAGCATTCATCATATTAAAAACTCTAGAGACAGGAAGGCAGCTCATACACTTTAATATGCTCTGGATTGGTGCCCTGATTTGAAATACTCCCATAATGTCTTTTACATATATTTTGGATTGGCTGTGTTCAAAGTAATGGTATGCAAGTTATGTTAGTTAACAATGACTTTGAATATACGCAGTGATTTCCATCCAAAGATCCCAAGGCACTTCGTTGCATAATTTCCTTATAACCTTCCTGAAAATACAGTTTAGATTTTAATCCTATATCAAGAAAAATAGTAACCCCTCCTAGAGAGGGTTGCTGGCATTTTGTATTATTTCTTTATTCTCTCGTATGTATTTAGTTTATCTGCTTTGGAGGAGGAGTGCTATAGAGCCAAGCAGAATTACAGCCGGGATGAATTTTGCTGGGTACTAGCAACCACTGTGTGTGCCATTTAAATTATTTATGTGCTCCTTTGGGAGACTTTCTTCACTCCTGTCAATCAGAAAAGGAAAAAAAAAAAAAGAAAACAGATAATGAATACCTTGTGATTCTCTCTTCAGCAGGATGGGAGAAAGGGTACAAAGAATTCTTCAGGTATTTCTTGCTTTCTCTTGCTATCTCTGACTTCCTAAGAGTCTTAGTGATTGGTAGCTCAACAGCTTTGCATAATGATTAAATTTTCAGCTATTACGTGGTGAGATTCCACATCCTCAGGTTCATTTATGAGGTTTCCATGAAAATAATTGTGTACAGAAGAAAACAAAAAGACTATCAGTACCAAAGACCACTGTGGTGGTCCCATGATGCTGGCAGCCAGCCGAGGTGCCAGTGGGTGCAGGTGGCTCTCTCTGTGCTGGCTCCTTCCAACTCTGAGCCCAGACGGAGGGCAGCACAGCTCTGTGCTGACCTGTGCTGGCCCCTTATGGGGCTGCAGCCATCTTCCAAATGCCCCAACAGCCACAACTCTTGCACATCTCCACCGCTGCTCCTGTGGGTGCCCTGGTAAGCCACGACTTTTGCTCTTAATCCATCCTGGCCATTTTTTCTGCTTTGGAAAGGGCGATGAGGTAGAGGGAGAATGTTAAATCCTGTTGTTCCAAACCTGAGACAGCATCTTGGCTCTGCTTAACATGAAGCAGACCAAAAGCCCTACCCTGCAGTATCCCCCTTTTTACCCAGACTGGCTTTGGTTGTTGCCTGTGTGTATGTTTGCAGGGTTTGTTTTCTTTGCAGTGGCATTATTCATAACTAAAACTCTCTTTTCCTCCAACTCTTGACCCCAACCAGAGCTGGCTGTGACTTAATCCTTTCCCTCTCTGGCAGCTCCTGCACTTGGCTCCTGGCACAGGGCTGTGGCAGGACTTGGACTCCAGCAGCCCTAGCACTGCTTCCAGCTCTTGTCCTTCGGACTGAGGAGTATCCTCATTCCAGCTTGCTTCTCATGTAATGTGTTTCATTATTGCTTCCACATTATGATGAAGAAATAATATTCAGACTGGCTTTTTTTGCACAGACAGATGGCAAATAACTGAGCCTAATGAGGAGAATAAGTTGGAGCATGGTGGTAGTGTCAAAGGGGGGATTACTGGAAGTCTGTCTTGTACAAGCTGAGAATCCAACAAACATAAATTGTAGCCAAAGTATATTGCTGGGTGGTTTTCTTATTCAATTTGTTTCACATTGCCTCTTTGCCAAAATTTTTGCAACTGTCCTCATTACCAAAAGGTAAATCGGTGCCGTTCATATGTAGTTATGTGTCCACGGGGGAGGGGGGGGGGAGTTTTAAAATTCCATTTTTGTTTTTGTTTTTTTTTTTTTTCCTAGCTCTATCCATATGCATGTTTTAGTATTTCCCTTCCCAGATCTCAGATTTTCTCCTTCTTTTTCTCCGAAGCAATAGGACTTGAATCAAATCTTTTATTTTTTGTCATTCATGTTGTGTGCAGAAAATGTTTGGCAAGTGTTGCTGTGCCTGAGGATTGCTCTGACTGACTGGTGAACTGAGAACACTTAATTGCACTTTGCTGCCTCTGTCTGTTCTTGGGAGATTATGGTTCTGCATGCATCCCCAAGCCTGGCAGTTGGCCTAATTTAGGTTTAGGACCTATTGTATCTGGAGGTATTCAGGGCTGGCATTTGGCCAGGCCTGTTTTAATTGCAGCTTCTCTCAGGCTCCTTCCTGGAGTTTTGCTTTTCTCTCTGCCCTACTCTTCAGCTGTGCGGCTGGAGAGGGCGTAGAAGAGCAAGGCGTTCACAAAGGGGTGAATCTGGGAAGGCGTGCACGGGCGGGCTCCTTTGCTGCAGATAAGCCATCCATGGATTCCCTCCCTCTGGCCATCCATCCAGGCGAAGCCTTTGGCACTTGGTGCTTCCAGGGTTTTTGGACTGTAGATGGTAATGGGAGTGAGCTCAAGGAGATGATAAGGAAGAGGTAGTTGTCACCTCATGTGTCCTCTGAACCTGCAATCCTTGCCCTTCAAAAAGGTTTTTGTTTGCAAGATTACAGCCTGAGGTCAGGCCTAGGTTCCTGAGTGGCCTGTTGAAATCAGGCCCTGCCTCTTACTTAAACGTGTCTTTGTCGGAGGATGAGTCTTGATTAGATTATTTGTCAAAGGTGAATTTGCTATTTTTTAGATTTGCAGTATGCAATTGCTGCAGCAGACAATTGAAACTTAGTAAAAGAAATGTGATTGTGTGTTTTAACCTCTTCAGAAATTAGTATGTGAAAGCAAAATAAAAATCATGGTGGTGAGTAACTTCTTTACTTTCATGTTATCCTCCCTATTTCACTTGCCATCTAACTGTATTTTCTCTTCCATTTGTCTTTTATATCAAGAGGGAAAGGAATCCTTCCGGTAACTGAGCTGTGGCCTTGCAGAGAGGTTGGGTACAGAGTGATGCAGGAGCATATAGTTCAGTAGGAAACTTGACCACCATTGTCCCCTATCTTTTACTCCAGCTGTAAAACTTATTTTGATTTCATCCAGATCTGGTGGTACCACTCTTACTTCATTGCTACCACATTTTACCTCCCACTTACAATTGAAATGTGAAGCTTAAATCGTCACATACAGGGGAATGAATTAGGTGAGTTTCAGAGGAAACTGGTGAATCCTCTTTCACACACACACACGCATTCAAAGGCAGAAAAGTTGGCAAGATATTTTAGAAAGAATTTGCAGTAGGTGAAATGTTCCAATATTTCTTTCTTTCCTGGAAAAGGTTTAGAAAATGATCTCAAAACAATCCATCCTGCATCCTACTGCTGCTTTACTTGCAAGACTGGTGGCACATCTGGGACAAGGCTGGGAAGAGGTTTGTTTCCAGAAGGGAGCACTATTATAGGAACTGCTCATTTTTCACCCCTTTTTTATTCCTTCTTGTCTGAACTGTTCTGCAGCATAACACAGGTGCTCCCAAGCACCTCTTCCTGATGTAAGCATTAGTAGTATTGCCAGCAAAAGAAAGTG
This sequence comes from Netta rufina, assembly GCF_964035555.1. Taxonomy (NCBI): domain Eukaryota; kingdom Metazoa; phylum Chordata; class Aves; order Anseriformes; family Anatidae; genus Netta; species Netta rufina. Next base: position 21,040,786 of record NC_140128.1, on the reverse strand, counting down.
ATCTCAGAGAAAAATCTTTGGTTGACGGGTAATGTTAGTGGGTAAAAGCAGGGGAACAATTTCTGCCTATAATAAACATTGCAATCAGGTCTCCTGCCAGAGATGAGAATACAATTGACTTATCCATTGAAGTCAACAAGACTTTTGCAGAAAAATTGCTTAGGAAGAATAATGTTGGGATAACGTTGCTCACAGCATCTGCTGTGATGATACTGGGAAATTTGGTAGGATGACTAGTTAATATGGATGACTGACTTTCCTGATCCCAAATCTGATTTGTGGTGATCAAATTCAGCTGCATCTTATATTGCCATTGAAGGGTTTTAAAAACTTAAACACTGAAAAATACAAAACCAGAGCCCATGAAACTTAATGATCACCTCTGATTTGGCCAGAAAAAAATGCTGTGATCAATCCATAAAAGCAGCTTTCTTCTTGAAAGCTCCCATACCTTGTATAACCTGCCAGCCTTTTGTAACCTGTCCCTGCTCTCCAGAAAACACAAGCTGTAAGGCTGTCTCACCCTTCCCTGAATTTTTATTCTCAACATCATCCGTACAGTGTCTGTTCATCCCATCAGAATACAGATTTCTGCGTTTCTGAACAGGATGTTGCAGCTGAGCTTCCTAAGTCAGTTAGAAATGCTAATCAGCAAAGTCTCCTCGCTCCACGTTGTACGAGTTACCTTATCCTGCACAAGTTTTCACAGAGGCCTGTGATGTTTACATGAATGGGACACATGATAATTCAAGGAGATAGAAAAAGAACTCAAATGTTCCTACTGCTGTCCTTATCTCTTGGATTTGCAAGACTTATTTCTTATTTCTCACTTATTTCTTCTTTCTCTTCTGTTTCAACAGTATGGAGCTTGGCACTTTTTTGCCTTCATGTTTTGCTTGGTTCTTCTTTTTGCCCCCTGCTCGGTGTGGCAGTCTAATTTCACCTCTCCCTTGCTGAACATATGCAACATTTTGTAAATTCTTGTTCTTTTGGGGCTGTCTCAACACCCCCCTTTCATTCACTTCTTTTTTCTGGTAGACATATAATTCACACATGGAATCTCTGCCTCAGCCACAATATTTTCCATCTTTTTATACCTTTCTATTTTTAAAGCCTTTAAATTTATTACACTGAATTAATGAATCTTTGAATTAATTTGTTCTGAACCAGACAGCACTATTTAAGAGTCTTACCAACATCGATTTGCAACAGTAAAAAATGAAAAAACAAAAAATGCCAAACTGTATTTCTGAGAAATCTGATGTTTCAAATTTTCAGGAGGTAAATCAAGAGTTTCTTTACTGCAAGAGCGTAGTTAGTCATTCCATTGTCTGTTTTCTGGTTTTACAAAGGCTTTTTAAGGTGGAAATCTCTGAACTAATCAATGGAACAATCCTGCACTATGCAGGAAATGTCGTCTTGACCTTCTAGACCCCTGGAAGTGGTTATTCTGAAACATGAGGATTAATATTTCCTGCATTCTTGTAGCTGTGTTTTACAACTTGTTATATCACAAGATTGCAACAGATGTCTGAAAGATTGGTATTATTTATCTCATGACTGTGAGTACATATAATACTTTCTAGCAGTAACAGCTCAAAAAAAGAGCAAAATTGAGAGAAAGTTTCTGCTTGCCTCTGTTAAACAAAGAGCATTCTCTTATCTTCTGTACGTGTATGATTTCATTATATCCTTGCATGACTCTTTAATTTTGTCTTCATATTGAAGTACCATCCTCTTTGTTTTTTTTGTTCATATTTTTGTTCTTTTTTTTCCTGTTTTTAAAGAGATGCCAGAACTGAATTCTCCGCCTTTTCAATGTGAACTAGAGTATCAGTTTAAATTTATTACAAATTTTGAAATATACATGAGCTCTTAAAGTACTCATTAATTCTAGCTAGCCAAGGCTAGTATTTATTTAGACAGATCAGTTAGGATACAGAAAAGATAGAATGAAATGGTGTGCCATAAGAGAAAGGATAACTTTTTTTTTTTTTTTTTTTTTTTAAATAGGATAAGTTGTTTAATGTTTAGTATCATACCAATTATTCATTGTCCTTACCTGTTTGTCAGCAGTCTTGGACTATGCCTGTATAATCCTCGGAAATCAATAAATAAAGAAAGGCATTTTCCTTTGCATGAGTAGACATTGTCTTCCCCCACCCAGAGGTGCAGCTGAGGGGAATTAGAAAGTCATCACTGGCCATGTACTGGAAGTCATCTGAGAATCAACTCCACTTCATTTTGGGTGCCAGGCAGACATCCTTCATTCTTACTGCCAAATACACAGAGAGATCATTCTAACAAATAGGATGTAACCAGTCCTCATTTATTTGTCTGCTTTCCTAGACCCAGTGTGTAATGTGATATTGATGCCAGAACTTTCCAAAATTCAAATACTGTATTATTCACTTCAAAGTAAGAAGTACTCTTTGGTCAGAGCTCCACTTTCCAAGGTCCATTAAAGCAGACTGTCCATAGCACAAAAAGATAAATAGCCCATAGCTGCCAGAAAGAGAAAACGAGGAAGAGATGAGCAAATATCTCCCTCTTCTTCTCTTTAGAGAAAAACAAAACACAGAAACAGAGTTATCTTAACCAAAGGAAAGGGTATCTGCTTCAGCTAGCGCTGACTGTTAATGAATGAGATGTTTAAATAACCAACAGGTCTTTATTAAAAAAAAAAAAAAAAAAAAAAAAAAAGCCTGATGGGAAGTTAAGTCTTATTATGAATACATACATAAAACTGGAGAATGTGGCAGAGGGGCTGAATAACAATTTGGGTTCAGGACTAAAGACAGAAACAGAGCAGGCCAGAAAAGGAAATTCCATCCCATGAAAACTCTCACTGGGAGGAGCTTTCCAGACAAACTCCAGTTTGAAGCTCTCTGGAAATGAATGTTTGCCTCCAGATTACTTGCTGGCAAGGTTCCTGTCAATTTTGCTCTCTGAGCTATACTGACAAGATATTGGAGACTGACAGCCTGGCCTTTGTTTTCCCCAGGCCTCCCTTTCCTTCCCTGTTGCTGTTTATGTAGCTGGGTCTGGTATGCTTAATCCCATAAGAGATTTTTTTTTCCTTGATGCATATACAGCATATGGGAACCATGCCCATCTTTGATGTAGAAAAATTCCTAGTGTCACCTTTATTTATGTCTACAAAGTTCCTTGTCCAATAGGTTTAACTACCTCCCATGTGTGCCCTGTAGAAATGGAAATTTTAAACACTAGAAGTTCGATATTTTTACTTATATGCAATTTTTTTAATAAACTCATGCTTGTTCAACTCAAAATCATTTTATTTGGCCAGTCTCTTTTCTTTTCCCTTACTGAAAGAGGGTGACGATTTGGTTATAGAGTCCATAAAAATAACTGTGTCATCCTGTGATAAACAAGTCCTTAGTGGTGTTAGTACAATTTGTTTTAAAATTGTTGTCAAAATTTGTATGAGACAAATTATGTTTTGAATATTGCAATTATGTTTTGAAGAAATTTCAGTGCTGTCTGTTCGCCTCTGGACCTATACTGCAGCCTCGCTTTCTTCTTTCTTTTACATCTAGCATGTCATTAATGAAGAAGGCTGTCAAACACTTTATCTTTTCCTGTTTGCCTGGACAGCGTTTCAGTTACCATGTTCCATTCAGGATTATTGCTTCACTGTGTGCCTGCTTTACAGAGGACATCTGCTTTTGTGATCCTCAATAATAGACCAGTTTCTTCTGATTTGCTTTCCAGGATCTTTTAAATTAATGTAAGGATTTTTTATTTTTTTTTACTGCCCACACTTATTTCTTTAGTCCTCATTAGTCCTTCAGTTACTTCTTTAGTTCTCGTCTGCTCTGCCAGTCTCAAGGCCAAAAGGCTGTTTCTCCAGATTCTTATGTAGCGTCAACTCTTCTTCATAAAAACATGTTTTTGTGCCTTGTTCTTCTTAGGGATTAAGAAAAAATAACCCTGGATGCAGTCATCTGTGTTATTTGTCTATTCAGTTTCGTTGTCAAAAACTTGAAAATTTTTACAAAATTAAAATTTTTCCATCAGGAAATTATGATCTGAAAAAAAGTTTACTTGTCACTTCTTCCCTCCCTGTACCCAATTCTGCTCTAAAATCTGTCTACATGCACTAGGGCCTACCTATTAAAGTCTAATTATCGGCAATCAGAGTAGGATTTGTTTTCAAGCAAGTGTTATGTGATTCATCTTTCTTAGACCAACTTACAGCACTTTCTTCATAACCCTTGATTAGTCTTTGCCTGTTAATATTAATTGGATCCTTAAACATCCTGTACCATCAAGGATTATCATGCTTCATTAGTATTGTTGTTTGAACTGAATGCCAAGAAAACGTTTGGTCACAATGAATTGCAATATCTATATTTTTAGAAACATTTGAATTTGCTGCCTCACTTACTAAAAGGATCAAGACTCTATCTCATTAAGGCACAACTAAAGTTCAAGTTATTAACAGATTTCAGATGCTTTTCCTGTGAAGGATGAGACCATAAGATTAGAGTCAGGACATTTTTGTGTAATATATTTAGTTTCTTATGGTTTCCTTAGATTGCCAGTAAATTAGCGCATATATGTTATTGGGTATCAATAAGCAATAAGCATTATCTACTGCAAGTGCAAGGGAATTAGACCACATATGGCAGCTATTTATTAGCACTTCAAACTTCTAATTACTGTGCTAACTACTGATTATTAATAAGGCTAGGAGTCCTTGTGTACACTGCTGTCTGATACACTGATGATGGGGGGGAGGGCACACTGCGTACAAGGATCTGCTTTTTCCCTGAAATAAACACAACCAACCTTCTTTATGAAAATGGTAGCTTTGCATACTCTGAAACAATTTGCTGAAAGGTAGCTGTCTGAATGGCTATCCATTATTTGAATTATTCTGCATTTGAAGCAATAGCAAGCAAATTTGGACCAGTCTTAAGAAACATCACCAGGCTTTCAGTTGTGGACAGTTCGGTTTGTTTATCTGGAACAACAGTACATATAGAAATGTGGTGATAGCCCAGACTTCCATGTGACAGACTTGCCATTTTCGAAAAGTCCATGGCAAGCCCTGGCATACCATCATCTGTGTGTGGTGGGTGCATGATAAGATTATCCTAACCTGTGGCTGCAGCTGGCTTACTAGAGACCTCTGATTTCCAAGACCTGCTGATGTTGTGGTCTAGCACAGTGGGGGAGTTTTGAAAGGGGAAGCATGGCAAATGCTTCTCTCCTCCTCTCCCAACAAAGTTACTCTGATTGCTACCTCTACTATTTCATACATCTATTTTTAAAAGGTTGTCCTAATCAAAAATCAGCCAATGTACAGTACAACCACTGTGTGCAAGTTTCTTTCTGTTCACCAGCTGTGTCCTAATGTAAGGATCATTTGTGGTAGTTCCACATCCTCCTCCTCCTCCCATCTGGGAACCCAGTACCTAGCTCTTCTTCACCCCTCATTCCTTGTTCCTATCCCAACCCTGCTTTTGCCTCTCCCTTATCGCTTTCTTGTCATACTCAACTTCAGCAGTACTACGTGTAACCCTGTAAGCCGTATCGAAATTAAAATGTTGACCTGTCTCTTGCTTGGACCTGAAATTTCCAAGCTGTTTGGCAAACAGCTTAATCTTAACATGACTATAAACAGCCCTCCTCCCAGCCCCTGTACTTTTAGGTCTGCCCCTACCACAGGGGGTCTTGGTCCACTAGGAAGCTACATAAAAGGCATGATGATACTAGTAATGCTAACTAGTACATTGTTAATTTTTCATTTCCATATTCTGAAGTTTTAGGGTCTTAGACAATCAAACAGGGACATCATGAAGTGTTACATCATTTGGATATAAAATGGTTAGAACTAACTCTTGTGAAGGCTGAGTGCTTTCAGTTCATCTAGCTGAATCTCTTACAGAAGGTAAACTTCACAGTGCAAAGCTAGGTATAACTCTGAAGTAATAAGTCAGCATAGAAGAAAGACATAACCAGTGAAAAGTATCAGCCTGACTCTCTTACAAAAATTATGCCAGAGAGAGAAGAGCATTGGAAATGTTTGACAGAAGCAACAGAAGGGAAGGAAATTCAAAGGAACTTACGTGATTTAGGACCATAAGATTTATATACAGTTTTATGTAGGCATCCATAGGACAGACAGGGACTTGGAATTAATAAAATTACCTTTAAAAGGTTAGCTGCTTAATTTGTCAATGGAAATTTAGGTGTTCTATTCACCTGTCTTTACAAGCCTGAGGAATAAATATAATTAGCCATTAGTCTTGCTTCTGCTATGGATTTAGGAGTCTCATTGATACCAAAATGTGACTTCAATTGCTTGGCTACTTCAAAATGTTAAAAAGTGTTACTCAGTATTTCAGTAGGAAATGCAGGCAGATCAAAGAGAGCATAAGTTGACAGTGGTTGGGGATGGTGAGTTAAGACTCTCGATCAAAAGCAAATAAATCCTGATGCAATATGAGGAAAACGTAATGGATGATCACATCAAGTTTGATATATGGTTTATATGTATCAATGGGGAGCTGAAGCCATTTACTTTCAATGCTAGGTCTTTGTCTTGTACAGTGACAGTCATCATAAGGCATAACTTACTCTGCCATGAGGGCTTCCCCCATGTGGCAGGTGTAGGCTCTGCAGGGACTTAACCTAACCAGAAGTCAGTAACGTGCAGAACAAGCCCCGTGTGATGTCAGTAGTGCATGCTCTTTTGTCTATTCACCAGCAGTGTCCTAACGTGCAGGATCACTTGTGGTAGTTCCACAGCCGCCTCCTCCCATCTTTTGCATGGCTTTCCCCACAGGCAGTCAGAGGCTTGTCCCAGGGATATGGCTGGGGAATGGCACTGGTTTGAACCAGAGCAAAAGGTTAAATGCGTGGACACTTACTGTGTACCAGCTAAGTCATAGCAACACTTTGTGTATGTGCTCTTATCCAGAAAAGCTGTTAGGTAATTAGATTTAGCCCATTTTCATTGAAATTCATTAGTACAAGCTGCTATATAGACTAATTAGCCCTGCTTGTTAGTCAGACTAATACTGCACTGATGTGTCTGTCTTGTTTTGGTACTTGAATGAATGCTTTTGGAGCAGCTTGGGCAGGTCCCCTCAGGTTTGACTTAACGTGATGTACACATACCCCTGCCACACCATTTAACAGCACTGTGCTAGGCCAGCCTGGACATGGAGCAAGAGCAGGCAGTTGTAGGTACTCCGTGAGGTCAGGTCAGAATTGATCCAGATTAGCCCAAACGTAATGTTAGCAAACAGCTAGGTATATTACAAAGCACAATATGTAACTTGGGAATATCTAGGAGGTAGCTGAAACACATTGTGAGACTTCTTTTTCCTTGCTAAATAAAATCAACATTTTTGCAGCTGGGATGTATATGCAGTTGTCTCTTTACTTTACTAAAAGTAGCCTTCAGCAAAATGGCTTAAAATCTTGAAAACGCATTAAAGACATTAAAGTAGTGGGAAGTGTATTTTCTTCTTTTATAGGTATATCTTTTGGTCAGTGCTTTAATGCAATGATTGATGAAAATGTTGTCTATGGCTGACATCTGGGATTATTAATGGATGTAGAATCAAATTTCTTTGACGTTAGAGGAAAAGGGTGATCTGTGTCTCTCTAGATAAAATGTTCAAATGGGAATGGACCTTCAGATTAATTTTAGGTATTACATTTTAAACCTGTCAGGCTAATAAACGATGCTTATTGCTCCTGTTGCTGACGTCTGTATAACACATGAAAATGTGTAACTTGGTAGTGGATAAGAACAAGAGTTCTGAATTCTATAGCTAAAACCAGAAGCTTTGACATGTGCAAAATTTTAACTGAAGCCAGAAGGACATTGAATAAGAAGCAGACAAGTTCAGAAGGTTGTGCTTTACTCTGTGATTGTTACATTTTACAGCACTCCACGAGTTAAAAGTAGAGCACTGCACAAGGCTGCTTTTGTGAGAAGCCAATTCAAGGATTTTTAATGCTGTAAGACAAAGGGTTCCCTTAGCTAAAAATAATCTTTTTTTTTTTTTTTCCCTCCTGCTCCTAAGCTTCTTCCTCCAGGGAGCAGATTCATTATGCTGCGGGTACGCGCACAGTGCATTGCAGGAGTTGCTGAGATTTATGACGTCATGGCTCTAAGCCTTCCTCTTCTGCCACAAGGTCTGCGCTCGGAGCTGGTGCCCTTTGTGTCTTGCTGAAACGCCACTTTCATGTACTAATGTTCTTTTTACCTGTGTAGAAAACAGCATTTGCCATTCTAGGTCAGTAAATTTGCAAAGGGAAAGCACGGCTAAAGAAAGTGGGCTTTTCATAGGAAGACAAAGCTTTGCCTCGATTTTAGGGCTTGCTAATCAAACAAAACAAAATACACACCTCATCAAGATTTTACACGGTTCACTTGTCAGGCAGAAGTGTGCCTGGAATCCATTTCCAGCAGAGGTCAAAGATCACAAGTGCTCAGGCAGCCAAGGGAATGATTCCCCTGTGACACTTTTGCTGTGTTTTGATGAAAGTGAAAGCCATGTGGTACATGGATGAAAAAGCAAACAGATTTTTTTTTTTTTTTTCCCTGTGGCAGCACCAAATTTTGAAGCTAAGCACAGCAGGTAGGAAGAGTCTAATATTTGAAAAGCACTGGTACATTAAGACACCAAAGCAGTTTATGTCTGTCTTTTTAACCCCTTGCTACATTTCTTATACAAGTCTGTGTTTTTAAGAATCACAATAGTGTTTTGTTTTGTTTTTCTTTCTCCTCGGGTCCTGGGTACTTCTCTTAATTAATCCCTCACTCGGAGTGGGAGAATTATGTGTATATGTAACACATGGGAGGTCATAGCACAAGTGATATGTATAATATCTTAATAAAAGTAATATACTTCCCCAGTAGAAATGACCATGTTAACTTAAATATGGGACTAATATACATAGTAATATTACCTAAGGATGGGGCTAAAAGCCAAGTTTATAATTCATTTACTAAGGCTTTTTCAGCTGTGCCAGAAATAATATCTTGTTAATTTGTTTTGTTATACAGTTATATTCTCCTGACAGAATATTTCCTTTCCATGGATTGCACCCCTCCTGCTTTCTACTCCTATGACTGTTATATAGTGTTGATTCTATTGTATTGCCACTTTTTGAGGGTCATTTAATGCAAATGCTTCTGTCTGTTATATATGCAGCTTGTTTATTATGCATTTTACTGGAGCTTGATGAACATGTAATTTTTATAAGATAATAAATAATAATACTGCAAAAGCCACCTCGGAAAAAAAAAAAATATATCAAGGGATTTTATGACTCAGGGGATCAGTAATGGAATACAGAGTTTTTCACCTCTAGGGCACTGATTCAAATATAACCTAGGTCATTAGTGAGTAAAAATCATTATGAGCAGCTGTTCAGTGACCTACAGAATGTGAAATGAGTTTGTGGTCTCAATACAATTTCTACTACATGTGTACACAGATAACAGAATAATCACAGTGAAAGTTGGCCTCCTTTTTGGCATTCTCACCGGAGAAACTAAAATCTAAGCAGATGCATGAAGTGACTAAATGGCTCTCACATTTGTGAGTATGAAAAGCATTTGACTGATACAAGGAAGGACAGAAATCCTACTGACAGCATGTTTAAGAAAATGTACAGCTGACAGTTATTGATTGAAAATCCTCTCTCCTCTAATAAGGATGGATTCCCTTTCAAGTGACTGCTGCTGTGGACATCTGAAGGTCTTGAATTAGGCCTGTAGTGATTTCATTGTAGTTAACATATTATGCCGCCAACGAAGCAAAGAATCGTGGGTTGAAATAACAAAGCATTTAGGATTGCCAAGAGATGAATTTCAGTTTCTTAAAGTTTAGGTGGGGATTGTGCTGCAGCACAAACAATGTGGGTGGAAAAATGTTGTGGGTGGTGGGAGGGATTTCATGGCAGCTCTTTCCACATGACTGAATTAGTTATTGCCTTATCTTCTAAACCAGTTATGTGTTCTTGCCTCAGCTGATGGATGTAGGAAGAAGATAGATTTTTTTCTTGGCCTTTTTGCTAAGAACAAATGTATCCTCCGCTTACTATCTGATACATCTTCCGTGACAGCCCTTGCAGTGACATAAATTTGATGAGCTCTGTAAGTCATTTCCATCTTAAACTACAGTGCAATTAGAGCTTAACTGAGCTAAAGATTTGACACTGAGCAAATTTTCTTCCTGTCTGTGTGATTTTATAGAATTTGCTAAGTTCCTGGTTGCATTAATTTATTCTTCTTTTCTTCCATTATTCCTAGCAAATGAATAGGCAACGTTATGAATGCTTTCATATTTTTAGAAAATTGGTAAGTTTTGTCACAGTTTACGATGGGGTTGGGACTTTTTTTTTTTTTTTTTTTTTTTTTTTTAAGAAGAACTACAAACTTGATTTCACTTCAGAAAATATTTATGAGAATAAGAAAGATGTAGCCATGCTGTCCCTGTTACACTTAGTTAAACAGGTTAATTTGGGATAAATCATCTGTGAAGATGCCACAGAAAAAAATACCTGCAAATGAGGTTCCTGACTGCATTGCTTTTAGGATTGTGTACAATTTATCTGGGTATGACACTACGTGATAGCTGCTAAGTAGGAGATATGGAGTGCATAAAGCTACGCTCACTTCTGCAAAGAGTGGACAAGGTGGTTATGGGGGTGTGTACGTAATCAGTAATGCCTGTGTCAGATCTGAGGCATTTTAGCTTGGCAGCAAAGTGCCTTCCTTTTGTGTACTGCTCCAGCAACTTACCTTCATTTTACTGAAGCCCATTTAGTCATAATTTTCTCTGCACCACCCTGATGCCCATTAACTATTACAAAGCTTTGCAAAGTAGATTATCCCCTGTATAGTGAAAACCTTGTCGGAAGCTGGGAACTATTTGCAGGGTTCCCTCCAGCTCATTTGTCTGGGGGAGGGAACAAGCTGTTCTTACTGAGGAACTCAAGTATTCAGCACCAAAACCAGGCAGCTTTAGAAGACTATGCAACATCTCTGCGAAAGGACTTAAGCAAATATATTGTTTCCTTTCCTTCATTCCTGCATGCCCCATGTTCTGGCAGTGCGAAAGCCTAAAAGCTGTCAGCTGGAACAAGCATCCATCTGGTACCGCATGGGGTTGCTTATCAAGGGGAGAATTTGCAAGATAGACAAGGGGAATCAATACTCATCCTGCTTGGGTATACTTCTGAGTAGACCCAGCAAGTTCTAGAGATGGTATCTTCATGGACAAGGGACCTTGGGCCTACTCTGAAATGCCTCCCTCTTAGTTATTGTACAAAATTTCTTGAGGATCAGAGAAAAAGTAGAATGACAGAAATTCCCCCCATTAAACTGCCTCTGTGTGAGGCCTACTTGCTTTTATTTCCTCTCTCCTTTGTGGTGTAGCAAATAGTTTAGTGTGAGCATGGGCAAGCATTTTATTAATGTATGCCTTATTAGCCATCTTCCATTAAGAAAAAAACAAGGCCTCAGAATTTGTTCCTGTCCTAAAGATAAGACAATTTAGGTAGATGTGAAAGGCACAGATGAAACAGATTTGATACACTGCCACTGCTGTTTCCCAGGTTGGAGCTAAGGCACAGAGACATGACTCACCTGAGGCCATATGAAGAACCTGTGAACCGTCAGGGTGACAAATCCTTTTCCTGAATTTCAGCAGCAGAATCACTTTTTTTTTTTTTTTTTTTTTTCCCCAGCTTAGGTCATGAATAAGATTCATCTTTTTCATACATGAAATGGAAGCACTTAAAATGCATTTTCTTTTTCTGTGACAAGAGTGCTGTTAATTGCCCTGGCTTTTCTCAGATGTAGGGCAATATCTCTGTAGAAGCATAGTCCCATTGCTATAAACAGAAGCTATTCTTAAACTCCACTAAATTACCTTGGAAACTCTGTCTGCTTTAAACTGAAAAACCAAAATCCAGTAAAGGCTACTTTTAAAAGTTTGCTTGTGATATCCCAAATGTACTGATGTGTTTCAGTTGAATTATTTTTTTAGCTTAGATTTGGCTTGCCTGACTGCAGAAGTGGGAGAAAGGCACAAAAATCCCACTTCACAGGTCAGCTTGCTGACACTGCATAAACAGGATGGAGATGAAATTGGGATGCCTCTGAAAGCTTGATGGGCTTGCACAAAAAAGGCCAGCTTCTTGCAAATATATTTACCCAATCTATAGGGCCAGAACAGGAGGCAGAGATGATGCTGGTGAGGCTGCTCTCACTATGGTGGACACTGAAGCTGTCAAACAGCACAGCCCAGCTTCTTGTAGCTGTTCTGTGTGCATGTGGGCAACACATTCAGTCAGATGATGTACTTTCTTCCTGACAAGCAAAAGTGATTTAAAAATCCCATTTTTTACACTTCACAAAAATTTTAATCGCTTTAAGCTGATTTTTAAATGCTTTCGTAATTTGATTTTCTGGCTTCACAGACTTGGGAATCCTTTTTCAACAAAAACATGGACATTTTCACAAGTTGAAGAGGATATTTGTCATTGAGACAAGGTCATATTAGGCCTCCTCAGCACATGACTGTGTTTACTGCCATTACTGCGCTGTGTACTTGGCACCACAGCTTTAACACTTCTGTTTTAACTGGCTTTTGCCCTGACTTCCAGTTATCTTTTAGTTCTAACTTTTTTTCTGAAATAACTACAACAATCGGTTCCACTAAAAGATATTTCATAAGTTGTTTTTTTAAGCCTCTTAAAAGGCCAGCTACTCATACAGTGTAGCAGGGCTGGAGGCCTTTCTGCACGGTGTGAGGATTACTCCTACTGCTGATCCTCAAAGGGGAAATTGCTGTTTATTGATTGAAGGTGCAGATGAACCTGGGAGGATCAGTACAAAAGCAGAGAGGGATTCTTATGTAAATGCAAAACGTCTCCTTTGTCTGCTGAAAAAAAAAAAAAAAAAAAAAAAAAAAAAAAAAGGTGGTGGTAGTGGGGAGACAGATTGACACTGAGAGAGATAAAATGGGGAGGGCTATCAAAAACATGGTCTTGGGCAAGAGTTGCTTCCCTTCTCAATCTGCTACAGTCAGTTATAGCCAGTTTAGGCAAATGTAGGAGAGGAACACAAATGTAACCTCTAGTTCAGAGAAGTGACTTAAAACCTGTGTGTAAGGAAGGAGCCTGTGGTGAGTGAGCCAGGCAGCAGGGCTTTGGGCTTAGCCCCAGGCCTCGTCCCTTTGTGGTGCAGGAGGACACCTCTGCCTTCTGGGCATGGAGGCGAGCTCACAAATTGCTCCAGGCTGCACAGAACCTTGATCCCAAACCTCATGTTTAAACCTGAATCCATGTCCTGCTCCCCAAGAGCTGATGACCAGCACTTTGCTCTTCTCTGACAGATCCACGGGTGCTGCCCTGCTGCATGGTCAGAGCATGGCTCTTTGCAGCCTGGGGCCGAGGGCCTTCCCTCACATGCCCTGTGCTCTCATTACCCATGCTGAAACAGTTTATAAAAGCCACTTTATATTGAGCTTCTTTTTCTGAAGTGTTAGTATCTGATAACTCATCCAACGTGAGGTTATTGCCCTCCAGGCTGGTTTTGTTTATATTAAAATATGATCTTCTTTCTTATCCAAATTGCTTTCATATCCATTTCTGTTCGGATAGCCGAGGAATTACTGGACAGCATATGTGCCAAGCCTTCATTTGCATAACAATGCTTGAGTAGGTCATGATGACTAAGCAGTTTAATCTCCTGTTTGTGATCTTCTTCCTTAAACCTTTGTTATATCATATGGATAAATTGCACTGTTCCAATTAGCACAGAATTAATTGTTTCAGGATTTATTTTGCTTGGGTGGTAGGACTTTTAATGTGGTAATTCTGTGACAAGACAGAGGTTGGTTAGAACCATTATTGGTCAACTGTGTGGTCTTTCTGCCACCTTGTGGAGAAGGATCACTAAACTGTTGAGATGAAACTGAAAAGAAGACAGTTATTAAAATTCATGTCTTTCATAAATGCATCTAGGAACTGCCTGTAGCAGAGTGAAAATGCTTTTTTTTTTTTTTAAAAAAAAAGTGCTGACATCAGCCCACATCACTAACAGCTAAAACACTTGCACCTGTACTAAACTATTACCACATGTATTGCCTAGTTTGTTTGTTTGTTTGTCTTTCACACCCTATCCCTACCTTCATTACACCAATCCCCCTGCGCTGTCTCCATGACTCACCCATTTTGAGCAATATGTTTTGATGCAATTGTCCTCTCTTGGACCTCTAACTTCATACTTAGGCTGAGGGACTTGGGGTTGTTCAGCCTAAAGAGAAGACTCTGGGGAGACTTCCACACCTTCCAGTACCTAAAGGGGGCCTACAGGAAAGCTGAGGAGGGACTCTTTGTTACGGGCTGTAGTGGTAGCACGGGGTGAATGGGTTTAAACTAAAAGAGGGTAGATCTAGATTAGATACAAGAAAGAAATTCTTTACTCAGAGGGTCGTGAGGCACTAGAACAGGCTGCCTAGAGAAGCTGTGGATGCCCCATCCCTGACAGTGTTCAAGGCCAGGCTGGATGGGGCTTTGAGCAACATGGTCTGGTGGGAGGTGTCCCTGCCCAGGGCAGGGGGGATTGCAATTAGATTCTCTTTAAGGTTCCTTCCAACCCAAACCAGTCTGTGATTCTATAGTTTATTTTAAAAAGGTTACCTTGTCTGATCTCTAAGTCAATCATAGTACATGCAGTTAAGAGATGCACCAGCCTCTCTATTCATTGGCCATCATGAACGCTGGTGAGTACTGAATGGTATTTGTTTCTGTTCTCTGTTCCTGGCTGAGCCCCTAGCATCCAGCCTGAATGTAGGTGCTGAAATTATACATTTGCCAAACAGGGAAATTTCTGCCAAGGATGACCAGGTTAACATGAATTTCATCTGGAAGCATAATTTATTTCATTCCTGACATTACAGAAATATGTTTAAGCTCCCTATTGCTCATATGCAAAACCTTTAAATTCTTTGTTATATACTGTACATAGCTCTGTGTATTACAGATCTTCACCAAGCCAGTAGATGAAATCCTACTTAAAGAATGCTGGCATTTGATAGTCAGGTGAGGAGTGTCTCTTGCATATTCCTTCTTCCTTCTCTGCTGTGTACAGAAGAGAATCCAGCTTTTCCTCTTCTACGTGTTGGAGCTTCAAGGAAGTGGAAAAGGTCCATTTTGTCCACTCCCACTTCCATTTTGTATGTTTGCTGATTATGCAAACACTTTGAACAAGGAATGGAAAGAAAAAGCCCCTCTGATTTAGAGTGTTTTATGAAGACAGATTATTCGAACAGAAACTTTTCCTGAAAACTACGAATATTTGTTGTGTGTGTTACTATTAGAATAACACATGCTAAACAAATTTGGGTTCATTTTGTGCTAGGTATGCATTAGGACATGTAAAACAGTCATATGCTGTTCTAAACAAAATAAAGAGTGGGGAAATGGGGATGTAAGGCAAAAAGTGTCATTAACCTGTTATATACCTAATGAGATGAGTTGTATGGAATGAATGACTGATGCTGCAGATTCATAGATCTGTGACTGATTTAACCCATTTAAAAGCATATTAAAAGAAGAGGCTATTGACATGAGTAAGATTCTTCGTATGCATGAGAATATATATGACTTTCTGAAGTATAAGATCATGCAGACAGTGTGCGTTAAAGTCCTCAAATAAAGTCAGATGTCTTTTATTTCAGTCAAATTCTACAAAACATTTATATTCTTCAGTATGAATGCATCTATGGATTACAGTGTGGAACATTTCTTTTTAATTGAATTTATATTATTGCATATTTATATTATCAATTATTAGAGTTTCTGAATTATTTTAAGTTTAAACACACAATTTACAATTTTAAATGACAGCATTATGCTCTTTAGAGAAAAAAAACAGGAAAGATTTCTTTGCTAGCTTGGCTTTCTTTCCCACTGTAGGTCTTCAGAGAAAGAACTTGTGCATTAGTTTATCTTTCTTTGATTTGTTGTCTTTTTTTGCCTGATAAGAACAAAAGATACAGCACAGATATTGGTGGTAAGAGTATCTGTATCTCACTTTCGATTAGCTGTGTAATTCCAATCCCCATAAAGATGCCTTTCCCAGTTCTACTGTGTCCTGACTTCTCACAGCTCTGGGTGACAGAAATCTACTGGGATTTCCTTCAAGAACTGTAGCAAGTGACCAACACTTTGTGGAATGTTTATGGGGAAAGCATTTTCAGTTTGGCAGTTTTTCTTTCAGTTCACTTGGCTTTCTTCTTACATTTTACTGCCAGATGTAGCAAAGAACACAGTCTCAAGCTTTTGCCTGTGTTTTAACATGTAGTTAAATACAAGTTGTGAACATAATCATATTGGAAAATAAAAATAAAATTGCATGCTGTGTCTTATATTTTCAACTCAATATAGGCCAAAGCAGTAAAGCAGAAAAAAAAAAAAACAAAAAAAAACAAAACAAAAAAAAAAAAACACACAGATTAGATGACTATGTCACTCAGTTTTTGTCTTTAGAGAACAGAGTAGGCAGATTTTCTGTGTTCCAAGTTTCTGTATTAAATCTTTCAGTCATGTTAGCTATCTTGGCAGTCAGTCAGGAGAAATGTATGCGATTTTTCCTTTCCGCTGAGAATGAATATCACAACATGAAATTGCTTTAATTGCTGTGACTGTTAATTATCATCCTTATCTATTCCACTGCTCTGTTGAGGATTAGTTCTGTGGTAAGTACCTGGATGCTATTTCATTCTGTTAGCTGAACCCTGGCAAGTTAATTGCAAAGAGCTTTGAAGGGGGCTGTACGAGGGAAGCAGACACAAAAGGTCTTATAACTGAGAAGAAGGCAATTCCCACTCCCTGGAGGGTCTAGCTTATGTTATGGCTCTCTAGCCTGTAACAACTTTTATCAGCTCTGAAATCTCTCCTTCCCTTGAGGTATAAATACAAGAGCTGAGGCTCAGGGTAGTTCTGCATAGATGATGTTATCAAGACAGATATCTGTGCTTAAGAAAGAAAAATATCTGTTTTTCACTCCTTAAAACTACACTCAAAATTCAGCTGCTTCAGGCTGAGATAATTTTACAAAGAAGGAAGGCTGCTATGGAGGTATACTGTGTACCTCCACAGGCCTTCAGTGCCTATGCCACCAGGGGAAAAAAATGTGTTTTGCCTGTGTAAATAAACAGAATATCATTGGGAACTAGACATCTGATGTATCAACAGAGTTGACTCTTAATTACATACTGTGCAGGATGGGGCCTAATACTTAAGAAATACTTTGCAAATTCACAGCAGGAAAGTTATTCTCTGTTTTGTCTGTTTACTCCTTCCTGTTATGTTGCTATAAAAGAAAAAAAAAAAGTTTACACTGGAATGTGTCCAGATCCTTCAGAGATCCAAGTGCATCTAAAACCCTGAGCAGAATATTTTGATTAGGGGAGTTAAATAAAGTGCTGCAATGCAGTATCACAGAGGTTGTATTTGCTGGCTTTCCATCATGTTAGTGTAGGCAGCTAGGTGGGCTACAGCCTGTGTTTCATATACATAAAAAATATTTCCCCGTTGAATGAGCAATGCAAGTAGTAGGGAAATGATTTCTCCACACATTTTCACATATACAATTCAAAATACTTTATTTAAAAACCTGCTGAACTCTCCCTGCTCAGACTAGAAATGCTGGATGCTAAAAAGGTTTTACATTATTATCTCTTCATTTAAGGAATTTGCCTTAGAGCATGTGGCCTTTTAACATGAAAAATAAATTCTATATTACATTTAAACACCTACCAAAAAAAATTCCATTCTCTCAAAATTCACACTTCAGCCAATTAAGGAAATTTATTGCTCTCATATGACATATGATATGCAAACTCTGAGAATTTTAATATATACCATATGTAGAGCAATCCTGTGGTAAAGTATAAAATGGTTTAGTCTTTTGTATTACCTTCACTTCTTTTCTTCAGAGGGCGAGACATCCCTCCTTGAAAGAAAACAGTGAGGTTTGGGTTTTATTGTTTTCCCTGTGTAGTTTCTACGAAGAGCTGTGATTGGGCCTGAAAGGCAGTGGCTGAACCAAATGAAGTAGTAGCTACTGAATAAAACCTTTTGATAAGTGTTAAAAATAAAACCTGTTTCAGAGAACAACTCAGAAGAGGTATTCTGAAAAGTGAGACAAAGTGGTGGTTGAAGCTCAGTGTCAGAATTTGGCAGAATTTCTGCTAGGTCCTAACTGCTATTTTGAAAATTAAAAGTTCAAGAATAAATAATTATCCATGACATGTAGGATTCTAAATGGCCCAGTTTATCTTCACTGTAGGACTTGGGAGCTTATTTTTTTTTTGTTGCAGACCAATTTCATCCAAATAATTATCATGATCTGCTGTAGAGTGGTAGTCTATAGGTGAGTCATTTTATCTGAATAGGCTAAAACCCAGACTCAAGTGATCTGATAGTCTCATTCAATATGGCAAGAAGGGGAAAAATTAGCCTTTCAATGAATGTGAGATGGTTTCATTGCAACTATTTCAGTGTAATGCCCTTAGTAAGTGTTAGCGTGTTTCACATCCTGTGGTGACTTCACCTCCTTCACGCTTCTATGCAAAAGCTTAAACAGAGTGAAACTCTGTGTTGAGATGTGCAATCTGTTGCCAACCAGTTCCATCTTGTCCACTGTTAATAGCATTCAGGCTGTTGCAAATGAAGCTAAGAAATGTCTTTTGCAGACAGTAGGATTTTCCCTATGTTCCCCTGCAAAATCTGTGTAGAGGGAATGTCCATATGTTTCCCTGTCTTTGAGCCAAACGGTGTTGTGGGATGATGATCATACTCTCATTATCTCAGAGGTTCCACACAATGATATCATTCATGGAATGACAGAATGTCTTTTGAAAGCTCTGGAAACAGGCTGACACCTCCCATTGAAGCTGTCAGAACGTAGCTGCTCTCTCTCAGAAGCAGGAAATACTCAGAGGGCTGGAGGCAGCATGATTCAGGCTGATGCGTCTGGTGTCCCAGGCTCAGGGAGCAGCGTCTGGGGAGACTTGCTTGTCAGATTGGTTTCAAATCTAAAAAAGAAAAGAGGAGAAGAGGAAAAATATTTGAAATTATAGTGAATTTAGACACAAACTTGTTCCGCTTTTACACAGACAGCTTGAACAGTAGAAAGGAAATTTCAATCCTTCCTCCCTCTATTAGCTACCAAGTTGCTTTTCACTATTCCATTGTGGCGCTGGTAATTCATACACTCTTGCCTGTTGTAAGTTCCCACTGCTATTTTTTAGCTCCCCTGAAGTCAGAGAGAGACTGTGATGTTGCCATTAGCATATGCGGCATATTTAGTGCACATATATTTTTATGATATCTTGTCATTTTCCTACTTTCCACTCCCATCCAGACAAAAACAAAACCACCAACAACAAACACCACCAAAACCCCAAAATAAACCTTCAACATCTTCATGAGGAGGGTAGAGTAGCACAGGAGCCAGTTAACGCAGAGGCTGTGGAAGCTCCACCCCTGGAGGTTTTCATGACATGGCTAGACAAAGCTGTGGCTGCCCTGATCTTTTGTTGGCAACAGCCCAACATTATTCAAGCCACAGGTTGAAACAAAGACTTCCAGAGGTTCCTTCCAACCAAAATTTCTGTGATTCACCTCTCCTCTACAGCCGTGAGCTATAAAACCTCAAGGGGCCACGACCCAGTAGAAGAGAAGGATTCAGTTCTCATCTTTCACAGTGGAGTTGCATCTTCTGCCAGTGTAATATGCATGCCTGTTCTTGCCTTGCACTAAGATTTGTCAACACACCTAATATTATGGAATTTTTGACATTTTGGTCACTTCAGAAAAGAAGGCAAAGGAGGCAAAAAGAGAGAGGAATACTAGTGTTAATACTTTCAGAGAAAGAGTTGCCAAGGAAAAGATGGATGGAGTGGAAATTCACACTGTATAAGACAACAATTTGGAGGTTCAAAACTTACATGGTCTTATGTGTACCTGTTGCTCTTGTGAAAATTTGGATGGTGACTAAGTACAATTTACTGTGCATATTGCCAAAAGGAGATGATTCATTGAAATAGGCACATATTTTTATTTTCCTGGCAAGACCTGGTTAAACCTGCCACATCAGTCATCCCATTGGAAGAGAGCATACAACTTTAATTAGCCTGGAAATAATATTGGTGATGTGCCCAAAGGCATTTCTGGGATCTCTCTCTCAAAATTCTGGCATAAAATTTATTGGTGGATTCTTGGGATAATTCTCTGTTCCGTTTTTGAGTTTCCAAAAGGCCCTGTGGATAATGTTCAGGTATTCCTACATAGAAAAATACGTCTGGAATATACATTTTCGAAAGGTAGAAACCTTAGTATTTTTACAAATTGCCCTAGGATATGGAATCTATGAATTCGTATCTCTTTTCAGTTTACAAAAAAATGTCTCTCATGCACTATGCAAGAAATACATAACCCTGTATCTATGTTTCAGAGAAACTGTAAAGTTTTATAGGAAAGTCTAGCTTATGAGAGGGTTGTTTATTTAATTATGCTGTGTTATTGATCCTGGTTAGCACTTTGCATTATTATTGAAAATATTTCAAAGCTTACTGCTAAAAACAAACAAATAACTGTTTTCAGGTAGGAAAACACATATAATCTTTGTCCCTTCACCATCTTCTCTGTGGCTGCATACACCTTCAGGATGTAGAAGCTATGGGAGAAGAAAAGGCAAAATTTTGGCAGTCTCATGTTATATTACAGATTCTACTAGAGATTTGAAATAGTGCCCTCTGAAATGCAGACTCTTAAAAAATATATATATCATTAAATATCTGAGAAATCAAATACTCCTGCATTCTTATGAAAGCCAGTAAGCAGTTAGCATTTAGGAAAAGGTGGATGACAGTCAATCATTTTTCTTCCCACTTTCATTCCCAGTTGCACTAGTATGATTGACATTTTTAAAATATCCTGTCTCATATGTAGGGATTTTGTAACTTTTACCTATTTGTTCCACAATAATTTCTCAATGTTTCAGTTTGAGACACATCTGGTGACTTCCCTGCAAAGAGTTTTGGTGTCCTTTCCATAGTGACCAAAGAAGTGAAAAATAGATTTAGCTTTTAACTATGGTCTTAGCTTCTCAATACGTCTTGCATACCCAGGTCATGTACTAGGTTCACAGGGCACTTCACTAGCTTTCTGTTCCTGCTATGTTGAAGAAAAGAATAACAATACATTTTGGTTTTGAGCTTGTGCAAACTTTTCTCCTCAATATTTTTTTTGTATAGTCTTTTCTACATTCCTCATTTGGATGTAGCTTTTGATTTTTCATTGATGCTTTCCTGCTACTAAAAATTTCTTTACCCTGCTCTTTAGTGGCATTTTGCCCTTCCATAGCCTTTTTTGAAAGACAATGTGTTTTTTTTCTGTGCCTATAAAGAAGTGTCTTTAAGTTGTCTCCAACTTGCTTACGAAGATTTAACTCTTAGATGTCTTATTTAGATTCTTTTCAAGAAGCTATCTATGTAGTAACTTTCTGAAGTTGATCTATCTATGACACTTTTTTTTTTTTTTTTTTTTTTTTTTCCCCTTCTCCCATTCCTCTGGCAAGGACATTGTGTTTTTGTACATTATAGCATTACAGTTGCTGTTACAGAACAGCTTTTGATCATGACTTTTTGAAACAGGTCCTATGTAATACTCACAGTGTAGCCAAGTGACTCTTCTGAGGGGCTCTCTAGCCAGGTTCTCCATGAAGCATCATTAATTGTGCCTAAAAATCTCTGTTGCACTATTATATCCATTTTTACATGAGGATATATTGAAGTGTCTTTCAGTTTGCCTTTCAGAGATTCTCTGATCTCTTCCAGTGTCACCATTTTGAGAAATAAAATGACCATTTACAGTGCTTTGTACCTGCAAGAGGCCTCCTAGTACCCATCTGTAATATAAACTCATTTTTCTATATTTTTTTTCTCATTTAGCCCTGAGATTTTATCTCAGTAGAATTCTGTTACTCATTGATGTAGTCAGCTTGTGACTAACTCAGTTCTAGGCTTTCTGTAGCTTTGTGTGCTGTTTTCCCACCATTACTGCTGAGTTTGCAGGCTTCATGGTGTTCCACTGACTGTGTGTACCACCAAGTTCCTCCTATGTTATCCTGATTATCCTTATCTATGATAAGACTTCATGGCATTCTGCCATGGTGTCTGAGAGATAATTTCTATATCCTTATCTATACTGGACATGTTGTCCAAGTGTACATGCTTCTGGGCTTCTCCCCAGTCTTTTGTAAAAAACAAAACAAAACACCCCATATGATGTTCTTGATTTTTAGGTAGCAATACCCCTATGTTTCAAATACAAGACATTCCAGAACTCCATTATGTATATTAAATTACATAAAATGAGGGAGGGGATATCACTATCTAGCATTAAATAGCTTACCGTAACTGGTTTAGAGAGACATGACTAATAAATGAACCATCATCACAAAGAAGTGTTACTGTTGCTTACTTGTTCAGTGGTTATGCTGCCACAGAGTTCTTGCCATGGGTGAAAAAAACTGGTTTTGAAGTTGCCATACAGACAGAAAAAAAAAAAAAAAAAAAAGTGCTCTTTAAGAAATTCAGCTGCTACACTCAATACATGCCAACTTAAACTTGAGAGGAAGAATCCCACTGATAATCTGCTCCTCTTGTCACATACTAGTTCAGCCTAGATTTCAATAACATTGCACTCAAAATTAACAAAATAATTGTGACCTATGCTGCAGAACAATCTTGGACTACAGAGCATAATATAATGATCAAAAAGCAATAAACACCTCCCCACAAATGACACCTAAGTGTCTTCCAGGCAGAGACATTAAAACCTATTGATGATACACATGAACTTCCCAGAATTAAATGCATTTCATCCTGGTACAAAATGCCCTCATGAAAACAGTGGAGGGTAATTTAAATAGCCATATTGCTCCAGAATAAACTCACAATCATTAAAGGAGACAATCAATAAAAGAGATGAACACTCATTTCTCAGCAGGAGAAAAATGTCTTAAGGTGATTCCTCCATCTCTGTCCTCTCAGGGAGCCCTAAAAATGTCTGTTGTAGATAAATCTTGTAAGTAGAGTTTAAAACTTTACTCAAAACATGAACTCAAAAGTTACATAGTTTTATGTTTTATTTTCATTCCATGCCATCAGCTATTCCCTCTTGTCCCATATATGATAATTTATCCATCTTTCTCTTGCCTATTGGAGAGAACCACTGTATTACTTCTCTCTCCAGCACCCTTTTTCACTTCACAACTACCAGCTCAATTTTCTCTCAGATATTGAACTCTGATTTTTGAAAGCATTTATTCTCAGATTGTACATATCTTTAAAACTCTTTGCTTCTGTTTATGAAGAAGGACTAATGTTTAATTTTCCAGCTCTGTGAGCTGGTCTAATGAAAAAATGTCCACCCTCAGCTCTATTACTGATCAGTGTGATGGGCTGGTGGTACCTTGATACCTCTGCATTATGAACTGCAGAATATCTAGAATAAATAAAAGAGACGTTTAAGAAGATTTTTTTTTTTAATTGCAAATAAAGTTTTTTCAGATGCTTATGAGGAGCTTTGGTAAAAAATGAGTGTTATTAAGAAATCTGTCATGGAATTTATTAATGGCTGTACAGTTTTGCACCTGAGGATTATATGGAAATGGATAAGCAAAGGTGGTGGTGTGGTGGGGATGGCTTAGGAAAGGAACTGAAATTTAAGCTAACCACTTAGACCTGTGAGAAAAGAAAGGCATACAAAAAGGCATACAGTCAATGTGACAGTCATCAAAAAGACAGTTTTGTCCAGGCCAAGATGGCATTTATCAAGATGCCAAAACTTGGGAATAACTGAGTCACAAAATAATGTCTGAGTGGATTAAATCTGTAGCTGTGCCTGTGGACAGGTAAGTAACGCTTTATCTTAAAGTCATAATGCAAAAAGACTCGACTGGGATTAAAGCCTGCAGATATTTTGCTGACTGAAGGATAAAGGCATTTGTTGTTTTTCGTTAAAGTGAACTCAGTCCTTTGGAGAAATAAAGCTATATTACTTGTACGATGCCTTGCTGCTGACACCAGTGGCATGCCCACAGCATGCTGGAGAGCCAGTCGCTCATTGTGCTTGCCCTCAGCTCCTGGTGAAACAGCCATGCAAGGGACCATGCTGCAGCACAGCCTTGTCTTGCTGTCTCCCCCCCTTCTTTTTTTAGATCACTTTCATCGTGAAGAGGCAGGTGTGCAGACATTGTGGCTGGGCTGTCATGTTTCATGTTCTCGTTTAATGCTTTCACAGCCTTTTTTTTTTTTTTTTTTGTATTTTCAAGTATTCCTGTATTGTAGAAATTGACATATATAACTGATTGTTCTTTTCTTTTACATCTAGGTATAATAAAATAAATATTGCTTTTAACCAGAAGAATAATTTGTACAGAGAATAATAAATTAAACTAAAACTTTTTTTTTTTTTTTTGATAGAAATTTCCAGGAAGCATGTAAAATTCAGATTTTGTTTTAATCAAAAGCTGATAATTATCTTTTTTTTTTTTTTTTTTTTAATCTGAGAAATACATTCATAAGTGATAGCTTTAAGTAGAAGCACAAATTCTGCACAGCTTTATAACTCTCAATGCACTGAGATTCTGAGATTCCCAGCTATGTATTAGCTAACCTTGCATTAGAAAAGTGATTAATTGCTCTTTTTGTCTGCTGGCAGCCAGTAATTCTATACATTTATTGCTTAATATTTGTCCTATGAAAATGTATTCTGATTTATTGTGTATTTATGCTCCAAAGATTACCAAAGAAAAATCACTTATATTGTAAGTCAGTTATCTGCCTGTTCACAGCATTAGAATTGAGCCTTACTTCACGGCCAGACAGTACCTGGGTCTGCTCTTCAGCCTTGGCTTGTGCATTCCATGCATGTACCTCAGTTAAACTGTCATTTTGCTACCTCTATTGTACATAATATAGGCCTTTTATTTTTAGTTAAATCAGAGATATGAATCTACCCCACGTAGGATTTAACACATAAAATTACACGTACTATTTAGAAAACAAAACAACAACAACAACAACAACAACAACAACAAAAAAACACACAAAAAAAAACACCACCACCAACAACAAAACCATTCTCGGGGTCACTGTTAGTCACATGACTGCCTGAGTTGGCTAAGGTAAGTAACAATAAAAAAAAAAAATATTTAACTGAACCTATTGTATGAGTGCTTTCTAATGCAGTCTGTAATTATAATGCTCATCTGTTATCCCCCCCCCCCCCAAATGCCTGTCTTATTCAGTGCCCAGGAAGGATTCCTGACAAAGGAGTGAAAGCAATAAAGGACAGAAGATTTCTGCCTCCCTTTGCTCCTCTGTGTTTGAAATCATTCAGCCAATGAAGACAAGAAGGTTTTTTAAAAAGCTCATAATTTAGTCCATTGAGTTCAGAGCGGTTCTTGCTTGTGCCTCTGCCACAGAGCTTCTGTACGATTTTGGCCAATTTATTTAAACTAAACTTTGTCACATCAATAGTTGTTTCCTTGTTTTCTTTGGGCCTGACATGACACCCTGGGAATGGCTTGCTGAATGCTCACAGCTGAAACTGAAATCAACAGCAGCTGTGCTTTGAATAGAAAACATGGTATAGAAAGCCATGTGTTCTCAAAAAGTCAAATCTTAGATCAGACACAAAAAATCCATCAGACTTTTATTTTTAATCTTTTTGTGCTTTTGTTTATCTTCCTTAAAGAGAGTTTAAAACCTCTCCCATTAGAGGGGTTTTGTGAGCATGAATTAGCTTGGTTTTGTGAAGCTTATGGGTACTCTGGTGACAAGTATCATAGAAAAGTTCACAAGGAAATATAACCATTCTGTCTTTTGCATTCATATAATGCATAAGGCCTATGGCTATTGAATGAGAATAAAAGAGGATGGAGAAACAGTGTGCTAGGTAAACTTGACCTATTTTATACAGGGAATGAGATGGCATCCTCTAGTTTGCCAAAAATATGGTCTAAATTGAACAGATACATCTGTTGTTATACGATTGTGGGGGATAGAGAAGTATTTCACAAAACCCACAAGAATGATAAACCTAATCCAAGCAAAATATGAAAAAAAAAAAAAAAAGGACACAGAGGACAGAGAAGTATATATTCTGATGATGCTGATCAATTGGAAGTATAAACAACATGGGTGATGGGGCAGAACAAGCACATCTGTCGATCAGTACATACAGGTGTTCTAGAACTGCAAGGAAGGCAGTGTCAGGCGGGCTTCTCTCCCCAAGCCCTGGTTCCAGCATCTAGCACTCTGTGTCACCATGGTATGAACCCTTCCCCTTCATGCCCACAAAAAATATGCTAGAGAAATATGCAGTTTCGAGAGAGAGGTGAGACCATCTGTTAGTTTGCTTCTCCTAAAAGTAGGAGTGGCACAGACTCAACTGTTTACACTCAGTCAATTTATTTTACTAATTTAGCAGAAGATAAATCTAGCTGAAATTTGAACATTTTCTGCTGAGCTAGTGAGTTAAATGGGCTGATGAAATTATCTGACAAGTTTCATTAGTGTGGAAGAGGTGGAACTGTGCTGCTGGAAAGTTAAGAAGGGACTTGGGAGGAAGGATTAAGATTTATCTTTTTTGGTGAAAAATGAACAAATGCTCAGCTGCATTTGAAGAATTTTATATGGAAAACTGTAGAATCCAGTCTTGAACCCATAAGATCCCTTTTCTATTTGCCATCCAAGCATAAATGCCCATTCCTTCCCAGTGTAGGGCAGGGGCCAGACACCTAGAAGGCCTGTGAAGGGACAACATCAGCCTTGCAGTACTGAGGGCAGTGGAAGCTCAGCCACATCAAGTGAAGATGCAGTCTACAGACTGTGGTCAGCAACATCTGAAATGTTCTACCAACATATGTGAATTATGGTTTTGAAAGATTTTGATAACAGAGTATATAGAGGTTGAGTGTTAAAGGTTAATTGTTAGGGGAGGATGCAAGCAAAGGAGGGGGGTGGGGAGACGGGCTGTGCCACAGGGAGAGAGATGATTTTGTTATACGACTGGGAGGGGAAGAAGTAATACTGCAGAGTCAGCTCAGGTCTTTATTAGATCAGATGCTGTGCCGTGTGAATGCAGCTTTACAGTCTTCAGGGAGATCCAGATTTTGAGGCTATGCAGTCTCTCTAATGCACCACAGAGCTAATAAGGCTGGTGCAGAGCCAGCTGCTCCCAGGTCTGTGACTAGTGAAGGCACACTGCAGGGACCCTACAGGGTCTCATGGCCCAGCCTCGACGGCCATGCCTGCACCAGAGGATCCTGCCTCCTGGTGAGAGTGGAGCTGTGGGGCAAAGCAGCTGGTGCTGCAGACCTGACATTTACCACAGCAGCATTGCAGGAGATTCTGCTGAAGGCTGGACTACATCTGGTTGTCGTGGGGTCCCGCAGTGAGGCTACAGGATTGAGTGTGGCTGTCAGCACTCCCAGGCCCTGCGTCCCCATCTGAGCCAGCACTTACATTTTTAGGTCTCAGCCCTGTCACCTTAGGGCAACGTTTTGCTTCGCTGGCCCTACAGGGATAAAAACTACGTTGTACCTACTGTTCTCATGGCAGCTCCCTCAGTTTGTATGATTTGGATATATGCATTGGCTGGTTGGCAATACGAAAGGACAGCTACATCAGCTTTGCGGCTGAGATTTGATGAAGTTGTTTCACATAGGTCTGTAAGCACACCTAATTCCTTAACCCTTTAAAGAAAACACCTGTAAAAATCAGAGAGCCACGCAGTCTCTGTACCTTGTTATGGCTTTGACCTTTTTTTCTTAAACTCCCAACAACTTCACCACTTTGAAGGGGCTTCTGCTCAGGTAAAATACAGCCAGAGCATTGCCTGTAGATCACCAAACTTATTCAGCACACATAGCTGAGGCCACCCTCCAGCAGCAAATCTACGTCAGTTGTACTATAGAGCCAAAGATTAGATTTGGTGCCTTGATAGAGCTGCCATACTGGTAAAAAGAAGAAAAAAAAAAAAAAAGCAAACACGTATTTGCCCTGGCCCACCCTGAGCACCTGTTTGTCCAGGGCCAGAGCCCCAGTGCTGGGGTTAAAGCTGAGGAGAAGGAGGGAGGGTCCACAGGTGGGATCAGTTGTCCCCTTATGGGCTCAGGTCTCGGTCATTTCAGCAGCAGCTGGTGGAGAGGGTATGCGTGGGACAGCAGGTCAGTTTTTTTGTTTGTTTGTGTGTTTGGTTGTTTGTTTTAAACTGGGGTTTTGGTAACTTGATAATTTTGCTTGTTTCTGTCCTCTTCTCTAGTTGGATTGGGTGCAGGCCCTGTTCTGGGGCTTTTGAGGCAGAAATTAACCTTTTCCTTTCATGGTTGACCTCCTTTTCTTCTCTGGCTTTGGAGCTTTTCTCTGTCATGTGTTTTGCACCCTCCTTAGTGTTTCTCTGACAGTAGAGTTACAGAGTCGGAGATTGGTTTGGGTTGTGAGGGACCTTAAGGATCAACTAATTCCAGCAATAGCTGTGCTGTACTCCTTGTTGCTTGTCTCTGTGTCAGGGTTTATGGTAACAGCTAAATCAGCCTGTTGAAGTTTTTTTTTTCAGCACAAGCGGGGTGGGAAGGTTAAAGCAGAAGAGAGTTTTTCTGGTGCAGCTGCTCCACAGAGACATAGTCGAGGCTGATAGTTTGTAGGTAGCTGCTATGGCAGAAAAACTCCTTGCAGCTCCTGGAAGGAGGTGAGAGGAGGAGGTGATGAGGGGAGTTAAGCTGTGTTGGGGAAGTACTTGTTTTCACAGTTGTGCTTCTAATCCTGATGAGCAGGCAGGGAGATCTCTTTGTTCCCATGTAATGCTATTTTTTACTCTGTCAGAGCTTTAAATGACCAACAGTGTATATTTTGGGGGTACCAGAGGGCCATGTGGGAATTGTTTAGGAATTCTCTACCTGAAGTCTTCCTCTCTTTTTCCAGTAATTGTTTCCTCTTTCTGTTGTAATTACCGATTTCACTAATCCTCAGAGTCAAAAAACCACCTCATTTGATGTTCATTTATACTACTAGTAAAGTAGGAAGGTAGCTAAAGCATGGTGTCTGCTATCCTCTCCTACAGACAGATAAGACTGCATGCCAGATCTCTTTAAAGCTGAAAGAAACTACTTGTGATCTTACTGCCAAACCTGGCTGTCCATATCATTGCGTATGCTTTGCTCCATGCACTTGATGTGCTATGGAAATAATCAATTTCAAAATAAAGTTATTTGTGTTTGGCTCTATCTTGAGGGTATATTTTAAAGCTGCCCTGTTCATTGGATAGGTTAGAGGGAAGCAGAGTATGATTTGTAAGCTTATGTTATGGTGAATTGCACTGCTTGTTAAATGTCTGCTGTGCTTTATTGCGTAGGTGCTAGGGAAAATATGCAGATCTTCAATCATTAGTGGATTTTTTTTTTTTTTGCATGTGTGCTTAAGAATACTTCCAGAGTTCATGTAAGTAGTAAGCAAGTGACAGGCTTAGATCCAACGGGCAATTTTAACCTAGGGACCTTGTTTTCAGAGCAGTGCTATCCCAAATTTGCTGGAGAATTAAGCCTATGGCATGTGCAAGTCAGGTGATAACATTCTAGTTACTTGATGGTTATTATTTATTAAGACTAAAGCATTTTTGTAGACTGACTATAACCACAGCCATCTCCTGCATGTAGATAGGCAGTCACATAAATAGTATTCAAACTCTGACGGATGAAGGGTATCTGTTAGTTATTGGTGGTTGATGCTTATTGTGATGTGAGGAGTGTTGTAATATAAAATCTAATTTAAAAGTAATCAGAATAATTACTATTTTCAGTATACAAAATAACACATATCAAGACAAACATGCATCCACATAGGAGGGGTTCTGAATAAGCAAGTCTGTAACAAGAAATTCTAGCTGTAATAGTAATATAACTAAGTGTATTTGTCTTTGGATTGTAAGCATAAGTAGTTATTGTTTATAATACAGAGCAAGTAATTTGTTAAGTTTGGTGAGGTTTCTTCCACAGCTTCTATGCTGCTCCTAAATCTCTGCACAGAACTCCCAAAGTAATAGTGTGTCTTGAGAGCTGTTTATACACCTCTAGTCTAGACACAGGCACCTTATTTGCATCCTGTTAGTCAGTCAGTGAATGCAGCTGGTTGGTGTTTGACACCAGTGGCCAAAGTGGAGAAAAAGAAAGTGGCTACAGCTTTTTTAAATTGAAAACAGTGGTTTCAATCCTTACACAGAAATTGACAGATTTGTTGTCTCCCAGCATCTAGGTTACTTCAGCAGAAGGGATGATGACTGGAATGTGATTTTTTTTTTTTTTTTTTAATTTTACTAGAATAAAAAAAAAGTGCTTCCAGCACAAACTACTTATGAGGTGATAATAAGCTGAGTGGGGTTTGTAATGTGCTGTTGGGCCTATTCTGCATTTTCTCTAAAGTTCTTGTTCTCTGTGGCTATCAAACTGACATATAACACTAACTTCTTCAAAGTATAATGAGGGATTTTCTACTTGTGCTAAATGCTTCTGCTATGTATGGGTTTAGTACCTTGCAGCAACCTTTAATCACTAGGAATTACCTAGTATTTCTTGCTGTATTTTCCCTGATGTTTTCTTTTTTTTATCCTTAACTCTGTATTCATTACACTAGTAAACAAACTTCTTTTTTTGCCACCATACTGTTTTTAAATTCTGAATCATAATTCACTGAATACTGAACTAGGTTTTTAACTAGCCTTGTTGTAAATAGGTGTTTTTGAAAGCATTGTCTCTGTTAAGAGAGGAATTTTTGTTGTTAAATGACTGTTTACTTCAGATTCTGAAAATGAATTTTATGTTTTAGCCTCTCTGTGTATATATACAGAAAGTGATGACTTTAGATTAGGCTAGAAGTTTGGTGTAAGCATGCAAAACCAGCAGCTGGCATAAGCACATATAAGCTAGGTTCACACTAGCCTATTCAAAAACAAATAACAATTGAAATACAGCAGCATGGAGCCAAAATGCTTATTCGGCTTTTCATGTGGATTTTTCACTCTGTGTACTGCATTTATGCCATTAGCCTGTTGTTCCTAAAATGCAATACATAATGAATGCGTGAAGCAAGTGGAGAAGAGTGTCTTGGATTGATTGGGAGAGGAGAGATGGAGGGTGGGGAGGAAAACTCGATGTTTTAAAAATACGTGGGCCAAGTGTAGTATATAAGCCTGTCAGTGATGGTGATCAGCTTGCCTTTTTTTTTTTCCCCTTCCTTGCTTGTCAGTAGGTGTGGAAGACAATGTTGTTGGAAGTTCAGTGAAGGGTAAGATTCATTACTGATTTTTTTTTTTTTTCCGACTGGTGATTTTCTTGTTGGCAGGAGAGTGTGGGAAAGGAAGCGAAGTTAGGGGGAACAGGTTATGAAGTTATTGGCAGAGCAAAACATAGTCAACTCTATAGGAGCAGTAAGGTAAAGCTGTGCCAAGTCTTCCAGAATGATTAAAGTGCAAATAAAAGAAAAAACTACAAATTTTAAAGCTCAGTGTAAAATGAGTCAGAGATGGATGAATTTATTGCTGATATCCTGAATGGAAAAGGGAAAATGGAAAGGGAATGCTGTCTGGAGTGGAGGATTTTGCAGTAGTCAAGATATGAAGTGATCAGGTCTTAACTTCAGATCAGACTTATATAAGTGGAGAGGAGACATGGGAATATATGTGCAGGGTGTATATTGATCAACAGCTATTTCTGTAGCAATGGTGAAAGCATGACTGTGACCTCTGGTGCTGCCTATCATAGCAAATGACAGGGTATGCAAGTTGGAAGTCTTCTGAACTTTACTGACTTGGGAAAGCTTAAGTTTTAATGGAGGTGACTGGTCTTTGTACTGCGGATAGGTTGTATTTAGTAACATTGAGAGAATACTGTCAAGCTCTTTTTACTCATTTTTCCATATAAATGTTACTTTAATAAGCTGAAGACCTCATAGGGCACGTTAATATACTTCTTGGGTGGCTGAAGGCATGAGACCAAAGGAAAACAGAACACACTGAAGTCTATTACTAATATACAATATTCTATGCCCTGAGGTGTTTCAGCACTGTGGTACTTGGTCCAGAGCTAGACCACAACACCTGGAACTTGTTTCTCCATCTGAAGAACATCAGCTCATTAGTGGCTGGCAGAAGTTACTTGCATCCCTGCTGTACTCTTTCTGTGTGTTGGGAATGGGGGTGCTGCCTTGCTTTCTGGCACAATACATTGAGTCTTAAATATAGTGTAAGATGGAGTGAAAAGATCTTTATTTTACCATGTGGATGTAGACAAGGGATGAATTAAACTGTCCGGTTTGCAGCATTACTGTTGTCTGTGTTTATTATGTGCTCTTGACTCCTTTTTTTTTCCTAATTTGTGAAGTTGTTTCTGGATAGAGTACCAGGTGTTTGTACTGGATGTGTTTGTGTTCTTGAGAAAGAAGCAGCAGAAACACCGTCACCTTCAAAGCTACTAACCTTCAAAAAGGTAATGCAAAGCGGCCCCACTTACAGAGAACAAACAGGCTCTTCAGCCTTTTAATCCCATTACCTCTGTGGAGCCCAATGCCCAGATAGAAAACCAGTGACCCTATTCCCCTTTAGGCCATGGTAACCAGTGTGAAATACGCATCTTGTAAATAAGGTATTCCCTGGATGCTGACTGTATGAACGAAGAGCTCCAACCTGGGAGAAACGTCTGTGGTCCTGGCTGGTGCGTGCCAGCTGTGTAGTTGTGGGAACACTGCTGTTTGTTCTGCTCAATGCCAGGCACAGCAGAACAGTGGATCTCACGCATCTCTCTCTGAATGGAGCAACAAAAACCAACTGGATGGCCTTGTGACAGAGCAGAATGCATCCCTTACCTACAGTGCGAGGTAGGTGTGTGCTTATTGAGTTTAGTTAAGGCAGGCTGCACATCAGTCATTAATATTTGCAATGTAATGTTCAGTTAATGGAGTCAATTCAGCGGATTCAATAAGACTTAAATTTATATGTCTTTCCTTTGGAGGAGAGGGGTAGAGTTATTGTCAATGTATATGACCTCTACTCTTCTGATAGTCTGGTGGAGTGGGAACTGTGATATATAGCTGTTTGTGTTAAGGCAAACCACATATAGAATCTGGGAGATAAGCTCTTGAACTGGATTGCAAAATCTTCCTGAATGAGAATGATGGCTTCCTTGGAGTATTGTTATACATTTACTGATCTGTTGTGCATCAGCATTCAGTAATTATGGTTTTGCTTTTTCTGATTTATTTATATATTTATTTATTTTAATTTAGAGCCTGCCTCTGGCTTGTCTGGCATGTAATTCAAGAATATGCAGTTCTCATTTCCTTAGGTACTTCAATGTGCTTCTCTTGGCTATCTGGGTAGGGTAGCGGGTACATGGTAAGCGGCCATTTCCTGGTGTTTGGGGAGGGGGGGGTAGGGGGTAGGAGCCCCAGAAGGAAACATCTGGATTTTTGCAGAGAAAAGGTCTGCAATGGCATTTCACTTTGTTTAGCTGTGTTTGTGAGTTTTCCCTTAATTCGTTTTCTTGAATGTAGTTAAATGGAAAATAAATTGTAGTGGGGTTTGGCCCTGGTTTATTACTGGTCTTATTGAGAGGAAACAGAACTTTGTCAAATTAAGGCACTGACTACTTATAGGGTGGAGTCTTGCTTATTGAAAACTTATGTGGATTGTGCTACACATTGTTATCCTCATATATTGATAGTAAGGGGGGAAAAAATGGCAGTAGTAGATGGAATTTTTCTTTTTCAGATCAAAATCAATAAAACTTCTGCCCTTCAAATCAGAAGATTGCAGGGGAGACGATAGTAAAACATTGAAGCTTGTGCTGGAGAGGAAGAATGTGATTAATGAAAAGTAGAACAAAATATTCCTACTTTGTTATAAAAAGTCACAGCTTTTGGCTTGAAAACCTAGTGGTGATGCATCAAATGATGATGGTGTTTGTGGGGTGGTTGGATGGGTTGGGTTCTCCCCATCTCCTGTTTCAGCAAACCTGAAGAAGGAAGGGAAAGCAATTTTAAAGCTTAGACTTAAGAGATGTCCATCCTAGGTTGGGTCAGTAACTGCACATGTTTTTTAAAATAGTCTTCACTTTTTTCCCTTTACAAAAAAAAAAAAGTCAGCTGGAGCTGTTAGGCCCAGCTCTCTCCCTCTAGATTCTCAGCCCTTACAAAATGGGAAATGAAGCAACTAAGAGGTTGCAAAGCTTGTGGGCCTTACATGTGGTACTTGCAAGGTAGAAATTCCTTTCTAGCATGTAGTGGTTCCTGTCCTTAACATAGTCATACTAGTACTATTCATAGCACCTATGCAGAAAATCCTTGCTTTGTGCTCTGCTTGGGGCCTTCTTGGCATGACTGTATTGCACAGTCTGACACTGCCGTGGCTCACTGTGGATGTTTTTTGAGAGGGGAAAAAAAATAAACAACCCACAGCAGAACAGGCTGACATGTAAAGAATGCCAAACAGTCAAAAGTCAGGAAAATCACTATAATTTTGCCTCCATTTCTGTATTACCATTTGCATCTGTGAATGCACAGGCTTGGGCAGTTTGCAGTGGCAGAAGCCTGGGTAGAGCGATTCTGACATTCCCTTGCTGCTGCTGCCCGACCCCCTCCTTGCCACATGAGAGCCATGGCTGCTATGCCAACTGGATTATTACTCCTGGCTTGCTGCAATGATGATCCTGATTTTTTGTCATTTTTCTCAAGAATAAACAAAAGCTCGCTGGTCCCATTTGGTGCTCCCATAGCAGTAAAAGTAATAAAAATTGTGCCAACAAGCAATCGGCGAAGGAGAAATGGTTCCTTTATGTGAGTTTCAGGAAGCTGCCATTTATTTGGACAGCATAACATTCGGTGAACTGTAAACTTTATAAAGTTTTAATGACATCCCCTAACTTTCATGTCAATCTAGCCTAAATCATATTTCAGTAGTGTTGTCCTCTGTTAAACTGTGGGTTATAGCCTAAGGGACTTAAGAAAGCTCTTAAAAACAATCTAGAAATAAATCAGCTATCACT
This sequence comes from Netta rufina, assembly GCF_964035555.1. Lineage (NCBI taxonomy): Eukaryota > Metazoa > Chordata > Aves > Anseriformes > Anatidae > Netta > Netta rufina. The sequence goes on along the minus strand of NC_140128.1, from coordinate 21,005,607 downwards.
CTTTTGTGAGTAAAACTTTATTATGGGTCAGTAGATGCAATTTGTAATGGAGTTGAATTGAGAGCTTTATTTCTTGTGTTTGTACTGGCATAGGATTAATGTTAAGAGTGTAAAAATGGGAACATACAGGGTGAAGAGATTTGGTGCTACTTAGGTTGAGATATTTCCTTGTTTTGTGGAGAAGCTTTGAATTCAACCATTAATCAAAAGATTTGAATGCTATCTTTTCTTTCAAAGTGGGTCAGAGGGAAGAGGATATAATTACTTCAAATGGTTTCCTCTGAAATCAAAGATTGAAAAGAAATTTGTTTATAGACCGAAGTTTAATGATGTTATGTGCTTCAGTCAGTGCCAGCAGTATTTATTAGCCACCTTCAGGACATTGAGGCTTCTTGGGTCAGATTTGGCTCTTTTGTCGCTCTGGGCCTCAGCATATCGGGTGCGTGGTGTCCAGCCTTTTGTGCACTTTTCTGACCATGTAGAAGGGATTGTCATGGCTTGGGAGAGGAGTTTTTGCCAGAAACTTTTCTCATCCAAGTAGAACTGGCGAGTAGCCAAAACCTGTGCTGGTTCTTCTTCGGTCGTGCATTTTAATTTCCAGACAGCTATTCTTAATGCTCACAGCCTTTCCTCCTCTCAGCACCTCTACAGAGGGGGGACAAGTGTGGGTTGCTGCCTCTGGAGGCGAGACCAATGGGCTCAGCCTCCCACCTCAGGCCCTGAGCAGGGTAGGAGGTGTCTCTGTCCCTGTGGTGGCCACCCTACTGTGCCTGGCAGGTGGGGATGCAGCAGAGCCTTGCTGGGCACCCAGCTTGCCCACAGCTTTCAGTCTCCTATGGGCTGTCTGCCTGATGGGCAGATGAAAGCCCAGCTACTCAGCATGCAGATGGGAGTGTGGGTCGCCCTCCAGTAGAAAAATGATAAGGAGATTTTTACTTGGTTGGCTAGAAACTTCTTCACACTCTTGTGAATAAAAAGCCTTTTTTTTTTTTTTTTTTTTTAAACTCATTGTCATTCACCCAACAGTGCAAAATGTGCTTTGAAGTACGGGGTGCTTTTTTCCTTGGCAACGGGATCTTTTTTTTTAAGATGACAGATTGGATGTAGGAGCAGGGTGGGGCAGGGGGAAGATGCACGCTTCTTAAAATACTGTAAAATAGCAATCGTCTGTACAGCTCTGGTGTTAAAATCAAACTACTGACTTTATCATTTAAGAGCCTTATTTAAAATAAAGAAATTTGACTTGTAAAATTTGTGCCTGAATTGATAATACAGTATTAAGTTTTAAATATGAGAATCACGTGTAGCTTGCACATCTTGATTTGGTGTCACCATGCTGGAATAATTTGTCAAAAACGTTGCTTGATAAAAGGCGTGTACTTGAACATGGACTCCCAGATCCGTGGCACAGTACTTTAACAGCCTGTTTGCATTTTGTCTGTTTCTTTAAAGGGCTTCCGTATTGTCTCGGGCTCCCCTGGAAATGCAGTAAGGATTCGTCTCACATCCCGGTTGCCATAGCAACAGCAGTCTTTCCCATAATGAGCTGCATCATCTGAACTGATGTCACAGCATCATGCAGCAGGTCACACAAGGCACCTCCTAGTATTGCATCCTACAGATGTGCCGTAAACATCAAAAGAGGATGATTTGAACAGGACACGGTAAGTGCAAAATGCTGTGCTGGTCTTAATTGCACCATTATTTTTCCTGTTTTATGAGGTTTTCCTAATATGAGAATGTGTGGGTTTTGCCTTGTGAAAATCATGCCGAGAAAAGATGCTGCATGCCTAAATATTATTTTTCAGGCAGACAGGCTAAGACAAAGGCCTACAGAAAACGCACTCGGTCTGAATATTTAGACTTGTCCTTGAATTTGCAATGTTACACTGAAGGTTTGAAGAGAATGTATTTTAATTTCACAATCCAATTGAAGTTGTTACAGGCTGATAGGCTTAAATGGAAAGAATAGCTGTTTTCAGTTTTAATGCCATAAAGGTAGCTTGTTCTTTTCCCTGTCTCTTTATTTAAGTATTTATTGTATGTGTAGCTCTCCTCTTAACCTGCTATCTTTTGATACCACAAATATCACATATTTATTTCCAGTGGCCTTCCATTAGCAAAATAGTCTAGAAAATACTTCATGTATCAGTGCTGGCAACTGGCACAGTATTGATTTAAAACATGGTTCACTACTGTCCTATTTCTGTTAGTATACTTAAAAAAGCAAAATGTTGATATGATTGTCAAACAATAACCAGGTGTTTTGAAAGTGCAGTAGCTATTAGCTTTCCTACTGTTTGTCTTTCCATCTTTAATAAGAGTTTAGTAAATTTCAGATCTATTAATGGAAGGAAAGCAAGTCTTTTTTTTTTTTTTTGCTGCAACTGCAGTAAAAGGTGCAGCCAAAGATCCAGACATTCTGAGGGCATTTGCTATTCATAAAGTAAGAATATAAATAATTATAAAGGCTTCCACCTTTTAAGATGGGAAGAAAATGTGTATCTTTCATGTTTAGTAAAATGGTTAGAAACATTCCTGTGATATTTAGCAACTCTTTACAATATCCAATATTTGTTTATTTTTGTAATGATGTCTAGCTTTTGGAGGCCAGGGTGATTTTTTTGCTTTAACTTAATCTTGCTAGATGGTATATAACACTGTTAATTGTTTATGCATGTTTAAAAGATTTGGTCTTTCAGCTGCTTGCTATTAGAAGGAAAGAAAAGACCAGACATGTCATTTTAATTGATCAATATGTCCACTAGGAATTAGGGAGTGGTCTCTGGCTCTGTTCTGCCTGTGTAGTTTATATTTGAGAAGTGCAGCAAAAAAAAAAAAAGCAACCACTAATCTTTTAGTGATGTCTTTATTTATTGTGGCGTTTAGTCCCTTATACTTTTTAAAGTATGGAGTGCTAAATATAATGAGATCTGATTATTTTTCATAGGGATAGATATGGTCTTGTCTGTCACAAGCTGGGATGGAGCTCCTGTATTTTAATCAGACAGTCTGCTCAGCATCTCGTGCTATTTTCAGCATGGTCTGGGTACATTACTTGCTTTATTTGTTTAATTTTCCTCCCATACTGGAAAACACAAAGCAGATGTTTGTAAATGAACATTAGGATGATGTTGCTTTATTTATCAGTGAGGTGTTGTACATTATGAAAGCAGTGGTCTGCTGTGCTCTCATCAGGCAAACTCGGAAGATATGAGTTAGCAAGAGGGAGGGCGGGACAGCTGATGGCACAATCACAGGTGTGGAGAGAGCTTGTGAGCAATGCATTGAGCTCCCAGCTTTAGGGAACATCATGGAGCCCTTAATAAGGGGTGAGCATAAGACATGCTGGGGTGACATATTATGCCATTATTGATCTTGGTGTATTTTATATTACCACAAAACTTGACATGACTCTCCTCATTCTTATTTTGTGGTAACCCTTGAGGAAAACTTCTGACAATATTTGTGAACAAATGATCTGCCATGAAGCTTCTGTTGTAGGTCGCTCCCGCCTCCCCATAATGAAGAAGAAAATTGTTTTTCAAACATATATATTATACAAAATATATACTTTTATATTATATAAATATATATTTAAAGTTCCTGTTACTCCTCTACTCCCTTCTCTCACAATATTGTTTGCCCTGGGAAACACCTGCTAATAATGGAGCTGCAGTGACATTATTAGAAGCAGCTGAGATGTTCACCAAGAAACTGACTCTGGCTGAATGCTTTGATTAGAGGATGCCTCATTTTCATATGGGCCCAAGTATTTCACTGAGGTCTGTGTGGGAGGCTGTGGAAGAGTGTGGAGTGATGAAGAGGGTCTTGCTATGAAGAGCAAACCTGATTGCCTGAGTCAGAGTATGATTGAATGCAGAAACACTTCAGATGTAGTGCAGTTTCATTTCCTGTTGAGGTGTATTCATAATTGGAACAGTTCTGTGTGAGACTGCATTCAGCAGAAGGAAAGCCGTGTTGTTTTTCAGTTTTGTTCCACTACTGGATTTATTGAATTATCCTTAGAGAAGGTAAAACATTTCAGAAATGCAAGTATTCCTCCCCTGAATAGCTGCATTTGGACGCTTGATGTGGTAAGCAGTTCTTTGTGTATGCAGTTTCATACTGACAAGTGGCTGGAGATGGGCGTATACTCATGAACTGAAGGGATGTAACTCTTTAATCTTTGCTTTGCTAAGGGATTTTATCATAGCATCAATAAAATGGTTCCTACATAGGTTAGCACTGAATGTAGAGAGAAGCATTAGCTTGATTCCTCCCAAAACAGCTGTGGGAGCTGGTGGCAAAACCCAACTCCAGCAATTGAAGTTGGTATAGTTTTAACACTTTGTGCGTTTGTTTTACCAGCATACAGTGATGGAAAGTCTCTTGTGCAGGGATCAGAGCATGTCCTCAATGGAGGGAAGCCTTCTTTCTTTTTTAAAGATGAGTTGAAGGAACCTTGTGCTCTAGACTTTACCTTCAGTGTGTTATGTAGCAGTGGAACAGCGGTGGGTCTGTGTCATCACAGTAGGTCTGGAATGGGGCTGTGCCCAGAAACTCATCCCTGGCAAGTCAAAGCAAATTACTTTATACTCTTTATTGGAAGTGCTCAGGCATTGATAAGGACTGGTGGCATTCCCAAATGCCAGTGAAATATTTTCTTAAAAAATATTTTAGAAATTCAAAAGAAAAATAAATCCTTTGTTGCGTCCTAGTTCTGTAAAAATTACTGCTGTGTCATGGAAGAAATACAGCATTTTGGGCTTGACTTGTTTCTGTGATGGCTTTGTGTATGATTTTTTTAAAATGTTTTTTCCCCTCTACTAGCTTCAGGAGGAGGTTCTGCTGGTCAGAATGGAAAGAAAAAAAAAAAATAAATAAAAGATGCTTTCTTTGTATTTGGAAATATATTTTTATTTTGTATTTCAAGTATGGCTTATGCTGTGTATGTAGACTGAGACATTACACTGTTATTGGGATAAAGCTAAGTGATAAGTTAGTTTCAAGATGATCCCTTAGTCATCTTTGCATTCATATATGTCACATATACATGTCGTATTAACATGTGTTAATATTTGGGTGAGAGAGGGTAGAAAAGTGCTTTCTGCTTTGCCCTTTTGCTGGAAGGAGCCATGCATTAAGGCAGGTTGTAGCAGCAAAAAAAAAAAAAAAAAAAGAAAAGAAAAATTGCATATGCTGCCCCTATCTCAAAGGCTCCCTGTCTGTTGAGCAGGCTTCTATGTCGTTATTCCTTTCTTTTACGTAAAAGGTATGTGGAGCATTTTCTTTCCCATGTTCAGTTTTATATCTAATGTTTTCTATTGCCTTTAAAATAAAAGCACCTAACTGCCCTTCACTTCTGTCACGTGAGGTGTAAAAACACTTAAATCCATTAACTGGCTTGGTATAGCCGCAGTGGTTTTAGTTATGTCAGTGGTTAAGCCAGTGATATAAATAGTACATAGGAAGGGTCCTCCCCAAAATTTTTGAGTACCAAAATGTGCATCACTGAAGCACAATTTTCTTCATTCCTAAAATGTCTTCAGTACAGCTTTGCTTCATGATGAAAAGGGAAGGGGGTGGTGGAGAAACTACCAACCCACAGACAGCTTTTCCCTTCCTGTTCCATGGCTGAAGCACACGTTTCTAATACCTAGAGTCGGGTAATCTGAATCCCAGCAAGGCTGACTCAGCTTTGCATCCCTCCAAGGTCAAAAAAAAAAATCAGTTCTGTGCAGTTTACAATGTCTGGCATTTCCAGACAAGATGTTTAAAGCCAGAAATCTTCTCTGCTCTGCGTGAACTCTGTTCTCACAGCACGTGTCAGATATGGGCTTGCCCTGGCCAGCTTGGCTAAAATGCCATCTTGTCCTGCTGTCCAGTATTCAGTCCTTGTGCCAGACAGCAAGGAACTCTCTGGCCTGGTGAGTGTCTCTAAAGCACCTAGAAATTAAGGTATTTTGAAAACGTAAGTGAAATACTTTGCAGCCTGTGGGGTAACAATTGTGTCCTATGGAAAGCAGGGCCTTCAAAAACAAGGATGGAGGATGAATCCTATGAATTGTGATGACATCCTCCTTCCTTTGTCAGCTCTGTGGCGGCTTTTAGAACTGTTAAGAGCAGCCAGGGCAGTTAGTTTTCTAGATAAATGTTTTGGGGTGAGGCACTACAAAACGCAGTGCGAGGGGAACCACAGGACCCCCATGTGACAGCTGGACTTCTGTGAAGCTGAGCACAGACCAAGAAAGGCCAGTGCACTGATGGTACAGCAAGTCAAATAACTTTTTCATGCATACTAAGCATATAGCCAAAATAGCTACCACTTAAAAAATGTGCTCCGTCTGTTTGGCAAAGAGATCTTTCACCTGAGAATGAATTCTAGGAGGAAATAGCTCCATGAAATAGATTTCTCAGCCCCCACAGTACAGTGTCCTGGGGGAGCTGGCACACTTAAAAAAGACAGCCTTTGTTAGCCTTAGGTTGTGCTAGAAAAGATCCTGGCTTTCAGGTGAGGAAGTGCTCAACTGCAATGACCATTTCCGTTTTCAGTCTAACTATAAATCTATTATGACTGTAATGATTGTCTTATAAATGGGATATTGTCATAGTTTCAGGATTAGGATGCAGACATGAATTAGCTGCACGAACTGTCAGTATAATATTAATTGCATTCTAGCTTGGCGTATGGATAAAATAAAGGAGGCATATATCTGGATAGAGAGCAAGTTGTTTGTTTTGCTCTTTGCTGTGACTTGTTGGTATGGTTCATTCCTCTGCCCACTCTTTTTCTTTTTTTTGCTGTGTCATTTTCACAGCATTTTCTCTTTGGGTTAAAAACTCGTATCCAAGTTATTTCTTCAGTATTAAAATTCACTCCACCTCCATAACTCCTTCTTGCACATTACATTAGACTTGCATTTCTCATTTTCAGCTCCCGCTCAATTCTGTTGCCTCATGGCTTCATCTGTATCTTACTTGCTATTTCAGCTTTCTGTTCCTGAATATTAATCCTGAAATTGCTCTTATTATTGTCTTTTTTTATTCCTTCGGGGAAAAAAAAAATGCATTTCCCCTGGACTGTCACTGTATAAACTACTTTTTAGAGAGAACTTATGGGACTTTGGGTGTATTACTACGTTTTGAAATAACAAAACAATTCAGATATCTGTACCAAAATTTGAGTAGGACATTTATAGTGCTAGGGTCTATGCATACATATTTTATATATATATATATATATAAGAAATTATGATCCCTTTCCTGAGTAGGTTGCATTAGTTCTTAATTCAAACAGAGAGAAGCTGTTTTTGTGGTTTTTATAGATGAGAAATTTGTGCTCTAAGGGATAAGTAATTTGCCCAAGTTTCTTGGAAAACCTTTGGTAGACCTGGGAGAAACAGCTATTTTTCTTATTTCTAGTACAGCTCTGCAAACAGAAGTATCTTTTATCTCTGTCTTTGCACTTTCTTGTTTGTGTTTCTGATTTTCTGTGGGTTGACTTTTTTTTTTTTCCTTTTGCTTGTTTTTGCTTTTCCAGCTGAATGTCCTGGATAAGACTAGCCCATATTGGAGATGCAGAAAAGCTCAAGGGACTTGAGACAATGATTGTTACCTGATCTAAATTAGGATGCATCTTAACATGATTAGCCTGGGGACATTCTAGTCTTTCAAAAGCAGAAAACCTGCTAGCCAATCATTTTAGGCAAACAGCTTACTGTTTCAAACCAAGTAAATAATAAAAAAAAAAAATACCCCTTTGTTGCTGGAAGCCAGAGCTTCCAATGCTTAGCTGAGAAGAGAAGAAAAAGTTCTGCACAGTGCATCTTTAAAATAAATGTAGAGCACTTGCTTCACAAATTGTAAAGCAGTGTTTCTCTTGTCCAACTAGATAAGTGCTTGTCCTCTGTTTGACAGGTTGCTGTGGTAGACTACTGTCAAGGGAGTGAGTAAAAATATTTCAACAAAATAAATATTAAAAAAAAAAAAGTCTAAGAAAGCCAAATACCTGCCTAGTGAAATGTTAGGTTTGTTAGGTAAGAAATGGGACCGTAAGGAGAAATGTTTGGTTTGCATTGCAAAGTGCAACCTTAGATGCTTGTAACTGAGCTCCCTTAAAAAGAAAGCTGAACAGGCAACTTGTTTTGTTTGCCTTTTCAATAAACAATTACAGATTTCTGACAGGTATTTGTTAAGGGCTGATAGAATTTGTACTGAATACAAACCCAAAACGAAGGCAGATATTGCCTGAGAGCTGGGTAAGATGGTTTTTAATTTGATATTGCAAGATGAGCCTTCAGGAAACTCAAAATATTAGTTAGCAGTGACAAAAGTAAAGAGAGACTTTTTTCAACACTTTGTTTTCGTCATGGAGAGCTGCAATTCAAAGCTGAGTGCTACTGACAGAATGTTTTCAAATGAGGATGTCTTTCAAAGCTGTTTAATGTTGCTACTCTAGGCTGCATACAACTTTCAAGTGTGTTAGATCATGCTTAGAAACAGCTATTCCTGCTGAGGTGGCCAATTCCCTGGCCATGGCACTTCTGTACAAAGAAGTAAGTATCCTTCTTGTACTCCAATCTACACTGCTGGTCTCCCAAAACATAACAATCGTATGAGAATGATAAATTGGTTTTTGATTGCCACACACAGACAAACAGACCCACACCAAACTGATAGTTTCAGGTAGAAACAGCTACTATCCGTCAGATTTCAGCATATCTAGGAGGTGTTGCTGAGGCAGTGACACAGCAGATAAGAAAGTTGCCATTTTAAGGGTCAGTTGTTAAAATATGCAGGGTATTATATTTTATAGGTCCTTAATGTGCCATCTAGTCTTGTTCCTTCTCAAATCTTTGTCTTAGTATTTTACTAGGTTATTATCAATAACACCCCAGTTTGGTTTTTGCTGACCTCGTGTGTTGATAACCTGGAAAACAAATTAGGGGACTCTCATTTTTCTTGCATCTGGAGAAGGGGAGTCCAAATATGCTCTGTGCATGATGCAGGAACAGAGCTATATCCGCAGCAGTGATGACTGTTCTTCTAGAAGGAAACAATTTTAACCCTACAAATGCTTGGCAGTTATTTACAATGTAATAGTGTTTTTTTTTTTTGTTTGTTTGTTTTTTTAAGTAATCCTTTAAATTAGCTGAGAGGATTGTTTCTGGTTTTCTGTGAATTATGCTCATCACTTTGTAATTATTTGTTTTACTCAGTTTCATTGTGTTACTTTGAATTAGTTTGGGTCTTCAGTTTAACTTGTTGGTCCCATATATGTGATCTTTTATTGTAACTTGTAAAGTCACTTTGATCAAATGAGATAAATCCCCCTTAAATCCCTGTTGTTCCTTCTTACCTTTAAAGGGATGATGTGAAGAAAGGAGGAAGATTTTAGCAAGTTGAAGGTCTATGTAGTGAGTTAGGTTGACCACTAGTAATGGATTAATGTTGGAGTGAGCTACAGATCTCGGATCTCTCCCTTCTGTCCTTGTCATTAAAATGTACTGAAACTGGTATGAGGCCTTCCTTGATTTGAATTTTAATGTAAGGTGGCATACAGTAACAGCTGGTTGGAGAAGTGATGTTAATGAGAAATGCAGGCTTGAGCAGCAAACATCCTGTGGTACTGGAAGCAGACCTGGAGTCTTTTCCTGGCTCTGATAGTGAATGTGCCAGTTGCAAATTGTTTCTGAACCTGTGCCTCCTGTTCTTCACCTGCTGAATGGACGTAGTGATACTGATCCCCCTTTGTAAAGCATTCTGCAAATGCTGGGTGACACTGTGATCAAATTAACTATACACATGTGTGTATACACGTACTGAGGCAAGACAGTAGCAGATGCCAGCCAGAATGGCCCAAGGGAATGTTGGCAAAGAGCAGGCAGATGTGGGTGCTGAAAGTAAAATATGAAAATATAAAGGAAAGCTTTTGGGATTTTTATCATGGGATAAAGGATTGGACGGGAGAAGACTTACCGAAAGTCAGTCTGCTACTTTTGGCAACACAAAAATTACTTTAAGTAGTGCTTGTCAAACAGTTAACCCTGCTTAACAAAAATATAAGCCTAATTTCCCAATTAAGTTTGAAAAGACTGGGCATATATCTCCACTGTCTGAGTTCAAGTGGTTTCTGTATTAACAGAGAGATAGCAGCACCTTCTCTGTAAATCTTGAGGCCATATGTATGTATTATTTTGCTACAAAAGTAAATTACTCCTTTTTGGGGAAGAAGCGAAATCAACCAGGCTTTTCCATGATCTTGAATGGCTTCTTTCCATAATTAGAGCTTGAGAAGAATTATTGCATAAAAAGCTGTTTTCTCAGTTCTCAGTCATTGCTGACACATTAAAATGCCTATTGTTGATCTGTGTGAAACCATTTTTGTCTAGGTTATTTTTGGTCACAGAACAAACAACCCAAAACAGCTAATGACTGATGGATGTGCATTAACCTGAGTTGTACAATGCACAGGGCTAACATCTGTTCCAAATTAGGCTGACCAGGGATCTGGAGCTAGCTCTTTTCCAGTCTAATAAATATGTATTTATTTACAGAAACCAGATTAGCTGTAACCATCAAGTAAGCTAAGGATGTTAAGTTTGAATTCATGTGCCAATAGGTCAAGGAAGAGCAATGTGACAAGAAAGGCATCCTGAGAGTGGTAAAGAGTAATAGTAGTCCCCATGGCTGACCTGTATTATTTAGAATTCGTTCAGTTTAGTCTTCCTTCACCTGCGTACTGGCATGTAGTTTTGATTCACATATTCATCTTTTTTTAAAAAAATCGAAGGGTGTGTGTAATATATAAATAAAGCAAGCTAATATAGTCTCAGCACCTAAAATTAGCATTAAACACTTTTCTAACAGCACTTTTTTCTTAAGCTTTGTTTGAATGGCTTTTAAATTGAATTGTGTTTCTCAGTGTTCTCATTGGGTGCTAATTGTTGCTGCAGTATGAAAGATTTTTGTAGCATTTTTGCAAACCAATATCTTATGGTTGTAACTAATCCCTAACAAGTTCAGGCTCTGGGCAGTCAAATTAATCAAGTGTGTAAAGATAAGTTACAATTCTGAGAAACGTCCTTTGTTTTGTCTGGTGTTTTCATTGTTATGGGAGAACCTCAGCAAAGGTAGAGGTTGTCTACAACCTCAGCAAGCCTTGAGTCTGTGAAGGGGTATTTTCCACTCCACACCCAATCTCCAAGCTTCATAAAGTGAAACTTGATAGCATTTGGAGCCAAGAAATATGCTGGTATGGGGAGGGCTCTGATTTTTATTTTTTTTAAACAATATTCTCTTAGACTGGAGAAAGCCTCAGGGATTATAATTAGCCTGTCTTGGTCTGATTAGCATTTTGTACTTGAAGATTGTTGGATCAGCAAAATAGCATATCCTGACAGCCTAGTGGAAGGAAGTCCAAGATTCCCCTACTCCCTGCAGGGAGCCAGGACAAGAATCATTTTGGTAGATTAAACCCTTTTATGAGAAGTAATGATCTATGCCTAGAATCCTTAAAGGTGGTTATCTCCTGAGCCAGGATGCATAGTGCTTTTCCCCCAGCCTTTCAAAGTGTTTTACTGAAAGTGAGGGAAAATATGACCTGTGCTACAAGACTGTTAAAGCCTTCCTCTTATTTGTGGTTCATAACTACTAGTTGCATGATAACCAAAGCTCAGCCTTTTTATTAAAGCCAAAAGTGAACATTTTATGTCCACAGTTTAAATTTCACACAAAAACGTACTGATGATTAAAAGGCCAAATGAAAATTGATTTTCTGCTATTGTTTAGTTCTATGTTCAGACAAATCATAAACAAGCACTTAATTTTAATTACATGTGCTTTACGTATAATTTAGTAAATGAGTTTCCATTTTCTAAAATGGAAATGCAACTGTGCTCAACAAAGCCTAGAGCATGAATAGGTAAATGGAATATGGAATGTGTGTCGTAGAAATGGTTTAAATTTCCTTCTGAAAACTGTTTCGAGAAATCCTGAAATATCTTCACACGGAATTGAAATACTTAGTAATACACTATTCCTATGTGATTGTTTATGTCAGTGAAGCCTTTGTGAATCATTGTGTTACTTGTAATCAGGACGCTCCCAAGTTGGTTAAACTTCAGCAAGTTTGCTGCAGTTTGATCTGTGGTATTGGAAGAGACTGTTAAAATGCTGCAGACAAACTTAAAATCAAATGGGTTGAAATAGGCACTGCTTCAGTAATGAACGTTGTTTCAGTGACTCTTTAGAAGATGTGTAAACATGTAGATGTAGCTCAATTTATCATCAATTTGATATAAATCTTCATGTTGTATTGAATCATAGAATGGTTTGGGTTGAAAGGGATCTTAAAGACCCTCTGCTTCCATCCCCCCCGCCATGGGCAGGACATCTCCCTCCAGACCAGGTTGCCCAAAGCCCCATCCATCCTGTCCTTGAACAAGTCCAAAGATGGGGCCTCACCACCCTCTGAGTAAATAATTTCTTCCTAATACCTAACTTAAATTTACCTTGTTTCAGTTTAAAACCACTACTCCTTGTCCTATCACTATGCTCCCTGACAAAGAGTCCCTCCCTGGCTTTTTTGTAGACCCCTTTAAGCACTGGAAGGCTGCTGTAAGGCCTCCCCAGAGCCTTCCCTTCTCCAGGCTGAACAACTCCAACGCCCTCAACCTCTCTTCATAGGAGAAGTCCTTCAGCCCTCTGATCATCCTTGAGGCCCTCCTCTGGACTTGTTCTAGTATGCCACTGAAACTTGCCTCAGGCGTTTAGTTCTTGGTGCAGATCTAACTCTGCTCCTGCTGACTTCTCATGTTTCACTTAAAATGGAAAGATAAGCCTGTGGGTCTTATCCAAGGCTTATTGGAGTCATTAATGAGTGTCAGGCCTGGAATCTTCTCATGTTGTGGGGATGGTTATCTTTTTGTTTTTATTTTCCCTTAGGAAAGGGTGATGTGGTAAAGTGAATGAATGGAAGTAGAATCCTTGAACGGGAAAAACAGTTTGAAATCCATGTGCCTCATGTGAGGTTCAAAGGTTTGAAAAAGGGATAGGTGGCTATAAAGATCTGGGAATAAACTGGCTTCTCTGTTTTCTGATCAAAACTGAAAATGTTCTTGGTATCATCTGTGAAGTCCATGTTGCTGCTGTAGTGTTCTGGAGTGCTAGAGTATTTCTTATGTGCTAGAGAATTGGTTAACTGAGCAGCAGTAATATTACGCAGCTGAGTTTTAAATTCATTTTTTCAAAAAGTCAACTTGAATTCTTTGCCAAAATTTTACCCAAATTGAAATATTTTACTCTGGCTGAATTTTTGAAACATTTTAAAACCAAGTTTTCAGGAATGTGCTAAGACCTTTAGAGATGGATGGCTTTATTTTGTGGCAGGCCAAATAAGATTTCTGTGGTTTGAAAGTGAGATTCAAAAATTCATTGATTTTTTTTTTTTTTTTTTCATAGAAGGGCTAGTCTGCTTGATAGTTTTGCTCTTATTTGAAATGCGAAAGATTTCTAATATCAAATGCCAAAATATGTGTCTTGTACAGGAAACAAAGTTTCACATCAGTTGCTAGTGAGTTCTTTGAGTTAAAGCTTGAGTACAAACTTAAAATGTGAATTTACAGGAATTATTTATGATAGCCTCTCAGAACAGAGTCTTATTTAATGACAAAGCGAGACAACTATGACAAAATAAGTGGGTGGTAAGAGCACTAGTCGGAAGTTGCACAGCTCCATCTGCTGAGGTAGTTCAATGTAACTTTGGACATGCCTAGCAGTAGGTCCAGTAGATGTTGTCTATTTTTATAGACCCTAAGAGCAAATAAGCTGAACACAGTATCTGTGATGTGTTTTGGTACCATATTGCTATGGTTAATTCTGTTGTTACTCTGAAAAATGTAGGAAAGAGACTTAGCAGATGAAGTCATACAATGCACACAGAAGTCCCAAGTATCTCCTCCCTGCTCCCAAACACACACTGTGCGTGTCTGAGTGCAGGCCTGCAAAGGAATGACCCACAGTCAGGTGTGTGAGGATATTCACCGTCTGTGTTGTGAGCTCCTGTGTGATCTTTAACAACAGTCCTATTAGGTAACTGTTCTATCAGTTATTGACAGGTCAGATACTTTATTATTATTACTTTATTATTATTTTTTTTTTTTAAATAAGATTGTCTCCAAAAATTTGTTGCAAACATGAATGCCCTGACAGTAAAGGAACTTGTGCTCTTTCAGAGACGCAGGGAATTTCAGCTTTGAGTCCATCTGATTTGTCATGTGTTTCCAATAGTCTGTGAGAAAACTTTTGTGTATATAAAGAAATAAGACCCAAAGGAAAGTGTCACCTTTACTATGAGTACAGAAGCCAGTTGCTTGAAGAAGGGACTTGTGACATCTTTCCAACTGTGACAGTGGATGGTAGCTTTCAAGTCCCTCTGTTAATGCAGGAGCCACAAATGAAATGTCTCCTCTGACATGAGTTCTTTCCTGGCTCTTCCTTGAAGAGAAGTCTGCTGTGTAATATTGCTTGTTCTAGTGGTTACCGAAAAGATTTCAGTGATTCTTGCTGAACACAGGAGTTGGTGCCTTCTGAGTGCTTGGACAGGCAGGGCAGGGGGCTTGAGGCACACCCTTGACATGATGCAGGGAGGTGGCTGGGGGAAACCCAGCTGGTAATGGTTATAAAGGGAAGGGGGAAGGAATAAAGAGTTTAATAAGAGATAGCTCAATTAAAAGAGAGGGGAATTGGGTTGCTGCTGGCTGAAGGGGCTTACTGTGGGCTGTAAGGGGCTGCCAAGGGAGAGTGAGTTAACAGCTGATACAACCAGGCCACAAGTTAATTGCTGCTCAAAGACTCCACAGGCTCTGACTTCCATTCGGCTCCTGTCAAAATAACATGAACATTGCAAATTCCTCTGTGGCTATCTAATGGGTATGATGCACTATTTCCAGTCGTATTGGGAATAAACCTAAGAAGTTTAAAGTACAATATGCAACAAAATATATCTAATGGCATTATCCAGTATGGTTACAGCATGCAGAAAATGAATCAGCAGCGATTTAAGAACATAATAATAAATTTTACTTTAGCTAAGTAAGCTCATTTTTTAAATCCTTGGAGACTCTGCAGGATGTTTTAATGGGTCTTTTGTGATGTGGATATTTCCTCAGTTTAAAAACTGGACTAAGTAGGTTCATTTTGCATAACTTAGAAAGGAGCCTTCATACGGTAATGATTTTAGGTCACTGCTAAGCTACACCAGATGTGGATGAATGGTTTAAGAGTGAAATGCTGCATATCCTATTACAAAGCTTTTTAGGCCTATATACATAAGCTTGCAATTAATGCTAAGTCTTTAATACATAGTTACATATCAAAAAAACAAAAACAAAAAACAACTGTGCTTCCACCACAGTTTGCATTGATTTGAGGGATCCTTTGAAGCCAATCATTGAGAAAATAAATTGTTGGAGTCATCTGTAATTAGGAGTAAGTTAATCAGCATATCACTGCCACCCAGGAAGATATTGCAATCTCCCTTTGTGCTATACAGATTAACAGAGAACCATACTGAAACCATAAATGGAACCTATTTTCTGGGTGGAAAGAAGGAAATGGTGTGATGTAGAAAGCTGCTAAAATAGGAATGTTCTCTCTGCAATACCCTTGGTAGCCTTTAAGATATGAACGGCTTGTAGCTAAAAGGATGACATTATTAACTTTTTCAGATTTCTGGAAGTCAACTTTCCATTGTCTGAAATAACAAAAAATAAGAAAAGGTAATTTAGCAACATTTCATCTTCTCAATATTTGATAAAATTTAAAGGTAGATGTGACATGTTTAAAATGATTAGGCTCACAAACTCAAGTAATGCTGCAAATTAGGATGCGTTTGGTACCTTGTCTTCTGTTCTTCACTTTTTTTGTTTAGACGTGTTTTGCAGTCAAAAATACTACACAAAGTCTTTGACAGTGATGGATCCTCCACTGAATTTTATGGGGGTGTTCAGTCAATTAACTAATGAATATTTAATGGTAGAGAAAATGCATGCAATAAATTTTGCCTATGTCAGTGCTTTGCTATAGATGAATAAACCAAAATGTAAGTAGATAAATATGGAAACAGATAAACTCCATGTATCTACAGAACCTTTATCTTTCATTAATTGTTATCAGTGATTCTGTACATATCATGAAACAATACATTTGTACTGTATTTATTCTAGCATCAGTCTACAGAGAAAGATCTTTCTTAAAGATCTGTGCTGTGATTTTTAAAATGAACTGAAAATGTTTTTTCTGGCTTTGCAAGAACCAAAATATTAAATGTAAAGAATAGGCTGTTTGGATTTGCAAAACCACAAACTACTAACACAAATTGTTATTTTCTGAAAATAGTAGCAACTTCCTTCTGGCATGGAGCTCAATTTAATCAATGCTGACTTTGCATCCTTTATTAGGAACTTGTTTTCCTGGACTATTAGATCACTGTACTGAGTGATGATCTACTTAATAAACCCAAATATAGTAATATGCCTAATAAACCCAAACATAATAAAAGTAGCTTTTTAAACAGACATTGAAGATAAAAATTAAAATTATGTCATAAAAGACATCTTGTGTGTGTGAAATTGAGATTCAAATTTTTTTTTCTATATCTGGAATGTACAGGTTAGGCATACATCTCTCAGCCAATTTTGTATGAAAATAGGCAAGTGCTTTTCTCTTCTCTGGGGAATAATCCATTTTCTTCAATAGCTTGAAACCTACTTGTCTTTATAAGATATCAGAGAGGACATGTATTTATCTAGTACCGTAAGTCACTAGTAAAACTATCTGAAGTAAACTAGTAAACTAGTAAAACTATCTGAAACTATCCATAGTAAGACCTAGGATTTTTTTAATGCATTTTTGTGCCAGAAATTAAGGATCCTTATTTCTTCAGAGGTAAAAAATAATTGCTTGGAACAAGACTGAAAAAAACTGTTTACCATTAATGAAATTTCCTTATGACAAAGTTTAATGCAACTTGTTCATTAACAGGTATGTACTGCAGCTAAATCATCTCAGTGTGTTTTACATAATTTCATTATTTTTTTCCTTTCAGAAATATGAGGTGGAAGTGATTCATGGTATTTTCTTTGTTTCTTATGATATCGATGGAAAACTATATTGCCATTGAATTTCCTGTCTTGCATTCTGAAGATTTTTTTTTTAAACAATATTTACTTTCACATATATGTATAAAATCACTAGGAACGGTTGTGCTATAAAGCATCGTAATAGCTGGTCAAAGTGATAGGAAAATGGGCAAAAAAAGTTGAATATTTTATTTTGCTGTAGAGATTTTCCTTGTTTCAAAACTTCCCCATCTTTCAGAAACAGATTCTGAAAGATATTTTGTAGGACTTACACAAAAACTGTAACTACATTTCTCTGAATAAAGTAGATTCAGAGCTTATACTACATTTTGGCATTTTTGATCAGTCTTGTTCCCTAGTACACTGTTGGCTCTATGAGATTTGCTACCAACATAAATTTCTTAAGTCAATGAAACCCCTTATCTTAGAAAATATTGTGGTGGCTACTGAGCATAAGAAGGATTGTTTCTAATGTTATGCTCTCTTAAGGTTTAGGTGAGACAGTGGCATTCATCAAATTTCAATTCTGCTAAAATATAAATAGCAGGTATGACTTTTGCATGATTTAATTTAACTTGCAGTTGCCTGCTTTATTTTTTGTTTTCACTGCCATTACCTTTCATTCAGAGTGCCCTTGGTTTAATTCCATCAAGTAAGAAGTAATGGCTGCTCCTCAGTGAATGAGTTGGGACTGGCACAAAATGCATTACAGTCTGAAATTAGAACCACTTATAATTGAGCTAGCAATCTAAATCTATACAAGGCATTTAGCTCTTGATGACTTCCATTACTGTCAATAGAATTAATGCAGGTTTCAGTGCACTGTTTTTTATGGAGGTCTTAAAGAGTGAATTCCTTTAGGAATCTTGGAGAACTGGATCCGTAGGGAGGGTCCTTTAATAGCTTGCTCCTAAATGGTATGAATCTTCAGCTTCTGGCCAAGCTGATGCTCTGAAAGCAGGGCAGTATTCAGGCTGTGGCTGGTTAGAGCTTGGATAACGTGGCTTGGGCTAAAATATTTGTTGTATGTTTTGGCATATTTTTAAAAGATGCACATCTGTGAGTGTCAGGATGTGAATAAGTAAAGTTAGAATAATGCTCTATGTTTCCTGAAACCTGAAATGCATATTTATAAGAGTACCAGGACAAGTCTGGCACTGGTATATTTATAATGAAATACAATATGGAAACTCTGAAATAACATTAAATGGACATAATAGGTTTGCACTATATAATATGGTGAGCTCGGGCTGCTAAAGCAGTAATGCTGAAGTAGTGGAGTACTCTACTTAAGGCAATAAATTTATCTATCAATGGGAATTATTACTAGGAGAATATGGCTACATTTGGAGTAATCAAACTCATGAGCTTGAGGATGTGCAGCATGGGTGATTGGAGTGTCCACCTCATATGTAACCAGATGTGGTGCCTGCAAGAAACAGAAGTAATGACAAAAAAAAGAGTCTTGAAAACAGTGGCTAATTGCTTTAAGTGAAAATTCACTATATATGAATTTACACTGTGTTCTATTGGAAAAGAGGAATTTTCAGTTGCGGAGGACAAGGTTATCATAGCACAAGCTGATAGAAAACTTATATGAAACCCCAATGAATGCACCTATGCATATATATGTATGCACATGTAACATGGAAATTTCTGGTGTACTAAATTTTTTCCTTATTTAAAAATTTTTGCTCGATTAATCAGTTCGTTCTGCTTTGAGAACATCTCTTTGCTTCTTCTCATAGAGGAGTGACAATGCTTCACTTCACCACCTGCAGTTTGGTCACTGGCAGATGGGAAATGGGTCAAACTCTCTCAGAAGCCATATGTTTGTTCCCAGTGGGGAGCTGAAGGAAAAAGGGGTTGATTGTAATCCTTATTACTGCCAGAGCAGCAGCGTGGAAGGCCACGGATTTCTCTTAGGACCTTGAAAATTAATTGTAACTAAGGTGGAAAGTAAATTGGAAGTGTGATACAATAGCATAACCCTGTCCATGCATTTCTATTTCATCATGGTAGGTACTATTTGCTGCTGCTTGTTTGCTGCCAAGCAGCTGCTTCAGCATTTCCCTGGGTTGCTGTTTCCTCAGCTGTTGTCAGCATTGCCTTCCCTCCTCTCCTTCTCCTTACTGCGATAAAGGGCATGGTGGTTTGCTACATCCTCCTGCAGCACCTGCTCAGCTGCACCCCAGCCCTGGCTGTTGTGCTGCTCCAGGAGCTGGTTTGACTTGTTGGCTGTTCTCTTTGTAGCTCCTGCAGCAGCTTGCCTCTAGCCATTTTTCTTTTCTCAAAGTGCTCTTGTTCCTGTTGCCGACACGCTTGGTCCTGTAGGCATGTCTTGTTTGGGCTGGAGCAGGGTTTTGTGAAAAGCAATGTAACAGTACTTTCTTATTCTGTCTGGAAGCAGAGGAGAAATTCTGCCCTGTGATTTTACTGGGCTCCAGCAAAGAGGAAATGATGGCTCTTTATTTACCTCAGATGTAGGCTTGGGCTTTTTGCTCAGACACTTCTAGAACCAGTTTGACCACAGAAGAGGATAAGAGATTATAAATGGAAATTAGGAATGGCTATGCTGGCAGCAGGGCAGGGACCCTGCAGTAGCCAGAAACCATCCTGGTGGTAACTGAGGCAGCAATTGCACCACTCTGTTAGCAAAATATCACTTTCTGTAAGTTCCAGACTGGAAAAGGATAGAGGCTTTTCAGGAGTCTCCTTTGAAGTGTTCTGTATTGTCTGATGACATATACAGAGATACTTCCATAGGAAGTTTTTTGAGTTTAACAAAAATCACTAAGAACCGGAGATGAATGGTTCTGTCACATCCTTTCAACATGCGATGGTGTTGTAGGCCTGTGGTACTTGAAAAGTTACTGTTTGCATATGATTACTCTGAAAAGTTCCTGATTTGGATGGTGGCCTTACTACTTAGGGTCTTTCTGAAAATTCCTCAGTGCTGGTGTTGATTTTAGAAAGCATGTGTGCCAAATGCATGAGCATGTATACCTGTATTTGTACCTTCTGCTTTACCTGCACTAGCTGTTGTATGTGGTTCTGCCTAACAGCAGCAGTTTCTGCACCTAATTTTTTTCCCAGCTTCAATTCTCTGTTGAGGCTCCAGGCTCTAATTTCAACAACAAAATGAGATTATAACAAAGGCACGGTTTTCTTTCCATTATAATTTAACTACTAATGTACCTACCTGTTTCTTAACTTGCTGTAGTAATTAATGCCTTCTAATTTTTCTCCCTGTTACTGTAGTTCCTAAATATTCCCAGCCATGGATCTGTCAGCACAGTGGGTATGGGCACCAGATCCAGGTGTTTTTCTTAACTTGTTCTTGAAGTACTGAAGTACTAACTTCAGTAAGAAAGGTTTGTTTTGAACACAAGGTATGTTTGGATAACAGCTATATAAAAGCCAAAACCAACTCTCACTGGAAACTGTTTTTAAGAGGGAATAAGTGTTCTTTATCTCAAGCTTTATTTACTTAATTCTTCTTATTTCCCACTACTGTAGCTGTGTTCATATTAGCATTTAAAGGAACGTTGGTGTAGACCAGCCGCTAGTTTAATCAGTTGTATCTATGTGCTATTTATACTAGTGCAGCTAAAGTGGTGAAAATGCTGACAGCATATGCATATTTCTGGTCATGTTCAATAGCTACATGTGCAATGATGGTGATCCCAGAATGCGTTTTCTATGCTTAAACTATGCTGGAATCCTATTATGTTCAAACTGCAGGCTGGATACCACCTAGAGCAGTGGTCTCTGACTCATCAAAAGAGTCAAGTGCTGAGAAACCGCTGAAGATGGTGGTGTGTGCAGGCTTGGATTTGCAGCTAAAGCTATGATGCAAAACAGAGAACCAGGTATATACGGATATTCTGATGAGATTGGAAGACAAAAAATCACCATCACTAGGACTAGGAAATGAGATCCAGGTAGTTCTCCACTCCACCAGGAGAGGTAGAAGTAGTGTTGTAGTCCCAGGAGCGTGGTGCATGTTTGTCACTGCAATTTTAGCTAGGAATGGGGCATGATTGGGAACAAGGTCCAGGTAGGAACAAAGTTCAATGTGTTTTTCTTGCATCTTTGAAGACAAGCTTGAACCAGTTCTGCAAGTGGAGCAAATCATTGTGCTTCTATTAACCTAATTGTTTGTGAGGATCAACCTCAAAGGGGCTTATGCTTTTTTTTTTTTTTTTGAGCTTACTCCTTTTCTTCCACTCTGAAGTCTCTCTCACTCTTTTGTATGTTTAGCTTGTAGTTTTGCAAAAATTTGATAAAAAGCCTAGTCATTTAACTTTTCATCCAGTGGCTATCTGGTGATTGTGCAGAGTAGGAATAGCCAGGTTGCAACAACATACTTAAGATGTTGTGCCCATTCAAGCAAAAATACAATCTATCTATAAGAAAATTTAAGATGTTGACATGTACAAGACCTGTTCACTTGTGCCTGGATCGTCACATGAAGATATAAAAGCATTTATATATATATGCAGGCAGACTTTTCTGGTTATCTGTGTGAAGTGGTGTATAAAACCTTGATGAAAGTTCATCATTTTGACATGAAGTTTTCCAGATGGATGAGGGCCTCAGACTAAACTTACTCTGGATTTTTTTTTTTTTTTTTTTGGGGGGGGGGGGAACATTTCCTATGTTTTGATGATCCCTTTCCAGTTGTGTAAACAACAAAGAGGAAAAAGCAGCTCACAAAAAGCACAAGATTTCTTGTATCACAAAACAGCATTCTAGCCTCAAGCTGTGTGCTTCTTGACAGAATGTCCAGTTCCCTAAGAAATCCTTTTTTATGCAAGTATTTAAGCTCAAAATTATTTGTCTATTTTGTTGAACTAAAAGCCCTCTTAAAATTACAAATAATATAACTTCCCCAAAACCACCTTCCATAGGAAATACTACTGAAGTAGCTCCTGTGATTTATTTAATTCTCTACCTCCAAACAACTTCTAAAATTCAGATTGATTAAACATTAGATAAGCGTGATATTTGCAGATATCCTGTAACTCTTCTTTAGACTTAGTACCAATACCAGTGTTCCAAAAAGCTGCTTATATAATGAAATAATCTCCCTCTTCAGAAGTCAGACCTTCCAAAAGTTTTCTTGCTCTCAGAAATAAGTGATTAATTAGAAAACCAATGAGAATAGCAATTGTCATAAATACATGTAGTAGTCAGTGAAATTAAACTAATACTGCTTTTTTTTTGTCTGTGATTTTAGTTTTGATGAGAAAAGGAAGGAAACTTTATGCTGAAAATTTGATGGAAATACTAGGTGGTTATTCTAATAGCTGAACTTCATGCCCTACTGCCATAAACATTTTGTGCTATTTCCTAAACTTGTTGGTTAGCGTTCTTAAGGAAATACAATCAGGTTAGAGCTGTTTGTCAGGTGGGCTGTTATCCTTTCTGCACGTGCCCCTACAGACTGTTCTATTTGTGGAGCATGCTGAGTTGCTTTAGTTCACAAACAATAGGTGAAGAAAGACCACATGTATGTATGGGCAAGTTTGTGACACATTACCTTCATCTTTTTTGTAAGATTTTTTTTTGTTGTTGTTGGAGTTTTCCTATAAATATGTGAATGCATTTTTCCTTTGCTTGCCTTTTTCTGCCTTTCAACTTCTGTTGAAATGTTAGATATTGAAACAAAGAAACTTGAAATGCTCCAGTGAAATTTGGTTAAACATACTTAGAGAAGTGGTTCCTCTTCTAAGAATTATGCTGTGCCTAAGGGAACCCATGGTGAGGATCTGTTCCCTTTTTTGTAGTAAATAATGCTGAAGTTGGCAGAGAATTGCTTTGCCTACCACCTGTTGTTATTTATCTAATTGGCATTACAATGTAGTGTTCTAGTTCCAGTACCCTTACCGAAGTCTTCCCCCCAAGAAAACCAATTAATTAGTTAATCTTGATTGTTTGGTAACTGCTCATAAAATGAACTATCCTTATCACCTTGAATTCAAGTTGCATGTATGCAGGTTTCTTGTCTTGGGTTTAATTTTGATGCTGGTAACTATAAGTTACTTGCATATAAATTATAAAGATAAGGTACAGTTTCATCAGAATGACCTATTCATATGTGAAGCCACATGTTGCCAGTTTGAGGATTTATTTTCTTCTTTGGTGTGTTGCCTATCTGCCATGGTGGCACATTGTTTCTTACTTGATAGAAGTATGTTTCAAAGAAAGCAAGCTAAGGCTTTAAGAGGTTCAGCAAAATTTACCAGCTATGTGAAGTCTGGTATGTTTTCTCCTTATAGCTTTACTGCAAACATTAGACCAGTGTGATGCTGGTTTTGTGTATATTGGAAAGCACTTATGAAGAGTTTTGTCAAAGCTATGTTAGTCAGTTTTCTGTTAATCTAAACAAACATATTTGTCTTTGTATTTGTACTTAGGAAAAAAAAAATGGCATCTCTTAACCTGTTTTATATACACAAAGTTTACACTTGCAAACTGCATGTATGATTGTCTTCTTTTCTTCCAATCTTTGTAATATGCCCCATTGCTCCTACCAATTGCATAATATATCTGTTAATCAGAAGCTAGATCCATAGCAGGGTGTGCTCCTTTCTGGTATGGTGTGACCTCATGCTCAGCTGCTGTTTCCATTAATTTAGAAAAACCATCCTTATTTCAGAGAGCATTCTGAAACCCAGGAGTAGGAGGAACACAAACTCCAACCTGGCTGCCACAGCTGGCTAACAAGTCTGAGGACTAACACTGTGTTCTTACTTCGGAGACTTGCAGGGTTGCTTTTTCCATCCCCATGTCTAGCTGTTTCCTCCCTGCTTGCTGTGGACCTTTGCCTGCAGGCAGCCTGTCCCTGAGGTACAGTGGGGCATGGCAGAGCAGTTAAAGCTGCCCTTCTGTGCAATTGTGGTCTCTTTGCTTCTCCCTCTGAAATTCCATCTCTCCCAAACAGGGACTCCTGTGGTTCTTCGTCTGCAGCTGGAAGCAGCCGACAGCTGGGTTTTTAGTCTTATCAGAAGGAAGCTTTTTGAGCAATGCCTGGCCCTGCTTCCAAGTTGCCTGCTAGCACTATTTCCTGTACAGATTTTTCCCTGACAAATGACTGTCACCTTTGCTTCCACTGTGCTCTGGCCCATGCAGGGTATCTTGCATATACTGTCAAAGGACAGCTGTTTGCTTTGCATCAGGGTTTTCTTACCTGCTTCACTTTATTGAAACTGAAAATGCAGTACAGAAGTAGCGAGCCAGGCAGTTGCAGTTTCTTCTTTTTAGAGTTAAAGGAGCTATGTTATTTTGCCTAGAGCCTCCTAAAAACTTCACTGCCTGAGAAATCAGCCTAAGCTTTTAAAATTACATGTTTTTTCCCTTGTTTGTGATCATTATGATTCTATTCAGAAAGAAAGAATTGTTTCTTCCACTGAAGAGCATCTGCACTGCTACTACTCACTTCTGTTTAGCCTGTCGGCTACTTCATTTTTACTGGTGTTTTTAAAAGGCTAAAAAAAAAAAAGCATACATCAAAATAATAAACAAAAAATCACAAAAACACACACACACAAATACTAGCAGACTGCCTATACTGGTAGATACTTGTTTTGTGAACAAAAAGCCAGTGATTTTAAAACAAACTAATCCCCACCAGATACATATAGTTACGATACTTCTAAAGGATAAATGAATTGTTAAGCAAGAAACGCTAATTAAGTGAAAGGAGTGGAGATTACAAAGCAGATGCTTTTTACAGGTGATGAGAACAGACTAAAGAAGGCAGTGCTTCAGTTCAGAGGCATGCTAATGTTTGTGGAGAGGCATGCACAGTTCTGGTAGATATGACCATAGTTGAGGGTAGCAGTAGGAGTGTTTTCAGAAGCCAAAATGTACGTACTTTTTGAACAGGGCAGTAGTAAAACATGCAAAATTTTACAGCATTATTTTCTTTGTCATACTGAAGTGTCTTTGCTTATATTTTTTCTTTTCATAATCGTAATGCTGCAGTGTGCTTCTGGGTATGGAAAGAGCTATGGAGACTGATAGAGGAAGGATGATGGGAAATGCTAAGTTGATGGACCACCTAATAATATGCCGGGAGAGAAGTAAATGAGTTTTAAAAACTTTGAATAGCTATTGAATTTCTAATGTTTATCTTGATCTACACTTTTTCTAGAGCAGCAAAGCAGGAGAATGGGAGAGTATAAGAGGACAGGACAGTATTGCTCAAGGTTGCTAAGTAACTTCAAAAGCCTTCCTGCCCTCTAGAATCGATAATCTCAAATTCCAGTGGCACAGAATTTTAAAATATATTTGATGGAGTCCAGCATGTTGAGCAAGGAGCTGCTTAAACAAAACTTCTGAAACAAAAACTGACAAAAATAAAGCTGTAAATTAAACATGACCTCGAAGTCCTTCCTTCAGCTCAGAGGTAAATGTCATTCTCCTCAGAGAGTCATGACTTTATTTTTCCTCATGGAATAAGAGGTGATCACTTCTTCACACCATGTGCAGATAATCACACTGGATGACTGATTGAAAAGAGCTTCCCAGGAAAATGTTCTAAGCATGAAGCTGTAAGAAGTGAGCTAAAAGATTTTATGATGCTGTCTCCGTTGTTTTTTTTTTTTTTTTCTTTAATATAAATTGAACCTTTGGAATGAAATGTAAGTTGTCAGTCTCCTGTGAGTTGTTTGAACTTCTAGGTTGAAGAGTTGTTCCTGTGCTTCATATAGCTCAGTGTGTATTCGGTTATTACAGCCAGATGAAACAGCTCGAGAAAAGGAGCTCAGGTTGCAAGCTAGTCACCAGAGAATAAGCTATCTAGCGGGAAATCTGCCCTCATGTTCCTTCCCCACTATGGACATTTAAATCTCAGTTCCCAAGAAAGCAACTTCTATCACCTTCGGAAGTTCAAGCTTTGATTAAAGTAGTCCTCATTCAGCCTCTGAAATTTTTGACCACATACATCTCCTGGTGCAGGTGCTACATGGAGGACCCTGGAGAATCTCTGCATCCTGTTGGGGTCTGAAACAACTGCTCAGCAGCTGAGCGCTGTACAGAGTTAAGTGGCTGTATATGTGCTGAGGAACTGGAATGTAGCTATCTCAGAGACTTTACCAGATGCTAAGGACTTCAGACTCCTCTAGAGCTGGGTTAGTTTGATGATGCAAATTAGCAGCTAGGTGTTGGAATTTGACACATGAATAAACAGGTGTCTCTCGTGAATCTTACTTAAATGAATGTATGCAGAGTACTCCGCTCTGAGTCTCATGAACTTCTAAGGGAGCTGGAATACTTCTGAATAATGTTAATGGCTGTGTGATTTTTGTATAATTTCATCATCTCAGGTAATCAAAAGCTACTCATCAAAATGCTGTTACAGCCAGAAGCAAGTATGATGATCTCATTTTGTTGGCTTATTGACCAATCTTTTTTTTTTTTTTTTTTTTTTTGTATGGGTAATAACTAACCTCTTCTTATCTTTGACTGAGGGCACAGTATGACGGCTTGGAATTGACTTATCTAAACTCTGTATTTATTTATTTTTGCTTCTGCATGTGGTATCCAGTTGTGTCCATCATCAACATTAAAGTAGTAGGGCATTGATGAGAAGTGTTTTGTTGTAGAGCACAGGTGGTATGATAATAAACTGAAACTGTTGAAACAACAGTAGATTAAAATACAAAACAGAAAAGAAGTATTATTATATAAACATTTAGATCTGATTTTGCTGCAACAGGAGTTTCTGAAAGAACTACCTAAACAGTGGTTTGCATCTAAGGGCACAAACCTTAGTCTGTTTTTAAAAAAAAAAAAAAAAAAAAAAAAGCAAATAAAACTACACAAAATAAAACAAAACAAAAAACCCCTTGTCTGTTCACTCCCCTTTTTGTAACAAACTTCACCTCTTTGAGCTGATAAGCCACAAGAGCTAGCTGTGATTGATGGAGTTGATAGTTGACAGAACCCAGCTGTGGATATGAGTTACATTAGGAAAAAAAGTTCAGTTAAAACATGTAATAAATAAATATAACTGCTAAAGAAATGTATTTGTTTTCAGCTTTTTTTTTTTTTGCATGTGCACTGGTAAAATTTTGAATGAAAGCTAAATTCTTTCTTATTACTGCCCTTGCTTGTTTTTACTCAGATTGTAGTATGTAGGCAAGCTGAATTCTCCTTTCTCTAGTTTGCTTTATCCTGTGGTATCACATAAAAGCACACTTATTAATTTTCTTCTTAATAGCCAGGAATTATTTGTTTGCAAATGGGATGAAAATTAGAGCTGGGAAGTCTGCTTATGCCTCACATCTGTTGTAGCTAATCATTTAGCTAGTGACACTTGCTCAAAGATTTTAATTTCTGGTTATGGAAAATCTCATTTGATGAACCATGGTCCTGTGTATAAAAATAACAGCACACAAATTTCACCCACACTTTTTTTTTTAATCTAATAAACGTTGCAAATAAACTGAGTGCAGGTCAGCACTCAGGACCAAATGGACTGATTTTGAATGTGATCAAGCTCAGTCTTTGGCTGGTTGTCTCTGGAAGATGGGGAACACGGATGTTTTCAAACATACTGTTCAAATGACTGTTGTTTCAGATATTCCCTAGTCCTACTTTCCATATGCAGTGTCTTCCGTCCAACTATAAGTAAGCAAACAAGAATGTGAATTTCAAAATTAGCGTAGCTGTTTGGCCCTTAACAGTATGGTAATTTCATACACACGCATGTTCTTTAGAATGTGAACAAATGGGAATCATTGGTAATACCTTCTGCAAAAGAGGGGGGAAAAGTTAGTGTTAATGTAGGTTTTTAATAAAAAAAATAATAATAATAAACAAAAAAAAAAAAAAAAAAGAACAAAACAGGACTCTTAAAGTTCTCCAATACTGCATAGTATTGGAACGTTCTTTGGAACAAGTGCACCATAAGGCGAAAAAATGCATTTGAGAAGTGACTTGCCCCAAACTTGTATCTTGGTCTCTACACATGAAATGTATCCACATTGTAAATGTAATATGCTTTTTTACAAATTATGTTCTGTAATATATACAGTTACACAGGAAAAGGAAAAAACATGGTTAAATGTTTATAATAAAGAAAATATTAGCCATCTAGAGGAAGGATGAAGGACAAACTTTTGCTGCAGATCAAGATACTGTATTGTGGGAAAAACAGTGTGTTATGTCCAAGGTGTAATGAGTAAGGGATGAAAAAAAAGCAGTAACCTGAACAGAAGAACAAATATGCATTTCTGCAAGTATGCACCTATATATGAATTTTATTCTATTCTAAATACACCATTTTATGAATATAGACATGTACACATAAATCAATTCATGAGAAGGAGACAGTCCAATGCACGTTCTTGGTGTATAATACAAACTAGCTATGGTTAGTCTGATTGCATTACTTTTTTTTTTTTTATCAGCTTCATCTTCAGATGCATTTTATGCAGCATTCTGGCTTGCTAGAGTTTACTATAGCAATTACTATTTTGGTTACACATTTTATTTTACACCAATTTTGCAAAATTACCTCAATTTATATATTGCATTATAAATCAAACTATATAAGGTGGATAATGTACATACCATATTATATCATAAATGATCGGGCTTGTTCAGATCAGTACAGAAAAAAGTTTTTCCTTTGTTTTTATATGTGCAATATCAATCCTAATGAGAGGTTTATCATAGATATAGTGACCGAACAGGACTTCCACAATTTCCTTTTCAGACAAACTTTGTAGGAATAACATTCTGGAGGAGTATTCATAGATATGAGACATACACAGATAAGTAGGAATCACCTGTCTAGATTGTAGAGCTTTTCTCGTGCGTTTTGTTTTTCATGAATAAAAATGCATATTTTCAAGGCTTGTTTGCAACATCTGTTTTGTAAAGGAGATGCATTTTTATTAATGTTTGCTTTACTAACAAGCCACCTAGGCAGACAGGAAGTTTTGTGTAAATTTTTAATGAAGATCTTTAAGCAAAATGTGTATGGAGGAAACAGTGATTAATAAGTTTACAGTGTTAAGGGCACTTTTTAGCTGAACATAGTAAAAATGGTTGCATTGTGTTAAAGAGTTGTAATACATTGTGAACCTTAAAATGTGCAAATTAACTGATAAGGAAAAGTTGTGCTAACGAGCAAATAACATTCTGAGGTGTTGAAAGTGATAGCTGAACAGCTGGCAAAGGTGGCTATAAAGAACCTTCAGATGAAGATATCCGTATTATAGGAAAATCAGGCAATGGCAGATGTTAGGACTTGGCAAAGCAATGTGGGTTTGTGGTAAGTTTAGGGTTTCTGCTTGCAGCAGGCACATGCCCTCAACTCCTGTGGGGGCTTCCTTGGGGGTCAGCAGCTCTGCTGTGGGCCACGGCCAACAACTTGTGTGCAAAGCTTCTGAGCTTGGGATGCAAAATGCATCAGGGCTGTTTATACCTGCAGTTGTGTAATAAACAATACGGAACTGTCAAACAAAAGCTGCAGTAACGGCAGCTGATATAAATTCTTACTGTTTAGCCATGCCAGCGTTCCCTTGCTTGGTGTCAGCTCAGATCTTGTATAGATTGCATGTACTTTTCCCCCAAGACAGGGTCACGTTGTTTTTTGAGGCTATGAGTCATGATTTGCTATTCTTTTCTGTGAAGCTCAGTGGAAGAGATCCAACATACAGTTTGTGCAGCGTAGAAGGGAAGATATAAATTCCTCATTCTGAAATGGATTAAACTGAGCCTATATTATATATGGTGGTTGTGATTTGACAACAATCACATGGTGTGTCATAGCAGCTTTACAAGAACTGCGGGCAGGATTGCTGTTCCTAGAGTCGTATTTATATAAACAAGTCTGCAGCTCTTCAGAGATAGAGCAGTTCTGCGAGACAGTGAATTTCCAAGTGCCTCTATGTCAAATGAAAAAATGTCTAGAAGAACAAAACCTTAGGTAACGTAGAATGCAGCAATACTCAGAAGATTGCTGTAATTATAGAATATATCTAAATGCCTTTGAAATGATAAGTATAGGATTTTCAGAGTCCATTCAGAAATGTTTTCAACTGAAGAGGAGCATTCCATGCTCATGTCCCATATGGAGGCAAAAAAAAAAAAAAAAAAGAA
This sequence comes from Netta rufina, assembly GCF_964035555.1. Taxonomy (NCBI): domain Eukaryota; kingdom Metazoa; phylum Chordata; class Aves; order Anseriformes; family Anatidae; genus Netta; species Netta rufina. The sequence continues at coordinate 20,975,341 of NC_140128.1, read as the reverse complement.
AAAAAAGAAATATTAAGTGTAATTGTAGTTTCTTCTTCATGGAAACGTAGAGATTAGGTTCCGTGAAGTTCAATACAAGTTATTTTCTTTCATTTTATGAACTTGTTTCTTCACCCTTAAATAAAGAAGTGAGAAGAAATGAAAGGAGAGGTCTCTACTTTGTCAGTGTTTTCATGGGATATGATATGCAGGCTAGCACTTCCTGTCTTTCTGACTCTGTGCTTCTGGAAGCAGAGCAATAGCTCTGCAGTTATAAACTTTATTACAAATAAACACTTCCTTTTGAAACTTGCTCTCAGTGTCAGGAATTTCATAGTACTAATGGGCTGAATCAAACCAGTGTGATGCACTGAGGGATAGAGTCCAAATGACAACATCTAGAACAGGCTCTTACTGCACTAGTAATTGTGTTGTTTCAGCTGTGTTTCAGCAAAGAGCATTAAAAGGCTGTTCTGAAGATGATACTTTGATTACCTATTTTCTGAAGTTCTGGAAAAGTAGTGCTTGGAAGTTTATTGGACTATTTTCTTCTGCTTTGGTATAGGATAAAGTTTACAATTTTTTTTTCCTAAATTTTTTTCCTTAATTTTTTTGGTTCTGGTAGTGTTAATACATATAGTGTTTGCTTGCTGTATCCAAGGAAAATTCTTAATCCAGGTCATTTTTTTCCCCATATTATATTTGGTCATAGTGAACTTTCCAACTAAGGAAATATAGAAAGATACAGAGGAGAGGCAAATAAACAAACATGAATACTAAAACATAAAATAAAGCAAAAACACAACAACAAAAAAAAAATCCTGCTTTTCATTTTAATCTCTTTTCTTTTCAGAAATGCTTTGAAATGAAATGTTCTCTTTCCAGCAAAAGAAAATATTTCAGCAATGTTACCAGATGGCAAAACCCATTGTTTACAAAGCATCGTGTGTTTACTCATAGATATTTTCACTTGGTGGGGGAGAGGAACAATAGAATGGAGATGGTTTCAGCTGCTCAGCACAGTAACGATTTTAAGACAAGAACTCTATAAAGCGTTATCAGAGGAACTCAGGTGATTATTTTCCTAGTAGTTCAGCATTCTCTGCTGTAGTGTTGTGAAACATGGTATGGCCTAAGGCTTCAGATCTCTGCACTCAATATTCATTCTTGTGATTTAGCAGTTAAAAACAATTTCAGAAGACAGTCTGTGACAGTCTTTATGAAACAAGTGTCAGAATATAGTTCCTAGGTTTTAATGCTATTAGATGTTTGCAGGTCTTTCAACCAGTCAACTCATATTTTCCATTCTTGATCAGCTTCAGGCAGAGAACCCACATTTTTCTCAGCAGTTTGATTATCACAGTAAATCACCAGTACTGGGGGAGATGTCCGTTACAATTTGAACCCACCGTGCCTTCCCACATCATTTCATTACAGGTCTCACTATTACTGTAATTAGAAGTAGGGCTAGTTTTTTTCTATTGTTCCTTGCACCTGGTTTGTTCCAAAAATCCTATTAACCCAGATTTTCACACCATAACATATAGTACACATTTTGTGTTTGCCCTTAGCACCCCTTCCTTTCATTCTTGAGTCGAGATTCCTCCATATGTTAGTTTTTGATTTCATTCCTTGATCTTGGGTGTGAAACCACATTTGCTTGGACTAAAATACATTTTGTTCAATGGGGCTGGTTTACAAAAAATATGACCTCAGTCACAAGTGAGGCTTTCTTCTTTGCAGTTGTGTGTGGAAACATTCCTTGCTGTAACAGAACTGTACTCATCCTTCTTCAGCTTTCCAGCAGTCTATCTGCAAACATTATCTGCAGTGTTTTTGTGTTTGCTTTCACACAACTGATGAAAATGGTAAATAGTACTGGGCCTTGCACTAATCCCTATGGAATCTCACTTGAAACAGCCTTGTTTGATTCTCCACCAAATGCTTCTTCCCCAGATCCCTCAGCTATCCACCTGTTTCTTAATTCTTTTTAATATAAGCTCGATTCCTATTGAATGAATGTTACCTATTTTATCAGTGTTTAGCACAGTGCTTAATCATCTATCTTACCCAAGTACATTATTATTCTTGACTTATAATTATCAGTTACTGTGTTATATCAGCAGAGAATGGAGCTAAAATTTTTCACAGCCTTAGTAAGAGTGCTTTCTCATCCTGCTTTTCAGTAGGCTGGGAACATAGCCTCGTTAGAAGCAATAAACGTGATAAATGACATTGTTAGTTGTGCAGTCTGCTTTATTCTTTGAGGTTCTGATGTCATACTTAACATCACTACATGTGTTTTTCCATGTCATTAGCCAGGGGAAATACCTGCTTGTGGTGTCTAGTGTGTTCTCTGACCTTTCTTCCATCAGGGACAGCTAAGGTAGTGGAAGACCTGTTATCTTACTTAAAAAGCAAGAGAAAAAGATAAACGTGGCAAGTACTGTATATATGAGAACGTGTGCCTTGCCTTTGAAAAAATAGCGAGGCCAGGGATCATTGTGGTGGGATTAACTCAGTCTCTTTTAGCCTATGGAAAAGTCTTTTTGTAATAATGAGTTTTATCTTTTCTGTAGGGTTCTGATACTCTGGAGGAGTTGTACGGTCTCCATCCCAGAGCTGTCAACAGTTGCATAGATGTCCTGAATCTCATTTATGGCATGCTTCAGAGATGAGACCAAAGTCTTGGTTCTGAATGGGAATATGAAATAAATTACTGTCTGGAAGTGGTGATATAAAACTCCATCCCTTTTTTTTCCCCTCATCTCCCTGCACATCCTGTTGAGATAGGAGGGCTCCAGCACTGTACCCCTCCTCGCTGTAAGCATGACCTTGGGGTTAACAGGCCCTCACTCTTCCCACAGGAAACCCTGCCTACGTGCCTAAATACAAGTAATCACTTCAAAAAGTGGGTAGGTTGTTATGGGAAAACTTGCATTATTTCAGCTTGTTTCTTTCTACACTGGAGAAATGAATTTTCTATCTTCAAGGCTATGTTGTATCTGTTAGAGATGACTAGATCTGTTCAACCAGAAGGAAACTCAGAGCAACAAAGCGATGGGAGACTGTCACTGCATATTATTTTAAAGAGTTACTGTTTCAGTTAACATTTTGTGTTAATATTTAGTACTACCCCTTATCTCTGGTAGACAAAAAACTAATTTCTATATTGACTAAAGCTGTTTGATGGTAACTTCAGGATAAAATGAGATCATTAGTGTGGCAGAAGAGAATGCCGATTGCTGTCATGCTAAGGTAATGTAAAATGATGGTTTCACAAACAACCAAAGATGGTTAAAACCAGATATACAGAAAAACTTATACAGGGAGTAATTGCAAATGCCAAAGTTCATCTCTTCCTTTGGTACGGCTACATCCTTCTCATTGTTTAATGTGGATTTGTATTTAAAGAATTTAAGTTGGCTGATACTTGTTTAGCACTGAACAGAATTTATCAGTTCATTACATATTTTTATTTCATATATGTGTTTTGTTGACCTATGTGCATGGACTATGTGAGTGAGTTATTTCAGAATACTCAGTGAGTTTTGATGATGGTGTAATTCAAAAAGGATTGCGTATCTTGCATATCTGGAAGCGTTGCAATTGTTTCCTGCTGTGTGGGTTGGGACTTCCTAGCCTTGTATGACATTTTTCTTTCTTGTGCAAAGTTGTAAGTTGGAACTTGGGGCATTTTTGTAGGATGACTATTCAACTACATTAAGTTAGCGTTATTAACTAATGAACATCAAGGATGCAATTCATCTGCACCGTTTGATATCCACATAATATTTGTGATTAAAATAATTTAAAACTACACCTGTAATTTACCAAATAGAAGACTTTATTGTCAAATCCTTGCACCCTTTCCTCCCTGGCTTGGTATGTATGGTTGTTTATTTTAACATCAGTGATGTTAGTTCCTTCATTTCTCTTTAACATTCACTCTTTACACTGGTTATTCACTTTCTCCCCAAGATCAGTGTGTAACTAATCTAGAAACTTTTGCTATTCAAGGAAAAGATAATAAAGTCATCATGAAAATATTTTTGACAAATCCAACAGCTTTGTAACACAAAGGAAATCTTCTCAAGTTTCTGTTAAAAGATATTACTCAAAATTTCTAACATATTCTGTTGTACTGTTCATCCTTCTGAGCAACGGTTCAGGCTGAATTAAGCTGAAAAGTGTTTTGTGCTCATCTTGCCTGCCTTTAGTGTTATATGAGCAATCAGACAGGATAGAGTATGAACAGGACACATACCTGATTTGAAGAGACAGCAAATTCTTGAACAAAAAGTGAAAGCAACAATAGGTAGTAAGGAATTTCAGACAGCTAAAATAGAACCACATTTCTCTAAACTGAATCTGTCCATTAGCTGAACATATTTAATTGTTCTTAAGGTAATTTGCACTGTATCTGAGGAATGTGTGTTTCTCAGTGATTGCTGAAAACATAGTTCTCCTAAGTTTTGATGAAGATTATCTCCAGCTGGACACAATTTGCAAGGACGATTCTCATTTGTCCTGAGTAGAAAGAGGTTCAGGACAAGACTCAAGACATAAGGCTGCAGGGTCCTACTCTATGATTCAATTAGGATTCCAATTATGCTGAATGTAATTAGAAGCCAAAGGCAGCTGAGCAGAAGAAAACATGCTCTAACAAGAGGTGTTAGGTGGGCACACAGTAATAGGGACTGTTTGGGATTCTTTCCATTGCCAACAGGTGCTTGAGAGGGTCCAGAGCAGCACCAGCTCCAATGCTTGTAGCTGGTGGGCATCTCAGCAGACAAGGACAGAACACATCCTCTCCTGGCACATCCTGCTGCTGCTGGCAAGTTGTGCAAGGCTTGATGCTGGCATGGGTGCAATTCATAGTGCTAGGCAGGAAATAAATTTTTAGCAAGGATTATGAAGATATAGTGGAGAGGGACTGTCTCTAACATAAGAGCAGCCTCTGCTCTGAAATACCCTGCATGGCCTCTGGCTGGAAGATCACAGGTTTCCCATAGCTCCCATGTCACAGCTATCAGTCCCATGTAAACATATCAGAGATTAAAAGGGTATGGTCCTAAGTGCTGATGTTTGAACAGATGAGTTGTGGTTGCTCAAATCAATGGGATGCAACAGCTAGGGAAACTAGTTGCACCTTGAGAGTTACTGGTTACCAGGCTGTTTTCCAGGGGAGTTTAAGAATCTAAGATAAACTAACTTTAGGAGTGAGGAGTTAATTCAAATAAAAACGAGCATCACAACGAGGGGAGGGACAGAAAGCTATTTAACCAGACATTTAATGAGGCTTCAAGGAGTCTGAACAAATTGATACCATTGTTGGAAGCACATGGAATAACTGAGCTTGGATAAAATCACATGAGGAGTTTTCAGAATAAGTACAAACATAGTAAGTTTAATCTATATATGCAAATTGAAACTTTACACACCTGGTATGCTTTCTAAATATGGTAAATAGTTAATTGCTATGAAAATTAACTGTTTTGCTATCAAAGAAAAAAGCTCTATGGGAAGTGACTATCAGGGTTGCTTCTGAGACTCATGTTTTTTACTCTATTTTTCTTCCATCTTTCCAAGACTGACCCTTTTTTCTGTTACTTACTGTCCACATGCTTACAGACCCTCCCTTTATACAGCAAGCAACTGTTGGGAAAGGAATTGCTTCTCACTGCTGAGCTCCCGGATGGCAGATTTTATAACTACCTTCGTGTTACACATATTGTTATGGCATGTATAAAGGGATGTTAAACTAGCTTGTGATATCATTATCTATGTTATAGTATCAAGTATAGTCCCTGCTAAGATGGTAACACTAAACAGGGAGAGACACAAGTGCACTATCATGGGAAGGCTGAAAATGAACACAAAAGTAAGTTACAGCATCAAGCAAATTTAGAATTTATTTTGCAGTTCTGGTTCTTTCCTGGCACTCCAAAGAAGGCAACATCTAAATTTGCATGTAACAGACTTGTAAAAGATCTGTGTAAGTTTTGCTATCATGAATATTTGTTAGTCTTTGTATAAAGCAACATATTACTTGCTTATTTGCTATAATCCTCCCAATCAGCTCCATTACAAGTGACTGGGACCGTCTAGAATGTCAAGTACAAACACTAAACAACTTGTGCAATAAATTCCAGTAATTACCCTTTTAAATTCACTTATAGGTATTGAGTCACTCTGGATGTACCTGGGAGAACAGAAAATACGAGGTGACATGCTCTAAAAAAACACCAATATGGGTCTAATTCCCCTCACCTGACAAAATCTTCGAAGTTCAAAAGGCAACACTGAAGTGATGAATCTGGGTGATTCTTTAGCTATAAAAATGATTTGACATGGCTAAGTACTCAAGCACATAAATAGGTATCACATACAAGTCTAGCTGGACAATTTATATAATTAAACACATGATTTAGTATTTCTTCAGAACAGCTTCAGCATAGGCCAAAATTCTCATTAAGCCACATAAAGTAATTAATATATTGAACAGAAAATAACCCAAAGAAATCCCTGGTCTAGATGCATGTTAACATTATACAGACTTGAAAATACAAATCTGAATACAGATGTGATCAAAACTATGGGAAAACCCTTTGCATTCAGGTTAGATGATAAAATCGCTATGCTAAATGCTAAAATGTGATAATTTAAATGAAATAAACTAGTTTTGAAACTTGAAAAGGCAAGATGACTTCCAGGAAAAAATCAGTCCAGATAGCAAACTAGATATATTTTATGGTATGTACACAAGAGCATTCATATTCCCAGTTTGGTTCAAACAGATTGGAAAGCATATTACAGTAAAAAGGAAAAACAAAATTACTGATGTCAAGAAGGGTGGAGTTAAGGTTGGAGGAGCTGACCGTTACGTTCATAACTTCATGTTACTTCTTAAGCAAGTGATAAGGAATAGTCTTCTCCCAGGAAAGAGCCATGGAAGCAGTTGCTGTTTAGCAAATGTATGTCTTCCATTTTAATTATTTAATAGGAGTGAAACTGGGTTGCCCTTCATAAATAAGGTGTTCCCGCTTCTCTATTCAAAGTGTGCCACTGTTGTGTCACTGCTACTAGAGAGTCAACTCAGGCAGCCTGGAGGGAGGATGGTAAGTACTGTATGCTCAGGGCAGCTGTTAGTTTGCTTTTCTTCACAGCAAATTAGTATTTATTACCCATAGTGCTTAAAATTCCCAGTTAAAATTGGGCTCCATTTTGTTACTGTTGGTGTATGATAGAAAGAGTTTTTTGATTTGAGGTCCTTGCTTGTTAAAGGATAGAAAAGAATGGCATGGAGAGATGATTTGCGTATTCAACAAACTGCAGAATTGCGAACAGAGTGAAGGTGTCTGACGTGGCTTGTTCATCGTCTGAATGTAGAATGTAGATGAGCAGTGCTGTGAATAACCACACTAGTGAGAGGGAAAGTATTTTCCATGTTACAGAAATCCCTACCTGACAAATACACCTTATCAGAGCATGATTTCTTCCTGCTGAAAATGTTGATCAGAGACTGAAAGAACAAGCTTGGTAAATGCAATTATCTTATGACACTGTACATCATAAATGTCTACTCTAAGCTTAAATAAGCTTTTTTTTAAGTGATCACAGAGTAACATAGCTTTCATTCCACAAAGAATCATCTGTAACCCTTTTAAAATCAAATCAAATTTTCTCAACATAATGGACAAACAGATCCATTCATCCATGATGCAGTTTGCTTTTCCAAAATAAATTTGTTTAAACCAGAAGCATCTGTTCCTTTTTAAAATATCATCAAGGGGTGTAGTTACCAATTAGAAGAAGAGTGATGCAGAAAACATCCATGTCATCTTAATTTTATCAGATTTTGGCAACTGCAAAGAAAATTACCTTCCCAACAGATTGTTCGTCTCTCCCTCCCTCTTAGCTTTTTCACTGCTTTCAAGATTTTTCTGGAAAAAATAGCATCATTTGTGACAGGCTCTATAAACAGTATTTAATTCCACAGCTGTTGAGAACACAGACATTTCCAGCACTTTCCATCATTTCTGCTGGTAGTTGCTGGCAGCTGGAACATCCATGTTTGTTGTTTTCTATTACTAGACTCCAGAATATTTGAAGTGCATTACAGCCTCTTCTGTATTTACTAGACAGACCCTGGATCTTTTTTTTTTTTTTTTTTTTCCTTTTTTTCTCTCCCTTGTTCTGGAGCCCTTGTGTCTGACCTAGAACAGGTGAACCTCAGGGACTTGTGCTGGCAACTGTGCTCAGATTTATTTCAGCTGCTTGTTTGAGCTTCCACACTTTACCCCTGAGTAAGTTGGTTATCAGGGTCAGATACTGCTCATGCATTTCCCAAACAGCAAGATGAATATCCATGGACAGCACAGGACAGAAAACAATATACCCAGAATGTAGCTTAAGTAGCCCATAACTTTTTAATGAATTACACCTAGGAACAATCCAGTGATAACTTATTTAGTACAGGTTGTCTCCTTACTGCTACTTTGTTTAGTAGTTAACGGTTGTTTCTATTTGCTTTTTCTGTTAGCACTGAAGGATATTAAGGACAAGAACGCATCTCACATCTTGTCCAAATTAAGTTAGCCACAATCACTTTACAACTCAGGATTTCAAGATTATTATTTTTTTCCTTCCAGTTCCATGTTCTGTATGAAAGAATGTAGAACGTTGGTTTTCCTGTATGCCTGACCACTTTTCTGAAGGCTTGGCTACTCAACGTACATGAGTAAATAACACGTGCTAAATCTGAGGCCACGTGCCCAGGGGAGAAACACTTTCTCATGTTCGGTAAGAGAAAGCCATGCTGGTGGTTTTTCCTCCATGCACTGATGATGATTACAGAGATCATAAAATAAGTGGGAGCTTTGCTTTCTCCTCCTCCTTGGAAGTGGCATCCACTGTCAAAGAAAGAGGTTTAAGCAGAACTTTATGAAGTGCTTTGGGTGGAGATTGCTCAGTTGTTCTGGTTTAATTGTACTTTTATATACTTTTTTTTTTTGGTTGTTGTTGTTTTTTTTGTTTGTTTGTTTTTCAGTATAGTGGCTAGTATATAGGTCTGAGCCTTTCCAAGTGTTTATATGAAATGTTCATGGTACTGTGGAGTCTGTAAAATCATGTTTGCTTTTTTATCTCTCTGGAGTAGCCAAAATTTTGAGTGAAAAAGTCAATATTTTAATTTATGTTGAAAGAAGCCCTAAATGGTAATATACAATTAAATATTTAAAGTAACACTGACTTTTTTTTTTGAAATTATGTAGTGGGAGTGAATGAATTAAAGGCTTATGTTTGTTATTTTTTATATAGCCTTGAGAAAACAGTTCTACAGGGTTTTATTTATTTTTGAGGGGGGAGATAAACCTTTTACATTCCTCTGAAAACATTGGTCTAGTTCAGGAACAAATAAGTATCTTAAAAATATTCCCTTTTGTGAATGTTACAAACCTAAAAAGGGGAAGATCTGGCTTAGGGGGAGATTTATGGAATTTCAATCCCAATTTCCAGACCAAAATCTGCATATAACAGATAGATACATAATATTTTAAATATGGAATTTGCTGTTTGAGCGAGGTTAGGAAACATATGGGGAAACACGTTACTTTGTATGAATTCAGTTGGGCTGCTCGCGTGAAAAAAAAATAAATTACTGTAAATCCACCTGGGATAAATACATATATATAGTTTGTCTTCATGTACAATGCACACAACTTTTAAATGGCCATAAATGATTTTTTTTTTATTTTTTACCAATTTTCCATTATAATATTTCTCTGGATGTGTGAAATATTAACTGCATTCTTGCATATGTATAGTTCATAGCTGTGTGTTTACCTAGATTCCTGTAGAAATTCTTCCTGTCTATATAATTTGCTTTTGTGGTGTAAAAATGTCTGTGAATAAAATGCAGACATAAACTGAAGACGTGATTGACTTGTAGCAGTATGTTCAAAACAATAATGAAAGGGTACTATTTGAAGTATGCACTATTCCATCATAATAATGTTTTTTAACAAACATTTGGAGATCATACAAGATGAGAATATCTAGAATAAAATTATGAAAAATAGCAGTGGGAACCATGTTTCTGCATTCTGCCTTTATATAACAGTGTTCCCCATTCATGTACTACACACTTAATTGGTATTAGGATGAAAAAGTCTCTGAGTTGGAACTACCTGAATTTATTTATTTTTATATATGTATATAGGATATATATATATAATATAAATAAATATATATAAATATAAATATAATATAAATATACATATATAAAATATAAATATTATATATATATATATACTTGAAATATAACCAAAGAAAAATGCTAGTTCATACCAATATTTCCTTAGTATGTATAAAGATCCTGTGCTTTGTGTAGGTGCTTGATCTAGAATTTAAATTATATATCAAATTGCATGGGCATCATGTGAACTGCTTTATGGAATCGTTCATATTAGTGAATTGTTTAGTATTAGAACAATGAAAATACTAATAAAATGATGGGAGTGTTAAACAGATGTACCAAAGAAGTATGCCATCTATGTGCAAGGCACAAGGAGTCTGCAGCTCATTTGTTCATAAAATGTGTTGATGTCAATGTCTTAACCTGCTGGTGGCAGCAGACGGGGGAAGATCCATCATTCTCCAGCACTTCTTATGAAGCAAATTGTACCTACTTGGGCAATACAATTTATTCTGACTCTTGAAAATTAAAATATAAGTCCCTGGTCACATTGCTAGGAGAATCCTCTGTACTTGAAAACATTCACAGAAATCTTAGAACTTGTATCTTTTATATCAGGAGAAAAATAAGAAACCTGAATGAACACAATTGTCTGTACAAAATAAGCATAGCCCATGAGTAGTGCAGCAGTCAACAAAGACAATGCTTTATGAGTTGTTAGGCTTCAAGAATCTGAACCACAAATACCCAAAACCGTTTATTCCCATGTAAAAGTAGTTTTAGTGGCTGGAGACTGCCATCTTTCTTTATGATAAAAGAAAGCATTAGATGGCTGAGAATGACTTAAAAGGGTAGAAACATTTGCACCTTAATTTTTGTATTTGGCTGTGAGAGCTCTTGAAAGTCTGCTTTCTTATTCCTTTCATGTTATTGACTTCTATAAAGCTGGTTTAATAAACAATAATCAAAGATCAGAATTGGAATTATTTGTCTCTGGAAATGTGGTCTGTAACAGGGCTGATGGGTAGCCTTGGTGTATATTATGTGCTTATGTACTAATAAAAGTGTGTAAAAGGAATGTTTGAGGGAATTTGGTGCTGCAAAATGTCCTGGCTGCTATCAGTGGTGTTGAAATGGATTTTGAGTATAAGAATAAATTTCTCCGATTGCCTATGTTTTTAAGGTTGACAAAAATTCATGTGCAAAATTAGGTTGGAAAGATGCTTGAACACTGTTTAGAGATGTCCATGATACTGTTTACCATGTAGCTTTTCTTCCAAAATTAGTAAGATGCAATGAGATGAGAAAATTGGTGGTATTTTTGATGGTGAAACTAGAAAGCTCTGTGTACAAAAACAGTATTGATGTATGTGGAGAAAAAGAACTTCTTTCTGTCACTTAGTGTAATCCAGAAATAATAATTCTGCACAGGGATGGGCTAATGCCTTAATGACACTAACGAGTCAATTGTAAATGACCTTGTGAAATTACACAATGTGAAGGAAGGGGACAAAGCAACTGTATTTGTTATCTTGGGTAGTGGTGTCATCCAACTGATAGCACAGCACAACTAGACATCTATTTTTAGGTGACCAGTAAGTTAACATCAAAATTCAGGATTCTATCCGAGTAGTGATGGAGAGAAAAGAGTGTGGAAAATAGTTACCCAAGCCATGGTTCCTTCTTGGAATACAAGAAGTCTATTGCTTTCATGTGTATTAAAAATTAATCGCCAAATGAAGAAAATGCTTTACAGTGCCCTATTACTGTAATAACTGAATGCCTGAAATAACTGAATGTGTGCATTTTATGATGTATTATTGATATTAGATAGTACCAGGAACCAAAATAAGGGAGCAGAACCCTCTAGAACAGAACCCTCAGTATAACTCAGTACAGTCTGTGCTCCAGAGAGCTTAGTTGTCTTCTGTGTATCCCTATATTGAAACAAGAATGGCTGTGGTGTTCTTCAAATTATGATGTGAAAATACTATATTTAAAAGCTAGATTATCTATAGTTAAACTTTGTACGATGGCAAGAACTTTCAGGGTCAGGTGGCCACAGCCTCGAGTCTAATAAAATACAGAATAATGATAAGGATCAGGCTTTCTAGTCTCAGCAGCTGCATCGTACCTCTCCCCCAAAAGGAAAGGTTGCATCAAAAATCTGTATTATAAGAAAATCAAACTTTAATGTATCCAAACCAGTTGCAGGAGAGGAAAAGAAATGATGCAGCTTGAAAATGGGCTGTAGTAAGGTTGTCCAGTTCTACTTGTCTGATCTGTTCTGAGGTTATGTTGCTTGATAGAAGAAGTTAAATGCTTATAATCATCTTCCATGTTAAAAAGGAATAAGCTTGTTTTACGTCTGGATAATTTTCTGTGAAATAATATTAAGATTTCTCTCAAGTGATTAGCATGTTTGTATTATTAAACTGGAGTATGAGATTAAAGTGAAAGATGTTATTTTTATTTAACCTGACTTTGAACTAACACTTTCATCAATGCCTTCATTCTGCTATCATAGGAGAAATCATGAAAGTACTGGCTTTGAGGAAAGACCTGGAGAAGAGCAGGTTTGGCTTAGTGAAATTTGCTTGCATCAGGATACTGCGTTTTTTAACTACCAGTAATGGTAGGGAAAAAACAAAAAATAACAGCAAAAACACAACATTGTTTTTTGTTGTTTGTTTGTTTTGGGGGAGAAAAGGAAGAAATACTAAATATCTAAAATAAAGAGAAGAATGTAGGTCTTTCTAAACCATCAGAAAAAGTAGGTGAATCCAAAGAGCAATTAATGACAGTAAATTTGAGAGCCTTGCTATGTATGGAGCTTGATACTTCAGAGAAGGAGGTTCCTCTAAGCATTGACTAAGCAGCTTACGGGCATCTAACAGAGGTCTAGCTCAGGGTCAGTGCTGGAAAAACTGACTTTGCACGAGACACCCTAATGCTCCTGGTTCCTAGGATTTCTGGTGGCACTGCATGAATGTACGTATATTGTTTATGAACTATTGCTGTTTTATTCACTGGATTGAAATGAGTAAGCCTTGCTGTAAGCAAACACGCTGGAGAATGAAGACATACGGTCTAGTTCTAGTTTCACTGTGGAAACAGTAGCATTATATAGGCTTTTCCATTTATTTCCATCCCGGTTCTCAGTTATCCTGTGCAATGGAGTGCTCACTATTTTAATTTGGTAAATGTTATTTAGTTTAAGTATGCTATTTAAAATAGATATATATTATCCCCTTTTCAAATGCAGGAAAAGGGAATCAGAAAAGCTATTACTTAATGTAACACAGCATATCTCAGTAAAACTGGAAGTGATCAAGCTATTGCTCCAACATCTACACATCTTTACATCGTGGTCATGGTTACAAAGGGTATGAACAGAGGATGATGGAAATGTTTTCCTATGTCCCTGCAGGATATTTGTCTCTTTTAGGTCTTTGGCAGTAATGCTGTTGGGAGCAATTGAAAAAGATGCTATGATATTTAGGGACTTAATTTTAATTCTAAATTTCTCCCTCAATATATATGTTAAAATAGAAGGAGATACTTGTTAACAAACCTCTGTGCATACTAACCACCATTTCAAATCCAGATTAGTATTCAGCCAAACCTAATCTGTATTTTGCTGTCTTTCAAATTAGAAGGCGTTTCATATCATCTTTCTGGAGGAAAAATTTGGAATCAGGGACCACCTTGAGTATTTATTTTGCACCCTTCATTACCTGATTTGTTGTATGTCACTGCTGAAGGGAAAAAATAAGTCATGACTGCAAATGTTTTGCTTATTTCTGGCCACTAGCACGATAAGCAAGTGTGGTTTGTCCAGGGAGGTAAATAAAAACCAGCCACTTGCATGCACTGAAGAACTAGCACATGAAACTTGCCTGTTTTATGCACTGCTGACGTTCTGGAGTGAAAATCAGGACAACAGATGCCTTCAGGTGGTTGAGTGCAGTTAGCTAATAAAGGCTGCTGAAGTAATGATGAATTAATATGAAGCAGCTAATTTGTCTTTGTCCATTTTAATGTTAATCTCTTCCCACTACATCATCACCCAGTCACTGTTTCTTACTGTAGGGCAAACCTGTGCTGAATCAGAAATGGACAGGAAACACTACTACTCATCCCAATATGTTTAATTCTCTGAGTACGTCATTGTATCTGAATAAATCTGGCATTAAACAACTTTTTTTTTCAGTGTCTATATATATTGTAGCATAGATATTTTTCTGATGCACCTCATAACAGTTGTCTAATGGGATTATTTTCATCTAGTCTCCTTGCTTTTTCATAAGTAAGAACATAAAATGATATGAGCCTGGAGAGTATAAATTTAATGCACTGTTTCAAGCAAGACTTCACTATATATTACAGTATTTATGCTTTTACGTAAGCACATATGGGATATTTCCTTTAGTTTAAAAGGAGCCAAGTATTCTTTCTCTCCATGGTGCTGTATGCAATTAGGATTGTTTTTTTTTTTTCTCATGTACATTGCATCATATCTACCTTAAGTGAGTTTCATCTGTTTTCTTGTTGCTTGATTGAAAGCTGTCTTGGAATTTTGTGCATTTACTCAGAGTATAAGTGTTCAGAGAATTTCATACCTTCTTCAGACTTGCAAGTTTTACATTTTCCTTCACCTTGCATTAAAAAGAAAAACAGCAGATACCAAAGAGCGTGCTGGGTCACTACAGTGTCTTAGTTGCTGATTTATAGATGTAATCAGGAACTTAAACATCCATGGTGGCATTTCCGCAGCTAATTCTTGGTGGTCTGGCTTTGCTACCCTTGAAGCCTTTGGGATGGGCTATTTAATGAAATTCAAGTCGGTCACATTTTAAATTTTAATCATGTTTTTAATTATTGATCAGACTTAGTATTGGCATTACAATACAAGTCTCTGTTCTGTATCCTGCAGGAGTTCAGTCATTATCATCTTCCTTTTCAGATACAGTCTCTAAGAGTCAACACACATCACATAGGGGGCCCAGCAATGCAAAATGAAAAGCTTTGTGCTTCCTGTCCAATTTGTTCTGATATTTGGGTGTAATAGTAGGATAACGGTAAAAGAAGAGTTTCAGAAGTGTGTTCACAGAGACTGACATGAAGAGAAAAATATAAACTGGCCCTCTTAGAATTCAATTCTTTAAAAGCTTTGTGAAATTGTTTCATTTCTTAAATCGGGTATGAAATCAGCAATGGAATCAGTGTAGCATGGATAATGTTAATGAATTAAATGAAGTAAATGAAGTAAATTGAAGTTGCTCTATATATAGTTATTGACATAATGTATTTTAAGTTTTTGTTGTTGTTGTTGTTATACCCATAGTTTCTCTGCAGAAGATACAGCAGATTACATCTTTCTGGTAAAGATGTAATGAACCTTACCACTTGCCAAGGAATTCCTGACACTATTGAAAATGAAATGGAAATAAAAGTTGGCTGTGTATCTGTTTAACTCAACATCAATGAATTCACGATGCTAAAATTATATTTCATTATATTTCAGTCAGCAAGCAGACATAATTATATAATGACAGAATTGTTCTTTTCTTTTTTCTTTCTTTGACATTCTGTAGAATGAAATGATTTTTTTACTTGACAGACAGGTGGCTGTATAATGCTTATGGCTGATCTTTACAATAAGTGACAGTAAGAAAAAATCAGAGCTCATTAACATTCACTCAACCCAGTGTCTGCACCACTGATCAATGCTCGGACTACTGTATGGCTTAAAATGCTTAATGAATCTTTGTTTGACAGAACCAACTGCTGCTGCAGGAAAACGTGGATGATCTGATAGCTGGCAGAGTGAATATGCACCACACTTTATAAACAAGGAAAATAATGAATAACTGGGAAGCAGAATGAGTGAGAGAAGTCTTTCAAGGATTGCGATGATTGATGAACTGTATTATGGTTGACACACACGCTCAGTGTTTTGCATAACAGTGTTAGCATCTGATTGAGCAGAAAACCAGGGGAAAGTGAGATTGCCTATGTGATTAGTGGAAGGTAATCAGCCATCTGTTAGGAATAATGCATTTTACTAAAGACGAAGACAGAAAGCATATGTGTGCGTGTGCTCACACAGGATTTCTCACCTTTTATACAAGTATCCATGAAAATGGATAGAACTGTATATAAAGAACTAAAAAAACTCTCAATTCATCTGTGACATTTTTTTCTACCACCAGAAAGAAAGAGTACAAGCTCGTAGCTGTTGTGTAGTTTCTGAATGTTGTGCCGTTTCAGTGGACTAAAGCAGTAGCTTCAGAAGTGACAGAAACAAATATATATATATATATTTTTTTTAATAATGGCAGCAAAAATCTCTTACACTCTGATTGTGATGGCGAAAATACAGCTAAACTCTGAAAGTATTGAGATGCACTTTTATTGATCAGGACATTTGAAAACAAATTTTCAGCTGTTCACATGCAAGTTTAAAGCCACCCTGCTTATACAACTATTCTAGGTACAGAAAGGGTTTGGTTTACAGGAAAGCTAGACTCTCTGATTTTGCATTGCTTGCCCACTCAGAACTGTTATCGATGCTAACAGGATTTGGTGACGTAGCAAACAAGAGTGAACTTGACTATTCATCTTTATAAAGCGCTTTACCATTGATATTAGTCCTGGTTAGACGGAAATATATAGCTTCTTAACCTTTTTTTTTTTTTTTTTTTTTTTCCAAAAGTAATTTTTGCATAGGAACATATGAAAAGCAACTCTAAGAAGTGTATTCAGTTTTGATAAGTGTTTTAGCACCTCAGATAATTGTTTACAGTTCACTGTTTACTGTTCACTATCACAAAATCTGGAAAAACAAAATACTCCAGAAATATAACAAACTCTAAGCTGAGCATTTAAAGTTAGTCACTTAAAATGTCAAATGCTGCAATATACGACCCCAAAGCATTATTTGGCTTAATCATCCATTCATATATAGTTTTTTAGCAGATGTTTAATCCCCTAGATGTCTGTGCCAGCTTGATGTATGCACTATTGTTCTTAAATGCACTTTTTCAAATCTTACAATTCTTTTTGCTGAAATTTGATATATTTTAGTTATGGTGATTTATTTAAATGGTGAAAATGTTAAAGCAGGATGTCTACAGCCCATCTTGCTGGTTTTGGCTTTCAGGCTTCGATATAAATTAATATCCTAAATGCTGGAGGGGAACGGATATATAGCCAGAGGTCAATGGATGTGAGTGTCTGTGTGAGAGTGGTGTGGAGAGAAGATCAGGTAGTGATCTCCAGGAGCTTTACACACCCCTGTGAACGCAGCCCCCTGCAAGGCTGTTGACCTGTTTAGCAGCGTGGCAGCCAAACCTGTGCATGGTCAGTGATTCAAAGAGCCTTGAATTTTGCACCGTTGCCTCTGTTGGCTCCTTCCTTCCGCCCCTGTGGCTTGGGGTTGCCTGGAGCATGTGGGCACAGTGCCATCACCCAGTGCTTGCAGAGGGGCCGGGGCCACGGCTGGGGCTGGCCGGGAGGAGCTCGCTGGTCCCCCGCAGGCTCCAGGAGCCCTCTGGGGCACCACCGCGATCGTGCCAGGTTTCTCGGAGGGAGTGAGAGAAGCCTTCGGTTTGCCTTTCTCGCAGCGGCGTGGCATGACAATGCCTTTTTATTCTGCCAAGAAACGCTATAATCAATCTGCCTACTAGTATTCAGATTCGGTCAGGTCTCGCTGCAACAGTTTCTCCTTTCAAGCATGCGTGGGCTTTTTAAAATTGTCCCAGACCTTGCTAATTAGCATTCACAGTATGTTTTATTACTTCTGTAAGCTTTTTTTTTTTTTTTTTTTTTTTTTTTTATGGGCAAAGAGTGATCTATTTTAAAACTTCTCCTCCTTTTCGTGCTTGAAGTGCTACAACTTGCTGTGATCTGGCAGACAGAAAAGATTGAAAGGACTTGACTTTAAGAGCAACTAAGGTTAAGGAGTTATTAGCTGTAATGCTGGAGAGCCAGTATACAGAATCAAGCAGATCGTAACAAAAACAGGTCAGCAGGTTCCAGATGGTTGCTAATTGCGATCTCAGCATATCAAAGCTAGAGCTATGCTCTGCATGCAGCATGGGCTAGCTTTCGTTTGCTTCTGCAGGAGCATGTTTTAATTTCTGTTTGCTAATTGCTGTAATGTCCTTACGAGAGCTGAGTCATGTTGAAAAACTCTCACAAAGCACCATATTTTTTTGTGTGGGCAAACTACAAAGCAAGTGCTGCACTTCCTGTATTTCTGCATCATTTAGCAATTCAGTAGCAACTATTTTGTTGATGGGCCTGTTTAATTTGTTGATGGTGAACATGCAGAAATAGAGACCATGTGTGCTTGACCAAAATGTCATTCTTTGGGAGGAGGAAATCATGTGAATAATATGCTTAAAATCATGATATTATTGGCTCTTGGAACAGTTGATTTACGTGCTATAAAACTGGGCTGTGAGCAGTGGTAACTAAAAGAAAATGTTTTCAATTCGATTTATTTGTCTAGCAATATATTTTGAGAATGTATGGCAACAGTGTTCAAATTGAAAAACAGGTGGTGGAAAGAGATGAATGTGAGAAATGCTCAGTATCCTGAAATGTTAATTACATAGAGTCTTGCTGCAGAGCTTTCTATTTGACACCATCTAATTCTAAAGTATGTGAAAAATTGAGCTAGAAGTGTTGAAAATTGTGCAGCAGGCACTGAGAGTGATTGCAATCTTTGATTGCACTGACAGAAATTTTTGTTCTGATGTGCCAAATTAATATTTAACAGCTTGATAGCACTTCCAAATATTGTTTTGAGCGGGTGGTAGATGTGCAAAAGATAATTTACTAAGTAGTAGCAGGATAGGAAATAAAAACAAATGATCAGTAAATGTCTCTCTCTCATCTTTTTTTTTTTTTTTTGGTACACACTGCCTGCAAGAATAGACTGGATATTGAGAGTCTACCTGAAATGTAGTGGTTACATTTGGTAGTTACAGTGTAGTAGATTTAGTAGTGAAAGGCACTGGTCTCTTTTTTGCTATGTTATTGCTGTTATGTCAAAAAACTAAACTGCAGTCTTTATAGAGGAAAAAAAAAAAAAAAAGTAAAACCGTAAAAACTTGGAATGCTGCCCAAAGTAATATCTGCATAACTGAGTTCTTTTGTTTTGCAGCATTAGCATGATGGAAAGGAAATACTATCAAAAGGTTGTTAAAATGTAGAAGTATTTCTAACATGTACTGGCTAAAACAAAGAAAAGTGACTTTAAAAGGATTTGTTCTTCTTAATCCTCTTGAAGTTGACTTACTGAATACAGGTTAGTGTTGCAAAGTATTGAAGAAGCAAGTAAGTGCTGGTATATGATTTAGTGAAGTTGTGTATCAAAGGCAGGCATGTATCAAACTTGAATCTCTCCAAAGTTAGGTAAAATTACACCTCCTACTATATGAAAGTTTTTATAATGCCTTAGGTACTTAGTTCCAAACCTGGTTCTGTGCTATTGCGCGTTTTTTTTTTTTCTTGGACATAGGTTTTATTGTGGCCTTCTGTGCTATATGTAGCTAGACAATACAGAGGAAGAGGAATAAAGGAAAACATTTCCTTATTTACTTTTTCCAGTGCATATCATACGTGTATATTGAATACACAGATTTGGGGCTTTAATAAAGCCACTTCTATGAAAAGACTTCTTAATTTTAGGTATGTATTTTGACACAATGGAATTCTTATCTATAAAATTTTAATAGAGAGTTGTTGCTTATTGCAACAGTTGTTAATCTAACAAAACTACAAGGACTTAAATATCAGAACTAAAATATACCTACAACACATAAAGCAGATGTGTAGAATAGTTGTCTCAAATTTGCCTTAAAAATGTTTGTTGTATGGGACCAATAGTTGAGTAGGCAATTAGGAAAAGATTTCCATAAACTTGAGATATTTTGTGTTTAATTACAAATTTCAGTCCAAGGAATATGTTCTAATAAATGCTAGTTTACAAATATGAGACTTTTATTAACTTATGGTGTTCTGCAAAGTTCTGCTAGCTTTGTCAATATTCAGACTGTTTACTTATGTTGCAGTTGTAGAAAATCAGCACACTTCTCATTAATGAAAGCTGTAATTTCCAAGGTGATTGTCTGCAGTAGTGAGAGAAACAAAATATTGTTATTCTTTTTAAAGAAGTTGTTTGTTCAAATTGTGGAAGATAACTTGAAAAATCTATTTATTCCTAAAGTTCTAATATGATGAAGACAGGGTGAAGAGTTTATGAAGTATGATACCTCACACGTTGCCATTTACTCCTTGTCTTGTGAACATTTTCATGGCACATATGGTCTCATAGCAGCACTCTCTTTTCTTTTTATCTTTGCAGCTATGTTGGAAAGAATTATGGTTTAGATCTTCCCATGTTAGCCATGGATGTAGCACTGTCTCCAATGAGAACACAAGACCTGGATCCCGTGCCATCTGATGCATCTCCCATGCTTATAAACATGACTCCTACAGTTGACAGAGAGGGCCAAGAGGATGTCATGAAGGAGCTTGATTCTGGCCAGCAGTATGACAAGCCACCTCCTCTACACACCGGTGCTGATTGGAAGATTGTTCTCCATTTGCCAGAAATTGAGACATGGCTTCGGATGACATCTGAAAGAGTCAGGGATCTGACTTACTCTGTCCAGCAGGACTCAGATAGTAAACATGTGGATGTGCATCTAGTACAGCTAAAGGTAGGTTGAATTTTTTATTGCAGACTTCCATGAAGGTGGTTGCCGTAGTTTTGCTATTGGCAAAGTAAACAAAAGGCCTTTTTGTGATTGCTATAACGTGTCTGACAGCCTGTGCTAAAAAGTAAATAAATTAATTTCAGGAAGATAATAGAAGCTGTATCATTCTCAGATTTTTTTTTTTTTCAATGTAATTTACTTATCACTTAATTCAGCAGTCATAACCATGTAAATTAACATGTTCAAACTCTGAGAACAGCTAATACAGCACTAAAGGTTATCTGACTGGAAATTTTGAAAATGCCCAGAAACATTCCCGCTGATTTTAATGGGCTTCAATCCCTAAACTGCCCAAATCTGTGTCCCAATAAACATGGCTGCTCATTTGAAAACTAAATGTAGTTTCAAAGGCAGTAGGATAGGGTCTAATGTCTGGCCTCTCAGTCATGTAAAGGTTACATTCACAACTGAACTCAGGTGGGACTACATACAAAGTGGTAGATGTGTAGATTTTTTAAATCTCTGAGTCTTGAAGAAATATGAAGCAATAAGACCTGAATAGTCATAGTCAATAAATCAATCCTTTTTTTTTTTTTTTTTTCCCAACAAGAAAACCCATTAGCAAGACTGGACTTTGTCAAAAAATAAAATAAAATGAAAAGAATAAATATTCTGTGTAAAGCAGAAGAGCAACAATATTCATTGCACCAATTCACTGAAATCAAGTCTGTTTAAGTAATTATTGCTGTCTGGGTTGCAAATTTAAAACTCAGTGTTGAATCTTTAAACATTTTATAGAAGTTCAAGGTGAAATTCAATCAAATATTCTCCAGGACTGTTTGCGCATGTTTGTTTGCAAGGCTTGGTTTGCTGCAGTACATTAAGCATGCTTTTGAAGGCAGCAAACAACCTCCAAAAATAGCAAGCAAATATTATCTCTTCAGACTGAGCTGTCTTCAGAGTCCTGCATTCTGAGCCCTGTTTATGCGAACATAGTTTTCCTTCATACTCAGCGCAATGGTATTTTATTTATGTTTATTTTAGGACTGGGGCTTTAGGATATCTTAAAATACAACTCTATATGAGTGCTCACCACAGAGCAATTGTACTGTAATCAGTCATAACCAAAGGTGGTTAAGATCCTGCCATTTTTCTGAAAAATTTGGGGTAAACTTTGCTAGCCTTTGAACCTGTGCTAGCCTATATCCCCAACATGCAGTAGCCTCTTAGAGAATGTGCTTTTTACATAATGCAAGCAGACATAAAAGATCTTGCTGGATACTGCCATGCTGATCTGGGATTGCTTGTGGCCAAATCAGTGCTGAGCTGAAACTGAAGAGTGGGAATGCTTGTGGATGGCATTTGCACACAGCTTCGGGCCAGCTCAGGGCACAAGCAGGACTGAGCTATGCCTGCTGGCAAAATGGGAATGCTCTGTACATACAATTCACCTTCATACTTCCGGTAAAATGTTTTATTTCCAAATAGAGGTCATTGAATGAAGACCATTCCTCATAGTTTTCTCCTTTTTAGAGTTTGTGAAGTAGTAGGAGCCAATGGTAGTTCATAATATATACATATTAAGCTGTGAAAACAATTGCTGTAGCACCTAGGGATTGTTTGGGATTAGGACGATATCTGGATAATGCAATCGTAAAAAAGGACAATGTGAAACAATCTCAATTATGTTCGGTTATGTGGGCTATCAGCTGGGCTAGGGGGCTGGCGGTGGGGCTGTCAGCCTGTGTATGGACCCTGGTTTTATGGGGAAGTGCTGCCCTTCTGCATTTTTATATGTGCATGTATCTTTGTGTGTGCAAGATAATGATTGCATTTTAAGATACTTTTGAAATATTTGATATATTTTTTTAATTATTCAAAGAGTAATGTAAGTAGTAGTAGATTTAAAAAAAATCATCTGAGCTAGTAGTAAAAAGCTCAAAAATTCTTGAAGACATTAGGAATACATGTAAGCTGCTTGCCTGTGGACAGGCAAGAAAGAAATAAAACTTAAAAAAAAACAAATGCTTCTGGAATTGCTTTTATTCGGACTTCAGATATATTTCAATTCAATTGTTTTGTCGTCTTTGTATCCTCCTATATTACAACACATAATGAACTGATATTGATATTAAGCATTATTTCTAGGGCTTTAGCTAAAGGATTTTTGTAGTAGAGTCTCAAGTGTATGTGATAAATGTAACAATACAATAATCTGAGCTGTGTTGGAAACAAGTGACATGTTTGGAAGAGGAAAGAGTGGTCAACGTGAATGCAATTATCTCATTGCACCTAAAGATAATTGACAGTTATAATTGTAAACATAACATGAAATAAAAGCTATCTTCTCTAGGCTCCTTTGTTGTTCTAGAAATCACAACCAGAGAAACAAAATACTTCACACAACTGATTTTAAAATTACTTAACTGTTTTTCATAATTCGTATTTGAGCAAATTGAATTAAAGCAATTATACAAACATACGAAATTAATACATTTACAATATAATGTTACTAAATTTAACAGCAATATAAGATTCCTTTTGTATGGTAGGATTATGACCAGCAGATCAGCTTTATCAATTCTTCATGTTGTAACCTGGGCAAAGTACTAACATCATACACATCAATATGTATATGTGTACATATAAAGGTGGAAATATCAGCATAAATATGCATGTAAAAGTCTTTTTATAGTATCACTAGTAAAAAAAAAAAAGTGCTCTATTACAGACTTGGTGAAGGGACGTTCCTAATTTGCGAACCTACCCCAGGGCAGGTTAGATCCAGCTTTCCTAGGTTTTACACTGTGTGGTTACAGGAGACCATCTCATTTTGTTTTGTGGTCAGTTCTAGCATCTGAAGTGAAAAGCCCTTTTTTTTTTTTTTTTTTTTTCCTGTAATCTTTCATTTTATACTTATTTAAATATATAAATCACTAGTTTTTTTTGTTTGTTTGTTTGTTTTTGTTTTGTTTTTTTTTGTCCAGCTTGACCTCCAGACCTTGCTTTAAAAATATAACATTTAAAATGTTTCAGCCTTTTAGGAGGTTTTACATAACATTCATAAGCATTGCTATGTTCCCTCTAGATTTCTAGATTTTTAAAAATATATTTTCTATTTGCGCTTTATGGCTTATGTCTTATCATTTTGTGCTTGCACAACACCCAGAATACTGAGTTCTTGATCTGTGGCTTGGGTTGAAAGAATGGTGTTCAAGGGGCATTTGGAACGTCTTTAGTAACATGCTTCAGCTTTTGTGCTCAGGGAGTTGGATTCAATATTTGTAGGTCCTTTCTAACTGTATTTTTCTATTCTAGTACTGAAAAAAATATATAACCTTTATATATAAAATATATAACCTTTATGCTATATACATAGCATAGCATATCGTATGCTATGATAATTCTCACTTCTCCATGAGGGATTCCTTCCAACTCATCTGGGTCCTTCTGGAAATGATGTGCCTAGACTGGACACAGGGCTTAGTGTGAGGCTTTGCTACTGCTGAGTAGACTGAAAAAGTATTTCACACATCTTTCAGATGATGTGTCCCGATTTAGTATTTACTTCTTTCACAGCAGCAGAAGATGGTTGATTCGTGTTCAGCTTGTGATTCATCGTAACTCCCAAACTCCTTTGCTGCACTAAGGCTTTCTCATCTCTTATCTATTTTATCTGTACTATTTTACTTGTAGAACTTTTACCTTTGTATGGCTATTTTTTTTATCTTTTTTTTTTTTCAAATTTTTTTTTCCCTTTTAAATCTCCCCACACCATTTCTCTTGTCTGTGTCTTTTTCAGTTCCAAACCTTCTGGTGTGTTCCAGAAGCATCTCTACCCAGCACACGCATCGCTGTCATCTGCGGATTGAATAAGCCTTATCTCTACTCTTCGGTCCAAATCAAAGACAGAAACAAATGATATTGACTCAGGGTAGAAGTCTGTAATATAACAGCTTCTGAATGTCTTTTTTTTTTTTTTTTTTTTTTTCCTCACTGTAATGTGACAGCAAGACAATTTTTTCATTGTTTGTTTTCCTCAGCCAGCAGAGGTGCAATTGCATTTTCATGCTGTTTTCTATTTGTTTCAGGTGCTTAAAGTTGATTTCCTCCCTCTGGCTGTCAGTTGGCTCATGGTGATGATGGGCTGGCTTGACGATTGAGCCCATAGGAGCCTCATGTTATTCGCTGGAAAAATTGCTCAGCAAACAGATAATCTTACTTTTGTGAAGGCTTGCTCTGGGTTCACGATGCAGATCTGTCTGTGCTTGTACTCTTTTTGTAATCAGGAGCTCTGTTTCCTGTGGCTTGTTTGGGTCTTTGCTGCCAGTCTCTTGTCTTGCTGTATGACGTAGAACTCTATTAGCCATCGCCACTCCTTTGAAAATACTTGATTCTCTCCCTTTTGCAATGCTCTCTCTCAGAACTAGCCGAGCATCGTGAGTGGGAGGCTTGTCTTATGTCATTCCCTTGGGAAATTTCCTGGAAAGCTCAGCTTCACATGAGTGCTTCATTACACTAGATGCATGAATCATAACTCTCCGGGGTCTGGAATGCCTTATATTAGCCATTTATCTGGTCATCAGTCTTAACTCAAGCTGTGCTAGGATGCATTTACATCTCTCTAACACATTCATTGAAGCTCTTAACAATTGGAAATAGTTGTAAAATAGATGAAAAAAGCCCTGGTTTTTACTACAAGCTAATCTAGAAGAGCCCACTCTTTGCCCTTGTAATGTGTTAACCTGCTGAGATGCTTTTGTGATCCATTTGGCTTTTTTATTCTGAATGTTTGCTTTTACAGTAAATTCCTTCTTGGAATCCTTCTGAGGCCTGACTTGGATCTGTCTCATTCTTCTGTTTTACTGTATATTCCTTAACCCTCTCAGGGAGGATTCTAGCATTTCATCTCACTGATTATTGCTTTTTATCTGTGGCTCTGGAAAACCTCTCATTTTGCATGAAGTATCATTTTGGATGATAAAATTATGTATTTCTGATGTCAAATAGCTTTTTACTGTGGAGTAAAGTACTAGCTTTTTATTGTGGAGTAAAGTACTCCACTGCCACGTTGTGACTTACAAGTCTGAACCACGTATCTTCTGTTGACATATAAGCATAGCATATAGCATAGCATTTTGTGCTGATTATGACTTTAGATATTTGGAGGACATGGCTCTTTTCTCTCTTTCTGAGTAAAGGGACTTCAGTCATCTTTCTCCAGGATACCCAGGACAGCCTCAAACATATCTTGAGTGGATCTTCTGACTTTCCTCCTGACTCCTCACAACATGACTTTCATGAACTTGGAATGGAGGTCAAATAGCACATAGCCATTTTCATTTTGCCACCTCTTTTTCCACCTTTACAGAGACAAATAATTTGTATTTGCCTTTCTCTTCATACTTAAACCTTGGATAAGAGTATAAAGAATTACCAAAGCAAGGTATTAAAGGATATTGGTTTCTAATGTAGCTGCAGTGAGTAATTCCTTTTTTTTTTTTTTTTTTCATTCTATTACAAACATTCTGCAAAAATGTGAAACCCAGGGTACTGTAGGTCTGTCTTTCTCATCTCCTCCACTTAAAGTCAGAAGGCTTTGCCTACGTGATACTAAGTATTTCTGCTTTTATTGAATAAATGCTGAAGGCTGGACCAAATTACTTTTCTGAGTCTGAGTTTGATGATTATCAGTGGCTGCATTATTCTGAGGCTTGTGACAGCATACCTTGCTGCTGCAGCTATATGGTCTTTGGCTGTGCCAAACCACCTTTAACCAAGGGTGCTATGTCCTCGTCTCTGTACTTAAAGACACCTCTGTATATTGTAAGCAAACTTGGAGAGGCAGTAAGCCTCTTCATGTTACCATAACTGACACTTTGCAAACGTTCACAGAAAATGTTAGTGACAATCTTTATAGAAAGGTGTGTATATGAAGCTCCTAATGGAAATGCTGTGTGAAATGCTTTATGTGGATGGACAGAAGTTTGCCACAAGAGAGAAATGAAAATAAAACCTTAATTGCAGAGGCTGACAGCAACGAAGTTCAGCTGTTTTGCTTGTAGGCAAGATATGACCCTGGTACTTCAAGTGAATTTTGGTATGCAAATTTATGAGAGTAGTTATTCAAAAGGAGATGATAGAAAATAATAACTCGCAACTGCACAGATTGATTCTTGAGATTTCTTGGTGTGTTTAGCAGCTGCGGTTTATGAAACAGATTTCTCTGACAGACTTATACCTTCCATGTGTGATGTTAGTATTAATGCCTGTAGAAATAAACATTTAGCTATAAAGTATGACTTGTTGCTCACTGGAGGTTATTGTATTTAGATCTGAGGAGCAACAAGTTGTTGCTCATAAATGCATGGCAGTGTTGTTATTTGTGGACTCTCAGGTCTAGAAAATAGGGTGAGAGCAAGTGGAATGGTAATTTGTTGATTTTGGCATTAATTTTGTAAAGGTGTCACCTTATGTTGCATATGAAATAAAATTAGGTAAACTTCACTGAAATGAAATTCAGATAACAAAAATAAACATTCAAGGCTCCTCTGTGCAATATGATAAGTGTTTCTGATATGATTTTGTTTCGAAGAACTATTTTAGATAGTCTACAGCTAGTGTGAGGATTTAATGCCCATATCAAAAACTCCTAAAGTGAAAGTGGTCCATACCTGTAGGGAAAAGGTAGCTTCATTTATTCTCAACTAGTTAACAAGTTCTAAATGTCTGAGACTGTATCTCAAAAGGACTCTTTTCAAATAATAACGCTTTGTAAGTAATAACTAATTTCAGTCTCTAATCCTGTTAAAGCTATAAGCTTCTCAGAAAACATTCACCTGTGAAGTTTAAAGTTTGAAAGAGCTCAAATGTTTCAGCTCAATGCTTAGGGGGAAGGAAATTCTTCATACTCTCAACAGACATAAGTAAAAACCAAATTCACTGAAGAATTTATTAGAGCATTTTCTTAAAATAGTTGACTTGGATGTCCACTGAAAATTTGAAGCAATTAGGAAATTATTCAGAATCTTCAAGTTCCTTATTAACTTCAGATACAAAAATAAAGTGCTAGCTGCAGGTGTAGTACACATTCAGGGTTCTGAGTGTCAGGGACTTCCTTTTGGCAAGTTTGGTAATAATGTTTTAGATCTTAGTTGTCTATGTATACTTCTGCCTTAGATAAATCACTTCAAGGAAAACATGTATAAAATTACCTTGCTCTTATTCCTCAATTTTCCTTTTCAAAACCCAACCCAAAATCTCATCTGTTGACAGATCATATGTTTTTGAAGCACTTAAACACCAAATAAATAGTGATTTCACTATAAGCATATCATGTGTTATGCTGCGCTTTATGCATAGAGATTCCAAAGATTTGACAGAGTCTTTGTGGATTACAATCTAAGTAATTGCAGATGTGAGTTTGTTTATTTTTTTTAGCCAGATGGCTTAATATAAATACAGCACATGCAGAAATATGCTACCTGACTGGCTGCAAATCAAAAACAAGTTTGCTTATGAAAGTATGGTGACTGGTAATAAATTTATCTGTATAGAACATTACCAGTGGAATATATTTCAATAAACATTTAAAATATTCCACTGGTACGTGAACATCAGGTGGTTTTATTAGCTTTTCTTATTATCTGAGTAGTTTTGTGCCTATATATATATACATAATATTATGTAGCTATTATATATATTATTTTGCCATATGTGTCCAGTGTATTCCTTTTTGGGAAAAAGCCAAAATGGAAAACCTGGAGTACCAGAAATAAATCTGAGTTTCTCAAAATCTATTTCATCAAATAATTTCACTGTTTAGAAGCCTTACAATATAGCATTTCTACAGTCTTGCTCAGATTGACATTTTTAATAAAAAGATGTGACTTATTCACTACATTCTTAACATGCTTTACTACAGTAATATCACACGTCCTTTTTTTTTTTTTTTTTTTTTTTTTATTTAATAAGATTCATCTTGTCTTTGTAAATTTTAGGCTAAATTCTCTTCTGCCTTAGGAAAAACAAAACCACTTCTGCATCCCTCAAAATTGTTTCTCATTGGCTGCGTACTATCAAACAAGCAGAAGCCAATGTTCTATTCTTTACAGAGCACAATGCTGGAGGTGTTTGGCATGCTCTTGACTCACCTACTGGGTCAGTGCCTTCAAGGTGAAAATGATGTTCAAGTAAATATAAATGTCTATTTGCTAGATGCTAGGTTTAGAAATTAAGTGCAAAGCTGTGCAGACTTGCCAGGACTGGTGCAAATCTGAGTCCAGAAACAAGTTCCTAGTTCTAAATAAAGAACCCCAAAACACAACAAAAGCAAACAAACTCCCTCCAACAACAGCAATAAAAACCCCACAAAGTTTACTCCCATTGAGATGTCTACACTTCTGAAATATATATGTATTCCAGAACTTCTGGTTTAGACTTCAGCAATGCACAAATGCATGGAAGTGCACTTTGACCAAGTATAATGATTATTTCTCCCTCTTCTCACTTCATATTGCTCCTACATTAAACTGCACTAACACAGGCTTTAGAAACATGAGCTAATGTACTCTGCCAGTGGTCTCTGGAGAAATATTACAGTAAATATCAAATTTCTGCACAGATGTTACCTATTAGTCTTCTCTAGTCTCTATTCTAATCTGACTCAAACACAAATGTTTACTGGATGTAATGATATAAATGCTTTTCAGTATGATGAGAAATTTTGTATCTTAACTCATCATGCAAATGAATTAATGAAAATGTTTGCTGGGGAGTGTATTTTGTTGCTTAGTACACATAGATGTGATGAAAATTACGCTACTGATGTCCAGACTTGGCAGGAAAAAAAAATATTATTTTGAAGGTATGAGTGAGAGTTAAAGTCAGCTTTTTAAGTTAAATCAGTGACATTATATCATTGTTCTTACTTGAAAGTAAGAATGCCAATGAGAATTTTTATTAGAGTACCTGTGACTGTTGAAAGAATTGATTTTATAAATATATATATTTATGTAATTATATATTTGTATATATGCTTCAACATACAAAAAGCAGTGCCACATAAATCCTCCTGGTGTTTTATTTCTCGGGGGTTAGTTTGAGCCTATATATAGCTTAGAAGGAAGGATATTGTTATGTTTTATAACATGCATCTGGTTCTGATCCACATTGTGAACTATTATGTTTACACATGGTTTTTTACTTTGCATATTTTTGTAGGCTTTGTGGACGTATTTCTTATCAATTGCTATACTGGTGGGGTTTGTTTCTTTTTCAATTTATAGTTACGTGTCCCTTATAATAGGTATGTAAAAACTATAATATGACTTAAGATAGTAGTCAAAGAACAGACACAGAAAGATGCACAAAATGTAAGGGATTCTTTTGTTTGCTTTATTATTGTCAAAATTGCCTGATGAGCTTTTATAGTGAGAGAGTTGAAAGAAATTTTGGGTTATGGCACGATTGCTGTCTGAATGTCAGTAAAATAACACTTGAATTTCAGTAAGAAGCAAAAACAAATTCCACAAGTTTGTAGTTTCTAAATATCCTTTAGTACTTGCCTCTTGCATTGGATGAATTCTTCCTCAGAATCCCTTTACTGGTTAACTGGTTTACTGGTTAAGAGTGAATCTTCTGTGAACTTACGTGATTTCTTTGCAAGTCAAGTAAATTCTCACAGTTGATAAGCAAGCAAGCACAGCAACAAGGTGTGCATTTTCTTGGAGAAAGTAAGTGCCATGTCTGTATAGCTGTGCTTATATTTATAATTTAGCTGTTGTCCTAAAGATAGAAATACTCTTAGTGTGCCCCATTTCCCACATTTTCTATCCACAGCATCAGCTGTTTTCCCATTTCTCTGACACAGCTCCCATCCCGTAACTGACTTGGGTGTGAGGTACCTTCCAGGGGATTGAGCTGCACTTGGCATGGCCTTGCCCACTCCTGATCTGCCTCCCTGGGACAGCCTGGGAACTGTGCCGAGCCCTGAGTTTTCCTTAGGTTTTCCCTAGATTGCTCCAGACCTTGGCCCGTTGTCTGTATCTGACAAATATAGCTGGGCTGCACTGCTGGCTGAGAGCGTAGCTTCAGGCTTGCATCTGACTGGCAGTGCCACTTTGTCAAAAAGGTTGTAAAGACAAACTAGATTATCTTTCTTGGATTGTTTTATGCTTCCCTGAGTTGTGGGTAAAGAAGTGTTACCAGTGTTACATGTGTTTGTGCAAAAGATTTGATTGCATTTCATGTAACTATCTCTATTGATGTTGTGCAGAATCAGAGACAGAGGAACAAGCTTTTGCTTTGAACAGGAACAGAACCATTTACAATGGAATGAGCAGAAATGGGGAGCAAAGGGAGAATTCATATTTATGGGTTCCATCTGTTAAACCTTTATGAATGCATTCTCCTCTTTCTGTGAAGGGCTCCCTGGAGGAAGACAATAGCTTTTGTGGAGGCAGTTGTAATTCTAGGCCTTGCATTTCAAAAGGTGGAACACATTTTTTTGGAGATGTTTCCATTTCTTTTTGGGAAACACGTGTAATGCAGAAGGCCTAAAGCAGCACTGCATTAGATGTTGTAGTACTCCAAAATTCTGACAGACCTTTTATAAGTTCTCATGAAACAGAAGATCTGCTGAATCTGTTAATGCATCCTGACTTCCCCTTCCCATTGAGGAGTGCCCATACTTCTTATAATCTGCACTGTCTGAGAATACACATTTTGCACCTTTCAGTAAAATTTATTGATCCTTTTCTCCTTAGTTAGCCCCACAGCTGTATCTGCCCTATCAGTAGTTAAAAACTTCAAATGGGACTTGAATCACGTTACAGCATACTGACTTAATGAATTCAAACATTTAAAAAGCAAGAAAGCAAGTAATCTTTCTGTGGTATAGGTTCTTCAGATTTTACTATAATTTATATTATAGGAAATGGATTTTATATTTGTATTTCCAATATGATTATGATTGGACAGTCTGAAATATGTTCTAATTAACATATGTATAAGGACATATGTGCATAAATGCATGTGTGTGTGTATATATAGCATGCTTACAATACCATAAAAGAAATTTAGTGCTATCACTACCTCAGTATTTGTATATCCGCTTATTCCTCATCCAAGATTCTTCTGATTTATCCATCCTAAACTGTTTGATCTACTGTGTTACAACTCACCATAATACATCATTTAGTCCATGTGTATTTGTAAGAGCTCTGTGCTTGCCATTGGCCACAAGCTGAACTGTAATTCAATAACTGGTCTCTTGCTCTCCATAGCTATTGAGAGCTATTCTATGTCTATGCATCTATTTAGCACACTGACAGAAGAAAAACATCTGACATGATGGAATATTGTTAGTGTCCTTTGGGAAGCAAGAATTGACTTGAGGAGCGATGTTATATTGTACCTTTAGATATGCTAAAATTACCCAAATATCTCCCAGAATAGTAGGGACAGTATTGTATTTTTTTTTTCTTTCTTTCTTTCTTTCTTTCTTTCTTTTTTTTTTTTTTTTCAAAGCTATTAAACTGTCCAGGATGAGCAGAATGGTTCATAGACCACTCCATCACCTTCTGTGAGAAGCACGTCTGGAATTCGTCACTATATCCCAACGCTGTCCAGCAGCTAGGATACAAAATCATTAAATGGAAGTTTGTACAATCAGTAGCCAGCTATGCTCTATAATCACAGAACTGAAATACTAAACTTAATATTCTTACTTGCTATTCAACAGTTATTTTGAGGCTATATTTTTAAGAAACAAGCAGGGGTAGAAAAAATAAGTGTAGGATTTTGGGGGTAATACATAAATTTTACAGTCTAGGCACTTAAGACTATCATCACATATTGTGAGACTCAGGACAAAAGGAGGAGGGATATTCCCGAGGACAGTGCAGTAAAACTTGCCTGTGCGTGATACCTTTTAAGCTATCTTGTGTTTTGAATATCCTTTTTGCCATGTAATTGTTACATTTGCAAGTAAATAATGAAGATAAGGTGACTTCAAACATAAGGTTTAAGAATTTCAAAGAAAAAGATGATTCAGTGGAAAGATCAAGAGCTCTTTTAGATGAGGAGGGGGAGTGAGAGAGCGGTTGTGGGGGTTAGCTGCCCAGCACGGTAAAACCACCACAATCAGCACAGATGTGCACCAGAGCAAGCGGAGGATTGGCTTGCTAAGGACTGAAGAAGCAAGGCGCTCCTTCAGAGGGGCGCACACTAGAGGGGCGTGCACTCGGGTTAGGAAATGATCTGAGACAAATGGTTCCTTGCAGAGCATGTAGATGCTGTACCCCCACCCCGTCCCCGCCAAGAAGGGCCAATAGCTGCATTTGCTGTGCTTGTGAAAATGTTCATATGGTGGTGCTTAGAGATGGAATGAAACCTCGGGAGAAAATATTTCTTTGGTGAGGTCATCGGGAATTCTTTCATACAGCATTTATAGGGACTTTCTGAAAGTTCAGATGCCTGTTTTCATGGTGGAGACAGAACAGTTTATTACACATTTATTCTCATTTGCATTAGGAGGTACAGGGACCCCTTCAATACCTATTTTTCTAGGTATAGGGCTAGCATTGTATCTTGCAATGGATAATTTCGGTACATTGTGTTGAATCAGCAAACATTACACAGTGTGTAACCTGTAAATGTGTGTAACCTGATATGAATTCTCATGTATGATGCACACAAATATAATCTCTTCAAAGAGTAGTTTAAGTATCCACACTGTTTACGAATATCAGCCAGCACTTCCACATGAAGGAGTAATGCAGGATTAAGAAAGAAAATAGCATACAAGGGAAAGGAGCCAGTCTGTTTTCTCAAAAGGAATATTGCATCTCTAGGTATGAATAGCATTGTTTTCCTTCAAAGAAACCCAAAGTATTGACAATGCTATATTATTTTTCAAACATGAGGTAGAATAAGTAAGAAATGCTGAAACCATGCTTTTACTGCATTACAATTTAAATTAAATGCTTTTGCTTTTATCTGAGATCTGAAAGGATAGCTTTCCTGACTCAAATCTGTTCCAGATTTTCTTGATCCTAATTACCAGTGAAACAATTACAATATATTTTCTCTATATCTATTCCTCTTTTTCTTTCTCTCCCTTTCTCCTCCCTGCCCCCCCCCCCCCCCCTTTTTTTCTGACTTCATGGTGATCTCCACTGCAATTTAATCCACTGTTCTCAGTTTTATAGTCAAAATATACATGACTGATCTGTGAATTTTGTACCAGGTCTTAATTGTATGGCTTGTGCTACTCTGTTGTCCCATGTAGGAGATCTGAAAAAGATATTGAATGGGAATGACAATGTGATATTAATATAAAGTTCATAATAGGTTTCAATTATTGTAGCAGTTACTTGAAAAGTTACAAGGGAATAACCCGCATTATGTATAGGTATCTTAGAAACTGGTGAAAGAGATTTTTCCTCTGTTCAAAAGAATACATAGAGGTTGACCAGCATGGAGCAGCTCAGTTTTGAAGTTCCAAATAGTTTCTTCACATTGCTAGCTTTATTTTACAGCTTCTCCTTTCTTCTTTCTTTTTCTTTCTGCCTTTTTTCCCCCCAAGTGCTCATGATTTTTCTCTTTCCAAACTCCCATCTGATTCTTGTCCTTTTTCATTTCATCTTCCTGCTTGTCCTTCACTGAAACACATTGCCGAGTCATCTGCTACCATGCTGAATTGCTATTTTAAAAAGCAGTTTTCTTTCTTTCCTTACCTGGACCAATGCCATGTTCTGTGGAGAGGGCAAGAGCCTGCCAGAGCGTGTGTTTAAGGAATGCTTACTGCATTGGAAATGAAGCAGGGAAGTGAAGGACAATGCCAGTCTCTGTGCATGCGCCATATTTCATTCTAGTAGGCGTGTTTTTTTTTTTTTTTTTTTTTGTAAAGTCTGATTTTGTTCATTTTCTATGACCATAGAAGTATAAATAGGAAATTCACTTTAAAATCTTTAATACATTCTCCAGTATGCTGAAAGAAAAGGAAGAAAAAACAAACAAACAAACAAACAAAAAAAAACACAAACCAACCAAACAAAAACCAACCAAACCACAGATTTTAAGGGTGTAAGATTTGATCCTGCTTCAAAGAGTTCCTAGTACAATTGTGGTATGCCCCTGCAGTATATCAGCTAGCCAGCAGTGACATGTGTTCACGCTGTCCTGTGCCCACTCATGGGACTCTAATGGGGGTTTTATGCATGGTCTTGCATCTTCCCGTATTAGAGACCAAGGGTCAGTTATTTCAACAGAATGGATGCGGCTTTTGTTGCCTTGCCATGTGAATAATCTGTCCTTCAATAAGAAATACAATTATAGAAAGGTGGCAGCTTAATATTGGTAGGGCAAAATGGCAGTTAAGAAGTAAATATATATTAGAAATCTGCAATAATTCATCCAGAATTTTCCATTATACTGAAATTGCTGAATGATTCAAGTCCACTCTGAAGGCCTCCCTTCATCAAGCTTCTGTGCTGGTAGGCTTCACTCTTGCAGTTGGGATATCACCTGGCTTGTGGGTGTCTGCCTGTCAGTGCCAAAATGAACAACAAAAATGTCACATCTATAACATCTGTACATCTGTAAACATCTATATTAGTAATAGTAAACTGCATAGTTAATCTGTGATTGGGACACAGTTTTGCAAACATGGATGATGTTTTTTGTGTTCCTGAGTAACTCTTTAACTATATAGGACCTCTTAAATGTGGAATTTAGTAGCACACATTTGAATTTTTGCCTTTTTAGCATGAAAACAACACACTTATATGTCGTACCTTGTTATTTCTACAAAGGATTAAATTGGCTTTCTTGCAGTATACCCCCATTAGGGCAATTACTTTTGCAAGGTATGAGTTTTATTTCATGTAGTATTGTAGGAAAATCTTTGTAATTTGTCTCCTTGGTTCATTGTCTGGGAAGATTTTCTTTTAGGGAGAGGAATTAGAAATTTTAAATAATATTGATGTTGTGTGTAGTTAACTGCGTTTGTTATATACATTCTTTTATTTATTTATTTATTTATTTATTTATTTATTTATTGTTCTTATCACATTTGTGAGAACACAGTGAATGTGGTGACATAGAAGGCTAGAATTTCTGTAAAAAATTAAGCAAAACATGAAAACGCAGAGCCTCTGTGTACTAGTCTTTAGTGATAATGCTTAGTGAGTTGGAATAGCTGAAAAGTACGGCGCAGCTGTGGTTGTGTTGCAGCACCACCTGGTGCTCCCGGCGGCTGAGTGAATGAATGAATGTCTGAGCAGCTGCTGCCGGGGCAAAAACCAACCAAGCAAAAAGCTGGGTTGGTATTACATGCATACAGCTTTGGAGAATCAATAGTGATGTGCAAGCTTTTTTTTTTTAAAAGTTTGTCTGAAAAAAAATATGTTCATAACGTGTTAAATTACCATAATAAGTTTTACAAAATAAAATGCTTGGTCATGCAATGGTAAAGCTGATATAGAGTCTTTAGGGAAGCATGTCTGCATTTATGTATATACTGATATTTATAAATATTTGTACAGATACTCCCTTGAAATATTAGATTTCTACCATGCTTTAGATGAAAAAAATATCTGCCTGATTGTGATGTTAATGGGAGACAGCGTGCAACTTAAAAATACCCCTGAACAGAGGGCCCCCTGTATAACCCGACAAGTTTCTTTAGAGGTTACAGAATTACAGCTTCTCCAGTTCTGCAGGGGCCACTAGAAAAAATGATATCTTCGTAGTTTTTACACACTATTTTTAAGTTGTTTACACAGCGTGAGTTAGCATGCTCCCCCCCCCCAACTGAATACTTGATATAGTGTAGACCAGATAGACGCAACTGGACTTTTACTGAAGTCCAAAATGAACTGATAGCAAAATCAGGAGCAAGAACGAGTCATTTCAGTCCCACAAATCCACTGGACCACTGCTGTTGTCATCACCTCAATCCTCCCTGGCTGCCCCTAAGGCAAGCTCGTTCTCTTTAATAGCATTGTTCTTTAACTGTGTTGTTTACATTTGACAATTTATTTTAATCAAAATGGGCTTTTGTAGTAAGCATTATTACAAAACAAGTTTTCTGGGAGAAGTGCAGACATCAATATAGCAACATCCTGGTAATATAAAGTATTCCAGCATGATAAAATTTTAGCAGAAGAAATGCCCATACACATTAAGTAGACCGTAACGGATTTTGCTTAACTTCCTTTGATAAGTTAATGACTGTCTAAATATCTTTCTAAATTTGGAAACATGCTAAACTCATCCTTTTATCCAAACGTACTCGTGTTTTCCTTCACTGCCAAAAAAAAAAAAAAAAAAAAAAGCGATAAAAAGAGATAAAATAAACAGCTTTTTTTTTGAGCTTCCAAGTTCAGCCCATATGAGCTGGCACATATCCTCAGAAATTTCGGCCCTCTGCCTTAAAAATATGTGAGCTTTCTCTATTTTTTTTCCTTCTGTGAAGTCCTATAAGAATTATTCACGCATAACATTACAGCTGTGCACATCAAATGCTAGTAAGAAGCAATGTGAACTATAAAACAAAATAGTGTACTCATTTTCAGTGTGGGATGAATAAGGGACTGGCAGTCCGCTGAAGCAGTGATAAGACCAAGATTTTCATATGTTGCGTTTCCCCTAAGCTCTGTTTTCTTTCTCTTACCTTAGAACAATATGTGCATTCACATAACTGTGAAATAAAACTGTTTGGCCTTTTGTGCAGTTTCACTTCGTTGTAGCTCAGATGGACTGAAAGAGCAGCTGAATAACTTGATATTGAAAACTTAAAGGTCATGAATATTGGATGTACCAGCTGTTTCCATTAAAAAAATAAAAAAATAAAAATGAATGATGTAATCCTATTGCCTAGAAATGTCTGGAATGTGACAATCAGTCAGTTGGAATAGGAGAGGGAAAACCAGTTTTAACCAGCCTTTCATTTCCTAGGAAAGACCATATTTAGAGTTTCGCATGATTAAATCCTTCAGGGCAAAAGCTGAAACTGTCATTTGTCTAGCTATTTATTCTCTGTGAAGTATTAGAAATGCAATTTAGACAAAGCATTCCTCTGCAGTAGCCTTACTCAGCTTTTGGTTTTTCAGGAGGGTGATGAAATGTTGTAACAGAAAAGTCTGGCTCCACTTAGCATCTTTCAATTACATTATATATCTCTGAATATGTCAAGTCATACTTTGTAATGGTAACACATTGAGGAATATTTAATAGGATAATCGGCTTGAAAAGTGTGGGTGAGATCTGCAGCTTCATCTGTTTTCCGTGCACTCCTTTAGTAGAATAAAGAAGAATAAATAGGAAGCCAGCATGTGCATCCTAAGCACCACTCTTAATTTCTTAGATTCTGAAAGAAAGAATTTGAAAATGTAGGGAGGAATAGATTAAACCTTCATTTTTTTGCTGTGTGCAGAAGGAAGATATGCTGTAACAAAAGGATACAGGGTAGATATGCAGAGAATAAAATGATTTAGTTTCTCAGTGATTCTCAGTTTAAATGCCAGCAATTAAAATGCCAAAGGCACTATTCACTGGTATTTTCTTAACAAAAAGGGGATTTTAAAGTCTGCTACTTCTCTGTGACTCACATAGGTGCATATTTTTTTCTGAAGACATTAAATAAGTACAGATACATTCAATAGGACCAGCAGTTGGGACAGGTTTGTTTTCAAATTGATTTGAATTTTGAATTAAATTATGATGATGCTCAGACTGCAAAATCTGCCATGCTAGAACTTCTCTTTTGTTTGCTTTGGTTTATTTCTTGCTTGTTTTCCTCTTTTCATTTATGATGATGTAGGGGGTGCTCAGGGAAAATTTTGGTGAAATTATGAGCAAACTAGTAATAAAGAAAATATTAGTTAATGAAGTTTAAATTAAGTTTGAATATGTCCATTCTGGTATTTAGACTCGATTATATTATCTGAAATAATGTAATGATATACTCCACACATAGCTGCACATGTGTGAATCAGTAAAAGCCGAGTACAAAAGAGATTTTACTTTTGGTCTCTTGTATCCCACTTGAAAATCACAGAAACATATTGGGCTGTAAAACCCATTTTTTTGGGTCATGGGTGATGAGTTACATACATAAACTGTGTCATGGAGAGAAAGGCTATGCTGCTTTTGAGCACTTGACTTTTTCCAGGTAGGTGCTTCAAAAGTTTATTTACACAATTTTGATTTAAAATAAGATTTTTTCGCCCCCTGAAGATTTATATAAATGGAAAACTTGAAACAAAATATTCTCACACTCCTAACTCTATTCACCCACCCATGCTTCTTGATTGTCTGCAGCTCATGTGTATTTACAATCTCCTTTAGAAGAAATTTTTCTCTTAATGGTGTTCCTGCTTGTGGTGCTTTTAGAAAAGCTTGTCCTGTGTGCGTGCGCACAAGCTGGCTGACTATTATAGCTGTCATCTGGGACGGTCGGAGGAGCTGTTTGTCGTGGTTGCATCTGTGAGGTTAGATCTGCCACTATTGGAAGTATGAGAACGGGTGGGAGCAAGAAAGCTGATCCAGGAACAAAAAAGAAGAAAGGAGCGGGGGGAGGAATGGGAATGAACAGCAAATGAGGGTGTGGAGGTATGACTGAGCCTTTCGACATGACTTTGAAATAGTTAGACAGCTAGGGAATTTGGAAGGAATTCAGGGCAAATGGGGGGGAAGCTGAGGCCCTGTACAGAAGAGGGAGCCCTCTTCAAGAGAACTGAGGGGAAGGTAAGAGTCCAGTTGTAATAAGTTAAGCTCTTTAAGTGGTTTTCTCCTCCCATCCATAACATAATAAGTGATGCCTGCAAATGTGACCATTACCAAAGTAACAGTCTCTGTTTTGTAAGTGATGAATCACTCCATTGGGGAAGTTATAACTTCCTATTAATACATTTGTTCCAAGCAGATGATCTACCAGGTCCTAAAATAAATTCTAAACTTCCTAACATTAACACAGTAAATATTTCCATCCTAGTCGAAGCTTAAAAATGAAAATCAGAATAAGCTGGGGGGCAGATATTTACTTTTACCCTGTGAATTAGAGGCTGGTTTGTCTCTGCGATCAGCTTTATGGGGTTACCAAGTGACCGATATCATACTGGATTCCTTCCTGTCATAATGCCACGAGCATTCTGCTGGAACTTAGGTCACTGCTTAAAATAACCTTGCTAATTGCAAGTCTACAAGTGTGGGATGAAATTTCAGTTAGCTGCCATACAGCAGAGCTGGATGCTGAGAAATCGCGACTGTAGCTCCGAACATGCAAGCAAAGAGCAGGCAGGCCTAAACTTGATCTGCACAGTCGCTCAGGTAGAGGCAGCAGATTATTTGCTATATTTCATGCAAAACAAAAGCTGTTGACTCGGCACTGAAGATGGATTGGGTTGCATATCATCTGTGGCTTACATGTCTGTCTTGTAAACAGACCCTTTTTTTCTGAATTGCTGGTTGTGTGTAACTCCTTTAGCTGAGGAGAAGAAATGGGACAGTCATTTTTTTTGCAAAGCTGATACCTGAAAAATCTCCCTCCAGTATAAATGAGGTAAGACCACCATTAAAGTGAAAAGCTTTCCAAAACATAGGAAATATCTAAAGCAATAAACTATCCATTTGAATTTTTAATCAGTAAAGGCAATTTTTGTTTTTTAATCCATAGTTTTTCAAATTCTAAAGTATTGCATGACCTAAACGTATTTGGTTTGAAATAATGTTTCATTTCCTGTGCACTGTAAATCTAACATGTAAAATGGACAGATCTTTTCCCCAATGGATGTAGATTTCTGAATGTTGAGAGAAGTGTTTGGTCTCTTTCACTCCTTGTACTACATAATGTGAACTTTCTGCAATTGCAGTCTTTTGTTTAAACAATTTAAGTCATTCACTTCTGAAAGGAAAAAGATGTTTGTTGTGTGTAAATGTTTCAATGTCATGTGTCCCTTGTGTCGATGGGGACTTTATAACTTTTTTTGTAGTTGAAACTTAATGCTCAGTCTTCTCTATTCCCTGAGACATTACTCAGCTAACTTTTATAGGTCATAGTATAATTAGAAATAGACACTGTATGATTATAATTACATTACTTTGATGAAAACTTTGACCTATATTGTGAAGAGTTGTGTTCAGTAAAGCTTCAGGAAACATACTGAAGATAGCATTAATAATAGAAAATATTTTGTCCCTACATCCATATGTTGTGATCTGTTAGAAACTCATTGAATTCTGTAGCTCTTCACAGGGAGACTGAATGTGATATATGAACAGCGGCCAATGAAGTATCCACTCTTGTTTAATACTGTTATAGTCCTTTAGGAGACCTTTTTCAAAATATTCTGTGAGCTGTAACTTTTCCGAAGGCCCTTTGTTTTATTCTTCTTCTCAGCTCACAAAGTTGCATGTGTGCAATGTCTGGAAGAATATGCTTAGACTGCTCAGAACTGTCTGTTCCCTTTGCATTCTTTTGAAATTGCATCTACAGGAAAAGTTCAGGAATTTTTGGTTAAACAAGGTGGTTTTCTTCAAAGATTTGCATTGGAATAAGATGATAAAGCCTTTTGACTTCCCTGAAGGAGAAGTTGGCAATGGATGGGCAATTGTTGACTGGTGTGTTGTTTTGTACAAAGTGCCAGAATAATGGGAAGCCAGCCATAGATTATGGCAACTGTTTCAACTGCTGTTTGGGTAGAATTTCTCGCTCCTTTTAAAAGGTTTTAAGTTTTGCTGTTTTGCTGCCCATGGATCATTTACCAATTGCTCTTGATTAGACTTTGCTGGCTAAGGAAGTTACAACCTTTATCTCTATAATGGTAGTGCACACTGTCGTCTTCTCCTAAACATTGTTGGTGATAGTTTCAAGCAATGGAAAATTCTGCTACAGCCAATGTACATAGCACTGGAAGTGTAGTAGTGGCTTTCTACATAAATGTTATTGCCCCGTTTCTTATCAGGTTCTGAATGCTTTTCAGATGTTTAAATGTATCATTAAAGTAGGAGTTAGAATCTATTCTGTTCCATACAGGAACTAGAAAGCTCTTTTTTTTTTTTTTTTTTCTTTTTCTTTTTCTTTCTTTCTTCCATGGTTATATCTATATAATCATTTTAGTTTGGGTCAAGAGTGATTACAAGCAATCTGCTATTTTTCTCCATTCTGATGTCTTGTGTTCATGCTGGAGAGCAGACTCACTGTGTGCAAGCTGCTTGTTACTGCTCAGTCGTTGCTAAGTGCTTCTTTTCATCCTTTCTTTCCTCAATCTCTTTGTCTTCATTCATGTTTTATTTGTTGTTGTATCCGTAGTGATATTTACTTTTGCTTTTCATCATTTGGCACTTTCCTGTGCAAGTAGTTCTTACATGCAATGGATATGTAATTGCCTTGAATGTGTTAGATACACTCTTATCAAGTGTAGGATTTCCTTTCCCATATTTCTTGCATGTGTTGATAAGTAAAGAAACTTTCTCAGAAATTAATATATTTTTTCTGATTTTACTGTTTTTGCAGCATGTTTGTCTCAGAGACAAAACGTAAAATTGGAGAGTCAAGTTCAGTTTTGATTATTACCTGGGTTTTAATTTAAGTCTGCATAATTTCTATAAATTCAAGTTGCAAATACCTTCAGGAGAGGTTTTTTGAATTGTTTTGATCTTCCAAATCCCATTTGATATTGTTTAAAATAATAATAATAATAATAATAATGAAAGATAAACAGAAACGGTAGATTTTAGAATTTCTTCACACTGACCTTCAAAAGAACGTATGGCTGATGTTTTGGGAAAGGGTTATTACAGTGAGCAATTTTGCCATCTTTAACGTTTGTGCTTCAATCTCAGGGTGAGATACTGTTCTGGTCATTAAGAATTATGGCTTCCTTCAGCCTTTTGCTAAGAAGCTAAACAGTCAATACGGGTTTTAGTACGTTTTCTTGCTGGAAGTTAGTTTATATTAATGGGTGAGAATGGTCATTATGTCCTACTTAAAATATTAGTGTTTGGTTAATATATTTTTGGAGGGCAGGATTTTGAATCATAGGCAGTATTAGAATTTTAAGAGTCCTGATATGCTGACAAGTTGTCTGCAAACTTGTTTTGATGACATTGTGTTATCAAGTTCTTGTAATGTGCTCCATGCACAGTTCTCCTATATATGTATATATAAAAATGTGTTTTTCAAAATGTTGTTAATATTTGGGAAATTAAATAGCAAAATAGCAGAGATATAGCTGTGAAGGCCAGCTTTTTTTTTTTTTTTTTTTTTTTTTTTTTTTTTTTTTTTTCCCTTTTCTAAATCTCAGGTTATCTAAAAATAAATACTATAATTTACTTATTAGGTCCTTCCTACTTTGAAGAATAATAAACTAATGTTTCTTGTTGATGAGGGCATGGCTGTTGTTAATGATGACTTCTGGATATTGGACAAACTATGGAAATTTCATTCTTGAATGAATGGTGATCTTAAAGAGGAACATAGACAACTCTTGTGGTGCTTGACTATCTGTATCAGTGTTACCCTTAAGCTGCAGATGTGTTTTCATTATCAGTATGAGCTTGTTTTGTAGATGGCCTC
Source organism: Netta rufina (assembly GCF_964035555.1). Lineage (NCBI taxonomy): Eukaryota > Metazoa > Chordata > Aves > Anseriformes > Anatidae > Netta > Netta rufina. Next base: position 20,931,849 of record NC_140128.1, on the reverse strand, counting down.
AGTTGATATTTGCACAATCATATTTGCTAAATGGGAAAGATGTCCCAGAAGTGATATCCCTTTCACTACAATATTCTTACACTTACTAGAACAGTGGGTAGAAGACCAAGGTGTAAAGGTTTCAAAGTCATCATACTATGTCTGGGTTTTGCCATAACCTTTCCATTTCAATCCTCCTGATTTCAGAAAATGGGAAGTTGACTGATAGCTGGAGGCAAAGTTCCTCATAATTTTAACAAGAATAGGACTTGAACATAAACTAGGATTTAGTATAAGATGATTGATATTAATTTTTCTGATTCAGCTGGATGGATAATTGCTATATCCCATATATTAATTTGTTTGAAATTAAGGGTAGTCTAGAGAAATAAAAGTAACTAATTACCAAAGTCAATAAAATAACTTTGAAGTTATTACATTCTGATTTTCTTGTTTCATTTTATTTCAGAACAGCAAACTTTAAATGTTCTATATTGTAAATTAACAAAGCACAAGTGTAGAGAGACATTTACAGTAGGACTTCCTTCTTATCAGAACTAATTCCACGTGCTTCTTGATTTACTTCTTTGTATATACTTCAGGCTGCCATAATCCTAAGGGTCCTATGCCATTGTTTGTGAATCGTATTATCTGAGAGAGAGAAGACTTGGCGTGGCGTAAATTCAGGATTCATTAAGGCTAAATTGATTAAAACTATTTTTGCAGAAAATGTAAATATATACAAGTGAATAAAACAAAAATTGCATTTGAAGCTTGAAGTCACTTAGGTTCATTAACTTCCACACAGACAAGTTCAGCTACTGAATTTCAAAGGGATAGTTTACAGGTCCAGACATGTAAACAGCCTTTCTTTTTTTCATTGCTGCTGCTTGGAGGTAAGAGCTACAGTCTAGACAAAGACAGTTAAGACAGTTTATAACTTATCTCTGTATAGAGATCAAAATGAAATGACATATAAAGAAATGCAAGGCTGCTGGTAGATAAAACTGTTCTTTTCTTCCTCAGCATAACAATTTGTCTCAACCACAAACACGGGTCATGCTGACTTGCTTAGAGATGTGGATGACACTGACTGTGAAGTGCTTTATAAATCAAGGATCCTATTCCGGGTAGCAACATGTAATAAAAATATTTTTTTATACATACTGTGTATACGTAAAAATGAATAAATATTTAAAAAGTACTGTTCATTTACTGCTTCTTTCAAGGCACTTCAGTCCTACTCTGTAATGCGCAAGTGTACTTTCTCAAGAAGCATGAACATCTTAACAGCCATTAGGCCTGCCAGTGGTTTACACCAGGAAGTTTTCTTGTAAAGCTA